>NC_138048.1:1280200-1880200 GCF_964194185.1 Rhinolophus hipposideros | reverse complement strand
GTATATATCATGTTCAAGGAATAGGAGACTTAATATTGTTTAGATGTATCTGCTTCCCAGTTGATCTTTGGATTCAGCGTATCTCTGTGAATATTCCAGCAGATTTTTGTGTAGAAATTGGAAGCCTGATTCTAAATTTTTAATGAAATTGCAAAGGATCTGGAATAACCAAAGCAATCTGTAGGAAGAACAGTGTTAGAGGACTTTAATTATCTGATTTCATGACTTGCCATGAAGTAGTAATCAAGGTAGTATGTTACGTGGCATGGCAATAGACAAACAGATCAGTGGAACAGAACAGTGTCTAAACATACTTGCCCAGTTAATTCATTTTTAATTAAGTCACCAAAGGTATTCAATGGATTAAAAAAGAAAAAAAAGCTTTTCAACAGTTGGTGCTGGAATGCTCTCTATATATGTGAAAAAAAATAAATCTTGACCCATACCTCATACCATACACAAAACTTAATTCAAAATGTATCATAGCTCTAAATGTAGAAGCCACAACTGTAAAATTTCTTGAAGTGTATGTAGGAGAAAATTTTAGTCAAGACCCAGAACACACTAACCATAAAGAAGAGAAAATACATTTCATCAAAATATGAAATTTGCTTTTCAAAAGATACTATTAAAAAAATAAATACGTAAGCCACTCATTGGGAGAAAGTATTTACAAAACATGTTTGTGCATGGGACTGGTATCCAAAGTATATGAACAACTCTTCCAATTTGATAGTAAGAAGACAAGCCAATTTTTAAAGTGGGCAAAATATTTGAAGGGCCATTTCACAAGTCAAGATATACAAGTAGCCAATAAACACATGAAAAAGTGTTCAGCATCATTAGTAATCAGGGAAATATAAATTAAGGCCACAATGAGATAATACCACACTACACTTTCAATAGAATGGAGAAAAATTAAAAGATTGAAACACAATACCAAATACTGGCAAGAATAGGGAGCAACTGGAATTTTTATACATTGGTGATGGGAGTATAAAATAGTACAAGTAATTTGTATAACTGTCTGGCAGTTTCTCATAAAGTTAGGCATAAAGCTACCCTAGAACTCAGCATTTCCATTCTTAGGTTTTTAACAAGAGGGGAAATGAAAAAAAAAATGTTCACAAAGTCTTGTATAGAATATTCATAGTAACTGAAAACTGGAAAAAACCCAATACCCATTAACAGAACAATGGACAAATTATGGTGAATCCAAACAATAAAATGCTACTCAGCAGTAAAATAAGAATGGACTGCTGATACATATAAGACCCTGGAAGAACTCAGAAACATGCTGAGCGAAAGAAGTGGAGCTATAGGGAGGATGTCACCAGCCAGCCAAGGAACACCTGAGGGCACCAGAACCTGGGAGAGAAGCACGGAACTGATTCTCCCTCACAATCCTCAAAAGGAACCAACCCTGAGGGCACCTGGATTTCAAGACTCTAGGCTCTAGAACTGAGATAATACATTTCTGTTAAGCAAAAAAAAGAGGGGGGCAGAAGAAGAAGAATCCACCTCCAGACACAAAAGAGTACAAACTATCAAAGAAAGCACAATAATGGTTGCAGTGAGTTGGGGAGGGGGAAAGGATTAACGGGGAAGGGGCATGCTGGGTCTTTCTGAGATGACAAAAGTGTTCTATATCTTGACTCACTTGGGAGTATGCAGTTGTCAAAATTCACCAAACTGGGGGCTTTGGGTCTGTGTATTTCATTGAATGTAAATTATGCCTCAAAATAAGTGCTCTCAAAAAAAAATAAACATCAACAACAAAAAAGCCTTACATTGTTATGGAGTGGCGGATAAAAATATTTATTCACATCTTATTAATTGTAATCAAGGATGTTTGTTATATGTGAAAAGACACTTCCCAGCCACCAGACAGAGGATTAGGTTGTGAGATTGTCATTATATCCTACAAGGACGCAAATTTAGTGTCAGGTAGAAAGTTGCTACTGTTCATCCAGTTATCACTTTAGTTCATCGTGATTGAATTTTAACTTACCTTTGGTCATCTCAGTGAAATTTTAAATGTTTTCAACAAGGTTGCATAATGATGTACCACTGAAACAAGCCTTTGTAACCAGCAGAATTACCCCATTCATTCATATATATATACATATAGATATGGATGGATTGGATGGATTTTTTTTTTTTTTTTGGAAGCAAAAGCTCAAAACTTAACACAAGAAGATACCAAAAGTAAGCATGTAAAATGTGAAAAGAAAAATTCTTGTTACAGGATAATCAATGAAAATAATGGTGGTGGCAATTACCAAACTGGAAGGCATGATAGAATTTTCAGAACTGACTGAGAGGACCAATTTGTGCCTCAGGGAGGATTATTCCAGACTCTGGTGCTAGGAACAGGAAGTTTACCTGCAGGCTGGAGCTGCTTGTCTCACGTGTGAGCGTGTGTGCGTGTGCACGCACTCTGTCGCTGTCTGTCTCTCTCTCCCCTCACCCCTTTCACTTCTGTCCCTTTTTTCAGAATGTTCTAGCCGATTTGTGTATGTGTGCAGGGCTGGGGGGATTGGAAGGAGTGGGAGGTGGGTGTGGTTCAAAGCCATTTTATTTGCTCACAATTCTGAGTCAACACTCTGAGTTGGACTCAGCCAGGTATATCTCTTGCTGAGATCAGTTCAGCGTTTTCGTCCCCTTGTGGCTGAAGTGGAGCTTCTTGTCTGAGATAGCCTCTCTCCTAGCATTGGTGGTTGGTGTTAGTTGTGAGCTGAGGCCCTGTGTGATCCACCCTCAAGGATCACACAGGGCCTCAGCTCACAACCCAGGTTGATTCTCACAGTGGTCTTGGGCTCCAGAAAGGCAAGAACAGAAGATACAAGGCCTCTTGAGCTTTGGAATTTGTATGGTATCACTACATTGTTTTGAATAAAGCAAGTTATAAAACCACCTCAGATTTAAGGAGTGAGGAAATAGACTCCACCTTCTCACATTTAAAGGAGCTTACATATGGGGATACGAGGAATTACTGTGGCCATCTTTGCAAACCATCTCCTACACCTGCCCTTTGTCCGAAATAATTCATATCCCATTCAAAGACAAAACACACCGAACTCCCACAAAAATCTCGTGTCGTTACACATGAGGCTCAAAGTCCAGAATCTCATTTCTAAATCAGGTCCATAGGAAGCTCTTCAAATGCATCTCCTCAGGGACAGCTCCCTTGATTCAGAGACCTGTGTATTTAAACACGTGTTATTTACCCTCTCCAACATTCCTAGTTTTGTAATGGCGAGGTAAGGACAGGAAAACCACAATAAGGCATCACAAAGGGCAGGAAAAGGAGGCACATGACAGTCACTGGGGCCTAACAATTCTGAAATCCAGCTAAGGAGCAAACAGCCAACTTCCTGTTCTCTGGGACAGAGATTGCTCCTTGATGAAGGCCTAAATCTGGTCTCTGGGAGTGGCTCTGCTGTCTGTTCTAAGGGCTTCCCACTCGGGGTTCTTGTGGCTACCCTCTACAGTGCTGGGAAGAGAGAAACAGGATTAGTTAGAAGGACATGCTGGGCTACAGTCGTGTCTCAACAAAGCCTTCGTCTGACCCCACCTGTCCCTCTGAAGCTGGAACGGCCCCTAAGAGTTCTTCTAAGTTGCTGTAGGGCCTGAGACTTTACATTCTCATCTCTCAGTCTTGGATGCAGGCTTCATTTTGGACAGAATGTGTGACTTTGTGTGAGATGACTTTTCACATAAGGGTACTTTCCAGAGAAAGCTGACAGCTGAGGTTGCCAGCACCTGGGCACATGAGGCCTTCAGCACTCATGGGAGACCACAGCTGCCCATCACCACATCGTTACATCGCTCTACCTCAGTCTGATGCTGTCTGTTCTAACGATGCTCAAGTGTTCAAGGTTATAAGGCTGAGATGCTGTGCACACATTTACGGGCCAAACGTCCTAGAGACTCAAACTTTGAATGTGATATTGGAGAAGAAAATAGGATGTAAGTAAAAACTACTGTCATTAAAAACTCAATTTAGTGTTTATTTCCTGAAAGATTGTTACTAATTTTATGTATAACTTACAATTAATGGTATCTTAGAATCAAGAAATTATGATACACTATTATCTGTTTTACTCCATGATCTTTTCCAGATTTTGCTACGTTCTGCCTCTTTCTACAACTTTTTCTGTAAATGCTTTGAAAGTGGCATAGATGATTATTATAGTAAAAGTCTAGGACACCACTCTGAAAAACAGTTCAACAGTTCCTTATAAAGTTATAGATTTACTATCCAACCCAGTAATCACGCTCCTGCAGTGTAATTTTTAAAATTTATCCTAGAAAAATGAAAAAATGTGTCCACACAAAATCTGCATATGAATGTTCAGAGCCAGTTTGTAATAGCCCCAGACTGGAAAAAATTCAAGTGTCCTTCAGTGAGTAGGAGGACAAGCAAACTAGTACATCCATGTGAGGGAATGCTGCTCAGCAGTAACTATTGATATAAACAACTTGCATGAAAAAAGTTTACTCAGAAGGTATGTATTATGTGATTCCATTATGTAACATTCAAGAAATGACACAACTATTATAATATAAAACACATTAGTTGTTGTTAGGAGTTCGGGCTGGGGATAGGATGTGATTATAAAGGAATAACACAAGAGATTATAAAGGGATAACATGATGGTATAATACTTCTGTATTTTAATTTTAGTGGCGGTTCCGTGACTAAATATACGAGGCCTGACAATTAAGTTCACAAACTTGTTGCAGTGATGTTGCTAACCTTTTTTTGATATCAGAGGGATTATTCATTGTGAATTTGTACCAACTGGATAAACAGTTAACCAAGTTTACTATTTAGAAGTGTTGAAAAGTCTGCATTAAAAAGATGACCTGAACTTTTCGCCAACAATTCATGGCTCTCGCATCACGACAATGCACCAGCTCTCACAGCACTGTCTGTGAGGGAGTTTTTAGCCAGTAAACAAATAACTGTATTGGAACACCCTCCCTACTCACCTGATCTGGCCCCCAATGACTTCTTTCTTTACCAGAAGATAAAAGTAATATTGAAAGGGAGACATTTTGATGACATTCAGGACATCAAGGACATCAATAAATACTACAACAGCTCTGATGGCCATTCCAGAAAAAGAGTTCCAAAATTGCTTTGAAGGGTAAACTAGATGCTGGCATCAGTGCTTAGCTTCCCAAGGGGAGTACTTGAAAGGTGACCATAGTGATATTCAGCAGTGAGGTATTGTGAGGTATGTAGCACTTTGTCTAGGATGAGTTCACGAACTGAATTGACCTCGTATGATAATTCCACAGTACACACACAAAAAAAATCACATGTGAAAACTAGTGAAATATGAATGTAGCTTAGTTAATAGTGTCGTACCAGTGTTGAATCCCTGGTTTTGCTAATGTACTGTGGCCATGTGTAAGATTGAGTAGGCTTGTGTAAGATGTGTAAGCCCATATAAGACTGTGTAAGATGTATGAGATGTGTAAGATGTATAAGACTGTGTAAGATGTGTAAGTACATAAGACTGTGTAAGATGAGTAAGATGTTGTCATTGGGGAAAGCTGGGTGAGAGATTCATGGGAATGCGCTGTATGAATTTTGTAACTTGTGACTCTGTTTTTTACACTGTACACAATGCTGTGATAAAAGTACTGGTGTATTTAGGTATTCTGTTTGTTTATGCATTCTTACATGGTAAAATTTTTATTTTTATAATTAGGTTTCCAAAAGTGGATTGCCTGGTCAATGGGAATATTACAGATTCTTTCTCAAGAAGACTGGTCTAGTTCACACCAGCAATATTTAGCACCCACTTTGGCTTCTCTAGTCCTGGGATTATTGTTCCATTTAATTCTGGCCAATCTGTTGATGATGAGAATGCCATTTCATTATGATTATTCAAAATTTTTTCCCTGATCCCCAATTTGAGTATATTTTTATGTATGTGTGCCCTTTGCATGTTCTATGTTGCATTTTGTATGTTGCCTGTTTATTTCCTTTCCCTCATTTTCTGTTTTTGATTTTTAGCAACTCTTTGTATATTAGGAAAATTCTTTTCCAATGTGGCATTCGTCTCTTGTTTGTGACATCTCTGTCACATAAATTTTCTTTTACTTAAAAATGTCTTTTCCCTTAAGGCTGTTAGGTTTTTTCCTGTCTGTCTTAAATAAGAGTTTATCACTCCAAATTATGGACACTTTCCTAGATTTTCTTCTAATACTTTTATTGTTTTACCACCATGATATTTCTTTTTTTATATAGTATGAAGTTGGGAAGTATATATACCTTCCCCCCACCCAGCTGGATAGCTAGCTATGACAACACCATTATTTAAATACCTGAATATTATGTTTTTGACCCAGATTTGGATTTCTTTTTGAACTCTTTATTTTATCCAGTTCTTCTGGACTGTTGGTGTCTTGTGGTACCAATACTAAAATGTTGTGGTTACAGTAGCTTTATAAAAAAATGATAGGCTCTGCTAAGACAAGTCTCCATTTACTTTTGCAATTTATACCTTCTACCATATGAACACTCACATCATTTGGTCCTTTAAGAATATTTTAAACAATTGCAGTTGTGAATGGAATAATGTTGAAAGTAAGATAATTTGGAAAGATGAATATTTCTATACCATTGTAGAATTTGTAAAGAGATTAATGCTTGGTGAATTATGATACACTATAATAATTATGATAAATTCACATTTAAAATTCATAATTGCTGTTCTTATCCACACTTTAGTGACTACTGCTGGTATAATAGGTTCAGAGGAATTTGCAGTGGCAAGCAGTATTCTAGCAATATTCAAATCCTTTGAAACAATGAATAATAGTATATCAGTTTTTTATGTAATAAAGTGGAAAAGAGTTCCATTAGTTAAGATTTTTGTTTTTCAAGAACACAAATAGTTCTGTATACTAAGGGAAAAGATGTATTCTATATGTTGAAATTACAGAATTTTTATAATTTTAACCCCTCTCTTCAATCTTTACATTTAGAGGCGATTGTTGGAAGCTATGGAGGCATGTAACCATGCCCTTAGAAAAGAAGAAAGGAAAAGAAACCAACACAGTGAGTGCTTAATGTGCTGGTATGATAGAGACACAGAGTTCACCTACCCCTCTCCATGGCCAGAAAAGTTCCCTGCCATAGGACGGTGTTGCACAAGGTAATGTTATTTTGTCATTTTTCAATAACCACAAAGAGTACCCCCCCAATCAATCAATCAATCAATCAATCAATCAATAAATAAATCTTTTGAATATTTATTTGGAGAATTCACAAATAATTTATGACAGTTATAGTCAACTTATAATGAATTACACCCCACTTGCCAAAGACCACAACATCTCTCTTACAATTGTTTCTATAGTTTTCTGCTTTGGTCAGATTCTACCTCTCTCTTTCCATCTTCTGTTAATGTTTTCCTCTTTGATGCACGTCTATACCATCCCTTAAAAAGTTGTGTGCCTTTATTTCCATTGCCAGTGTCTGCTCCCAGCATTATTTGACATGCTATAACTTTGCCTATTATACTCCCCAGCCACCCAACTAGAAAGAAGAAAAAAATGAAAGAGTTCCTCTATTGTCTTGCCTTAAAACCATTTCTTCTTTATCTACCTCATTAAGATGTCTTCCATGTTTTTTCTCTTCTCTCGTCTTCCCTGCAAATAATATATTCAGATGGCAACATCAGATAATGACGTTTCAGATAAAGTGAACATTTCTCGGTTATTATTTTACCTTTTGTAAAGCAAAGTTAAAGATAAAATAAGACATTATATAATGTTTATTTTCCATTCTGGGTTTTGGAACATGGAAGATATGGTGATTTGTAATATACTTTATGCATTCCTTTATTTTTAAAATTAATTACGTATATGTTTGTCTGTTTTAAATAAATGAGGAAAACTTCCATTCATTAACCTACAAGCATGGTTGTGTCTGGAACAATAAAAACAGAGAATCTGGTTGTTTTGTTCTATATTTTCTTTGTCTTTAAGGATGAATTGTCACTGTCTTGTTTAGAAGCAAAGATGACTCTTGCAAATTATTCAAGAGAATGCTGAAAAATTGTGATTGCTTGTAATGTGTGAATTTAAAGTTAAATGTCTTGATTTATTTTTTAGGTATAAAATAATATCATTAGATGCTTGGCGTGTAGACATAAGCAAGAACAAGATAACCAGGGTTGATCAGAAGGCATTATATTTCTGTGGATTTCCTACTCTGAAACACATCAAGCACAAAGTCAGTGGCTATTTAGTTCAGAATTTTTTTACTTTATTGATTGTGAAGTGATTATGAAGAAAAAATTAACGCTAAATTCTCTGAATTCTTTTAAAGTTTTTTTTGAAGAAAAGTGGGGTTCAAGTATTCCAGCAAAGCAGTCGTGGAGAAAACATGATGTTGGAAATCTTAGTGAATACAGAATCAGATGAACTTGTAAGTATTTTCTTTATTATATATTTATTTGGTGCTTCTTATGCATAAAACTGTCCTAGTGCAACTGTCTACCAAAGAGGTATAACATAAGTCTAAAAGTTCACAGTATATAAGGATGAAGTAAAGAAACATTTACACAAATTAAAGGACATATATAATTACGACATAATGAGCAAAAAATTCTCCAGGAATTTTGAAAAGGAAATGAGCTATGTGAGCTAAGTACAGACCTATAGAAGAGAATAAGCTTGAGCTGGATGCCAAAAAAATAGATTGTCACAAAGAGGAGGAAAGGAGGGAAAGATATTCTAGTTGAAAGGAATAACATGAGCTGGCAATTGTGGTCAAAAATAAATGTTACTATCTTATTCTTTTTAACCTTTTTGTATGTCTGAGTTTTTTTTAATACCTTGTTGTTTTTTATTTTTTTAAATAATGTGTTGTATTTCAAAAGGAATAGACAAACCTGATTCAAGCAGAGGACTGGTGTTGGGAAATAGTGGGAGATAAGGTTGAAAAAAACAGAGGCCAGGTTATGGAGGATCTTCCGTACCAGGCTAAGGAATTTGGACTTTTCTTTTCCATGACTTATTCTGAAGCCTGTATTTTCATAAAGACTAATTTGGTAGCTGTAATAGATTAATAAAAGAAAAATGGAAGAAAATAGAAAAACCTGCAAGTCCAGAGGTTGTGGTTATAGAAGCCTTAGATAATAAGGACCTAAACGGGAAGTGGTAATAGAGCTAGATAAACAGATTAAATATAACTGACATTTCCTCAGTTGTTCAAATCTAGGCAATGAAAAGAAGAAGAAAGTATTAAATATGACTTTCAGGTGTCCAGGCTAATTAGCTAGAACATAATTGCTGTTTCCTGAAATAAAGAAATTAAAATGGGAGAGTCCCTGGCTTGAGGGGATTCATGATAAATAATGATGGAATTTTAAGTGTTGCTAGGACTTTCAACTGGTGCTGCCCTGCCAGCCTTTCTCAACAAAAGTTCCACAGAGAGTTGGGTCCTAGTGCCCTATGTCATCTATTTGTATATAATGGATTAACTTACCTTCTGTGCGTTTAAATGGTACTTCTTATGTATCAGCCTTGGGAGGATTGAGAAAGTAGTCAAATTGTTTTTAGTGTTCTGTGCTTTAGATGAAAAATCTCAATTGAGATACACTGCTTATATATAATTTAATATCTGGAGCTAGAGCTGAGAGGGAAATAGGTATATACAAGTCATCAGCAAGGAGGTGATAGCTGAGGTCTTGGGGGCTCATTTCCCTGAAGAAAAAGAACTCTGAGATTCAAGATCTTAGCATTAAGAAGTACCCACAGTTAGAAAGGGTGGGAAAGGAATAGTAAAGTAACATAGTGTTCAGAGAGGTGTGAGAGAATGATTCTCCCAAGTTCACTAGTATCACAGAAGCATGGAGTAGATGCTGCCTACAGTTCAAGAACAAAAACTGAAAGTCTGAGGATTTGTCCTTTAGGCTGCCATCAGTATTGGCCTTTGCCAGTGGGTTGGTGGAGTCTGAAGTCCAATTCCTAAGGATTAGTCTGGGACTATGTGGATGGAAAGTGGAGGTAGCAGGTATTAAGTCACTGGGTAAGAAGCTGATCATTTTAAAGAAGCCTGGTAACAAAACTGTAAGTAGAGAAGAAGCAGCTCATCAAACAAAATCCCTAACGAGGAAGAGAGGTAGGGCTACTGGAGAAAGGAGGTCTTAAAGGCACTACCAAGGAAAGGCAGGTTCATGATAACAAGACCCCATGTGACGTAATGAGGGATTCATCTAGGGCTTAAATTAAAGTATTAATCTGGAAAAAAGGACAACTTTTCCTTTAAAAACTAAAGAAAATATTGGGAGAATGAAATTAGAAATAGATGTATAGATAGAAGGGAAAAGGATAATTATTGAGGCTAGTTCTAATGTTGAAACTTGTTTTATCAGAATAGTCATTGTTTGGTTTTGTATGTTTGCATTAATAAATGTATAAATATAATAAATAAAATAAAAAATTATGCCCCCAAAGTCTAAAAACAATCATCTCTAATTGTTAAAAAAATATTTGCTAATAATAATTAAATATAATAAACAGAAAAAATGTGAGCGAAAATTTGTATTTAAACTTCAATTTCCCCCACAAAGTTGTCTAACTGATAGTAATAAGAATAATGTTTCCTTTTAAAAGTAGGGTTTTACTTAAATATTATTTCGTATGAATATTTCTACAGCATTTTATAGTTTACAAAAGCTTTTGTGTATGTTATTTTATTTTATTCTCAAACATTGTGACATGGATGTTATTCCTTCTTCTCATAAAAGAAAACTGACACTCAGTGGGATTAAAGGATTTGCCTAAGATTCTGTAGCTGGAAAGGTAGAACCCAAACTTGGACCCATGATTCTTGACTTAAAGGCTAGTGTTCCTACATGATTGTAGCAACCACAAAGTGAAAAGAAATCAGATTTCTTAGATTCTGTTTTATACTATCTGACTATTTGATATGAAAAGATGAATAATAGCCCTTTTCTAGTCATTTCTGCTGTTCTTTTTGCTCAATTTACGTAAGAAAAATAAGCAAGATAATCATGAGAATAATGAAATCATAGAATTTTACAACTGGACAGAATTCTGTAAAACAACGAATCCAACTCATTAATTTTACAAATTAAAAAACTAAATGGAGATTGAAAAAGGGACGTTTACTCAGCTAGTTAGCAGTAGAACTAAGAACTTAGGTTTCTTGCTAAACATTATTTCTGCTAATGTTGTCTATTGTGGATGGTAACACATTATAGGTCAGTGCTCTCTCTTCTGTTTGATTTTATGAAACTTATTTTCTTACCAAGTAATTTCATTCAGAATTAAAATCAATTATTAGTAAATCCTTTACTAATAACTGCCAGTGCTGTTGGAAAACAGGATGAGACAAGCCTCCTAGTGTCATGATGTTTATACCGCAAAAAAGCACTGTAAGTTGGTCATATTGCCTCTCTACTAAGAAGAGACCGGCAGAGAGGGAGGTAAACTTGGTTAACTTTCACAGATTTGTACTAAATTAAAGGGTGAAGAAAGGGTAAAGCAACTGAAAAATATTTTTTTTAAAAAAAGGAAAGGAAAATATTAAAACTCAAAAAGAAAAAAAGAAAGAAAATTCTAGAAAATGTACTAGAAAGAAAAAGAGTAGTTAGCAATTAGTGTACAAGTTAGAGAAGAGAAATTAAGACAACACACTAAACTTGGGTGGGTGGAATGATTAAATTGGAGTAAAGTTGAGAAGAACAGCAGAACTAAAAACTGTAGGGAATAAAGTATTATAGAGAATAATTGGCTCTAGTGAGCAAATGATATACCTGTTTTAATTACTAATGTGTCTTTTTTATACATTTTAAACACATAGTTATAAACACAAGCCAGTTTTTAATTATTTAATTTTGCCTCTAAAATTTTCTCTTGGGCCTACTTAAAACATGAATGAACTTGTCTGCTTTTACTTTAAGAGTATAGAACATGTAGCTTCATCAGTGCTTGGAAAGTCTGTCTTTGTTAATTGGCCTCATCTTGAAGAAGCTAGAGTTATTGGTGTATCGGATGGAGAAACCAAGTAAGGTTTGATTTATAATTTTTTAAAATTTATGTTGCTACTTGATGGCTTTTATTGATACCTTTTTAACTTATATAATTATTGTAAAAATATTTACACACGATAGTGAAAATGAAAGTCCTCCAATCATACCAGTTGAAGTTCAATCACTATTGACAGTTTACTGTATATATCCTTTGAGATATTGTAGATGCATATATCATTTTTTTCCCTTTTGCCTTCTTTTCATTTAAATAGCTTGGAAACTCTATATCCTAATTCTTTTGTACCAGTTATCATTATGTTATTTAGCAAGCATATTTCTCTTAATAATCAGAATAAATAGCATATATATATAACCTTACCTTTAGCATGCCTTTCCGAGACTTCGTTTGAATAATAAATTAATTTTTAAAACATCCATTTTAAAAATAATTTTTTAACATTTTATTCAAGTTCATAATCAGTGATTTATCAGTGATTATTTAGATAAGTTATTTGTCATAGTTTGTCTTTATTTCATGTAAACTTGGTCAGATTTCTTGTATTTTTATTTTCATGTGTCTAGAATTTTCTAAAGTAATTTTTTTCAGAGAAAATGAGGGGATGTTATATTTTCTGAGTTATTATACGTCCAAAAGATTTTTGTTTTGTTTTCCTCACACATGTATTTAGAATTTTAGAGGCCCAGTTATTTTTCCTCAGATCTCTGCAAACATATCTTTTAAAAAAATTATATAATATTTTGAAATATTTACTAAGTGACCAACAAATTGATGTTATTTTACTGGAGAATTTGTAAATTATTCTATTAAAAATTATTTTAAAAAGTAAAATTCTTTTTTTATTATGTTGACCAGCAATTTATTATATTGACCAGCACTTAAAGTAACATTCTTTTGCTCACTATTCATATTTCCAGTTTCCAAATGCACATAAGAAAGTCTTTAAGCATTTTTTTTTTCAGGTTACTTTAGATTTTATTTTTTTATTAACTGTATTGGGGTGACATTGGTTAGTAACATTACATAGGTTTCAAGTGTACAATTCTGTAATACGTCATCTATATATCACATTGTGTGCTCACTACCCAGAGTCAGTCCTCCTTCCGTCACCATATATTTTCAAGGGGTCAAATATCAGCAAATGTATCTTACTTGTGTTCTGTCATGTAATTCTCTTGATAAGAAGTCGATGCCAGCATGAAATTTTTTCCTTTTCACGTGGGTATCTGCTTTTCTGTATGAAATCGTGAGGATTCTTTTTTAATCATCAGAATTCAGTCCCTCTATTTTTTTGATGAATTCCATTTTATCAGTTTTTTCTTTCATGAATCATACTTTTGGTCTATGACCTCTTCACCTAGCCCAAGATTTTCTCCTATGTTCTCTTCAAAAAGTTTTATAGTTTTACCTCCTCCTTTTACATTTAAGGCCATGATCTATTGTGAATTAAATTTTGGATGAGTATGAAGTTTAGATGAAGGTTCATATATTTGCCTATGACTATTCAGTTGCTCCAGCACCATTTGTTGAAAAGGTGATCCTTTTTTCCTTAGCTTGCTTTTGCATCTTTGTCAGAAATCGGTTGAGCACATGTGTGTGGGTTTACTTCTGAGCTCTCCACTGTGTTCCTTTGATCTGTGTGTCTCTCTTTATGCCAGCACCACACTGTCTTGTTACTGTAGCGATGTGATAAGTCTGAAGGTTAGGCAGTGATTCCTTCCACCTTACTTTTATTTTTCAAAATTACTTTAGGTATTTTTGGTTCTTTGCCATTGTATATAAATGTTAGGATAAATAGTTCTGTATCTTCAAAAATCATGGACAGATTTTGATAGGAATTGTATTAAACCTGTAGAGTAATTTGCGGAGATTTGACATCTGTACTGTGCTGAATCTTATGTTTCAAACGGGTCTATTCATCATTGTTTTGTGTTTTTAGCATAGAGATCCTGTACATGTTTTGTTAGGTTTATACTTAAATATTTAAATTATTTTGGAGCAACTACAGATGGTATAATGTTTTAAATTTCAGTTTCCCCAGCTAGTATATAGAAATACAGTAAATTTCTGTGTGTAGATTTTATATCCTAGGTCCTGGTTGAACTTATTTCCCTGCCTTTTTTCTTGAAGAGTCCAAACCAGTTATTTTGTAGAATTCTGGATTTACCTGGTGTCATTTAAGCTCCTGTCAGTTTCCTCTTAGTATCATTTAAGTTGGTCCTCCATCCCACATATTTCCTGTAAACTGGGGTTAGGTATAGTGACTTGTAGAATCAAGTTAAACTTTTTTAGCAAAATACTTTATTGAATTTGAGAGTATTTTTTAATCTTTATAGTTATTGTTATGTATTTTGTTATGTGTTTAATTTCTTACGAGAAATTTGTTTTTTAAATTTTGATTGAAATATTTTATAAGATTTCGTTTTTAAATTTATATTAGTTTTTAAAAAGGAGGCTTTTTTTTTTTTTTTGCTATTATACCATGTAGAAACCTTTTCACTCTGAAGACTTACACTGCTAGAACTCTATATTAAACCACAAATTTGGGGGTAATATAATTTTTAAGGTTTTACTTGGAAGAACCTCCAGGAACACAGAAGCTTTATCTGGGAAGAACGGTTCCGCCAACTAAAGTGGTTCGTCTTGGAGACAAAGAACAATCTAACTGGACAAAAGAAGTACAAGGAATTTCAGAATAGTGAGTGTCATACAAAGTATTTAATATTATAGAACTGAAATGTGATTTAATGTACTTGTCCTCTCTTTTAACTTATTTTCCTCTTAATATAGTAATTTCTCTGAATACTGACTATATCTTCATTTTATGTTCTAAAGAAAGAAATGAGTTCTAGTTTAAAATAATATTCTGGTTAGCAGCAGTTACAGCCTTTCCCAATTCATCGCTAAACTATTAATACTTAATGATATACCAAAAAAAAAAGAAAGAGAAGAAACAACACGATCACTTAATACTGGGAGTAACAGTTAATAAGTTGTATCCTGAATTTGAGAGTTATTTTTACTAACCATAAAGCCATTGAATTTCTTGGCCACATGTAAGTAATGAAAATAGGAAGGAAGACTGTCCTCTGTTCTTCCCCCTTCTCTTTCCCTCTGTATATCCAAGCCCAAATGCCCCTGAATTAAGAAATGCAAGGTCTATCAACCAAATATAGAAGCTGACCCTCCTTGGAATACTGATTTTCAGGGTCACCAGAGTGCTTTGAGTCCCATGATCCCACCCTAACAGCACCTCTCTTTCTTCATCCAAACACTAGATTTCCTAAACTAAAACAGAATAATAGAGGTTGGCAGTGGCACATGATATGGTGTTATAAATGTATATCCATCAAACTTCCTGTTTAAACTGTAATAGCATCCATTGAGAAATGGGGAATTCAAGGAGACACCTCTTCTACAATTTTGAAGCTAATACCAGGCTATAATATCCTTACTCAAACATGAGTAAACAAGGAAAATCTAAAAAGACCATAAAAAACCATCTGCCATCACAGAAGGAGATGAATATACCTCTCAGTAGGTAAAGGCTACCATATTTTCCTCCCAACAGTGTACATCAGATGCCCCGTTATAGCTCAGATCATTCTGAACTTTCTTCTAAGCACGTTATTAAAACCATCATAATAAATTTATGTGTTTGATTACGTTAATAACTCTTTTCTTAGATAGTGAGCACATCCTTGAGGATAGGGAGCACATCTGTTTTTGTTACCACTCTCTTGTCATTTTTGTCTGGTGCCTCGGCACTGAGCAAATATTTGTTTGAATGAAATAGAAATTGTTTTAGTTAAGACTCTTAATTGAAAAAAAAACACGTTTGAAATACTATGAGTTTAGTCATTTGTACATATATTAAACAATTACTGATACCTGTTAGGTACAGTAGTTGGCACTTAGATACCATAATGAATAAAAACCCACAGTCCCTCCACTCATGAAACTTACAGCTGGTCGATGGGAGATGGACATTGATGTCTTGTGTGATCTTTTTTGGTCAAACTGCAACTACGATAATTGTTCTAAAGGAGTAGTGCTCTGAGATCATATAATAGAGAAGTTTAACCTAGCTGCAGAGGAATTTGCTTTAGTCAGAGAAAACTTGCCTGAGGAAATTTGACTAAGCTGGTACCTGAATGTGGAATAAAAGTTAGGCAAAGAGTAAAAAAGAGGCATGTTTCAGGATGAGGGGAAAGGAAGGTAGTTACGTGCAAAGTCCCTGGGGCACGAGTAAAATCAGTATATATGGTATTGATGCGTGGCCACTGTGGGTGGAGTGTTGGAATCAAGAAGAAACCCTATCGAGGAAGATGAGGCAACCAAGGAAAAAGAAAGAGGCAAGCTGAGAGGTAAAAGGAAAGCCCGGAGACTTACAGGTTACGTCATGTAAATAAAAAAAAAAGTATTTTGGGAATAAGGGAGTTAGTCATATAAAGTGTTATGAACCGGTTAAGTAAGAGCCATTTGAATTGAGCAAAGGGCCTGAAAGCCACCACAGTGTGGGCAGAACAGAAATGGAAACACAGTAGGAACAGACTTCTTGAGAAGCTTAGCTGTGAAGGAGGCTGAAAGCTCTTGATCCCATGTCCTGCATGTTCTTTCCCATCTGAATGCGCTTGGTCTGTGATGGCAGCAAAGTGCAGAGAGGATGGTCAAGGCAGCACCCTGCTGGAGCTGATAGCAATGTTTGCTTTTCTTACAGAAAATGGTTTCTGGCTCCTGCTGTTCAGGGTCCCTTGTTTAATCTTGTCAACCAAGAAGAGTAGACTCATGAGCACTCAGGTTTATTTATTCTATTCACCATTCTCTTTACCACCATATTCCTCCCTCATGCCATCTCACATTTTGTTCCCTCCTTCTCCTCCTCCCAAGCTCTTCTGAAATCTGTCTTCCAAGGTGAAATTCACAGGACCTCTGCTGCTCTGCCCCCGAAGGTTTACTCACCTGTCTGAGATTTTGCGCATTGTCAGTAGGATGAGGTGACAACCCCATGGCTCTAATGAGTAGGAGTAATGCTTGTGCAGACCATTCTCAGGGCTAAGACTTCTACAGCAAGAATATGGAATCGATTACTTACTTCATATCCCTGTATCTTATTAACCGGACATGTTCTAAATTCAGTATATGGTTTTGCTGTGAACATAACACATGAAATACGAGTATATGAGTACCAAAATCTCTTACCGTGCACATATGATATGCCTGATACATTTCTGTATCCCTGTGTAACACATTTCCTTTATGATGAAAACTCCCATTAAGAGATAGATGAATAAGGACGTAGAATTGAGTGGAGTTGATTTTTGGTGTATTCAGGGAGATTTAATCGTGTGTAAAAACAAATAAGAAAAGGTGCAATATTCAACAGAGAGAGAACAATACATTTTTAGATGGAACGAGATGGATTCTTAAAGAAGATTAAAGATGGCTCCCCTATTTTAACAGGATGGGTTGCAGCCCATGTTTGGCATGGGGAAGATGAGGAGTTCTCATCCAATGCCTTCTGTTTTCTTTCTAAAGTAGTTGTTGAGTTCAGCTATTGAGGATGGTGTGGGGGAAAGAGAAGTTGGTCTTAAATTTGAGTAGAGTGGAGGAGCTTTGAAAATAGTCCTTGGGGAAAATGGAAGAGTATTAATTTATCAGAAAAACATGATAGAATTATAGGCCGTATTGAAGACCCTTTTTCAAGTTGGGGGTCATGAATTTATAATGTAACAAGTGCTCTTTTTTTGACAGAGCTTAGCTGATCACTCACAGGCCTAGAAAAAAGCAAATAGTTAGACTTAACCAGCACTGGATTTTGCCAGATGGGTACAATGAAAAAAACAAAGAGGCAAAGAAGTTTAGGAATGTTATTGAAATGATGAACAATGGAATCTAAGTGAGATGGAAAGAGAAGTAATGAATGTAGAGGGTTAAGAGTTTGGGAGAATGTAGAAAGATCAGTGGACTGGAAATCCCAAATTAAGTTGAGTAAGTGTCATAAACAAAGTGATTGGACAAGCAAGTTGGATGGAGAAGTTTTTAGACAATAAGATGTTTGAGTTAGTGATGTTAGAAGTGAAACCATTATGGGTGGTGTTCTAGCTGAGGGAATAGGTGACTGAAGTGGAATGGAGAAAAAGGGTATTAGAGATTGGGAGGTTGTGCCTCTGACGTCATCGAAGAGCGTAGTTTACTATTAGTGGTTTGGATATCACACTGGGAGGTAAGGAGAACACCAACACCATCTCAGCCCCAAAGTACACAGTATGAAAACCAAAATGCTAGGTCTCCACAGGTAAGTGGTGGGACCTTCATTAAAGAAGGTGGACTTCGAGGGCACAGTAGGGTGAAAAGATTAGCAATTGAAGAACAGAAAACAGGAAGAAGGGAGCAAGGAAATACTTTATCAGATGTTATAGAAAAGATGACACACTTAAAGGATAATTTGGAGGAGAGTGCCAAACCTTGTATCTCAAACAAGAAAATGAAAAATAGGCTTATCAAAGGATTGGTGATAAACACTGAAACTATTAAAATATAGAATTAATTTTCAAATACTAATTCTCATTTTAGATATGATAAAGTTACAAGATTGTTTATAATTTAGAAATTCAGAGAAGTATGAGATGTTTTTAAAAATTTAATTCAAAAGTAATCATTGATAGAAATTGTAAAGGAATATTTCTAACTTACAAGTGAGTGGCAAGAAAAAATGAAATGAAAGAAAGAGGATAGAAGATAGAAAAGCTAAATAAAACATAGGAAGGAAGCCTTAAAAGATAAATAAGATGACAGAAACATGACCAAACTAAGAATTGTGTCATTAAATCTAAGTGGCTATAGCTCCTTAATTAAAATTATAGATTACTTAGTTTATATCACTAGCATCATTATCCAGCTGTAGACCAGCTACAAGAAGTACACCAAAAACCAAGGTTAGTGAGGTCTAA
Source organism: Rhinolophus hipposideros (assembly GCF_964194185.1). NCBI lineage: Eukaryota > Metazoa > Chordata > Mammalia > Chiroptera > Rhinolophidae > Rhinolophus > Rhinolophus hipposideros. The sequence goes on along the minus strand of NC_138048.1, from coordinate 1,861,199 downwards.
AGTACAGTAATCTCTCATCCTTTGTAGTTTTCAGAAAGTACAGTTTTATGTTTACATTCCAACCATTAAAAAAATACATGTTTGGTTCTGCTCATTCATTTTCACTAGTGATAGTATTACACTGTATGAATACAGCACAATGTATTCTATTGTAGATGGACATTTGCGTTGTCCCTCATTTGGGGTTTTTGGTGAATATATCCATTTCTGTTAGGTACACATCTAAGAATGGAATTACTGCTTCATAGTATATGCTTAAACTCAGCTTGAGTAGATACCACCAAAAAGATTTTAAAGTGATCACATCAGTTAACATTCTAACAGCAGTTTATAAGAATTATTGTTCTCCCTACTCTTACCAATACATATTATTATTGTCTCTTCCGTTTTAGCCATTCTGATATAGTGGTATCTCATTTTGGTTTAATTTGCATTTTCCTCCTGACTAATGAAGTTGAACATCCTTTCGTGTTTGTTGGACATTTGAATATGCTCTTTTGTGAAATGCCTGTTCAGTTGTTTTGCCCTTTTTGGTTGAGTTGATTGTCTTTTTCTTATCTGTAACTTTTCTTAGTGATTTGTGGTGTCATTCTCAATTTCAGGAAAAATCCTTGAATGATTCACCATTGAATATCATGATTGATGTTTTGTTTTGTTTTTGTTTTTGTTTTCTGGTGTTCTTTATTAGATTAAGGAATTTTCCTTCCATTCCTAGTTGGTTAAAAATTTTAAATCATTAATTGGTGCTAGTTTTATAAATTTGTTTTTCTGCATCTGTGAAAATGGTCGTATGATTTTCTTCCATTTTTTTCTGTTAATCTAGTGAATTACATTGATTGAATTTCAAATATTGATCAACCCCTGAATTCCTGGAATAAATCCCATTTGACTGTGATGTATTATCCGTTTTAGATATAGTTGGATTCAATTTATTAAATTTTATTTAGGATTTTTGCATTTATTTTCATGAGAGATATTAGCCTGTAATTTCCCTTTTTTGGAATGTCCTTGTCAGCTATTGATATCAAGATTACTGACTTAATAACTTTTGAGTGAAAGTAGTAGAATCAAATCCCATTGAATTTTTAGAAAATGTTACCAGAATGCTGCATTTCAAAAATTTGTGGGAAAACCTGTTTCTGGCTCAGATAACATGGCTTATTTCAGACCAACCCTATTATCAAGAACAATATCATATAAGTATAAGCTGTATGAAAAAAAATATATATGATATTATTTGATACATACAATATATAACTATAACACACACATATAAACACATATACACAAATTAAAATTACGATTGTTACTATGTGCTCAGTATATAGTCTGAATAATAATATGGGCGTACTATAAATTGAATCAGTGAGCTAAAAGATCAAGCTGAAGGATTCCTTCAGCACATAAAAGCACAGTGAGATGAAAAGAATACAGCCAGAATTTCTAATATCTATCTGATAAGAGTTCTAGGAAGAAAAAATGGAAAGGAGATAAGAAACTAGCCCTCAGATGAATAATGATTGTATCTTTATCTCAGGGATCAACAAACTTTTTCTGTAAAGGCCAGACAGTAAACATGTTAGGCATTGCAGACCTTACAGTGTTTGTCACAACTACTCAACTCAACTCCTTTGTTGTTACACAGAAGTACCCGTAGATAGTAAATAAATGAATGACTGTGTCCCAGTAAAATTTTATCTAAAAGAACAGGAGGCTGTCTGGATTTGGCCTAGGGACACAGTTTGCTGACCCCAACTTTAGATTGAAAGGACCCACTGATTGCCCTTTCAGTCTTTTTCTGTCTCTGTGGATTTACCTATCCTGGATGTTTCATGTAATATGTGACCTTTAGTGTCTGGCTTCTTTCACTTAGCATGTTTCTGAAGTTCATATACACTGTAGTGTGTATCAGTACTTATTTCTTTTTCTGTTGTTGTTTCATGTGCACAGAACAAAGTAATACTTAGACGTTTATCATTTATATCCCTCACACTGTGTCAACCCCGCTCCCCTCATCCACTATCCCTCTGACATCGCACAGAGCCATTACATTTCCATTGTCTCTATTCCTAATGCTGTACTCCGCTTCCTGTAAGTGTATACATATATATATATATATATATGTAAAATTATAGTTGGCATTCATTATTGTTCAGCTTCAGGTGTACAGTGCAGTGATCAGGCATCTACAGCATCCCTGAGGTGGTCTCCCTAATGAGACAAGTGTCCATCGGATACCTTGCAAAATCTTTACAACATTATTGATTACATTCCCCAAATTAACTTTCATAACCCTGTGGCCATCTTGTGGTTACTGACTGTTTTCTAATCCCCTCACCTTCCCCCCCCCCCCCCCCGCCCATCTAGCAACCCTCAGTTTTTCCTCTATGTCTCTGAGACTGTTTCTGATTAGTTCATTCACGTATTCTCTTCTTATTTCTTTTTATGGCTGAATATTCCATTGTATGGATAGACCATCTTTTGTTTATCCATTCGTCTGTTGGTGGACATTTGGATTGTTTCCACTTTTTTGCTATCTGAGTAGTGCTTCTATGACTGTTCATCTATAAATATTTGAGTACCTATTTCTAGTTCTTTGGGTACGTACCTAAAAAGGGAATTTCCGGACTATGTGGCAATTCTGTGTTTAACTTTTTGAGGAACTGTCAAACTGTTGCCACAATGACCGTACCATTATATGTTACCACCAGCAACGTACAAACTTTCCAGTTTCTCCACATCCTTTCCGACATTGTTATTTTTCCTTTTTTGTTATAGCCTTCCTGCTGAGTAAGAAACGAGTTTCTTACAGCTCTATGAGTTCTTGTTTAATCTCACGGACATTGGGAGAGGTATCCACAGAGTAAGAAAACCAATGCAAAAAGTCTTAAGTTAGATACTCAGAACTGTTAGCATGTTTACTTAAGGGTTATTTAAGCATTTGATTATGAGTTGGTAGTTTAGAGGGTGATAGTCATCCTAGAATATATCCACACTCATACGTATCTACATTTTTTTAAATTCTTTTAGCTACCTGAGAAGAAAAGGAATAATACTAAATGAAACATCTGTTATTGTATATGCTCAGTTACTCACAGGTCGTAAATATCAAATAAATCAAAACGGTGAAGTTCGTCTAGAGAAACAGTGGTCAAAACAAGTTCTTCCTTTTGTTTATCAAACTATTGTCAAGGTAAGTATCAGGTCTCCATTCTATCTTAATGAACACTTTTTAAAACTGTAAAGAAAAGACTATATATCATGTTAATATTTATTTATAAAGAGAAGACTAATTCAGCAATGTATAATGGAGATTATTATGTAATATATTTTGCAACACACTGTAGTCTTTAAAAGTAATATTACATGCTTAGACACTTATTCTGTGGTTACGAACTTGTCATTTTAATTTATTTTTTTCACCTAGTCTCTAAAAGAAAAATCCCACTATTAACTTACACCCTTGCGTTTTTAGATTTTATTGTCGAAAAATCTTTGCGTTAAATAAATTAGTGAATACAAAATGCTGTTGTGTTTTTAATCTTAGATGTGGTATGAGGACAAAATTTTTAAAGCATGCAGTGATCCTGTAACTTGGGGAAAACATTATAGTGCAGTGATTAAGAGCACAGATGCCTAAGTTGACTTCTTAGCTCTCTGACGTTGGGCAAGATTCTCCCCAATTCTGTGCCTTAGTTTCCTCATCTGGAAAGTGGGGCTAATAATGGTTTCTGCCACAGAGATTTGTCTTCAGGATTAAATGAACTCATAAATGTGTGAAGTACCTAGAAGAGTATCTGCCATATAAAAAGTCAATAAATTTTAGCTTGTAGTACTGTTATGTAGAAAATCTTTACATGTGACATTTGCAGACAGCATTCATAATTCCATAGGAAAAAACCTGATTGCAGTCTATAGAAGTTTTGACTATGATGATTGACTTTTATATTTCATTCTATATAGGACATTCGAGCTTTTGACTCCCGTTTCTCCAATATCAAAACATTGGATGACTTGTTTCCTCCTAGAAGTCTGGTCTTTATGCTGGGAACCCCCTATTATGGCTGTACTGGAGAAGTTAGTTCCTGTTACTGTTTCTAATTAAATTTCTATTTGGTTTGAAGTTATAATAATATAATTCTTTAACTCCTCTTCATATAGATGCAAAATAAAATGTAATACTAAAAGGGAAAAATAAGAAAGAATCCACTCATCTAACTAATGAATGTAGTATTTGGCTATATATCTTTAGTCTTGAGCAGGTTGGGGTCAGGAGGTGAGGGAAAAATAATTGAAATCCTGATTTGTTTTTTAGTAGTTTGTTTATTGTGGTGTGTGGATGAAGCAATTTTATAATTATTTTAAATGTATTATTGGGTTGATTAATTTGTAAATGTGTTGATGTTTTGGGGAACTCCAGTTCTTACATAGAAAAAGGTACATTGAAATATGGAATGGGAGAATGCAAGAAAGAACCTGTGGGTTCACATTAGAATTTGCAGGTATTAATGTGAACTCGTGATTTCTAAAATACCCATGTATGTGTATATATGTATGTATGGGGTGTGTATGTGTATATATATACGCACACACACATACATATATGCACAAACACATACACACCTGCACACACACACACACGAATGCATATATGTCGATACATACACGTATTTTTTAGCTGTATTTGTGAAAAGGATAAGAAGCAAAGATGCCCTGCTGGCAATGAACACATGTAGTGCTCAGATCTTGACCTCTAGTAGCATACCCCACTAAAGAGAACAGGGCTTCTCAGAGAAATGGCTTATTACAGGGCTGGGGCAGGGTAGGTACCAGATGAGCATGCAACCTCTTGTTATGCCAGAAAGTAAGGAAGTACTCAAAAGAATGATGGGAGCATTTTCCACAAACATAGGGACTGGGATGAAGGGGCTCCCACTGGTCAAATCTGGGACAATTTGAGTATGAAAATAAGTACAGTAATGAATTATAAACCATTGGGGGGGTGAGATAGGAATTTATGATTCTATAGTGATAATAAATAGACAAATAGGACAGGGGTGGGCTCTTACGGTATTTATGCCAAGGGTAAATGTGCAGAGCGCTGCAGGTGGAAAACCATCATTGTACAACTGTTATGATCAAGGATTGAATCAGGCTACAATCATCAGTGGAAACAAATCGAGGGGGAATTTTGGATTAGGAGCAGGATATTTTCATGGTCTTAGAAAATGTTTCCCACAAACTGTTTATTAGTTATAAGGGAAACAAATAACGGTAATTGTACAGTGAAGAAATTGAGCAGCATTTTGATGGTATGATCAAAATTAGTATTACAGTGAAGGACAAATGAACACCACACACCTACAGATGTGATGCCCTAAGAAGCACACATCACCTACGCGCTATTCTGGCTCAGAATATATAACCTTAACCTAATCACAAGCAAGCATCAGATAAATCCAAAATGAATAACTCTGTTTTTTAAGGCAGGGTGGAGAGGGAAGAATGAACTGTATTCTTAAAAATGTCAATGTTATGAAAGACAAAGAAAAGCTCTGGATAGACTCTAGGTGAAAGGAGGCTAAGGAGACATGACAACTAAATGCAGTGTCTGATCACAGCCTAGATCCCTTAGTAAAGGGACAGAAGAGTTGGCTATAATGGCACTTTTTAGGTCAACTGACAATATGGATAGTAGTTTAGATGTAAGTATTTTATCAATGTAAATTTCGTACTTTACTGTGGTTATATACTAAAATATCCTTCTTCTTAGGAAATACGCATTGAAATATTTAGGGGTAAGGGACATGATATATGTAATATACCCTCACAGAAAAATTATGTATATGTAAATACACATACAGAGCCCAAATGTTAAAGCAATGGAGTGAAATGTTAACAACATTTTTACGTGCAATTCTGGGTAAATGTTTTTCAAGTGTTCCTTGGCTTGTTTTTAGTTTTAAAACTTTTTTGGTAATTTAAAATTATTTGCAAATAATGGAAAGTTATTATTTTTTTTTAAAAGGCTGGTTAATAGCTATTAAAGCAAGGTACATTATCTCCAATTTATAATATAATCACATTAACTCACAAATTCCCAGAGAATTTCCACAATCCAACATTGTCTTACTGTATTTCAGAAATAATAAACACTATTCAAATAATTACAAAAATAAGTAAATAAATGTAGTGAAAGAGACTAACACATACTGTGATTTCTTTTTTCCCTCTAAGGTTCAGGATTCAGGGGACGTGATTGCAGAAGGTAGGATCCGTGTGGTTTTCAGCATTCCGTGTGAGCCTAATCTCGACGTTTTAATACAGAACCAACATGTGAGTACTACAGCCCGTAGTGTTTAACTTAGAATTGATGAATTAAGAATATTGGAAGGATATTTTTGCCACCTCCTTTGAATTTATTGCAAATACTTTATTTAATACTGATTACATTCACTCACAGTTGCATCAAATATTATTTAAAAATAAGTGGGGAATCTGCTCAAAACTTCATGCATATCTTTGGAGGGGAGAAATCACTGAAATCCCTTTATCAATAATGGCATTATGGGTTATTATGTACAAGCTTACAAGTGGCAGTTGATTAGCATACCCTCTGGGAATAGACTTAGATTTTTTTAACCTTTCATAATTAATCAAAGCCTGAATTTTTAGTTACAAGTGACAGATGACCTTCCTGCACAGGTTATATGTCTCTACCCAGCTAAAGATGAACAATCTCTAGGGAAAATAGGGAAACTGCATTTAAGGTCACAGCATTCTTTTTCGGGATGTTTTTCTCCAAGGATGTTCACTGGCCACCTTTTATTTTTCCCTGTTAAAATAGGGAGACGATCCTGATATCTGTTATTTGTTCTTATTGATGGATTGGATAATTAACTTGACTAAAATTAATTCACAAGCACCCAGCAATTGCTACTTAACACTTTTATTTTCTCTAATGATAAAATCAAAAGGTTTATATCCTGTGAAATGAATTTAAGGCGTCAGGCGTCAGCATACTCATGAGGAAACTTTCTGGAAGGCAGACCAGTCCCTAGAATCTAACCATCAGGTTTCTTTTGGAGGAAGAATTCAGAAAGCAGTTGGGAAACCAGGAGAGGGGCCCATTTGATAAAGAGGTTGGAGCTCTGTTCTGGGAGTCAGTGGAGGTAGAAGCACTTGGATTTTTTCTAAATCCCTGGCTTTTTCTAGATCTGAAAGAGCCTGTGTTCTAGTGGACAGTGTTGCTGGGAGTGCCTTCTCTGGGGTACTTATTTTCTCTTTACATACCTTCTTTAACTTTTTCTCAAGCCTTCTTTCTTTATCTCAACATTCTCAGCTGTTTATTTTACATTTTCTAGGGTATTTGTGTGATTTTAATTAACTTTTAATTATACGACAACCCAAGATTTCTCAAAAGGAGTACTCTATAATTTACATAAATATAGTATATTTATATATTCATTCATATGAAATAGTATATGAAATCCATATAAAATAAGTATGTGTTATTATTAGGTACATTATGTTAGAAGTATCTTGTAGCTTACCCTGGTTGGTACTGAATTTGTGAGTAATTTGCTTCCTGGTTAAAAATTGTATTTTTAAATTAAAAAAAAAATTGACAGTCTTCATAGTTTCTTCCCTTAAGTATGCAAATTAAGGTTACATTTCATTGACTGTATTAATTACAAGATTATATGTAGTTGTTACTTTCATGTGATAGTAAATATTAGGGGAAATGAGTATTACTTATATCATATATGAAGGATACTTTTAATTTTCCTCAATAGCAACTATTTTGATGATATACTCATGTTTTAATTCAATGTAATAATTATCAAGGCCTCCTTCTGTCCCAGGTACTTTACCCTACTTAAGAGTATGAAAATTAATTTAAAAAAATATAGTTGTTGCCTGCAGAGTTTGCCATTTAGTACTTACAATACAGTTTGTTTCTTAAGACAGTTTCACAAACTGTGTATTTCCTCCTCCCTTCACTCTTCCTTGGGAATTCTGTCTTTTAAGGAGGGAGAGGAACAGAAAAATTCTGCCTACAGAGCCTTTAAAAAAAAAGTAAGAATGGATTACTTACTTTTGAGAATTCTTATATTGCCACAATCCAATGGTTAATCATGTTGGTTATCTCCAGATTTTACAGGTAAAGAAATAACATTTAATGCTTCATATTTCCATAATTGACCTTTTTGTTTTTATATTTAAAGAAATATTCTATAAAGTACAACCCAGGATATGTGTTGGCCAGTCGCCTTGGAGTGAGTGGATACCTTGTTTCAAGGTTTACAGGAAGTATTTTTATTGGAAGAGGATCTAGGAGAAAGTAAGTTTATGTTAAAGAAATTTACTTAAAGTGTCAGAAAAAATTAAGTGATAAAGATAAAATGGTCAATATTTCAGTATTTATTTGCTCTTATTAATTGCTCTGACTTTTCCTTAAGTATTATGCATAAATTCCTCTCATGGTGATCTGTCATCTAAGTGGTATACGTTTCAGGTGGTTGAAAAGACAGTTCTTATTTTTAGCAGCTAACAAATTGAACCTTGAAAAAAGGTATCAAGGTGTGTGTGAATCTCAATAATATATTTCTCTGCATTTTCTTATTTCATTCTTCTGTCTCATTACATAACATTAACTCCGTTAAGCTTCATTATCTTGGGTTTTGACGCCTTTCCTCTAGTTTTTCAATTACGACTACTTTGGAAATAACCATGATAACTAAAATAGAACAATCAAAACTAAGCTTTCCTAAGAATTGAAAGCAAACCTTCTTATTCTTTGAACAAAATTTTAAAACTTTTGTGTGTGGTTTGAATTCAGCCCTCATGGAGACCATAAAGCAAATGTGGGTTTGAATCTCAAATTCAACAAAAAAAACGAGGAAGTACCTGGATACACTAAGAAGGTTGGAAGTGAGTGGATGTACTCATCTGCTGCGGAACAGCTTCTTGCAGAGTACCTAGAGAGGTGAGTGCCAAATAAGATCTTGCTGGGCGTCCCAAAACTTAGGAATATAACATTAATTCTGCCTTGCTGATCTCTGTGTTAGAGAAAAACAATGTTTCCTTTAGTAAAACGTGACCTGTGTTACATACAAACTTAATTTTATGTCATGGAGCCTCATAGCCATTAGCTCAAATAGAGTGGAAAAATACTGTCCTTATATTATTTAAAATGAAAAAGGATGATGAGAATAGGCCTCGTTTCAGTTAAAATTCTCCTAGGCTTGCTATCATAAATTATTCACTACTCTACATGTCTGTGTCAGCAGTAAGAGGATTGGTTTAGGTAAACAAAACAACTGTTGGCACGATGGGTTTTCCTGAGTCTTAAAATTCCAGCCAGATGGTAGATTACTATCCTAGAATTGAATTTTATTGCTGAAATGGTCTAAGTAATCACAAATCTCAACTCCTCATTATGAAAATAAGAAAACTGAGTCTTATTTACTCGGTTACCAAGATTTACTCGGTGTAACTGATTTACTCGGTGACCAAGATTTACAGGAAAGATCTTTACTTCTGATTCAGTTGTATGTTCTTTCCATTGTTCCACTGATTTCTAACCTTCTCATATTTGAGTATCCCTGTATTAGTTTATTAGGGCTGCCGTAACAGAGTACCACAAACTGCGGGCTTAAAAGACAGAAATTTGTTATCTCACAGTTCTGGAAACCAGAAGTCCAAAATCAAGGTGTTGGCAGGGCCCCGCTGCCAGTAAAGTTGCTAGGGAAGGAACTGTTACAGCTCTCGTTTGGTCCCCGCTTCATAGAGCCTCCTGCATTCATTCCTTTACTTGTAGATACACCACCCCAGTCCTCCATCTTCCCCTGGTGTGTGTCTTCACAGCATCTTTCCTCTGTGTGTCTGCCTCCAGGTCCAAGTTTCCCCTTTTTACAAGGACTCCAGTCATACTGGATTAGGGCTCACCCTGATGACCTCATTTTAATTTGATTACTTCTATAAAAACCCCTGTTTCTAAATAAAGTCACCTTCTGAGGTATTAGGAGTTAAGACTTCAATGTGTTTTTGGGAGAGGAACACAATTCAGTCCCATACTACTGTCTGAAAACTTAGATTATTTTTTCCATTCACTTCCGTATTTCTTTAAAATGCCATATTTAGACTCCTTTTCAACTTGACGTGTGTATTGATTTCCTACCATGAAAGATGAAGTTTTAGCTCCCTTCTATTACCCCCACTCCCTATTCCTTCACCTCCCTATACACATGTTTCCCCCTCACTGTAGTTTTATCACAATATGTAATTTTTAATTAAATATGTGTTTAAGGTTTACTTGATTAAGATAATGTAAATGGTCACAGGTGGACCTTGTAGGGTATTGTAATTCCATTTCCTTTCTTGTACACATTTTTGTTTTCCCTCTCTTGTTTATTCATTTTTCCACATAACTAACTCAGCTGTAAACTCTGCCATAGGTGGAAAACTTAATGTGGTCAAACAGATCAGGTGATCTCAGTTCCGTTTTCTTCTTGTAGACGTCCCGTGAAACTTCCTGTTTTCCTGCTTCAGTGTGAACTAATTGCTCTTTAGGGCTGTTGAACAACTCTCATTCTAGAGTTTTCCTTTATTACCATCCCAGGAATTCCCTTCACTATTCTCCTATGTGGGATCCCTTTACTTCCTGGCTTACATATGCCTTACTCTCTCTGTTTATGTCCCTATCTTGATGGAGTATTTAAACTCCAGTAGCTTCCTGAGAAAGTTTGCACGTCTGAAATATTCTTCCCTAATATTTGATTGATAGCTTGTATGGGTGTAGATTGGAGATTATTTTCCTTGCTCTAGTGTCTTGTTTCCTTTCCTGGTGAGAAGTTCTGTGCCATTCTGATTCTGAATTTTGAATGTGATTTACTTTCATTTTTTGAAGTGTTTCCAGAATTTTCCCTTTACCGTTGCTGTTTAATAATGTGTGCCTTTGTATGGGTCTTTTTCCTTCTGCTGTTCAGCCCTTTCAGACTTGAAACTGATACCCTTTCATTCTGAGAAACTTTCTTGTGTTCTTTCTTTGATAACTTCCTCCTCACCATTGTTTCTGTTTTCTTTTTCTGGGATTCTAGATGTTCGATGTTAGACCTTCTGGTTTTATCCTCTTAATTGTCTTACCTCTTCTCATCCACTTTCTATATTGTTATTCTTCTGTTCTCTGTGGGAGATTTCTTCAACTTCATCTTACCGTGTTTCGCCCAAAATAAGACATAGCCGGACCATCACCTCGAATGCTTCTTTCGGAGCAAAAATTAATATACGACCCGGTCTTATTTTACTGTAAGACCTGGTTTTAACTGGGTCTCATATCAATTTTTGCCCCAAAAGACACATGATAACTGATTGTCCAGCTAGGTCTTATTTTCAGGGAAACACGGTACATGACTTTTAAATTTCTATTTAATTTAATCATTATAATTTAAAAGTGTGTCTTTATTTTCTGGAATTCCTTATTTATAGCATCGTATTCTTTTAATGAGTGGAGTATCTTTTTATTTTTCTGAAGATAGTAATTCTAGATTTTTTTCTTTCTCTATATTTTCTGTTTTCTCCAAATTGCTCTTTTTTTATCTGTTTGATTTGCTCTCCCTTTTCATGTTAAATATTTTGTTTTTACCTATTTGGTGGTTCTTTTGTGTCCAATCATATTTAAGAGAGAGGCACTAAAAAGCTGATTAGAAATTTAGTGGGGTTTATCAAGTGGGACGTGGCTATTTCTGCAGAGAGCCTCCATATAGCACTACCTGTATGTATATCTTTCCCTTGAGGCTGGCTAATTTTCCAAGAGAGGTATCCTCCAGCTTTTTCTGTGGAGGACAGATGTGAAGAACAAAACTGACTTCCAATGTTCTGTAAATTAACCAGGAAAAAGGGGTCTCATTACGTGGTGGACACTGTGATGCCACCCCCAGATCTTCCTTCGGGCCTGAAGGGCCGTGTTCCCTTGGCAGCAGGAATGTTGTCAGGAGTTCAGCTGTGAACTCTCTTCAGGATTTATCTAGCAGAAGAGAACTGCCTCACTAAAGTTATAGCCCTTCCCACAACAGCCACAGGTCCAATACCTGATCAACAAAGAAGTGCAAAGGCCACCAGCCAACACTGCTCCAGTTCAGGACAAGCCTGAAGGGCCATCCCTGTTTGAGATCTCTATGGGACAGGCCAAGCCGTTCATTAAGAATAAATCACAGCTCAACTTCTCCCTGTGCCCATTTCTGCTTCCTTCCTTTTTCCCTTTCCTTCCACAGGTGTTGATTGCAAAGAACTCACTAACAGACTTCCTGTATGCTTATCTCCATCTCAGAGTCTGCTTCCTATACCTCCTAGCCTGCTTTCTAGTGGCACATTGTATAGTAGTTACAATAGTTACAATTTCCTTAATCCCCTTTTTTCAGTATGGCTCTCTCCTCCTCACATTCTACCCACAAACCCAACCAGCTGTGCCTGCTATACCCAAAGCTAGAGCATCCCTATTAACCTACCCAAAAAATGTAAACTAAAGCTCTTATGCTGGGGTGGAAGATGAGTATTCACATGACTGTCTAACTGCTTATGACACAGAATTTTCAACTGAAAAACCTATTAAACCTCGCCCCACGCTATAGCATTAAAATGACCTGGAGCCCGTAATTCCTGAGCTTTTGCAGACTTCCACAGTTCAAATCAACTTGCTTCTTGTTAACTTCCCACACTAGTGGCTTAGGGTGCAGCTTAGTTCTATCTGTCAAATAGTTAATACTTACCCATCCAGTTTCCAGTTTCTAAAATTTTGTTAACAACTCATATATGGTATCAGATTTTCTTTCCTCATCTGTCTTTCTAGGTCTATGCCCTGCTTTACTGTTCTTTTCGTGGGTTGAAAAGGGAACAAAAATAACAAATATATTCAATTTGCTATGTGTATGTGAAAGTCCTGCTCTATAAAGGAAGTAATGGAGTTTTGAAGAATATCAGAAGAAACTGTAATTTGCTTTATTGTGGAGTGCTCCAGCTTTGTTGTGAAAATTAGAAAATTAACCTGTAGATACTATTTTTGTCCATTTATCACCTGTCATTATGATCTAAGTAAGAGGGATAGAGTCAGTAATTGAAGTTTATAAGTAATTAAAGTTTATTATAGTTTATAAATGGAATCATTTCTCCCTCAGCTACTGAGAGTTTTTTGAGGGCCTTTGAATACTTCCAAATATTTTAGTCTCTATCCCTTATGAATATTCTGTGTATAATAATTAGTCCTCAATGTATTTTATGTTCCCTTAGGATACAAAATTATTTGATAGGAAGTTTATATGAAGTTAGCCATTTACAGTTTTTAAAGAAATATTTTTGTTTGTTTGTTTGTTTGGCTAGAGCTCCAGAACTATTTTGTTATATAGCCAAAAATAGCCAAGAGGATGTGTTCTATGAAGATGACATTTGGCCTGGAGAAAATGAGAATGGGTAAGCACAATCTGTGGTGTTGGTAGCCTCGTGGTAGCTCATCTAGTGGTTCCAGTGAAAGGTATAGTAGTTTGTCAAGAGCTTATTTTACTTTTGGGGGGAGGGTTTTATATTGTTTTGTTTTTGCTTTAAGACCTTAATACAATTTTTAAATTTCATTTATATTAGTAAAGCTCTTTTAAACTAATTTTTGTGATTTAAAAAAAATACTGAGAAGAAACATGTACATGTTTATATTAAATTTAGTATTAGCCCCAATGAAGTATAGTGATTGATTGTTAATTATATACTTAATGTCTTTTATGCTGTGCAGCCCTCAGAAAGTGTATATCAGGCCTTTTATATAAGCCCTCAGAAAGTTTTAATCGATGTTAAAAAATTATTGTTTTTAATGTAGTGCTGAGAAAGTTCAAGAAATTATTACTTGGCTAAAGGGACATCCTGTCAGTACTTTGTCTCGTTCTTCTTGTGATTTACAAATTCTGGATGCAGCTATTGTTGAGAAAATAGAGGAAGAAGTCGAAAAGTGCAAGGTACTAATTTTTAATAATCAAGATTATAGATGAGATTTAAGTTAAATGAACTGTATATTATTTTACAAATAATTTGTTTCAACCAAATAAAACATATACTCAATGATTTCTAATTTATGTAAAATTATTCTATAATTTAAAAAAATTTCAGCCATTTTCAGTGGCCATTAGTAAGTTTTTCTGAATAAATATAAATGCACTTCAGTGTACAAAAGCCATAGCATATAAGTTTTATGTCTTGTAGTGTATCTACTCTTAAGTCTCTTCTTCCATCTGCATCATTTCTGGATTTCTGTTTTCTATTCATTCATTTATTTATTTATTTATTTATTTATTTATTTATGTATTTTAAATTTATTGGGGTGACAATTGTTAGTAAAATTACATAGATTTCAGGTGTACAATTCTGTATTACATCATCTATAAATCCCATTGTGTCTTCACCACCCAGAGTCAGTTCTCCTTCCATCACCATATATTTGATCCCCCTTACCCTCATCTCCCTCCCCCCACCCCCTTACCCTCTGGTAACCACTAAACTATCGTCTGTGTCTATGAGTTTTTGTTTCTCATTTGTTTGTCTTGTTCTTTTGTTTTTTTTGGTTTATATACCACATGTCAGTGAAATCATATGGTTCTCTGCTTTTTCTGTCTGACTTATTTCACTTAGCATTATACTCAAGATTGGATTGGATTTCTATTTTCGATACCACTAATTCTTTTCTCCATCTGGTCAGCTCTATTTCCTAAGCTTGCTCATTCATTCATTTTTTTATTGAGTTCTTCAGCTCCAGAATTTCTCTTTGATTTTTATTTAAGTTTCAGTCTTTTTGGTAAAGTACTCCTTTGTTTGTTGCTTTTATTTTTGAGTTCATTAAACTGCCTGTCAGTCTTCTTGTTGAGCTTTTTGAGAACTGCAATCTTGAATTCTCTGTCATTTAAATCACATATTTCCATGTCTTTAAGTTTATTTTCTGGAGAGTTTTCATTTTTCTTCTGAGCTGCCTTGTTACCTTGGTTATTCATGATATTTGGTGGATTATTCCTTTGCCTAGGCATTTATGAGAATGAACTACACTTTTTTTTAGAATGATACTTCTCTTTTTAGTGATTTTAAAAAAGTCTTTCTTTTGTTTTCCAGTAGGTGTCACTAAAGCACAAGTTTTTTATTTTCTGTTGCACTGCTTTGGCTTCTCAGGTCCCTGCCTGGCAGTGAAAAACGCCCTGTATTCCTTGAAGAGATGGGCATCTCCTCTGTGACCAGGTCGCCTTGGTCTCAGGGCACGATCCCTGTGGGGGAATGTGGTAGATGATGGGGTTCTGAGCCTGTGAAATCCCAGAGATGCTGCCAGCAGCGCTACACTGCCACACTGAGATCAGCTGGGATGGGTGAGCTGGGTGGGATGCGAGCTGGCTTGTGTGTTTGTGGCTTTGTTCTCCTCCCAGTAATGGTGACTCCCAGACCTCAGCCGCCTCACCTCTGTATCTTCACCCCTCTCACTGGGATTAGTCACAGGGGAGAAATGCTACTGCCTCTACAGTTCGCAGAGCTGCAGATAGTGTGCTCTATAAACCCTGCACCCACTGCTGCAGCTTCTTCGGGGCCGCTGCTAGCTCTGGGAGAGTGAGGGAGGCAGCCAGGTGCTGTGGCTTTGTTCTTCTGCTGGCAGTGGTGGCCACCAGAACACAGCTGTCACACCTCTGTGCTCTGTCTCTGCCCAGGTCGCTGGGCTCAGCCGCAGTCTGCTGACCACTAAGGCAGAAACGCTCCTTCTCCATCTCTGCTCCTGGGGCTACAGAGAGCGCTCGTTGCAATGAGACCCTCCTCTCCCAAGTCCTCACTGAGCTCCAGGCTGTGTCTGCAGCCCCATCTCAGCACTCCCCGCTTCCCTACTCTCCCACCTTCACATGTTTCATTGTGCGGATCTCTCAGACGTGTTTGTGTGTTGAGCAGGGAGTCCTTCATTGAATTCTAGCCGTTCAACTTATTGTAACTTAAAGGGGAGAAAGCAAGGGACCTCTCACGCTTCCATGCTTCTGACTTCATTCCTTGTAGTGTTTCTAATTTTAGGAATTAATTTTTTTAATTCTACTCAAAATAGAAAGTTTTTGATTGAGAAGTACTGTTAATCCCTATTCTTTGCTATTTTAAGTTCTTCAGAGACACAGTTCATGTTTTTATAGAACATAAAAATTTTATTAACTTTTACAGAATTACTTCTAAAATGTACTTTCCCACTCAAAAACTCATTTAGCTACTAAATATTTTTGAAACCCCACTTAATCTTTCCTATTTTTTTATGTCTTGATTTTTAAAAGCACTAATTTTCTGTGTAGGCATAACTATTTTATCTATTTTTGATCTCCACCTTGATCTAATAGAAAATGGATTGACTGTAATTCTTTAACTCTTGATTTCATTTTCCACACATTTGCCTTCTTATCAAAATAATGTTGCTTTTTTAACACAGTGCTCTAATAGAGTAAGTTACGACTGGGCTCTAAAGCTGTCTTCCCCCCATCCCTCTATCACTACTTGTAACTTTAGGCAAGATAACTTAACCTCCATGACTTTGTTTCCTCATTGGTAAAACGATAATAAAATAGTACCTCCCTCAGAGTCATGAAAAGTATTAACTGAGCTGATAAATGTAAATTCCTTCTAATAATGCCTAGCTTTTATTAATGCCTAATGATACATGGCTATTATTATTATTATTTGAATTATCTTCTTATATACTCAAGAGCTGTGAATACAGTCTGGGAAATCACCAATAGCTCTTTAGGAAATAACATAAGGCTCACAGCCAAGAGTTTCATCTTTTGAAAGGTCACTGATACTCGGCTGAGGATAGAAAGCCTGCATTTATTTTTAATTGTCTTTCGGTCTAGAATAAAATCTTACGTTCAGCATTTGTTTTCGAACTGAGTTTTCTACTTACCAAAAGTTTATAACTTTAAGCCCCCCCACTTTTATTTTAATCCATTTGGATGCAGAGCTTTCTAAATTTTTTTTTTCCATTTTTTTTACTTTATATTTTCCCCTTTACAAACAGAAGATACATGTACAAAGTTGTAGTCTAATGATTTGATTACAGCATTTTAAAAATCTGTGTGCATATAAATAAGACAAATTTTTTAAAAACTTGTTAATGTGTCAAGGAGGTAGTTGTGACTAATTGTCTTACCTTTTAGTATTATAATGTTGTTAGGGTAATAAAGAAAAGGAGAAAAAAACTGAAAGCAAACAGCATTCTGAACATAATTTAAACTTTTCTTTATGATGCAGGGTCATCATTAAAAGTATCAGTAGTTTTATTAGAAAGTGATTCCCAAACTAAGCTACTAGAGGAGCTATGTAAAAAACAAACACAACATTCTGGATTTCATTCCTACACCATTACTTCTCAGACTTTAATGTGCAAACATATCACTGGAGGATCTTATTAAAATACAGATTCTGATGCAGTAGCTCTACGAGTAGGCTTGAGATTTTACATTTCTAACAAGCTTGCCGGTGATCATATTTCAAATAGCCGACCCCAGGATTTCTCATTTACTAATTGTGGGTTGGGTCTATTGTGAAAATTCCATGATGTGTTAACTTGCCTTATGAATCACGTTTAGGTGCCATGTCTTATGACCCATTCTATAATGCCTAGAAATATATTAGATCATATGAGTTTTTTTGTTTTTTAATTTTTTATTGGGGAACAGTGTGTTTTTCCAGGACCCGTCAGCTCCATGACAAGTCGTTGTCTTCAATCTACTTGTGGAGGGCACAACTCACCGGCCCATGTGGGAATTGAACCGACAACCTTGGTGTTAATGAGCACCATGCTCTAACCACTGAGCAAACCAGCCACCCACCAGCAGCTCAGCTCCAAACTTAAGCGATTGTTTCTCCCTGGTCCATGTGGGAATCGAACTGGTGACCTTGGTGTTATGTGCACCATGCTCTAACCACTGAGCAAACTGGCCGCCCCTGAGTAACTTTTTTTTTTTTTATATGGAATTCTTCAGGCAGTTCTTGGTTCTTGGGTCAGTTTTTTAAAAATTTTTAAAAATTTTCAACTGCACTTGACATTCAATATTACATTAGTTTCAGTTGTACAATACAGTGGTTAGACATTCATATAACTTACGAAGTGATTCCCCCCAAAAAGTCTAGTACCTACCTGGCACCATATATGATAATTATATTATTGGCTATATTCCCTATGCTCTACTTAGCATCCCCATGACTATTTTGTAATTGCCAATTTGTACTTCTAAATCCCTCTGCCCTTTCACACACACACCCCAACACCCCTCCCATCTGACAATTATCAGTTTGTTCTCTGTATCTACATGTTTTAATGTTTTCATTGTGCATTTATTTTGTTTTTTAGGTTCTCTTATAAATGACATCATATGGTATTTGTATTTCTGAGTCTGACTTATTTCACTAAACATAATGCCCTCTGGGTCCATACATGTTGTCACAACTGGCAAGATTTTATTCTATTTTATGGCAGAGTAATATTCCATTGCATATATATACCACATTTTCTTTATTCATTCGTCTATTGATGGGCACTGGAGTAGCTTCCATATCTTGGCTATTCTAGATGAAATGTCCTTCTTTGTCTCTTGTTATAACCTTTGTTTTAAAGTATATTTTGTCTGGTACAAGAGTCTCTACTCCAGTTTTGTAAAAATTTCTATTTGCAGAAAATTTCTTTTTACATCCCTTTGCTTTCAGTCTGCGTGTGTCTTTCAATCTGGATCCTTTGTATTTCCTGGCATCCATGAAAACTTCCCCTTTCATTTCTGATTTTATTTATTTGTGTCTTTTCTCTTTTTATCTTAGTGAGTCTAGCCAAAGGTTTGTCAATTTATTAATCTTTTTTTTTAATTTATTGGGGTGACAATTGTTAGTAAAATCACATAGATTTCAGGTGTGCAATTCTGTATTACATCATCTATAAATCCCATTGTGTGTTCACCACCCAGAGTCAGTTCTCCTTCCATCACCATATATTTGATCCCCCTTACCCTCATCTCCCACCTCCCACACCCCTTACCCTCTGGTAACCACTAAACTATTGTCTGTGTCTATGAGTTTTTGTTTCTGATTTGTTTGTCTTTTTCTTTTGTTGTTTTTGGTTTATATACCACATATCAGTGAAATCATAGGGTTCTCTGCTTTTTCTGTCTGACTTTTTTTGCTTAGAATTATACCCTCAAGATCCATCCATGTTGTCACAAATGTTCCTATATCATCTTTTATTACAACCGAATAGTATTCCATTGTGTATATATACCGCAACTTCTTTTCCATTCATCTATTGAAGGACATTTTGGTTGTTTCCATGTCTTGGCCACCGTAAACAAAGCTGCAATGAACATTGGAGCACACGTGTCTTTATGTATAAATGTTTTCAAATTTTTGGGTAGATAACCAGGAGAGGGACTGCTGAGTCATATGATAATTCTATTCGTAAATTTTTGAGGAACCTCCACACTGCCTTCCATAACGGCTGCACCAGTCTGCATTCCCACCAACAGTGTATGAGGGTTCCTTTTTCTCCACAGCCTCTCCAACACTTGTTGCTATTTGTCTTGTTGATGACAGCCATTCTGACTGGGGTGAGGTGATATCTCATTGTGGTTTTTATATGCATTTCTCTGATGATTAGTGATGTTGAGCATTTTTTCATATGTCTATTTGCCATTTGTATGTCCTCTTTGGAGAAATATCTCTTCAGGTCGTCTGCCCATTTTTCAGTTGGGTTGTTTGTTGTTTTGTTGTTGAGTTTCATGAGTTCCTTGTATATTTTGTATATTAGCCCCTTATCGGAGGCACTGTTTGCAAAAATCTTCTCCCATTCAGTTGGTTGCCTCTTTATTTTGTCGATGGTTTCTTTTACTGTGCAAAAGCTTTTAAGTTTCATATAGTCCCATTTGTTTATTTTAGCTTTTACTTCCATTGCCTTTGGAGTCAAATTCATAAAATGCTCTCTGAACCCAAGGTCCATAAGTTTAGTGCCTATGTTTTCTTCTATGCAGATTATTGTGTCAGGTCTTATGCTTAAGTCTTTGATCCATCTTGAATTAATTTTGGTACATGGTGACAGATAGCAGTCCAGTTTCATTCTTTTGCACATGGCTATCCAATTCTCCCAGCACCATTTATTGAAGAGGCTTTCTTTCCTCCATTGTATGTTTTTTAACTTCTTTGTCAAAAATATCTGTCCATATTTATATGGTTTTATTTCTAGTTCTCAATTCTATTTCATTGGTCTACGTGTCTGTTTTTCTGCCAATACCATGCTGTTTTGATTATTGTAGCCCTGTAGTACAAGCTAAAGTCAGGGAGTGCGATACCTCCAGTATTGTTCTTTTTCCTTAAGATTGCTTTGGCTATTCGGGGTCTTTTGTGGTTCCAAACAAATCTGATGATTTTTTTCCTTTCTTTAAAAAAATGCCATTGGGATTTTGATGGGGATTGCATTAAATCTGTATATTGCTTTGGATAATATGGCCATTTGAACTATGTTGATTGTTCCAATCCATGAGCACGGAATGTCTTTCCATTTCCTTGTGTCTTCTTCAATTTCTTTCAAAAACGTCTTATAGTTTTCAGTATATAGGTCCTTGGTTAAGTTTATTCCTAGGTGTTTTATACTTTTTGCTGCAATTCCAAAGGGAATTGTTTTCTGTATTTCTTTTTCTGAGATTTCTTTGTTAGTATATAGGAATGCAATGGACTTTTGTACGTTGATTTTTGTAGCCAGCAACTTTACTGTATTCGTTGATTGTTTCTAATAGCTTTTTGGTGGAGTCTTTAGGGTTTTCTATATATAGCATCATGTCATCTGCAAAGAGTGATAATTTAACTTCTTCATTCCAAATTTGAATGCCTTTTATTTCTTTCTCTTGCCTGATGGCTGTGACAAGGACTCCAATACTATGTTGAAAAGCAGAAGTGATAGGGGACAGCCCTGTCGTGTTCCTGAACGAGAAGCAAAGGGCTTCAGTTTTTCCCCATTAATTGTGAGATTAGCTGAGGGCTTGTCATAGATGGCCTTTATTATGTTAAGGTATTTTCCTTCTACACCTATTTTATTAAGTGTTTTAGTCATAAATGGATATTGTATCTTGTCAAATGCTTTTTCTGCATCAATTGATATAATCATGTGCTTTTTGTCCTTTATTTTGTTTATGTGATATATCACATTGATGGATTTGCGGATGTTGAACCATCCTTGTGCCCCGCGGATGAACCCGTCTTGTTCGAATGAATAATCTTTTTAATGCATTGTTTTATTCGATTTGCTAGAATTTTGTTTATGATTTTTGCATCAGTATTCATCAGAGACATTGGTCTGTAGTTTTCTTTTTTTGTGTTGTCCTTGCCAGGTTTTGGTATCAGGGTAATGTTGGCCTCACAAAATGAGTTAGGGAGTACTGTCTCTTCTTCAATTTTTTGGAAGAGTATGAGCAGGATTGGTATTAGATCCTCTTTGAAGGTTTGGTACAATTCACTAGTGAAGCCACCTCGTCACGGACTTATGGTTTTGGGAAGGTTTTGGATGGCTGATTCAATTTCGTTACTGGTGATCGGTCTGTTTAGATTTTCCAGTTCTTCATGGTTCAGCCTTGGAAGGCTATATGTTGCTAAGAACTTGTCCATTTCTTCTAGGTTATTGAATTTGGTGGCATATAGTTCTTCATGGTATTCTTGCATGATCCTTTGTATTTCTGTCGTGTCCGTGATATCTTCCCCTTTTTCATTCCTGATTTTGTTAATTAGTGTCTTCTCTCTTTCTGTCTTAGTGAGTCTAGCCAAGGTTTTGTCGATTTTGTTAATCTTTTCAAAGAACCAGCTCTTTGTGACATTAATTTTTTTCTATTGTCTTTTTGTTCTCTATTTCATTTAGTTCTGCTCTGATTTTTGTTATTTCCTTTCTTCTGCTGACGATGGGTTTCACTTGTTCTTCTTTTTCTAGTTCTTTAAGATGTAACATGAGGTTATTTATTTGGGATTTTTCTTGTTTATTGAGATAGGCTTGTAATGATATAAATTTCCCTCTTAAAACTGCTTTCGCTGCATCCCAAAAATTTTGGTAGGATGTATTTTCATTGTCATTTGTTTCTCTGTATCTTTTGATCTCTCCGCTGATTTCTTCTTTGACCCAGTCGTTCTTTAAAAGTAGGTTGTTTAATCTCCATGTATTTGTGTTTCTACCTGCTTTCTTTTCGCAGTTGATATCCAATTTCAAAGACTTGTGATCAGAGAATATGCTTGGTATGATTTCAATCTCCTTAAATTTGCTGAGGCTGATTTTACGTCCCAATATATGGTCTATCCTTGAGAATGTTCCATGTACACTCGAAAAGAATGTATAGTCTAATGTTTTAGGATGAAGTGCTCTATATATGTCAATTATGTCCATTTCAACTAATGTGTCATTTAGGACTGCTATTTCATTATTTATTTTCTGTTTGGATGATCTATCCATAGCTGTCAATGATGTATTTAAGTCCTCTAGTATAATTGTGTTTTGGTCAATTTCTTCCTTTAGCTCTGTTATAAGTTGCTTGGTATATTTCTTTGCTCCCTGATTGGGGGCATAAATCTTGATGACTGTTATCTCTTCTTGTTGTATAGTCCCCTTTACTATTATGAAATGTCCATCTTTGTCTCTTGTTATTTTTTTCACCCTGAAGTCTGTTTCATTGGAAATCATTATGGCTACACCTGATTTTCTCTGGGTAGCATTTGCTTGGAGTGTCAATTTCCACCCTTTCACTTTGAGTCTATCCTTGTCCTTGTAGCTGAGATGTGTCTCTTGGAGACAGCATATGGTTGGTTTTGTTTTCTGATCCAATCTGCTACTCTGCGTTTTTATTGGTCAGTTCAGTCCATTTCCATTTAGGGTGATTATTGATACGTGAGGATTTCCTCTTATTCTGTCTTTAGTTTTCTGCTAAGGCCGTGTCTCCGTTGTTTCTTTGCCTTTTGTTCTTGTCTATTATTTCTGTGTGGTGGTATATTATGAGGTTTCCTTCTGTTTCATTTCAGTATATATTTCAGTTCTGGAGTTTTTTTTTGAGTGTTTACCCTTAAATTATGTGAAAGAAAGTTTGATATTTAGAGTATTCCATTTTATTCAGCACGCTTACTTTCTCCATTCCCATATTCCAGTTCAGGCCTTTACTCTCCCCCTTTTTACGTTGCCACAAATTGTCCCTGTTGATGGTGGTTGAATAGCCTCCTGTAGTATTTCTTGTAGTCCAGGTCGTGTATTAGAAAATTCCCTCAGCTTCTGTATGTCTGCAAAGGTCTTTTTTCCTCCTTCATATCTAAAGGATATCTTTGCTGGATATATTATTCTTGGCTCATAATTTCTCTCTTTCAATAGTTTGAATATTCGGTTCCACGCCCTCCTGGCTTTTAGAGTTTCTGCAGAAAAATCTGATGGTAATCTAATGGGCTTTCCTTTGTAGGTTACCGTCCTCTTTTCCCTGGCTGCTTTTTTTTGTTTTTTTTGTTTTTTTTGTTTTGAGGATTCTTTCTTTGTCGTTGATTTTAGACAGCTTCAATACAATGTGACTTGGAGAAGGCCTGTTGGGATTGAGGTAATTAGGTGTTCTATTTGCTTCTTGGATTCGAGGATTCAGTTCTGTCCACAAGTTTGGGAAGTTCTCATCAACAATTAGTTTGAATATATTCTCTGTTCACTTCTCTCTTTCTTCTTCTTCTGGTATGCCCATTATTCTTATATTGCTTTTTCTGATAGAGTCAGAAAGTTCTTGCAGAGTTCTTTCATGTCTTTTAATTCTCAAGTTTTTTTTTCCTGCCATGTGTGTAATTTCCAGGTTTCTATCTTCGATGTCACCGATTCTTTCCTCTATCTGGTCAACTCTACTACCTAAGCTGTTTATTTCATTCTGAATTTCTTCTATTGAGTACTTAATCTCCAGAAATTCCATTTAGTTCTTTTTTAAAATTTCAGTCTCTTTCATAAAATGCTCATGTTTTTCTTTGATTGCGTTTCTGAGTTCATTAAATTGCCTTTCTGTGTTTTCTTGCGTCTCGTTGAATTTTCTCAGAACTGCAATCTTGAATTCTCTGTCATTTAAGTCACATATTTCCATATGTTTAAGTTCCTTTTCTGGAGACTTTTTACTTTCTTTCTGAGCTGTCTTGGTGCCTTGGTTATTCATGGCAATTACTGATTTATTATATCTCTTCCTAGACATCTACAGGAGTGGCTTGTGCAACAGGTTGATAGGAAGAGTTCTTTCTTTTGTTTTCCAATACTTGTTGGTGGAATGTTTTATTTTCTCTCCGACTGCAGCCTTTTTTTTTCTTCTCTAACACAGTAATGCTATGTTTTCTCTGTACTATTCCATCTTCACACACAATGGGGGGATTCCCTGGAAAACAGGCTTCTCCTCTGTTAACAGTTCGCCTGGGTCATAGGGTGCCATGTCCGTGTGGGGATGCAGAGAGCTTTTGAAGTTCCAAATCTCTTTCTGCATCAGATTCATAGCCTGGTATGTTTCAGCAGTTTTGTTTACTTTTGCAGGGAACTGCCCAAATAGGTTGGGTCAGGAGCAGGGTGAGTTGTGAGAGGTGGCCCAGAGCAATGGCGGCTACCACCACCACAGCCGGTCCCACTTTCACAGCTCCCTCCCTTTTGCCGGAGCTAGTTTGGCTGCAAATCTGTGTCTGCGGTCCACAGTTCTCAGAACAGCAAATATTCTGTTCTTTTGATCTGACACTGCTACTGTTCCACTTCTTGCACCAGGCAGGTGGGGGCGGGGCAAGCTCTGGGAGGGTAGGGAGGGGGTGGCTTGTCTTAGTACCTAAGGCTTCCGTTCTTTGCTGCGCAGTGAGGGCTTAAACCACCGTTTTCAGCCTTCTTCCCTCAGTCTTTTCTCCGAGGTCTCTGCCGTGAGCGTTGGGTTCAGCCCTGTTATATGCTGCCCCCTCAGCCCTGTGCGCCACAAGCGAGCGCTAGCCATCCGAGTTCTTCCCTCTCCCGCAGCTGCGGTAGTTCCGGGATGCAGCGAGCTCGGAGCACTGAGCTAGGTCTGCGTCCTGCGCCCGCATATCTCCGTCCCCATACTTCTCCCTTTCGTCCTCACCCACTTGCGCGATTCTCCCACCTTTAGGTGAATTCAGTAGTGGGCCTCTTAGTCTTGCCTGTCTGCTGTGCAGGGAGTCCTTTGTGGAGTTATTGTTGTTCGATTAGTTGTAAATTCCAGGGGAGCTGTACAGAGGCTCACCTCATGCTGCCATTTTGATGACGTCTCTATTAATGTTTTCAAAGACCAGCTCTCCGTCGCTTTAATTTTTTTCTGTTGTCTTTTGTTCTCTATTTCATTTAGTTGTGCTCTGATTTTATTATTTCCTTTCTTCTGCTGACTTTGGGTTTTATTTGTCCTTTTTCTAGTTCTTTAAGGTGTAACGTGAGGTTATTTATCTGGGATCTTTCTTGTTTCTTGACATAGGCCTGTAATGATATAAATTTCTCTCTTAAAACTGCTTTCACAGTATCCCCAAAATTTTGGTAGAATGTATTTTCATTCTCATTTGTTTCTATGTATCTTTTGATCTCTCCTCTTGATTTATTTTTTGTCCCAGTTCTTTAAAAATATGTTATTTAATCTCCACCTTTTTTGGGATTTTTGTGTTTTGTGTTGTTTTTTTTTTGCCATTGATATGCAATTTGAAAGCCTTGTGATCAGAGAATATCCTTGATATGATTTTAATCTTTCTAAATTTGCTGAGACTAGTGTTATGTCCCTATATATGGTCTGTCTTTGAGAATGTTTAATGTACACTAGAAAAAAACGTGTAGTCTCATATTTTAGGATGAAGTGCTCTATAAATGTCAATTATGTCCATATCATCTAATGTGTCATTTAGGGCTGCTATTTCATTATTTATTTTCTTCTTGGATGATCTATCGATATCTGTCAGTGATGTATTTTGGTTCCCTAGTATAATTGTGTTTTGGTCGATTTCTTCCTTTAGTTCTGTTAGTAGTTGCTTGGTATGTTTCGGTCCTCCCTGATTGGGGGCATAAATATTGATGACTGCTATGTCTTGTTGTATAGTCCCCGCACCATTATGAAATGTCCATCTTTGTCTCTTGTTACCTTTTTTATTCTGAAGTCTGTTTCATCTGATGTCAGTATGAATACACCTGATTTTCTCTGGGTACCATTTGCTTGGAGTGTCAATTTCCACCCTTCCACTTTGAGTCTATGCTTGTCCTTGTAGCTGAGATGTATCTCTTGGAGACAGTATGTGGTTGGGTTTAGTTTTTTGATGCAATCTGCTGCTCTGTTACTTTTTATTGGTGAGTTCAGTCCATTTACATTTAGGGTGATTATTGATACGTGAGGATTTCCTGTCATTCTGTCTTTAGTTTTCTGGTAAGGCTGTGTCTCCATTGTTTCTTTGCCTTTTTGTTGCTGTCCTTTATTTCAGTGGGGTGGTATTCTACGATTTTTCCCTCTGTTTCTTCTTTTATTATGTTACATATTTCAGATCTAGATTTTTTGTCTGGTTACCGTTAAGTTTTTGTACAAGAAAGTTTCATATTTAGACTATTTCATTTTCTTCAGCATGCTTCCTTTCTCCATTCCCTTATGCTGGTTCAGACCTTTACTCTCTCCCCTTTTGTTTTTGTTGTTACAAGTTTTCCCTACGTGTGCTGTGAATTGATTCCTGCGCTGCCGCCGTAGCAGACTGTCTTTTTCCTCTTTTTCTTTAAGTGTTTTTTTTCTTCTTTACCCTGTATGTTATGTTTAACTGTATAGTGTCTTATTTGGTGTAGGGGTTGCCATTTCCTACTTTTATATGTCTGTTCGTAATACTACTCTTGGTTTTATATTTTTTTCCTTTTTTGTTTCGTGTCGAATAGCCTCCTTCACTATTTCTTGTAGTGCAGGTCGTGTGTTAGAAAATTCCTTCAGGTTCTGTATGTCTGGAAAGGTCTTTATTCCTCCTTCATATCTAAAGGATGTCTTTGCTGGATATATTATTCTTGGCTCATAATTTCTCTCTTTCAATAGTTTTAACATTTGAGTCACTCCTCCTGGCATGTAGATTTTCCGCTGAAAAATTTGAGTATAACCTAATGGGTTTTCCTTTGTAGGTTACTATCTTCTTTTCCCTGGCTGCCTTGAGGATTCTTTGTCGTTGATTTTAGACAGCTTCGATACAGTGTTGTTTGGAGAAGGCCTGTTGGGGTTGAGGTAATTAGGTGTTCTATTTGCTTCTTGGATTTGAGGATCCAGTTCTCTCCACAAGTTTGGGAAGTTCTTATCAACTATTTGTTTGAACATATTCTCTGTTCCCTTCTCTCTTTCTTTTTCTTCTGTTATGCCCATTGTTCTTATATTGGTCTTTCTGATGGAGTCAGAAAGTTCTTTCATTTCTTTTAACTCTCAAGTCTCTCTCTTCTTCCATCTGTGTCATTTCTAGATTTCTATCTTCAATGTCACTGATTAGTTCTTCCATCTGGTCAGCTTTGTAATCGAAGTTGCCTATTTCATTCTTTATTTCTTTTTTTGAGTTCTTAATCTCCAGAAATTCTATTTGGTTCTTTTTTAAAGTTTCAGTCTCTTTGATGAAATACTCAGTTTGTTCGTTGATTGTGTTTCTGAGTTCATTAAAATGCCACCTGTGTTTTCTTGCATCTCGTTGAGTTTTTTCAGAACTGCAGTCTTGAATTCTCTGTCATTTAACTCTCATTTTTCCATGTCTTTAAGTTTATTTTTTGCAGACTTTTCGTTTTCTTTCTGAGCTGCCTTGTCATTTTGGTTATTCATGGCAATTAGTGAATTATTATTTTTCTTCCTAGGAATCTACAGGAGTGGGTTCTGCAACAGGTTGGTAAGAAGAGGTCTTTCCTTTGCTTTCCACTAGGTATTGGTAGAATGCTTCGTTTTCTTTTCACTTGCAGTGTTTAATTCTCTCTCACACTGTAATGTTATATTTTCTCTGCACTATTCCAGGTTCACACACAATGGGGGGATTTTCTGGAAAGTAGGCTTCTCCTCTGTGAACAGTTTGCCTGGGTCATAGGGCACTGCCTCTGTGGGGAGATGTGGAGCGCTTCCGATGTTCTGAAGCTCTTCCTACACCAGATTCAGGGTCTGCGTGTTTTAGCAGGTCTGTTTACCCCTGCAGGGATCTGCCGAGTTAGGTGAGGGTGAAGGCGGGGTGGGTTGTAAGTGGTGGCTGTGAGCTATGGCGGCGACTACCAGCACAGCCAGTGTTGCACCCAGGGCTCCCTCCTCTTCTCCAGAACTAGTTAGGCTGTGAGTCCATGGCTGTGAGCCACAGTTCTCAGAACTGCAAATATTCTGGTACTGCTACTGTTCCGCTTCTAGCACTCGGAAGATGGGAGTGTGGCGAGCTTTGGGAAGGTAGAAGGGGGTTGGGTAGGCTCAGTTCCTAATTCTTCCATCCGCTGCTTGGCAGTGAGGGCTTAAATTGCCATTTCACCCTTCTTCACTCAGTCTTTGCTTCGAGGTCTCTGTCCTGAGCGTTGGATTCAGCCGTATAATATGCTGATCCCTCAGGCGGGACCTTGGGCCACAAGGGGAGAGCTAGCAGTCCGAATTCTTTTCTCTTCCTCGGCTAAGGTAGGTCCAAAATTTAGGGAGCTCAGAGCTCTGAGCTCAGTCTGCTCCTGCACCTGTGCTGCTTGCGTCTCTGCACCCCTGCTTTCCTCCTCCCCCGCTCGCCCAATTTGCCCACCTTCAGATGACTTCAGTTGCACGTCTCTTAATCTTGCCTGTCTGCTGTGCAGGGATTCCTTTGTGGAGTTATAGTTGTTCAATTTGTTGTAAATTCCAGGGGAGATTTCAAGGCTCACTTCACGCCACCATTTCTATGACGTTGACAGTGTTTAAGTCCTTGCTTTCCATCATTTTGAATATTTCTTGCCAATCCCTTCTGGCTTGCAAAGGTTTTTGTTGAGAAATCAGGTGACAGTCTTATGAGTGTTCCCTTGTACATAACTGTTTTTGTCTTGCTGCTTTTAAGGTTCTCTCTTTGTCTTTAACCTTTGGCATTTTAATATGATGTGTTTTGGTGTGAGACTCTTTGTGTTCATCTTTTTTGGGACTCTGCACTATCTGGGCTTGTATGTCTATTTCCTACTCCAGTTGAAGGAATTTTCAGTCATGATTTCTTCAAATAAATTTTAAATCCTTTGCTCTCTGTTTTCTCCTTTTCATACCCCTACAATGTGAATGTTGTTTGGCTTGAAGTTGTCCCAGCTGTCCCTTAAACTTTTAAACTATTCTCTCTCTCTCTCTCTTTTTTTTTTCTGTTCTGTTTGGCTGTTTTCTGATACCATGTCTTCCAAATTTCTGATTGGATTCTCTGCTTTGTCTAGTCTGCTGTTCTTGATTTCAGATATTTTTTATTTCTGACTGATTCTTCTTTTGTGTGGTTTCTTTCTTTTTGTGTAAGTTCTCATTGATTTCATCTATTCCTCCTTTAAGTTCATTGAACATTTTTGTAACCAGTATTTTGAACTTTCTATCTTGTAGATTACTTGTCTTCATTTCATTTAATTCTTTTTCTGGAGTTTTGTCCTGTTGTTTTATTTGGGATATTTTTCTTTGTGTCCTCATTTTGACTGCCTCACTGTGTGTGTTTCTATATATGAGGTAGATATGCTACATCTTTCAGTCTGGGAAGCGTGACCTTAATTTGTAGGTGTCCTATGGGGTCTAGTGACACAGTCTCCCTGGTCACCTGAGCCAGGTGCTCCAAGTGTGTGTCCCTTGTGTGGGTTGTGTGTGCCCTCCTGCTGTAGTTGAGCCTTGATATCTGTTGGCATATCAGTGAGTGTGATTGACCTTCAAGCCAATTGCTGCGAACACTAACTGTAACGACACCAGACAAGCTGTAGTGTGGGGACTTACTCTACAGAGCAGGATTCACTGTAGCCCAGCTCTGGTGCCTGCTGAGTCAGCCTTTGGCTGTGTCAGTTGTGGAGCTAATTGGGTGGTGCTCTCTTGTGGTCTGGAGCCAGTCACCAGGTGTGCTGGGTCTGGGGCCTGTTGGGAGGGGCCCCAGTGCAGGCCCCTGCATGTGCAGCCCTGGGCTGCCTGATATGAGCTACAGAGTAATCTGTGGTTGGTAGCTGCCTATGCTGGAATTGAAGGCGCCTGGGAAAGGCTGTATTGTGAACCGAGGCCACCTGCTGCTAGTGCCAGGAGCTGCTGAGCAAGAGGTATGCTGTGGCCAGCCTTTGCTTATTTGGCGTTTGTGGACCTTTGAGAGATTTTAGGAAAGTCTGCAGTGTGGACTGAGGCCAGCAGCTTATGATGAACAGCCCCTGAAAGACATT
Source organism: Rhinolophus hipposideros (assembly GCF_964194185.1). Classification (NCBI taxonomy): domain Eukaryota; kingdom Metazoa; phylum Chordata; class Mammalia; order Chiroptera; family Rhinolophidae; genus Rhinolophus; species Rhinolophus hipposideros. Next base: position 1,830,820 of record NC_138048.1, on the reverse strand, counting down.
AGTACTGGTGCTCAAGTTGGGTAGGGAAGGTTCTCAGGGAATCACCAGGGTGGGGTGAGTTTGGTGGCGACTCAGATTTGGTATCCACCTGCATTTGCAGGCTGGGTGGAAGAAGGGCTCAGGAAAAGAACAGTGGTGCCTGCCAGCAGTGTGTTCCCGGAGAGAGCTGCCCCTCTAGCCCTCACCCTGAAGCCAGATAATTTGGTTCCTCCTCGTATCTCCTTGGCACTGTTGGAGTTTCTGCCTCGCAGGTAGAGCTCAGAACAAGTGAGTCCTTGCTCAGGCCCTTAACGAGGAGTGCCTAGGACTCCAGCAGCCCTTCATCTCCCCATCGCAGAATCCCCACTGATTTTCACAGACAGATCCTGTGGGGCCTTCCCTTCCCAGTACTGGTATTCTGGGCTGGCAGTCACAGTATTGGGCTGGGACCCCTCACTCCTCCAGGGGTCCTCTAGCCAAAGTGTCCCTCCCAGTTTTTAACTGCCAAACGTGGGTGTGGGCCCAGCGCATTTCATATCTCCAGCTCTTCTACCAGTCTCGATGTGGCATCTTTTTTATATCCTTAGTTATAGGAGTTCTGTTCAGTTAGTCTTCATATGGCTCTCCAGGGTGGCTGTTCTGTAATTTAGCTGTAATTTTGATATGGTTGAGGGAGGAGGTGAGCACAGCATTTACCTACTCTGCCATCTTGACCAGAAGTCTTGGGTCTGCTTTTTAATATAGTTTAAATTTCTTTATTCTTTCTACTTTCTGCTGTTGTCAGTAGGGACCAATTGTACTCTGTTAGTTTTTGTAGTCTGGAAACATAAACAACTTGTCAGAAAGGCCTTCACTTTTCACCTTATTTATAATTGCAATCTCTCCCCACATTGTTGGTGTCCCTTACCTGCTTTATTTTTCACTATGCTTTTTACCTTCACACATGCTATATGTTTTTCTTATTTTGTTTCTATTATGTTTCCCTCAACTAGAATAAAAGAACAGGTCACTATTTTATCCCCAACAGAAAAATAGAATTCAGTAAATATTGTTGAAAGAATAAATGAAACATTTCTATAATGAAATAAAATAGACTCTATTTAGAGGCTTGAACATTTTACAGTGCATAAATGCATGAACTCTGTAGTAGTGGTCGCTTTAGTTTAGGGCTGTTTTATGTCCTTTGGTACTTATTTCCGTAAGCTATGTTCTAAAAATAGGTGGCTGCTATATAAATAAACTGTTTCCACTTTTGTCATTAAGAATTCAGTATTTTAGAAAATTTTATATCAATGGTAGTTATGGATTGCAATGGATAAAATTTTTCTCTCATTTTCATTAGATAGAACAGGTAATAATGCTTCCATCTTAAGATAGAAGGAAGTTGATGCTGAAGTTAAGTGTGAGTTCACAGAACTAACAAGTAGCAAAGATAGGACAAAGCTCTTCTTCCAGCATTTTTTAGATTATCAAAAAGTTCAAACATCAAGGCCAGTTTCACAGTAGATTACAAAAGCAAGGACTATTAAATGAATGCCACCTTAGTATTTATAAGTAGGCACAAAACCCCAGTATTGTCATACTTTATACCTTTTCTTAAAAAATGTAAGTCTTTCTTGACCATTGTATACAATTCTTTATAGAGGGAAAAGAGCATTTGAATCGCATAGCATTTACATAAAGTTTAAAACACATTAATCTTTTGTGTTAGAAGTAAGGTTACTTTTGGGAAGGGTAGTAACTAGGAGGAATACAGGGGTTTTTTTTGTTGTTGTTGTTGTTGTTGGAGAGCCCACTGGCCCATGTGGGAATCAAACCGGCAGCCTTCGGAGTTAAGAGCATGGAGCTCTAACCGCCTGAGCCACCAGGCCGGCCCAGGGGTTTTTTATGTTGTGCTTAGTAGTGTTCTGTCTCTCTTGAACTAGGTGTGGTGATGCTCATACTGTAAAAATTCATCAGTCTGTATTCTTATAATTTTGCACTTTTCTATGTCTTATACTTTAAATTTTTACTTTAAAGTACTTTAAGTAAGAATTTATTATTCCTCCGTGCTGCAACTGAAGAATTTCAGATATTTTTAAAATTGCTCATTTCATTTGCCTTTTTGATAATTAGACAAGTCCAAGTACTGAATTATAATTTTATAATTTAATTTTTTTAAATATTTAAATTTTTTTCTATTCTCAGCAAAGAAAGAGTAATAAGAAGGTGCGAGTGACAGTGAAGCCCCATTTACTGTACAGAGTAAGTTTCCTGTTAAAGAATTCAAAGTTGTTTTTACTTCAAAAATATAGAAGAGACAAAATGTTTTCAATTTATTATTTAAAAATTTTTAAAAATTAGAGTTCATGATAATAATTAAAGCTTTCTTCTGTTCAGCCTTTAGAACAGCAACATGGAGTCATTCCTGATCGGGATGCAGAATTTCGTCTCTTTGACCGTGTTGTAAATGTGAGAGAGAACTTTTCGGTTCCAGTTGGCCTTCGGGGCACCATCATAGGAATTAAAGGGGGTAATATCTCAGTACTTGACGTGTCTTCAGCTGCTTTTATATTGTAAAGAAAAACACAAATTTCTTTGTCCCATCTAAACAGAGAATGACTATAAGTCAGTACAAAACCTAAGTCCTCATGTTTTATTTAATTTTGGGGGGGAGAGTTTCCGTTTTCAGAGAAAATTCTCCTTTTCTATCTTGTGTAATCATCTAGGCAATGACTGAAAGAACAGGAAGCTAAGTAAGGGCTGCCCAGAATTTGGTAGCTTATATATATAGCACATTAAAATTACATAAGACTGTGGTGGGTAGACATGTATTTTCATGAAACCAAGAGAAAAGTTTCATACTTCTCCTTAGACTTTCATCTAATCTTGCTCAGAGCTTTACCTTAATTGTCATTGTAATCTCTCTATTTCTGTGGAGAAGTAAACATGAAGTATGAGCTTATTTACAGCCAAAAGATTTGAATTAAATGTGCATATAAATTTGAATTTTATGAATACAGCTAGATTATGTATACAAAACCGACCTATCAACCTGTTGCACAACAATGTGCATAGTTAACACTACTGTACTATAGACTTAAAAATGGTTAAGATAGTACATTTTTATGTCATGTTTTTTACAAAAAAAGAAAAATGAAAGAGTGGAGAGAAAAGGGAAGAAGCACTGAGGATCTGAATGTGCCTCAAAGGGAAGCCTAGAGTGGGCAGCTTTGCAGCATAGATTCCAAAGAAAGTCAGCCTGGTAATAAATGGGTGCCCAGGGCTCTGGTTGCTGGCAGCACTTCCCTACCCACCCCCTACCCCCTCGTCCTAGCTCAGCCTTGTTCTCACTGTCCGGGAAGGATGACGGTGTGAGGCCCTGAGCCTAAGAGAACTGCTTATTGAGTGCCAGCAGTGAGCTGGGCACCTTTTTGTTCTGTATTTAACCCGCACTACCCCCTGAGAAGCAGTTGTTATTTCCTCACCTGAAGGGCTAAGTAACTCACCCACCTTTACAGAGATAAGTGGCAGAGCTGGGTTTGAACTCTCACCTGATTCTTACCTAACGTTGAGCAATGGTTCTCCTCATTTTCCATCTGCACATCCTCTTGGGGTCTTCCCTGCTGACTTGACTCTAAAAGAGAATTGTCTTCTCTAATTTTTATTTTTAATTTTTTGGATATATTTCTGGCTGCTGGAAAGGGAGAAAAGAGGGTTTGGACCAGGTGTGATAAGGGTCCAACGTTGTATGAAGCATCTCACTTGCTGTTATAGCTCGACCCCCACATCCTCTGTTCAGATATTGAGTGTATTGCATTGTACAGGTTACGTTGGCCTGTAAGGCCTTAGGACTCTGGTAACAGAAGTTTCCTTTCTTCTGACAGCTCCTATCGTAATAGTGACCACTTGGCATTTTGTCATAAGGGTTTTAAAGCTACACCTATCCTGAGTGGAAAAGAGCTCTGTCCTTGATTAGCCCTGTCTGCCATGGCCATGGACTAGAAAAGGGAATATTTGTCAGTACCGCACCCAGCTAAGTCCTCATGTGCGCAGTGATCTCCACTAAAGGGTGAACAGATGTCCATGATCTTCTTAGGAAGTGGCCCCTCCCTCAGGCAGGAAATGGGAACTGAGGAGGTGAGCCTTATCGGTCTGTCAGAGGAGACACTCCTGTCTCTTTTGAGCCTCACTTTTTTGGGTTTAGGTTTTAGGTAAAAGTGTCAGATTGAAAGGTACAGCTGGATAGTGGAGAATGGGTGATTTCTACAGGCCTGGTTTCAGCGGGGCAATGAAACATCCGCCACCCATACTAGGAGCTAGCATAGTACCAGAAATTCTATTACGGTTCTCTTGAGAAACAGAACCAGTATAATGCAAAGGTGGCAGTGTGGGGAGTGGGGAGAGAAAGAGAGAAGTCAATTCTGAGGTTATGTGATAGACTGTATCATCAATTTGGGCTTAGAATTCAAAACGTTATAGCTAATTACCTCACTTTGTTGTAGCTAATTACAACAAAATGTTATAGCTAATTACTACACTTGGTGTTATGGGTAAATTTAATCTTTCCAGGTATATGAATGACATCATGCTCTCTGCCAAACTGATTCTTCTCTGCTCCTAAGTCTTGCACCACAGAGTTTCTCATGAGTTTTACATCAGTTACTACCGTCCGTAATCTACCATGTCGTCTCAGTGAGACTCTTGTAGTCATCCTTGGCGTGTCCACGTTTTTATCTGCACAGGTCATCAGCTCCTGCCATTTCTACCTAATAGTATATCCGTCTTTCCCTTCTGGTTCCCTCATTGCTGCCATGTTTTCAAATCTTCATTGTCTTCTGTCTTATTGGAAGACCTTCTAAACTGCAAACTCTAAAGTTATCTCTTATTAACGCTCTTATTATGAATAATTTCAAACATATACGAAACAGAAAAGTGTAATTAATCCCCCAGAGCATCCAATTTAAAATGTTATTTTACCTTAAATTAATACCAGTAAGACATTCTGTGAGCTTATTTACTTTTCATTTACTGTCTGTGTTCCCCCATACCATTTTTTTTCCTCCATACCATTTTTTGATAGTTGTAATGCTTCTTACATTCCCAAAACTCATGCTGATTTTTCATTATATGATTTTTTTAAATCTCTCTGTCTCTTAACAGCTAATAGAGAAGCTGATGTACTCTTTGAAGTATTATTTGATGAGGAATTTCCTGGAGGCTTAACAATCAGGTATGTACTTCCAGATGATAATTATACTTTGTATGTCCATGTGGCCAGTGCCTTTTCATTACTTGTTGATTTGTCCATGATTTGACTTCCAATTATACGCAAGATGTCATACTTCCTACTAGGGATGTAACAGTAAGGCAAACTGTTAAAACAAACATGTTTGTCTTAAGAGTAAGACAAACATGTTTTCTACTTTCATGGACTTTTCCTTTTAGTGTGGTAAATAATCAACTGATTACAGTATTAATTATTTCATTACATTGGGGCAAGTGCTGGGAAGGAGAAGTTCAGTTTTCTCTAGTAACCGGACCTTTCCTGACAGTTCCAGAAAGGCTTTCTTTTTAAATTTTATTTTTTTAATTTATTGGGGTGACAATTGTTAGTGAAATTACATAGGTTTCAGGTGTACAGTTCTGTATTACATCATCTATAAATCCCATTGTGTGCAGAAAGGCTTTCTTTAGGAAGTGATATTTAAGATGGTTCTTGAAAAATGAATATTACTTAAATGGAGAAAGAGGGAGGACGAGTGGCGAGTAGTCAAGAAGAAGGAAAAGCATATCATATGGAACAAAGAACATTTTTACTCAAAAAACTAAAAGAATGCAAGTGTTTCTGAACTTCAGTAAGAGAACTTCAGTAAGAGTAAGAGAAAAGCGAGTGCCATACTGTGCAGAATCTTGTAAGCCATCTTTCAGGACATGTTAAGATCTTGGTAGCTTGGTGTTCATCCTTGAAGCAATACGAAGCCATCAAAATCAGAGATGTGGCATTATTGCATCTTTAATGGTTAAATAACTTGAGGAATAGAAACATTCGTTGAATTTAGTGATATGTTAAGTCATCATCATCTGTTTTACTGGAGTGCTGGGTACTCAAACTAGGTTGTGGTGGTTTGTGTATGAATGACAGGTGTAACGATGGAGGCAAGAGATTGAGCCGAACCTTGAGAAGTTTGACTGTGAGGTTAGGAGATAGAGAGGAAGAGGATTGGAATGTTTTTTGTTTTTTATTTTACTTCTAAATTTTTCAAATTTTTATTTTTATTAAACTCATTGAGTAGCAGTGGGTAATACCATTGTTTCAGGTGCACAACTTTATAATACAATGTATATTCCACTCACTGTGTGCTAAGTCTAGTCTGCTTCTCTCACCATATATTTGACCCCCTTTAACCAATTTGTCTTCCGCCTACTCCCTTTCCCCTCTGTTAACCACCATTCTGTTGTCTGTATCTATGAATTTGTTTAGTTTGTTTTTTTGTTGCTTTTTCTTTTATATTCCACATGTGAGTGAAAAGAAATCATGTGGTTCTTCTGCTTTTCCGTCAAAATTATTTCACTTAGCATGCTACTCTCAAGATCCATCCATATTGTCACAAATGGCGGTATTTTATCTTTTCTTATGGCCTAATAGTATTACACTATATATATGTCCACATCTTCTTTATCCAATCATCCATTGAAGGACACTTGGGTTTTTTCCATGTCTTGGCTACTGTGTATTATGCTGCAATGAACATATGGGTACCTCATATATCTCTATGAATAAGTATTTTTAAATTTTCCAAGTATATATCCAGAAGAGGAACTGCTACCATGTTTCCCCGAAACTAAGACCTAACCAGACCATCAGCTCTAATGCGTCTTTTGGAGCAAAAATTAACATAAGACTTGGTCTTGTTTTAATATAAGACCAGGTCTATAATGTAATGTAATGTAATGTAATATAATATAATATAATATAGTATAATACTGGGTATATAATATAATATAAAATAATATAATACCGGGTCTTATATTAATTTTTGCTCCAAAAGACACATTAGAGCTGATGGTTCGGCTAGGTCTTATTTTCGGGGAAACACTAGGTCATATGATAGCTCTATTCTTAATTTTTTTGATGAACCTCCATACTGTTTTCCATAATGGCTGCACGAATTTACATCCCACCGGCAGTGCACAAGGGTTCCCTTTTCTCCACATCCACTTGTTATGTCTTATTGATAACAGCTATTGAGCAGGTGTGAGGTGTTATCTCATTGTGGTTTTGATGTCCATTTCCCTAATAACTAGTGATATTGAGTATCTTTTCCATGTCTGTTGGCTGTCTATTTGTCTTCCTTGGAAAAGTGACTATTCAGGGTCTCTGCCCATCTTTTAATAGAATTGTTTATTTTTTTGTTATTGTTGAGTTGTGTGAGTTCTTTATATATTTTGCATGTTAACCTCTTATCAGAAGCATCGTTTGCAGATATCCTCTCCCGTGCAGTTGGTTGCCTCTTTGTTTTGTTGATGGTTTCTTTTGCTATGCAGAAGCTTTTCTTTTTTCCTTTTATTCTTTTTCTTTTAATTAAAGTTTATTGCGGTGACAATGGTTACTAAAGTCACATAGGTTTCAACTGTACAGTGCTGTATTACATCATCTATATAGCACATGTGTGTTCATCACCCAGAATCAGTTCTCCTTCCATCACCATGTATATGATCCCCTTTACCCTCATCTACCACCCCCCTCCCAGTCCCATTTGTTTATTTTTGCTTTTACTTCCCTTGCCGTTGGGGTCAAGTTCACAAAAACCCCTCTAAGACCAACGTCCACAACTTTAATACCTATCTTTTCTTCTATGTATTTTATTGTTCCAGGTCTTATAATCACATCTTGCATCCATTTTGAGTTAATTTTTGTGTATGGTGTCATATAGCAGCCTAGTTACATTCTTTTGTATGTGGCTTTCCAGTTTTCCCAACAAAATTTATTGAAGAGGTCATCCTTTCAACATTGTATGATTTTGGCTCATTGTCAAAAATTAGTTGCCCATATATGTATATATATGTGGGTTTATTTCTGGGCTCTCAGTTCTGTTCCATTGACCTGTGTGTCTGTTTTTTCTGCCAGCAGCATACTGTTCTAATTATTGTAACTTTGCAGTATACTTTGAAGTCAGAGAGTGTGATGCCTCCAGCTTTATTGTTTTTTCTCAGAATTGCTTTGGTTATTTGGGGTCTTTTGTGGTTCCATTAAAATGTAAGGGTTTTTTCTTCTACTTTTGGGAAAAAGGCCGCTGGGATTTTGATGGGGATTACGTTAAATCTGTATGTTGCTTTAGGTAATACGACCATTTTAACAATGTTAATTCTTCCAACCTATGAACATCGAATACATTTCCATTTCTTTATGTCTTCAGTTTCTTTCAACCACGTCTTGAAGTTTTCAATGTACAGGTCCTTCACTTCCTTTGTTAAGTTTATTCCTAAGTGTTTTATCCTTTTTTGTTGCAGTTGTAACTGGGATGGTATTTTTCATTACTTTTTCTATTTCATTGCAACACATTTTTCTGTGTGGATTTTGTGTCCTGCAACTTTACTGTATTTGTTTATGGTTTCTAATAGTCTTTTGGTGGTCTTTAGAGTTTTCTGTACATAGAATCATGTTATCTGAAATAGTAACAGTTTTGCTTCTTCATTCCCAGTTTGGATGCCTTTTATTTCTTTCACTTGCCTGATTGCTTGGGCTAGGACTTCCAATACTGTGTTGAATAACAGGGGTGAGAATGGGCACTCTTGTCTTGTTTCTGCTTGTCATATATAGCCTTTATTATATTGAGGTATTTTTCTTCCACATCCAGTTTATTGAAAGTTTTTATCATAAATGGATGTTGGATTTTGTCAAATGCTTTTTCTGCACCTATTGATATGATCACGTGATTCTTATCTTTTGTTAATGTGGTATCTATTGGTTGGCATATGTTCAATCATCTTTGTATCACTGGAATGAACCCCACTGAATTGTAATATATAATCACTTTAATATATTGTATTCAATTTGCTAGCATTTTGTTTAGGAGTTTTGAATCTATGTTCATCAGAGATATTGACCTGTAATTTTCCTTTTTGTGTTTTGCTTGCCAGGTTTTGGTATCAGGGTAATGTTGGCCTTGTAAAATGAGTTAGGAAGTATTTCCTCTTCTTCAACATTTTGGAAGACTTTGAAAAGGATAGGTATTAAACCTTTGAATGTTTTGTAGAATCCACTAGTGAAGCCATCTATTCCTGGACTTTTATTTTTTGGAAGGTTTTTGATTACTGTTTCAATTTCCTTACTAGTTACTGGTCTGTTTTGTTTTTCCAGTTCTTAATGGTTCTGCCTAGGAAGGTTATATACTTCTAAGAATTTGTCCATTTCTTCTAGGTTATCAAATTTGGAGTTATATAGCCTTTCATATTATTCTTGTATAATTCTTTGTATTTCTTTGATGTGCATTATACCCTCTCCTCTTTTATTTCTGATTTTTAAATTTCCGTTCTTTCTCTTTTTTCTTTTTTTTCCCCTTCCATCACCATATATTTGACCCCTTTTCCCTCTTCTACCATCCCCCCTTCCCCACCGCTTACCCTCTGGTAACCACTAAACTATGGTCTGTGTCTATGAATTCTTGTTAGTCTTGTTCATTTATTGCTTTCAGTTTTGTATTCCACATATGAGTAAAGTTATATGATTCTCGATTTTTTCTGTCTGACTTATTTGACTTAGCATGATAATTTCATGATCCATCCATGTTGTCACGAATAGTAGTATTTCATCTTATGGCAGGATAGTATTCCATTGTATATATAAACCACATCTTTATCCAACCATCTGTCGAAGGACATTGGTTGTTTCTGTGTCTTGGCCACCATGTATAATGCTACAATAAACATAAAGGTGCATGTTTTTACAGATAAATATTTTCATATTTTTCAGGTAGATATGCAGAAGAGAGATTGCTGGGTCATATGGTAATTCTATTCTTAATTTTTTGAGGACCTCCGTACTGTTTCCATTGTGGCTATACCAATTTATATTCCCACCAACAGTGTATGAGGATTCCTTTTTCTCCATAGACTCTCCAACATTTGTTATTACTTGTCTAGTTGATAATAATCACTCTAACAGGTGAGAGGTGGTATCTCATTGTAGTTTTATTTTTGTTTTTGTTTTTTTGAAGGGGAATAGGACTTTATTGGGGAATAGTGTGTACTTCCGGGACTTTTTTCCAAGTCAAGTTGTAGTTCTTAGTTGTGGAGGGTGCAGTTCAGCTCCAGGTCCAGTTACTGTTAGTTGCAGGGGGCGCAGCCCACCTTCCCTTGCGGGAGTCGAACCAGCAACCTTGTGGTTGAGAGCCTGCACTCCAACCAACTAAGCCATCTGGCCAACCGGGAGCTGAGCGGCAGCTCATTGACCTCATTCTAGCTGCAGAGGGCACAGCTTGCTGGCCCATGTGGGAATTGAACCGGCAGCCCCGTTGCCCAGGCTCACGCTCTAACCAACTGAGCCACCTGTCCGCCCCTCTCATTGTGTTTTTGATTTGCATTTCTCTAATAGCCAGTGAAGTTGAGCATTTTTTCATATATCTGTTGTCTGTTTGTATGTCCTCTTGGGAGAAATGTCCGTTCAGGTCCTCTGCCCATTTTTCAATTGGATTGTTTGGTTTTTTGTTGTTGAGTTGTATGAGTTCCTTATACATGTGTGTTTTGGATATTAGCCCCTTATTGGAGGCGTTGTTTGCAAACATCTTCTCCCATTCAGTTGGTTATCTGTTTGTTTTGTGGATGGTTTTTTTTTGCTGTGCAGAGCTTTTTAGTTTGATATAGTCTCATTCATTTAGTTTAGCTTTTACTTCCCTTGCCTTTGAGGTCAAATTGATAAAATTCTCTTTGAACCCAAGGTGCATAAGTTTAGTACCTATGCTTTCTCCTATGCAGTTTATTGTTTCAGGTCTTATGTCTAGGTCTTTGATCTATTTTGAGTTAGTTTTAGTATATGGTGATAAACAGTAATAGATCTAGTAATAGTAATCGCGTTTCTTTTTTTCTTTTTCTTTTTTTTTGCACGTGGCTTTCCAAATTTCCCAACAACTGTTTATTGAAGAGGCTTTCTTTTTTCCATTGTACGTTTTGGGCTCCTTTGTGGAAAATTCTCTGTCCATATATGTGTGGGTTTATTTCTGGGATCTCAATTTTATTACGTTGGTCTCCATCTGTTTTTCTGTCAATAGCATGCTGTTTTGATTATCGTCATTTAGTAGTATAAACGGAGGTGAGGGAGTGTGGTACCTCTGACTTTAATCTTTTTTCTCAGGATTGATTTAGCTATTTGGGGTCTTTTGTGATTCCATACAAATCTGATGATTTTTTGTTCTATTTCTTTAAAGAATGCCATTGTGATTTTGAGGGGGATTACATTAAATCTGTATATTGCTTTGGTAATTTGGCCATTTTAACTATGTTAATTCTTCCAATCCATGAACACGGAACATCTTTCCATTTCTTGTGTCTTCTTCAATTTCTTTTAATGTCTTATAGTTTTCAGTGTATTTTTCACATCCTGTGTTGAGTTTATTCCTAAGATTTTATTCTTTTTGTTGCAATTGCAAAAGTAATTGTTTTTTTCATTTCTCTGAAATTTCATTGTTAGTCTATAGGAACATAATGGATTTTTGTACATTGATTTTGTGTCCTGCAACTTTACTATATTTGTTTATTGTGTCTAATAGTTTTTTGTTGGAGTCTTTAAGGTTTTCTATATAAAGAATCATGACATTTCCAAAAAGTGACAATTAGATATCTTGATTTCCAGTTTGGATGCCTTTTGTTTCGTTCTCTTGCTTGATTGTTCTGGCGAGCACTTCCAGTGCTCCTGTCTTGTTCCTGATCATAGAGGGAAAGCTTTCAGTTTTTTTACCATAGAGTATGATATTAGCTGAGGGTTGGTCGTATATGGCCTTTATTATATTGAGATACTTTCCTTCAGTACCCATTTTAAGTGTTTTAATCATAAATGGATGTTGTATCTTGTCAAAGATACATCCCTGTCTTGTTCCTGATCATAGAGGGAAAGCTTTCAGTTTTTTTACCATAGAGTATGATATTAGCTGAGGGTTGGTCGTATATGGCCTTTATTATATTGAGATACTTTCCTTCAGTACCCATTTTAAGTGTTTTAATCATAAATGGATGTTGTATCTTGTCAAATGCTTTTTCTGCATCTATTGTTATGATCATATGATTTTTATCTTTTATTTTGTTTGTATGGTATATCACATTGATTTACATGTGTTGAACCATCCTTATGCCCCTGGAATGAACCCCATTCAATTGTGTTGTATAATCTTTTTAATGTATTGTTGTATTGGATTTACTAGTATTTTGTTTAGGATTTTTGCATCTGTATTCATCAGAGATATTGTTCTGTAGTTTTCTTTGTTATCTTTATCAGGTTTGGTATCAGGGTGCTGTCTTCATACAATGAGTTAGGAAGTATTGCCTTGTCTTCAATTTTTTGGAGGAGTTTGAGGAGAACCGGTGTTAAATCATCTTTGAATGTTTAGTAAAATTCACTAGTGAAGCCGTCTATCTGATCCTGGACTTTTGCTTTTCAGGAGATTTTGGGTGACTGTTTCAATTTCCTTACTTGTTGATCAGTCTATTTAGATTTTACAGTTTTTTTGTGATTCACTCTAGGAAGGTTATATATTTCTAAGAACTTGTCAGTTTCTTCTAGGTTATTGACTTTGGTGACATATATCCTTTATAGTATTCTCATATGATCCTCTCTATTCTGTGGTATCCTTCGTAACTTCTCCTCTTTCATTTCTGATTTTATTTCTGTCATTTCTCTTTTTTCCTTAATGAGTCTAGCCCAGAGTTTGCCAATCTTATTAATCTTTTTAAGGAACCAGCTGTTTCTTGCATTTATTTTTCCTATTGTCTTTTTATTCTCTATTTCATTTAATTCTGCTCTAGTTTCTATTATTTCCTTTTTTCCGCTGACTGGGTTTCATTTGACCTTTTTTCGGTTATTTAAGATACAATGTTAAGTTTTTTATTTGGGATTTTTCTTATTTCTTGATATAGGCCTGTAATTATATAAATTTCTCCTTTATTACTGCTTTTGCAGTATTCCAATAATTTTGATATGTTGTATTTTCCCTCATTTGTTTCTATGTATCTTTTGATCTCTCCTTTTATTTCTTTGAGCCAATCTTTTTGTAGTAGCATGTTGTTTAATATCCACATATTTGTGGTTTTTCCAACTTTTATTTTGTAGTTCATCTCCAATTTCAAAGCATTGCAGTCAGAGAATATGGTTGGAATGATTTCAGTCTTCTTAAATTTGCTGAGGCTAGTTTTGTGTCCCAGCATGTGGTCTATCCTCGAGAATGTTCCATGTGCACTAAAGAAGAATGTATAATCTGGTCTTCTGGGATAAAAGATTCTGTAAATGTCAATGATGTCCATTTGGTCTAATGTGTCATTGAAGGCTGATATTTCCTTATTGATTATCTGTTTGGATGATCTGTCCATAGCTGTCAGTGTCATATATAGGATAGCCTACTATAATCATGTCTTGGTCAGTTTCTCCCTTTAGTTCCGTTAATAGTTGCTTTATATAGTTTGGTGCTCCCCAGTTGGAAGCATATATTTTGATAAGTGCTATGTCTTCTTGTTGTATTGTCCCCTTTACCATTATGAAATGTCTATCTTTGTTACCTTTGTATCTTGAAGTCACATATATTTTGTCAGATATAAGTATGGCCACTCCTGATTTTCTCTGGATGCAATTTGCTTAGAGTATCTATTTCCACCCTTTTACTTTGAGTCTATATTTGTTCTTGCTGCTGACATATGTCTCGAAGGCAGCATATGGTTGGGTTTTGTTTTTTGATTCAATGTGCCTTTTTATTGGTGAGTTCTGTGTATTTATTATTGATTTATGAGGATTTCCTATCATTCTATTGTGTTGGTGGCTCCATTGTTTCTTTGCCTTTGTGTTTCTGTCTGTTATTTGAGTTTAGTGGTATTCTATTTGTTTTTCTCTGTTTCCTTTTTTCTATGTTAGGTGTCTCAGTTCTGGATTTTTTTGAGTGGTTACCATTAAGTTTATATAAAACAAAATTAATATATACAGTAGTCTTTTTTCTCTTGCAACTTATCGCAGTTCCTCTTTGCAGTTTCAGACCTTTACTCCCGCCCCTTTTTTGTTTTCCCACAAATTATCCCTATTTATGTTGTGAGTTCATGTCTTAGTTGCCGTATCTCTTAATTGTGTACTTTCCTGTTTCTTTTTTGGTTATTTCCTTTACCTTTTATGTTATATTTAAGTTATAGTGCCCTATTCTAAGTAGGGGGGGGTTGCCATTTCCTGCTTCTTTCTGTCTGCTAGTCATCTTACTCATAGTTTTGTATCCTTCTGTCTTTTTGTTTCAGGTAGAATAACCCCCTTCAGTATTTCCCTTAATACAGGCCTACTGGTGAAAAATTCCCTCAGGTTTTGTATGTCTAAAAAAGTCTTTATAATTCCTTTATATCTAAAGGATAACTTTGCTGGATATATTATTCTTGGCTGGTAATTTCTCTCTTTCAATAGTTTGAATACTCTCTCCTAGCTTGTAGAGTTTCTACGGAGAAATCTAATGATAATCTAATGGGCTTTCCTTTGTAGGTTACCATCCCTGGCTGCCTTGAGAATTCTTTTTTGTCATTAATTTCTGACAGTTTTAATATAACGTGCCTTGGAGAAGGCCTTTTAGGATTGAGATAATTAGGTGTTCTGTTTGCTTCTTAGATTCGAGGATCCAGTTATTTCCATAGATTTGGGAAGTTTTCATTGACTTTGTTTGAATAGGCTTTCAATACCCTTCTCCCTCCCCTCTCTTTCTGGTATACCCATTATTCTTATATTGTTCTCTCTGATGGAGTCAGATAGTTCTTGTAGAGTTCTTTCATTTCTTTTGACTCTTAAGTCTCTCTTCTTACATCTGCTTCATTTCCAGGTTTCTATCTTCAATATCACTAATTCTTTCCTCCATCTGGTCAGCTCTATTAACTAAGCTGCTTATTTCATTCTTCATCTCTTATTGAGTTCTTCAGCTTTAGAATTTCTATTTGGTTCTTTTTTAAACTTTCAGTCTCTTTGATAAAGTATCCATTTTGTTCATTGATTTTATTTCTGAGATCATTAAACTGCCTATCTGAGTTTTCTTGCATCGCATTGATTTTTTTTTTCCAGAACTGCAACGTTGAATTCTCTGTCATTTAAGTCACATGTTTCCATGTCTTTATGTTTAGTTTTTGGAGATTTTTCATTTTCTTTCTGAGCTGCCTACCTTGTTACCTTGGTTATTCATGGTAATTAATGGATTATTCCCTTGCTAGGTGTCTATGGGAATAAATTCTGCAGCAGGTTGATTATGCAGTGGTTTTACTTTTGCTTTCCAGTAGGTGGTGTGGGAGCTTTTTATTTTCTCTTGCTCCATTCCAGCTTCTTGTGGTGGAAGATTCCCTGGGATTGTGGGCTTCTCCTCTGTGACCAGGTTGTGTCAATCTCAGGGCACCTCCCCTGTAGGAGAATGTTGTTGCGATGGGGTTCTGAGTCCCTGAAATCCCCATGCTGCCCCTGCAGCCAGTTGCAGAGCTGCAGTGCGCAGCCCTGGTTGCTCCAGCTGCAATTAGCCGCAAAAGGTGGGGACTGTGTGGGCTGGGAGAGGCACCTGGTATGTTTGTGGCTTTGGTCTCCTTCGAGTAATGACAACTGCAAGACCACAGCTGCCTCACCACTGTATCTCCGTGCTTGTCACAGGGATCGGCAGCAGTGTTTATTCTGCTGCTCAGGGACTGTCTCTCAAGTTCTGAGGGCAGTAGATGCTTTGCTCTTTAACCCATCACTGCTATAGTTTTTTCTGGGCCCTGCTGCTAGCTCTGGGAGGGTACAGGAGGGCAAGCTATGGGAGGCTGGAGGAGGCAGCCAGGCTCCATGGCTTTGTTTTCTGCCTGGCGGTGAGGGCTGCTAGACGATGGCTGTCACACTTACTTATACAGGCTCTGCCCCGAGGTCTCTGCGCAGATCCCTGGGATCAGCAGTTTTATATGCTGATTCCCTCAGGCAGGAATGCTCGGGCCCACAGAGAGTACTCCTGCACCTTGGGTGCTCCTCTCTCCCAGGACTGCAGTGAGCTCAGAGCTGCATCTGCAACAGTGAGTTCTGCCATTCAGGAAGTGTTTCTACAGTTATCAAGGCTGTAGATATTCTGCTCTTTAATCTGACACTACTACAGTGTTTTATGGGACCTGCTGCTAGCTCTGAGAGGATAGAGGAAGGTAGCCAGGCTCTGTGGCTTTGTTTTCTGCCTGGCGATGGTGGCTGTTAGACCACAGCTGTCGTACTTCTGTATTTGGTCTCTTCCCCAATCACTGGGTTCTGCTGTATTATATGCTGATCACTCAGGCAGGAATGCTCAGGGCCACAGAGAGTTCTCTTGCCACCAGGATCTTCGTCTCTTGTGAACTGCAGGCTGTGTCTGTGCTCCCAATCTCTGCTCTTCTCCCTTCCCTCTCTTGTTCACTCTGATTCACCCACCTTCAGATGTTTTGATTTGCAGATCTCAGACGTATTTGTTTGTTTCACAGGGAATCCTTTGTTGAATTATAGCCATTCAACTTGTTGTAACTTCAAGGGGAGAGATCAAGGGGGACCCCTCATGTTGCCGTGTTTCTGGTGTCACTCTTTTCTCCTTTTTTTTGTGAATCTAACCAGAGGTTTATCAATTTTATTTATCTTTCCGTGGAACCAGCTCTTTGTTTCATTAATTTTTTTCTATTCTCTTTTTGTTCTCTATTTAGTTTATTTCTACTCTCATTTTTTTTTCTTCTACTGAGTTTGGGCTTCATTTCTCCTTCTTCTCTAGTTCTTTGATGTGTAATGTTAGATTGTTTACTTAAGATTTTTCTTGTTTTTCTGAGGTAGGCTTGTAATGCTATAAACTTCTCGCTTAGTACTGCTTTTGCTTCATCCCCAAATTTTTGGTATGTCGTATTGTCATTTTCATTTGTCTCTGTGTGTCTTTTGATCTAGCCTTTTATTTCTTCTTTACCCAATAGTTGTTCAGTAGCATGTTGTTTTAAAATCTCCACTATTTGTGGTTTTTCTAGCTTGCTCCTTACGGTTGGGTTGTTTGTTTTTAACTTAAATGGGTGAGACTCATTCATATCCATTTTGGGGTGCACTAATACAAAGAAAGGTTAACATTTCAGGAAAAGAATCATGACAGAATGAGAAGCACAAGGGAATATTTGAAAGTGTAGGCTCTCTCACTTAACCTTTGTGTTACCTTGAGTATGTTAGTCAAAAGCAATAATTCTCAGTTTCCTCAACTATAAGGAAGATATATATTTCACTAGGTTTTTATGAAGACTAAGTGAAATCTTTTCCAGTTCTCCTTTCTTCCTTCTAAATACTGGCTAGACCTTCTGGTTAAGATAGCAGAGTAGGAAAACGCTGTGCTTGCTTCCTCCTATGACCACCTCAAAATTACAACTAAACTACAGAATAACCATCATAGAGAATAATCTAAAGTCTAGATGAACATAAGTCCTATAACTAAGAATATACAGAGGGGTTAATCGTGAGATAGGTGGAGGGGTGATGACTCAGAATGGGCTGGTACCACACCCATGTGTGGCAGTTAAAAATCAGGAGGAATATTTCATCTGTGAAAGTACCCACTGAGGAGTGAGGGGTACCAGCCTCACATCTGGCTCCCCAACCCAGGATGCCAGAGCCAGGAAGAGAAGTCCCACACTTCTGTGGCTATGAAAACCAGCGGAGATTGTGGCTGAATGAGATGGAGGGCTGCTGGTGTCCCAGGAGCTCCTATGAATGGACTCATGCATAGACTTACTCAGTGAAGGACTTAGTCACTCTGAACTCCACTCTGAGCTCCAGCAGCTTAAAAGGTGTCAGGGACATATGGGGAGAAAGAATTGTCTGGCTTCACAGAAAGGGCTGGAGAGGCAGCTTTCTTCCAGAAAGAAGTGCTGGCAGAAACCATTGTTCCTTTGTTGAGCCCCACCACCACCCAGCTTGCATGTGCAGACAGGCACCATAGTGCGGTCTCCACCAACCTGGCTAACACCATTTTCCCCATCCTGGTGGTTCCCTAATACCGTACCACACCCAACTTGCAGGCCGATCCAAGCAGCTTCCAGTGACTTTTCCATACAAATGGCCCATCTTGCTTGGCTCATGCTTCAGACTTTCCTAAAATCTCCCAAAGGTTCACAAACTCCAAACAAGCAGTATCTGGCCTCAGCATGCCCTGTATCTCTTGCAAAACAGCCCCAAACTCAGCACTAGCAGCAGCTGACCTCTCCCAAGCACCTCCAAGCCCAGCACAAGTGGCAACACACTGCAGATCACTTTGTAGCTCATACCATGTGGCACTTGGTTGGGTAGACAAAGGGACCTACACCAGAGCCCCTCCCAAGAAGCCCCAGTATGAACACACCCAGTGGCCAGCTTCAGACCACACCAGAGCACCACCCAACCAGCTCCACAAATAGCACACCCAAAGGGCAGACTTGCCAAGCACCAGAGCTGCGCTAAGGTGATTCTTGCTCCAGAGCGTCACCCCCTACAGCTCCACTATAATCATGGCCAGTCCTCATAACCAATCAGCCTGAGGACCAGTCCCTCCCATTGATGTGCCAACAGCAATCATGGCTCAACTACAACAGGAGGGCATATACAACTCACACAAGGGACACACATGGAGCACCTGGCTCAGGTGACCAAGGGACTGTGTCATTGATCTCCACATGACATCTACACAAGACCCCACTGCCAAAACTAAGAGACACAGCAGCTCTACTTGTTACATAGAAACAAAAACAGGGAGGCAGCCAAAATAAGGAGACAAAGAAACATGTACCAAATAAAGTTCAAAACAAAGCTCCAGAAAAAGAATTAAACAAAATGGAGACAAGTAATCCATGAGAGGCAGAGTTTAAAACACTAGTTATAAGGATGCTTAACGATCTCAGTGAGAACTTCAGCAAAGAGATAGGAAGTATAAAAATGGAAATAGGAAATAAAAAAAGATCCAGTCAGAAATAAAGAATACAGTAACTCAAATGAAGAATATATTAGAGGGAATCAGTAGATTAGATGAAGCAGAGGTTTGAATCAGTGATTTGGAAGATAACAGAGAACACACAATTAGAACAGCAAAAAGAAAAGAAAAACCAAAAGAATTGAAATAGTTTAAGGGGCGTCAGGGACAACATCAAGCACACCAACATTCGCATCATTGGGGTAGCAGAAGGAAAAGAGAGTAAGGAATTGAAAACCTATTTGAAGAAATAATGATGGAAAACTTCCCTAACCTGGTGAAGGAAATAGAACTACAAACCCAGGAAGCACAGAATCCCAAGCTAGATGAACCCGAATAGGCCCACACCAAGACACATCATAATTAAAATGCCAAAGGCTAAAGACAGAGAATCTTAAAAGCAGCAGGAAAAAAGCAGTTAGTTACCTACAAGGGAGCTCCCATAAGACTGTCAGTTGATTTCTCAACAAGCTTTGCAGGCCAGAAGGGATTTGCATGAACTGTTCAACGTGATAAAAAACAAGGACTACAACCAAGATTACACTACCCTACAAAGCTATCATTCAGAATCAAAGGATAGATAAAGAGCTTCCCAGACAAAAAGCTAAAGGAGTTCGTTATCACCAAAGCAGCATAACAAAAATGTGAAAGGGACTACTTTAAGAAAGGAAGAAATAAATAATAAAGATTAAAAAAAGTAAATAATAAAATGGCAATAACTACATTATCTATCAACCTAATCAAAAGACATAGTGTGATTGAATGGATAACAAAACAAACCCTTAAGTGTGCTGCCTGCAAGAGATTCACCTCAGATCGAAAGACACAGACTGAAACTAAATGGATGAGAAAAAGATATTTCATGGAAATGGAAATGAATAAAATAACGTTGGCGTAGTAATACTTGTATCAGACAAAATAAACTTTAAAACAAAGGTTATAACAAGAGACAAAGACCCAATATTTGCACTTCTGGGTATTTATCTGAAGAAACCTAAAACACCAATTTTAAAAGATAAATGCATCTATGTTTGTTGCAGCATTATTTATAATAGCCAAGATATAGAAGTGTCCATCAGTAGATGAATAGATAAAAAGATGATGTGGGGGCCGGCCCAGTGGCTCAGGCAGATGGAGCTCCATGCTTCTAACACCAAAGGCTGCCAGTTCGATTCCCACATGGGCCAGTGGGCTCTCAACCACAAGGTGGCCAGTTTGACTCCTCAACTCCTGCAAGGGATGGTGGGCTCCACCCCCTGCAACTAAGATTGACTGCAGCATCTTGAGCTGAGCTGCTGTCGAGCTCTGGTATGGCTCGGTTGGAGCGCGGACTCTCAACCACGAGGTTGCTGGTTCGACTCCTCGACTCCCGCAAGGGATGGTGGGCTGCATCCCCTGCAACTAACAACAGCAACTGGACCTGGAGCTGAGTTGCATCCTCCACAACTAAGATTGAAAGGACAACAACTTGACTTGGAAAAAGTCCTGGAAGTACACACTGTTCCCCAATAAAGTCCTATTTCCCTTCCCCAATAAAAAAACTCTAAAAAAAAAAAAAAAAAAAGATGATGTGGTACATATATACAGTGGTATATTACTAAACCATAAAATAGAGTGAGATCTTGTCATTTGCAACAACTTGAATGGTCCTAGAGGATATTATGCTGAGTGAAATAAGTCAGACAAGAAAAACAAATACCATATGATTTTACTTATTGTGGAATCTAAAAAATGAACAAATAAAACACAAACTAACTCATACAGAAAACATTTTGAGATTGCCAGATGGGAGGGGTTTGAGGGCATAGGTGAAAAAGGGGAAGGGATTAAGAAATACAATTTGGTAGCTACACAATAGTCCTGGGAATACGAAGTATATCACAGGGAATATAATCAATAATATTGTAATAACTTTATATAGTGTCAGATGGGTACTAGATTTATTGGGTCGATTGCTTCATAAGTTATATAAATATCTAATCACTATGCTGTACATCTGAAACTAATATAATATTGTAAGTCAACTGTAATTGAAAAATAAAAAATTAGCACAGCAGAAGTTTTTAAAAAAAATTTTAAATAGAAACTGGCTGGAAAACTTAACTAAATTTAGCCAAGTTTTTCTTTTGCTTCTCTGTTGTGATTAGTAGGTAATTAAAATAAACAATTGATTAGTCTCTTCTTTGCATAAAATCACAATTTTTAGTTCTTAATAGCAAGTGATCACCCTCAGAATGCTGTTATTGTGGTTTTGCAATTTGAATGTGCCTCTTACCCAAAGACTTTACTGTTTGTACTCTTCAAATGCAGCAGCAGAGTCCGGATCCCATATGTGTTTTTTTTTATTGCAGAAATGTTTGGTTACCAATAACCTTAACCCAATAACTGAAAATTTATTTTTGTGGTTGTTAGCTTTTTTCTCAGTGTCTTTTTTTCCCTTCTAGGTAGAAGCAGTGGATTTCTTGACTGATAGAGAGCTGTAAAACATTACTTGTCTATAGTACGTTCATTTCTATAATGCAGAATCTATAGTTATTGTTCTCACAAAAATATTTTCTGGAAATTTTACAAATATTTCTCATTAAATAATGCTACTTCTTCATGATCTTGCAACATAAGAAAATTATATTCTCAGAGAGAAAAAATGTAGCTGATAGCGTTCAAAACTTTTGACAAGAGAAGGCTTATTTTAATATCTAACACTTCTATCTGGGCCAGGAAGGAAGGAAATCACAAATATTTATATCTTAAGCCTTTCCACGTCCAGAACTTTAAGATGGGAAGATGAGGATTAAAAATAGGCTGAACTCAACAACGTACCTGGAGACAAATGTGATCAAAGCTAACATTTGCCCTGTCACAGAGATAGAGCCATAGTTAAAGCCATACTGAGAATGGCTCCACACTTGGATAGCTCCTGGGCTTTCATAACACAGACTACAAGCCATAGTCTTTTAATGAATTTGACATTTAATTCATAAACTTTCAGTCATTCTCAGCTATTAAGTTGCAGGCCGCCTGATGGCAAACTAACCCATATGCATACGAACACCTACACGTAGAACTACACCTCTAGAACAGTTTTTTCCCCATGTGGTAGCACTGACTAGTCTATTTAGAAACTCTTCTGAAATGCATCATCTTACGACCTGAGATTTTTTTATGATTTCAAGTTCCTCTACAGAATTTAAAAGTAATATTTATTAATGTGGATTATGGACTGTCCACCCCAAAATTATCTCATTCTTCTCCATAGCACATTTAATATTATTTCCCTCTGACCCTGATTTTGTTTTTAGATGCTCGCCTGGTAGGGGTTATCGGCTGCCAACGAGTGCCTTGGTGAACCTTTCTCATGGGAGTCGTGCTGAAACTGGAAACCAGAAGTTGACAGCCATTGTGAAACCACAGCCAGCTGTGAATCACTGCAGCTCAAATCCATCAGTTTCGTGTGGGCATTTGGGAGGCCTGAACCATTCCCCTCAATCACTTTTTGTTCCTACGCAAGTAAGACTCTTAGTCTTTAATTTCTCTCTACCCCCTTTAGAAATCACAGGCTGACTATAAATGGAAACCTGATTTGACTTAGTTTTTAGAAAAGTTTTGATTCGAATCAATTCCAAATTTGTGTTAAACTGATAGGCTAGTGAAGACTGCTGTTGATAAAATTCTGCGAGTACCTAGTTATAAAATTACAGTTATATTCAAGAAGAAAGATATTTATTTATATAATAATTAGCTTAAGAATGTCGTTTTTCTCTTTATACATTTGCTTTGAAATTAACATTTAAACTTTTTTTATATATAAGCCAAATGTCCTATGCTATCTGCTATAAAATAACATTAATTTGAAAGATAAAAGAGGACTATATCATGTTTATCAGAAGTAATTTTTAAGTTCCCACCATGCAACTCGTGGGTGATTTCCTTTATTTCATCTTCCCGGTGACAAAAATCAAATTGTTTTGTGTGAGACACTTAACTTTATTTAATTCCATGACCACAAATCTTAACCACACTTTTTAATCCAAATAATGTTTGGATTGTGACTAATTAGAAAACACAGATTAGTAGATAATAACAAACAAAACAGAAGCAAAAATCCTCTCAAGTCTCATAGGTAGCCACTGTTAAATTTTGGTGCATATTTTTTCTAGAGTTTTAAACTGCATGAAAACAATTCCCCATAAGTAATAGCTCATTTTTAATCTATTATATTGCTTTTGCGTAAGATGGAGATTTTTAAAATAAAATCATTAGATGTTAGTGTAAGTGGGATAATATATCAGCACATTGGAAGACAAAAAGAGTCTGTTGGTGGGGATATTGATTCAGTATAATCTTTTACAGCATTTGTTATGCTTTAAATGCTTTTCAATAAAACCAGTCAAAACCAATTACAGTTGGAGTGAAGGAAGCTATTTTCACTCCCATAGGGTATCTTTATTGTGACTATACTGAGCTCCAGAAAAAAAGAAATGAGATTTCATATAATGAAAATTAAACATCCTCTTTACTGCTAAATAATTTTGATGAATAAATTATTTGATTTTTCATAAAGAAGCTTTATTTTTTAATGCTTCTGTTCCTTAAGAAATTTATTTTGCTTTGCCAGCTACTTACTAAAGATGATGATGAATTTTGCAACATTTGGCAGTCCTTACAGGGATCTGGAAAGGTTCCACACTTTCAGCCAGCTCTACAAGAAAAGGTTAGTATGTCTTGTTTGATGGACATTTAATTTTATATTTCTTTTTCAGGTATAGAATGATTTTTTTTTTCTCCTGAAATCTCGCAGAGAAATAACAGTTTTGATCATGAATTTGCATAATTCTGTACAGCCATATATAAGTTTTTTGACCAGTGAGTGAAAATATAGACAATTTTTCTTTGAAGTCAGTTTTGGATTTTTTTAGTTGTTTACACAATCATAATTATATTTTATACTCAACAAAGGCCTAAATGGAGCTCATTAACTAATTCATTTCCACTTGAATGTATAGCTTTATGCTGGCAGTTGGTATTCTTAGAGATGAATGAGCAAATTTACATTCCCTGGTAGCGATCAAGAAGAGGAAAGAAATGCTGCGAAAAAGGTAGACTCAGACAAAGAAAACAAAAGAGAACAGGAATGAATTTCTACTACATTTTTTGCAGGTTACTGACCTTTCTTCTTAGTTTAGGTCAAGAGGGAATATTCTGTCAAGTTTATAAACAAGTAGCCTGCACCCTGAGGGACACCAGTGATGATGGTGTTGTCAGAGCTAGAAAGGGGAAAATAACAAAGAGAATGACTAAAATAAATATAAAAAGTGAGAGTGACAAAGTGCACAGGTCTCTCTGCCAATGTGCTATTATAAAGTTTCCTTATATCATCCATAAATCGTTTCTACCTAAATATAGTCCGTGTCCAGATTTTCAAACCCTCTTTTCCTCTTTAATTTATTTGGTACTGCTAACCACTCATTCTTCAGGTGGGCTTTATTATCATTCATCCAACACATATTTATTGAATGCACCAGGCATTGTTCTATGCAGTGAGAATATAGCTGTAAACAGAAATCTTGGCCTCATACAATTAATGTTCTTGGAGGAGAGGACATAAGTAAGATAAGTAAATTACATGCTATCTTAGACCAAAATATACACGTTTGAGAAAAATTGCAGGGAAGAAGACAGGCAATGTTGTGGGGATGAAGGGGAGGTTTTGCAGTTTTAAATGGAATTGTCAGGTGAAATTTGAGCAAAGATTTGAATGAAATGAAGAGAAAGGTATATAGATATCTGAGAGGAGAATGTTCCAGACAAATTCAATGGCCCTGTTAGAGGGACGATCCTGGCATACTCAAAGAAGAGAAAGACCATTATGGATGAATTAGTAGGGTGGGTTGTACGAAATGTAATAGAGAAGTGATATGTTGATATCAAGGCAGGACCTTCTGGGCCATTATAAAGACGTTGACTTTTACGCAGTGAGATGGGAAATGAGTGGAGGGTTTTGAGCAGCAGTATAAAATGATCTGACTTATATTTTAGTAGGATCACTCTGCCTGCTATTTTGAGAACAGAATGTAGAGGACCCAGGTAGGAAACAGATTAGTTAAGAGACTACTGAAATCAACCAGGTAGAGTCGATATGGACTTAGACCAGGGTAGTAGGAGCCTGTGAGAAGTAGTCAAATTCTAGACATATTTGGAAGGGATTGTCAATTGATGATGAATTCAATATGGGGGTAAAAGAGAAAGAATTAAAGGATGTGACTCTTAAGGTCTGAGTAGCTAATAGGATAGAATGGCTGTTAACTGAGATGGGGAGGATTGCAGGTCAAGCAGGTTTGTGGAGGAAGATCAAAAGTTCAGTTTTGAACATGGTAAGTTTGAGATGTATATTAAACGTTTAAGGGAAGATGTGGAGTTGGCCATTGAGTATGGAGCTCATGGAAGATGTCCAAACTGGACGTAGAATTTGAGAATATGTATATGTACGTGTATATATGGCCAAAAAAAGTATACTCGTGACTTGTATTCATCTTTTATTGTCAGTATATATTGAGTATTGCAATTTTAATACAGTTTTTTCCTTTCAAATGTGTATACATTTTTTTGGCACCCTCTGAGTTTTGTGTGTGTGTGTGTGTGTGTGTGTATTTTTACTCTTTCTCTGTAATATTTTTTTACAATGAGACCCCAAACCATTTACTCAGTTCCCACAAATGGACCTTAGATTGTCATCCCAGACCTAGATTAACCTCCTGTCTCTGTCTCCTGTTTCTTCTCTTTCTTTTCTAGTTCTTCTTACATAATATTGTCTGATAAATCTTTCCTAAAGACCCTTTAATTTGTCTTGGCCCTGTGGAATAATCAGATAAAGAATAATTAGTTAGAGCTCCTGAGTTTGAACTCAGTTTATGCCTTGAGGTAGTGTGGTTTGATAAATCTGCTATTGGACTCAGAATCAGGAAATCAGGTTTTGTGACTCAAATAGAGCAAATCTGATTTCCCTGGTCCTCTTTGGCTTATGTATAAAAGTAAGTCATTGGACTTAGACCATCTCAGAGGTCTTTTCTAGCCCTAAAATAGTATTATTCAAATGGGGCTCCCTGTTTAGTACTGCTGGAATTCAGCTTCAACTCAAACTAATATTTAGACCTTTTATAATTTAACCTTACCTAATTCTTATATAAAGTATGTCCAATTATTTGGTAAAATGGTCTATTCCAGTCAGATTGGTCTCTTTACTTTCCCTTTTCCACAGATAATTTTCATTTCACATTATCTGTTCTTGTTCCTTCCACTTAGGATGCCTTTCCTCTCTCGCTACCAAAATTTCCCCAAGGGTCAGTTAAAATCTACTAGTCATGTTACCACCTGTTTCCTTGAGATGGAACTCAACTTTTGATACTATATTTCCTAAGAATCTTCTGCATGCATCTCTTGTTATTGGTTGCTATGTCCTTATTTATATCAGTTGAATACTCCAGTGTTTCGTTTCCTATGTGTTGCAAGAATTACGAGCCATCACACATAACACTTATATCCATGAGACATTAAAAAGAAGCCTGATACTCATCTGATGAACAAATTCTAGAAAACTCAACATGATAAATAAAAAGAATTCAAACTTCTGGAAAAGGCAAAACTATGGAACCAGTAAAAAGGTCAGTGGTTCCCAGAGGTTAGGGAGAGAAGGAGGGATGAACTGGCAGAGCACAGAATACTTTTAGGATACTGAAAAATACTCTACATGATACTATTCTCAACATAAGAAATGTCCAAACCTGTGAAGAATTTTTATAAGAGTTTATTTGAGCCAAACTGACAAGATGCCAGGAAGCAAGATCCGAGATGCTCCCCTGAATGACAGTTTGAAATTTCTTTTATGCATTTGAAAGTAAGGAGGGAGTGTAAGGAAACTTACATGAAAGCGGGAGAAAGCAAGACTGGGAAATATTTATGGTTCATTACAGGATAAGATTATATGCTTTCTTGAGGGTGATTACTCTCCTGAGGGATCTGAAAAAGAGGCATTTCAAAAGTGTGTTAACCTAGATGCACAGAAACAATGGACAGGGCTTAGCTTAAGGCAAAAATAACCTTTTATTAGGAAAGTTCTAGGCCTGAAGCATATTACCCACCATAAGCTGCCCAGTTGGGAATTTATAATCAGATCACCCTGTGAGGTTACTTTCAGTTAGATTTATTACAAAGCCTCTTTTTCATCCTCGTTATAATGGTGGATGTACCTCATTTTACGTTTGTCCAAACCCATAGATAGTACAGCACCAAGAATGAACCCAGTGTAAACTGTGGACTTTGGGTGATAGTCGTGTGTCAGTGTAGGTTCATCAATTGTAAAACACATACCACTCTTGTGAGGGAGGCTGCGTGTGTGGGCACTGGGGGTACATGGGACATCTCTGGACTATCCTCTCAGTTTTGTTATGAACCTAAAATGGCTCTAAAAAAATCTTCAAAAAAAATTTAAGCCTTTATTGGCAAAATATGACACTGTGTCTGACACAATAGCTTTATTTAGATATCAAATAAAACAACCCAAAAAACTATACTCAAAACTAGAATATTTTCTTTCTAATTGAACTTACGGCACATGTTTTCTCTGGAATGATACTATAAACATGAGTTTTAGAATTAGAACTGAAATGCCAGCTCTCCTATTATTTAATGCTATAACCAAATTATCACTTTGAACCTTAGTTTACTCATCTACATAATGGAATAAAACTCTACCATAGCACTTTCATGATTGTAGCATTGCTATAATGAGATTAAGATGCTGGATGCAAAGTGCATATTACCATCCTGGCACATAATAGACACTTACACACAGTATTTGTTCATGCCAGTCTATTACTCCTCATGTTCTAATTCCCTTCCTTAGAGTCACAGTCCCCATAATGTACCTCTGTGGCCCAAACTCCACCAGCTATTGTGCTATGCAGACAGAAAGGTCTTCTTGACCCTTCAGGGTGGAAGAACCCTTGGTGTTCTGTGCATCTGTGCATCTGTGCATTCTGTGCATCTGTGCCACTTTGACGCGCCTTCCCACTGGGGTGTGTCACAGCTGTTTTCAAGCGTGCCCACTGTCAACAAGGACACGATGTGCCTTTGTACCCAGTGTTCATTTGTCTGTGCTCAGAAGAAAATAAATAGGGCCCACCAAAAGCAAGATCATGAAATAATACATTTGTATTGAACATCTACAGCCTCTGCTTTTGTTTCTTCTGCCTTAACTGTGGAAAGTTAGCTATATCTTTTTAACTTCAGGCCTCTGCTCTCTATCGGAAAACAATGGGATATGGTATGATCTTAGATGAAACTTACTCATATCGTTTTGCTAATTCTGTTCATTTCTGCACTGTCTCAATTACTGGAACTTTATAATCAGTCTTGCTCTCCACTAGCAGTCTTCCATCATCTGAAAACCTTGACAATCTAAATACTAGTTAATAAAAATCATGTATTGAGAGAAGGGATGAAGAAGGACTAATATCCTTAACTTTGATATCAGAGGCAGAAATGATGAATTTTCAGAAACTGTTTAGTGAAAATTTAAAAAATAATGATGTCAAGAAAATAGTATGAGTGAAATTTTAGTGAAATTTTAGTGAAATTTAGTGAAATTTTAGTAAATTTTAGTGAAAATTTAAAAAATAATGATGTCAAGAAAATGAGCCCATAGGCTCTCCTCCCTTACCTTGCACATATCTTCTGTAACACCTACTTGTTTCCCAGCCACATACACCAGCAGTAGGATTATTTTTAAGCAAATCTAGAGGAATCTTTAGAAGCTGGTATTTCTGTTATGAAGAAACATGTACCTAAAGTTTAATCTGTTCTTTAGTTTCTGTATTGACTTCAAGCAAAATTAGATTTAACTTTTTCTATTGAAAGTAACATTTTGTAAAATGATTAATTTTCTATGTATCTTGCTATCTAAGTGATGCAGAGAGAAATATCTAATAGATCATTTGGTTAATGATGGTTATTTCTGGGTGGTAGAATTTGAGTGTTTTTTTAAAATTCTCTACTTTTTTTCATTCCTTTTTTTTCTAATGAGTTACCTCCTTTTTAAAAAAATAATAAAATATTTATTAAACATTGAAGAAAAGGTCTAGTTACAATATTAAGAGTTTGTTTAAACCATTTGTAAAAATTTTAACTTTCAGGTTGCAGTTCTACCTCAAGAAATAAGTCAAGTAGCTCTACATCATAAATCTGACTTACATGATAATGATGTTAGATGTCAGCAAAGAAAACATGAGCCTCACAGAAAATGTAAGTTTTAGGTTAGAAAATTTTATTTATGGTTTTAACTGCTTTTTATTTGTATGAATTAACAACTTTACTGAGTTATAATTCACATAGCATAAAATTCATCCTTTTAAAGTATACATCCTTTTAAAGTGACGTTTTTCGTATTTTCACAAAGTTGTACAACTAATACCACTATGTAAATTGAGAACATTTTCATCACCCCAAAAAGAAAAATCATACCTATTAACGGTCATTCCTCCAGCCCCTGGCAACCACTAATTTACTTTCTGCCTCTATGGATTGGCTTGTTCTGGACATTTCATATAAATGGAATCATAAAATATTTGACCTTTTATGACTGAATTCTTTCACTAGGCATAATGTTTTCAAGGTTCATTCATGTGGCAGCATGTATCAATACTTCATTACTTTTTATAGCTGAATAACATTCCATTGAATGAATACTACATTATGTTCATCCATTCATCTATTGATGGACATTTGGGTTGTTCCACTTGGGGGCTGTAATGAATAATGTTGCTGTGAATATCTGTGTACAAGTTTTCGTGAACATATGTTTATAGGTAACCCCCGTATAACATGGTTGTTAGGTTACTTAAAAATGCCGTGTTATGCGAATCCGTGTTATACAAAACAAAGAACTAGTGCAAAAAAGGGTGTTAGGTTCTAAAAATTAAAAAAACATACTATTATATTTTTATAATTAAGAGAAATATCTTTATTAAAGCAGTTTTCACCAAAAGTATAGCATATTAATATGTATTAAATAATGTTTTCTTTTTCATCACTACTAAGCTTTTATTGCATTCTGTGTTGTTTGGGGATTTCCCTAATTTCGAATGCGATATCTTT
This sequence comes from Rhinolophus hipposideros, assembly GCF_964194185.1. Classification (NCBI taxonomy): domain Eukaryota; kingdom Metazoa; phylum Chordata; class Mammalia; order Chiroptera; family Rhinolophidae; genus Rhinolophus; species Rhinolophus hipposideros. Next base: position 1,800,554 of record NC_138048.1, on the reverse strand, counting down.
TGCTCTTAAAAGCTCTTAGTAACCTCCGTGTTGTTTGGGGATTTCTCTAATTCTCAAACGTGTTAGAGTGAAACCGTGTTATAGAAGTGCCGTGTTATAAGGGGGGTTCCTGTATTGTTCTCTTGGATATATATGAATTAGTAGAATTACTGAGTCATATGTTAACTCTATGTTTAACTTTTTGTGGAATTATCAGACTGTTTTCCAAAATAGTTACACCATTTTATATTTCTACCAACAATGTATAAGCTTCTAATTTCTTCACATCCTCCATAACACTTGTTATTGTCTGTCTTTTAAGCTTTTTAATTTATTTAAAAAAAGATTTTTTTCAGTTACAGTTGACATTCAATATTATTTAATATTAGTTTCAGGTGTATAGCATAGTTGTTAGACATTTATAATTTATATAGTGATCCCCCTGATTAGTCCAGTACTCATGTGGTACTATACATAGTTGTTGGAACATTATTGACTATATTCTCTATGCTGTACTTTACATCCCCATGATGATTTTGTAACTGCCAATTTGTACTTCTTAATCCCTTTACCGTTGTTACCCAGATCCCCAAACCCCTCCCTTCTAGGAACCATCAGTTTGTTCCCTATATCTGTGAGTCTGTTTCTGTTTTGTTTATTTTATTCTTTAGATTCCACATATAAGTGAGATTCTGTGGTATTTGTTTTTCTCAGTCTGTCTTATTTCACTGACAGCAATACACTCTCAGCCCATCCATGTTGTCGCAAAACATAAAATTTCATTCTTTTTTATGGCTGAGTAATAGTCCATTGTATATACTATGTATCACTTCTTTATCTAATCGTCTGTTGATGGACACCCAGATTGCCTCCATATTTTGGGTATTGTAAATAGTTCTGCAGTGAACATAGGGGTGTGTATAACTTTCCGAATTAGTGTTTTGAATTTCTTCTAATAAATACCCAGAAGCAAAATTACTTGGTTAGTACAATTTTTTGTACTGCCTTTTATTTTTTGAGGAACCTCCAAACGTTTTCCATAGTGGCTGCACCAGTTTGCAGTCTCACTAACAGTGCACAAGGGCTCCCTTTTCTCCACATTTGCTTTCTGATATTAATGTTAATTTTGTTATCCTGCTACTTTACTGAATTCACTTACCAGGTCTAATAGTTTTTGTGTAGAATCTTTAGGGTTCTGTGTGTATAGTATCATGTCATCTGCAACTAATAGCAGTTTTATGTCTTCCATTTCCATTTGGATGCCTTTTATTTCTTTTTCTTGTCTGATTGCTGTGACTAGAGCTTTCAGTACTATACTGAATAAAAGTAGTAAAAGTGGGCAACCTTGTCTTGTTCCTGATCTTAAGGGGAATGCTTTTCTCTTTTCCCCATTGAATATGATGTTAGCAGTGATTTTGTCATATTTGGGCTTTATTATGTTGAGGTATGTTCCCTCTATTCTCACTTTACTGAGAGTATTTATTATAAATGGACGCTGGATTTTTTCAAACACTTTTGATGCATCTATTGATATGATCATATGATTTTTACCTTTCATTTTGTTTATGTGGTGTATCACATTAGTTCATTTGTGGATATTGAACTAAACTTGCGTCTTAAGACTAAATCCCACTTGATCATGGTGTATGATCTTTTAAATGTATTGCTGAATTCAGTTTGCTAATATTTTGTTCATGATTTTTACATCTACCTTCATGATGGATATCAACCTATAATTTTCTTTTTTTGTATTGTCTTTGGTTTTGGAATCAGGGTAATGGTAGCCTCATAAAGAGACCTTGGGAACTTTGCCTCCTCTTGCATTTTTTGGAATAATTCGAGAAAGGTAGATGCTAATTCTTCTTTGAATATTTGATAAAATTCAGCTGTGAAGACATCCAGTTCAGGACTTGTTTGTTAGGAGTTTTTTGATTACTGATTAGATTTCATTAGTAGTAATCAGTCTGTTCAGATTTTTGTTTCTTCTCTTTTTTTGTTTGAATAGTACTACTTTATTTAATCTTTATAAAACCTCCATGTAGGGCACGTTATGAGTATTGCCATTTTAGAAATGAATTTTCTGTGTATAGGAGTATGTAATAAATAACCTGACTGGCATTTTTTTCTTTTCTTTTCTTTTTTTAGTCTCCTGAGTTATTTTTTTGGTTTTTTTTTTATTTTTATTTATTTATTTATTATTAGTTTCAAGTGTACAAAGCAATGAAATAGACATTTCACCCCTCACAAAGTATGCACCCCTATGTTTATTGCAGCACTATTTACAATAACCAAAACTTGGAAGCAACCGAAATGCCCATTGGTAGACGACTGGATTAAGACTGTGGTACACTTATACAATGAAATATTAAGCAGCCATAAAGAAGAATGAAATCTTGCCATTTGTAATGATAAGGATGGGCCTAGAGGACATTATGTTAATGAAATCAGTCAGATAAAGACAAATACTACATGATCTCACTTATATGTGGAATCTAAACATCTGATAAATGAGCAAAGTAAACAGAAATAGTCTCAGAGATATAGAAGAAAAATTGATGGTTGCTAGAAGGGAGGGTGGTGGGGATGAGGAAGAAGGGGAAGGGATTAGACAGCATAAACTGGTATTACAATATTCTGTTTCTTCTTGATTCAGTCTATTTTATCTAATTTTTTATTAGTTTAAGGTGTACAAAACAATGTAATAGTTAGACATTTGTCATTTATATCCCTCACACAGTGATAACCTGCCTCCCCCGGTCTACTACCCTTTTGACATCACCTACAGCTGTTACATTTTCACTATCTCCATTCCCTAATGCTGTACTCCACTTCTTGTGACTGTGTATATATATATATGTGTATATATATACATATAATATATATGTATATAAAAATTATAGTTGACATTCATTATTGTTCAGCTTCAGCTTCGGGTGTACAGTGCAGTGATCAGGCATCTACACCATCCATGAAGTGGTCTCCCTAATAAGTGTCCATCTGACACTTACAAAATCTTTACAACATTATTGATTATATTCCCCAACTGTATTTCATATCCCTGTAGCAATATTGTACTTTCTATTCCCCTCACCATCTCACCCATCCTCACCCTCTTCCCATCTAGCAACCATCAGTTTCTTATCTATATCTCTGAGTCTATTTCTGTTTAGTTTGCTCATTTATTTTATTCTTTAGATTCCATATATAAGGGAGATCATATAGTACTTGTCTTTCTCTGCCTGCCTAATTTCAGTTAGCATAATGTTCTCTAGGTCCATCCACATCATTGCAAATGGTAAGGTTTCATTCTTCTTTATGGCTGCGTAATACTCCATTGTATAAATGTACCACAGTTTCTTAATCCAGTCATCTACTGATGGGCATTTCAGTTGTTTCCATGTCATGGCTATTGAGTATAGTGCTGCAATAAACATAGGAGTGCATAAATTTTTTCGAATTAAAGTTTTGGATTTCTCTGAATAGGTACCCAGGAGTGGAACTGCTGGGTGTAAGGTAGTTCTATTTTTAATTTTTTGAGGAGCCTCCATACTATTTTCCATAGGGGCTGCACCAATTTGCAATCCCACCAACAGTGCACAAGGGCTCCCTTTTCTCCATAGCCTTGCCAAATCTTGTTGTTGGTTGATTTATTGATGATAGCCATTTTGACTGGGGTGAGGTGGTATCTCATTGTGGTTTTTATTTGCATTTCTCTAATGATTAGTGAGGTTGAGCATTTTTTCATGTGTCTGTTTGCCATATGTATGTCCTCTTTAGAAAAGTGTCTCTTCATGTCCTCTGCCCATTTTTTAAAAGGGTCGTTTGTTATTTTGGAGTTGGGTTGAGTAAGTTTTTTATAAATTTTGGATATTAATGCCTTATCAGATAATATCATTGACAATATCTCCTTCCAATCAGTACGATCCTTTTTTCTTCTACTGATGGTTGCCTTTGCTGTGAAAAAACTTTTTAGTTTGACGTAATCCCACATGCTTATTTTTTCTCTTAGTTCCCTGCCCGAGGAGATATAGCAGTAAAAATCTTACTCTGGATAATTTCTGTAAACTTTCTTCCTATGTTTTCTTCTAGGAGTTTTATGGTTTCAGGTCTTACATTTAAGTCTTTAATCCATTTGAATTTGTTCTTGTATATGGTGTAAGGAGGTGTTCCAGTTTCATTTTTTATATGTATCTGTCCAGGTTTCCCAGCACCATTTATTGAATAGACTACCTTTACCCCACCATAAATTATTGCTTCCATTGTCGTAGATTAAATGACCATATAGGCTTTTTTTTTCATGGGCTCTCTATTCTGTTCCAATGATCTATGTGTCTTGTTTTTATGCTAGTACCATGCTGTTTTGATTACTGTAGCCTTGTTGTATAATTTGATGTCAGGTACCGTGATGCTCCCCACTTTGTTCTTATTTTTCAAGATTGCCCAGGCTATCCGGGGTCTAAGACTCCATTTAAATTTTAGAATTGTATGTTCTATTTCTGTGAAAAATGTCCTTGGTAGTTTGATAGGAATTGCTTTGAATCTGTATATTGCTTTAGACAGTATGGACATTTTAACAATATTAATTCTATGCATGAGCATGGTATGTATTTCCCTCTATTTTTATCTTCTTTAATTTCTCTCTTCAGTGTCTGATAGTTTTCTGAGTACAGATTTTTTACTTCTTTGGTTAAATTACTCCCAGGTATTTTATAGTTTTTGAAGCAATTGTAAATGGGACTGTTTTCTTAAATTTCTCCTGATATTTTATTATTGGTATATATAAATGCAACTGATTTCTGAATATTTATTTTGTATCCTGCTACTTTACTAAATTCATTTATCAGTTCTTATAATTTTTGGTGGAGTCTTTAGGGTTCTCTATATGTGATATCATGTTATCTGCATATGACAATTTTACTTCCTCTTTACCAATTTAGATGCCCTTTATTTCTTTTTCTTGTCTGATTGCTGTGGCTAGAACTTCCAGCACTATGTTGGATAGAAGTGGAGAAAGTGGGCAACCTTGCCTTGTTCCTAATCTTAAGGGGAATGGTTTTAGCTTTTCCCCATTGAGTATGATGTTAGATGTGGGTTTATCATATATGGCCTTTTTTTATGTTGAGATATGGTCCCTCTATTTCCACTTTCTTTTTTTTCTTTTTTTTCTTTTTTTTAGTTTTATTTTATTTTTACATCCCTCACACCGTGAACCCCCCTCCCCCCATCCACCACCACCCCGACCTCACACTGAGCCATCACATTATACACATAAAATTATAGTTGGCATTCATTAATGTCCAGCCTCTGGTGTACAATGCCATGACCAGGCATCCACAGCATCCCTGAGGTGGTCTCCCAAACAGGACACATGTCCATCAGACACCCAACAAAATCCCCAAACACTATTGAATAAGTTCCCCAAAGTAAGTCTCAAAAAACCCTGAGGCCATCCTGTGGTCACCAGCCGCCCCCCAATCCCTTCACCTTTCCCCCTATCCCCAACCCCCTCCCCCCGCCCATCTAACAACTCTCGGTTTTTTGTGTCCCCAAAACTGTTTCTGATTAGTTCATACACATATTCTTTTCTTTAGATTCCGCGTATAAGTGAGATCATATGGTACTTGTCTTCCTCTTTCTGACTTATTTCACTTAACATAATGTTTTCTAGATCCATCCATGTTGTTGCAAATGATAAGATTTCTTTTTTCTTTATGGCTGTGTAATACTCCATTGTATAAATGTACCACAGCTTCTTAATCCAGTCATCGACCGATGGGCATGTCGGTTGTTTCCATATCTTGGCTATTGTGTAAAGTGCTGCAATAAACATAGGAGTGCATACAGATTTTTGAATTGGAGTTTTGGATTTCTCCGGGTAGATGCCTAGGAGTGGAATTACTGGATCATAGGGTAGTTCTATCTTCAGATTCCTGAGATACCTCCATACTGTTTTCCATAGTGACTGCACTAATCTGCAATCCCACCAACAGTGCACTAGCATTCCCTTTTCTCCACATCCGCGCCAGCATTTGTTGTTTGTTGATTTATTGATGATAGCCATTTTGACTGGGGTGAGGTGGTATCTCATTGTGGTTTTTATTTGCATTTATCTGATGGTTAGTGAGGTTGAGCATTTCTTCATATGTCTTCTTGCCTTCTGTATGTCCTTTTTAGAAAAATGTCTCCTCAAGTCCTCTGCCCATTTTTTAATTGGGTTGTTTGTTTTTTTGGAGTTGAGTTGAGTAAGTTTTTTATAGATTTGTGATATTAATCCCTTATCAGATATATCATTGGCAAATATCTTTTCCCATTCAGTAGGATCCCTTTTTGTTCTATTGATGGTTTCCTTTGCTGTGAAAAAACTTTTTAGTTTGATGTAATCCCACATATTTATTTTTTCTCTTACTTCCCTCGCGCGAGGGGATATATCAGTGAAAATCTTACTCCGGGTAATGTCCATGAAGTTTCTTTCTATATTTTCTTCAAGATATTTTATGGTTTCAGATCTTACATTTAAGTCTTTAAGCCATTTTGAATTTATTTTTGTATATGGTGTGAGGAGGTGGTCCAGCTTCATTTTCTTGCATATGTCTCTCCAGGTTTCCCAACAGCACTTATTGAACAGACTGTCTTTACCCCATCGTACATTCTTGCTTCCATTGTCGTAGATTAGATGGGCATATAGGCATGGATTTACTTCTGGACTCTCTATTCTGTTCCATTGATCTATGTGTCTATTTTTATGCCAGTACCATGCTGTTTTGATTACTGTAGCCTTGTAGTATAGTTTGAAATCAGGTATCGTTATACCTCCCACTTTGTTCTTATTTCTCAAGATTGCTGAGGCTATCCGGGGTCTTTTATGGTCCCATATAACTTTCAGGATTATATGTTCTATTTCTGTGAAAAACGTCGTTGGTAGTTTGATAGGAATTGCATTGAATATGTATATTGCCTTAGGCAGTATGGACATTTTAACTATATTAATTCTTCCTATCCATGAACATGTAATGTGTTTCCATCTATTTATGTCTTCTTTCATTTCTTTCTTCAGTGTCGTATAATTTTCTGAGTACAGATCTTTTACATCTTTGGTTAGATTTATTCCCAGATATTTTATAGTCTTTGGAGCAATTGTCAATGGAATTGTTTTTTTAATTTCTCCTTCTGATATTTTATCATTGGTATATACAAATGCAACTGATTTCCGAATATTAATTTTATATCTTGCTACTTTACTAATTCATCTATCAGTTCTAATAGTTTCTTGGTGGAGTCTTTAGGGTTCTCTCTATATAGTATCATATCATCTGCATATAATGATAATTTTACTTCCTCCTTACCAATTTGGATGCCTTTTATTTCTTTCTCTTGTCTGATTGCTGTGGCTAGAACTTCCAGCACTATGTTGAATAGAAGTGGAGAAAGTGGGCAACCTTGTCTTGTTCCTGATCTTAGGTGGAATGGTTTTAGCTTTACCCCATTGAGTATGATGTTAGATGTGGGTTTATCATATATGGCCTTTATTATGTTAAGATATGATCTCTCTATTCCCACTTTCTTAAGAGTGTTTATTATAAATGGCCTCTGGATTTTGTCAAATGCTTTTTCTGCATCTATTGATGTGATCATATGATTTTTACTTTTCATTTTTTTAATGTGGTGTATCACATTAATTGATTTGTGGATGTTGAACCAACCTTGCATATCAGGAATGAATCCCACTTGATCATGGTGTATGATCTTTTTAATGTATTACTGAATTCTGTTCTCTAATATTTTGTTGAAGATTTTTGCATCTATGCTCGTTAGAAATATCGACCTGTAGTTTTCTTTTTTTGTAATGTCTTTGTCTGATTTTTGGATCAGGGTGATAGTGGCCTTGTAAAAAGTGTTTGGGAGCCTTCCCTCCTTCTGGATTTTTTTGGAATAGTCTGACGAGAATAGGTGATTTTTTTTTTTTTTAATGTTTTGTAAAATTCACTTGTAAAGCCATCTGGTAGTAATTCCCTGGTAGTAATCAGTCTATTCAGGTTTTCCATTTCTTCTTGAATTAGCTTTGGAAGGTTGTATGCTTCTGGAAAATTCACCATTTCTCCCAGATTGTCTAATTTGTTAGCATATAGTTGCTCATAGTAAGTTCTTAATTTTTTTTTTATTTCTGTGGTATCTGTTGTCATTTCTCTTTCATTTCTGATTTTATTAATTTGGGTCCTCTCCTTTTTTTTGATGAGTCTGGCTAAAGGTTTGTCAATTTTATCTTTTCTAAAAACCAGCTCTTGGATTTGGATTCTTTAACCTTTTGTATTATGTTTTTGGTCTCTATTTCATTTATTTCCACTCATCTTTATTATCTCCTTCCTTGTACTTTCTTTGGACTTATTTTGCTGTCTTTTTCCAGATCCCTTAAGTGTAAGGATAAACTGCTGATTTGTGATTTTTCTTATTTCTTTAGGTAGTCCTGCAGTGCTATGAATTTCCCTCTTAGGACTGCTTAGGACTTTTTACTGAGTCGTGTTTTCATTTGTCTCAAGATAATCTTTTTATGTTTTCCTGTATCTCGTTGAGCCATTCATTATTTAGTAGTGTGTTTTAGCCTCCGTGTGTTTCTGTGTTTTTCAGTTTTTTTTCTTATGAATGATTTCTAGTTTCATATCATTGTGGTCAGACAAGACACTTGATATGATTTCAGTCTTCTTAAATTTATTGAGACTTATTTTGTGGCCTAACATGGGGTCTATTTTGGTGTTCCATAGGCTCTTGAAAAGAATGTATATTCTGTTGCTTTGGGGTGAAATGCTCTCAAAATATCAATTAAATCCATCGGATATACTGTGTCATTTAAGGCCTATGTTTCCTTCGTGATTTTTCTGTGTGAAAGATCTACTCATTGGTGTCAGTGCGGTGTAAATGTCCCCTACTTTGATTATATTACTGTCAATCTCTTCCTTTATGTCTATAAATATTTCCTTTCTATATTTAGGTGCTCATGGTGAATACATAATTGTTTATAAATTCTCTTGTTCGATTGATCCCTTTATCATTATATAATGTTCCTCTTTCTCTCTTATTATAGCCTTTGTTTTGAACTCTATTTTGTTTGATAGAAATATTGCTGCCCCAACTTTTTCTCTAATAATTAGTGACATTGTTCATCTGCATATGTCTATTTGCCATCTGTATGTCTTCTTTGGAGAAATATCTATTTAGATCCTCTGCCCATTTTTTAATTGGATTGGTTGGATTTTTTTTGGTGTTGAGTTGTATGAGATTTTTATACATTTTGGATATTAACCCCTGATCACATGTACCATTGTTAAATATCTTTCCCATTCATTAGGATGTCTTTTTGTTTTGTTGATGGTTTCCTTTGCTGTGAAAAAACTTCTTAGTTTGATGTAATCCCTTTGTTTATTTTTTCTTTTGTTTCACTTGCCTGAGGAGATATATCAGTAAAAGTATCACTAAGAATAATGTCTGATAGTTTATTTCCCATATTTTCTTCTAGGACTTTTATCTTTTGGGGTCTTACATTTAGGTCTTTAATGTTGAGTTATTCTTCTATATTCTTCTATAAGGCAGAAGAAGGTGGTCCAATTTTATTTTATTTTTGCATGGATCTGTCCAGTTTTCCCCGCACCATTTATTTAAAAAGTGTCTTTACACCAGTGTAAATCTTTACTTCCTTTGTCATAGATTAAAAGACTATATAGGCACGGATGTATTTGTGGTCTCTATTATGTTCCTTTGATTTATGTGTCAGTTTCCATGCCAGTACCATGCTGTTTTTATTACTACAGCTTTGTAGAAAAATTTGTTATCAGCTAGTGTGATACCTCCAGCTTTCTTCTTTCCATTTCTTTGTGTCTTCAATTTTTTTCAAAAATGTCTTATAGTTTTCAGCATATAGGTCCTTCACATCCTTGGTTAAGTTTATTCCTAGGTATTTCATTCTTTTTGCTGCACTTTCAAAAGGAATTGTTTTGTGTATTTCTTTTTCTGAGATTTCATTGTTAGTATATAGGAATGCAATGGACTTTGTACATTGATGTTGTAGCCAGCAACTTTACTATTCATTGATGGTTTCTAATAGCGTTTTGGTGGAGTCTTTAGGGTTTTCTATATATAGCACCATGTCATCTGCAAAGAGTGATAATTTAACTTCTTCATTCCCAATTTGGATGCCTTTTATTTCTTTCTCGTGCCTGATGGCTCTGGCAAGGACTTCCAACACTATTTTTAAAAGCAGAGGTGATAGGGGACAGCCCTGTCCTGTTCCTGAACGTAGAGCAAAGGGCTTCAGCTTTTCACCGTTCATTATGAGATTAGCTGAGGGCTTGTCATATATGGCCTTTATTATGTTAAGGTATTTTCCTCCTATACCTGTTTTATTAAGTATTTTAATCATAAATGGATGTTGTATCTTGTCAAACGCTTTTTCTGCATCAATTGATAGAATCATATGATTTTTGTCCTTTATTTTGTTTATGTGATGTATCACATTGATGGATTTGTGAATGTTGAACCATCCTTGTGCCCCGGGAATGAACCCCACTTGGTCATGGTGAATAATCTTTTTAATGCATTGTTGTATTCGATTTGGTAGAATTTTGTTTAGGATTCTTGCATCAGTATTCATCAGAGATATTAGTCTGTAGTTTTCTTTTTTTGTGTTGTCCTTACCAGGTTTTGGTATCAGGGTAATGTTGGCCTCATAAAATGAGTTAGGGAGTACTGTCTCTTCTTCAGTTTTTTGGAAGAGTTTGAGCAGGATTGGTATTAGATCCTGTTTGAAGGCTTGGTACAATTCACTAGTGAAGCCATCTGATGCCGGACTTTTGCTTTTGGGAAGATTTTGGATGACTGATTCAATTTCATTACTGGTGAGCGGTCTGTTTAGATTTTCCAGTTCTTCATGGTTCAGCCTTGGAAGGCTATATGTTGCTAAGAACTTGTCCATTTCTTCTAGGTTATTGAATTTGGTGGCATATAGTCCTTCATAGTATTCTTGGATGATCCTTTGTATTTCTGTGGTGTGCGTGATAACTTCCCCTTTTTCATTCCTGATTTTGTTAATTAGTGTCTTCTCTCCTTTTATGTTAGTGAGTCTAGCCAAGGGTTTGTCAATTTTGTTAATCTTTTCAAAGAACCAGCTCTTTGTGACATTTAATTTTTTCTATTGTCTTTTTGTTCACTATTTCAGTTAGTTCTGCTTTGATTTTGTTATTTCCTTTCTTCTGATGACCTTGGGTTTCACTGGTTCTTCTTTTTGTAGTTCTTTAAGGTGTAACATGAGGTTATTTATTTGGGATTTTTCTTGTTTCTTGAGATAGGCCTGTAATGATATAAATTTCCCTCTTAAAACTGCTTTCACTGCATCCCAAAAATTTTGGTAGGATGTATTTTCATTGTCATTTGTTTCTATGTATCTTTTGATCTAATTTCTTCTTTGACCCAGTCATTCTTTAAAAGTATGTTATTTAATCTTCATGTATTTGTGTTTTTTCCTGCTTTCTTTTTGCAGTTGATATCCAATTTCAAAGCCTTGTGATCAGAGAATATGCTTGGTATGATTTCAATCTTCTTAAATTTGCTGAGGCTGATTTTACGTCCCAATATATGGTCTGTCCTTGAGAATGTTCCATGTACATTAGAAAAGCATGTATAGTCTGATGTTTTAGGATGAAGTGCTCTATATGTCAATTATGTGCATTTCGTCTAATGTGTCATTTAGGGCTGCTATTTTGTTATTTATATTCTGTTTGGATGATCTATCCATACCTGTCAATGATGTTTTAAGTACCCTAGTATAAGTGTGCTTTGGTCAATTTCTCCCTTTAGTTCAGTAGTAGTTGCTTGGTATACTTCGGTGCCACCTGATTGAGGGCCTAAATATTGATGACTGTTATGTCTTCTTGTTGTATAGTCCCCTTTACCATTATGAAATGTCCATCTTTGTCTCTTGTTATTTATTTCACCGTGAAGTCTGTTTCATCCGATATCATTATGGCTACACCTGATTTTCTCTGCGTAACATTTGCTTGGAGTGTCAATTTCCACCCTTTCACTTTGAGTCTATGTTTGTCCTTGTAACTGAGATGTGTCTTTTGGAGACAGCATATGGTTGGGTTTAGTTTTTTGATCCAATGTGCTACTCTGTGCGTTTTTATTAGTGAGTTCAGTCCATTTACGTTTAGGGTGATTATTGATATGTGAGGATTTCCTGTCATTCTATCTTTAGTTTTCTGGTAAGGCTGTGTCTCCATTGTTTCTTTGCCTTTTTGTTGTTGTCCATTATTTCTGTGTGTTGGTATTCTATGACGTTTCCCTCTATTTCTTCTTTCATTACAGTATATATTTCAGTTTTGGATTTTTTTTTTTTGAGTGGTTACCCTTAAATTATGTGAAAGAAAGTTTGATATTTAGAGTATTCCGTTTTCTTCAGTACGCTTACTTTCTCCATTTCCATATTCCAGTTCAGGCCTTTACTCTCCCCTTTTTTATGTTGCCACAAATTGTCCCTGTTGATGGTGGTCAAATAGCCTCCTTAGTATTTCTTTAGTGCAGGTCGTGTATTAGAAAATTCCCTCAGCTTCTGTATGTCTGGAAAGGTCTTCATTCCTCCTTCATATCTAAAGGATATCTTTGCTGGATATATTATTCTTGGCTTATAATTTCTCTCTTTCAATAGTTTGAATATTTGGTTCCACTCCCTCCTGGCTTGTAGAGTGTCTGCTGAAAAATCTGATGATAATCTAATGGCTTTCCTTTGTAGGTTACGGTCTTTTTTTCCCTGGTTGTCTTGAGGATTCTTTCTTTGTCGTTGATTTTAGACAGCTTCAATACAATGTGCCTTGGTGAAGGCCTGTTGGGTTGAGGTAATTAGGTGTTCTATTTGCTTCTTGGATTCGAGAATCCAGTTCTGTCCACAAGTTTGGGAAGTTCTCATCGACAATTTGTTTGAACATATTCTCTGTTCCCTTCTCTCTTTCTTCTCCTTCTGGTATGCCCATTATTCTTATATTGCTCTTTCTGATGGAGTCAGAAAGTTATTGCTGAGTTCTTTCAATTCTTTTAAGTCAAGTCTCTTTCTTCTTCCATCTCTGTCATTTCCAGGTTTCTATCTTCGATGTCACCGATTCTTTCCTCCCATCTGGTCAACTCTACTATCTAAGCTGGTTATTTCATTCTTAATTTCTTCTATTGAGTTCTTAATCTCCAGAAATTGGGATTCTCCTCTGTTAATAGTTCGCCTGGGTCACAGGGCGCAGTGTCCTTGTGGGTATGCAGAGAGCTTTTGAAATTCCAAAGCTCTTCCTGCACCAGATTCAGAGCCTGTATGTTTCAGCAGTTCTACTTTCTTCTGCAAGGATCCGCCCAGATAGGTGGGATCAGGGGCATGGTTGGTTGTGAGAGGTGGCCCAGAGCAATTGCTGCGACCACCACCACAGCCGGTCCTTCTTCCACAGCGCCCTCCCTCTTGCCAGAACTAGTTGGACTGCGAATCTGTGTCTGCAGTGCACAGTTCTCAGAACAGCAAATATTCTGTTCTTTTGATCTGACACTGCTACTATTCTGCTTCTAGCACCGGGCAGGTTGGGTCGGGGCGAGCTCTGGGATGGTAAGAAGGGGGCGGCTAGTCTCAGTGCCTAAGGCATCCTTGTCAAAAATCAATTGACAATACATGTATGGGTTTATTTCTGGCCTCTCAATTGTATTCCATTGCTCTGTATGCCATCTTCTTGGGAACAACACACCATCATAATTACTGTTCCTTTGTTGTAACTTTTGAAATTGGGAAGTTTGATTCCCTCGACTTTGTTTTCTTTTTCCAGATTGTTTTGTCTGTTCTGATCCCTTACATTTTCATATGAATTTATGATCAGTTTATCTATTTCTGCAAAAGTGGCAACTGGAATTTTTATAGGGATTGTTTTGAATCTGTAGATCACTTTGGGTGGTATTATCATTGTATCAATACTCAGTGTTTTTATCCATGAGTACATCTTTCCATTTATTTAGATCTTCTTTGATTTATTTCAGTGATGTCTTATACTTTTCAGTGTACAAGTCTTACACTTTTTTGTTAAGTTTATTTCTAAGTATTGTATTCTTTTTTATTTCTATTGTCAGTGGAACTGTTTTCTTAAAAAATATTTTTGATTATTCATGGCTATATATAGAAATAAAACTGAATTTTGTGTACTAATCTTATATCCTTCCATCTTGCCAAACTTGTTTATTAGCCCTACTTTTTGTGGCCACTGCAAATAGAGATAGTTTTACTTTTTATTGTAAAATCCAGATTTCTTTTATTTCTTTTTCTTGCCCAATTGCTGTGGCTGGAACAACTAATATGATGTTGAATATAAGTGGTGAAAGTGGACATCGTTATCTTGTCTTGATCTTAGGAATAAGCTTTCTTCATTTTTTTAAATTAAAGTTTATTGGGGTGACAATGGTTAGTAAAGTTACATAGGTTTCAAGTGTACAATTCTGTAATACATCATATCACATTGTGTGTTCACCACCCAGAGTCAGTTCTATTTCCATCACCATATATTTGATCCTCTTTACCCTCATCTACCACCCTCTCCCCCCTTAACCTCTGGTAACCACTAAACTATTATCTATGTCTATGAGTTTTTGTTTATTTGTTTTGCTGCTTTCAGTTTTATATCCCACATATCAGTGAAATCAGATGGTTCTCGACTTTTTCTGTCTGATTTAGCATAATAGTCTCAAGATCTATCCAGGTTGTCACAAATGGCACTGTTGCATTTTTTCTTATCACAGAGTAGTATTTCATTGTGTATACATACCACATCTTTTTTATCCAATCATCTATCGAAGGACACTTTGGTTGTTTTCATGTCTTAACCACCATAAAAAAAGCTGCAGTGAGCATCGGAGCACATATGTTTTTATGGATAAATGTCTTCAGATTGTATTGAGTAGATACCCAGGAGAGGGATTGCTGAGTCATATGGTAATTCTATTCGTAACTTTTTGAGGAACCTCCACACTGCCTTCCATAACGGCTGCACCAGTCTGCATTCCCACCAACAGTGTATAAGGGTTCCTTTTTCTCCACAGCCTCCACAACACTTGTTACTATTTGTCTTATTGATGATAGCCATTCTGACTGGTGTGAGGTGATATCTCATTGTGGTTTTCATTTGCATTTCTCTGATGATTAGTGATGTTGAGCATTTTTTCATATGTCTATTAGCCATTTGTATGTCCTCTTTGGAGAAATGTCTATTCAGGTCCTCTGCCCATATTTTAATTAGATTGTTTGTTTTGTTGTTGTTGAGTTGTATAAATCCCTTATATATTTTGGATATTCGCCCCTTATTGGAGGCATTCTTTGCAAATATCTTCTCCCATTCAGTTGGTTGCCTCTTTGTCGATGGTTTCTTTTGCTGTGCAGAAGCTTTTTAGTTTCACATAATCCCATTAACTTATTTTAGCTTTTACTTCCCTTGCCTTTGATATCAAATTCATAAAATGCTCTTTGAACCCAAGATCCATAAGTTTAGTACCTATGTTTTCTTCTAGAACAATAATAATCAAAACAGTATGGTGGGCTGGCCTGGTGGCTCCGGCGGTTGGAGCTCTGTGCTCCTAACACCAAAGGCTGCTGGTTCGATTCTCACATGGGCCAGTGGGCTCTCAACCACAAGGTTGCCGTCAATTCCCGCAAGGGATGGTAGGTTGATGCCCTGCAACTGACAACGGCTACTGGACCTGGAGCTGAGCTGCGCCCTCCACAACTAAGATTGAAAGGACGGCTTGACTTGGAAAAAGTCCTGGAAGTACACATTGTTCCTAATAAAGTCCTGTTCCCCTTCCCCAATAAAATCTTTAAAAAAAAACAAAAACAGTATGGTATTGGCAGAAAAATAGACACACAAACCAGTGGAATAGAATTGAAAACCCAGAAATTAACCCACATAAATATAGACAGATATTTTCAACAAAGGAGCCAAAAACATACAATGGAGAAAAGACAGCCTCTTCAATAAATGGTGCTGGGAGAATTGGAAAACCACATGCAAAAGAATTAAACTAGACTGTTATCTGTCACCATGTACCAAAATTAATTGAAAACGGATCAAAGACCTAAACAGATGACCTGAAATAATAAGCTGTCAATCTTTCAACGTTAAGTGTAATATTAGCTGTGGGGTTTGGGTGGATGCTCTGTATTAAGTGAGAACATTCCCTTCTACTCCTAGGTATTTTGTTTTGTTATTTTATAAGGATGTTAGATTTTGTCAAATTCTATTTCTGTGTCTATTGAGATGATCATTGGTTCATGTCCTTTATTCATTATTATGGTACATTCCATTGATTGGTTTTCATATGTTGAAATAATTTGTCATTCCTGGGATTAACTCCACTAGATCAATGGAGTATAATCTTTTCCATATGCTACAAGATTTACTAATATTTTTTTGAGGATTTTTGCAGCTATATTCATAAGGGATATTTTTAAGTTTCTTGTCTCATGATGTCTTTGATTTTGATATCATGGTAATACTGACCTCATAGAATGTTGGAAATAACACTTTGAAAGAGTTACCACCTTATTCTTATCTCTCTGGTTATTGGTTTTCACCAAAAATTCTTGCTGTTATTTTTCAAGGCTACTGGTGCTGGAGACTGAAAATGAGACTAGGGCAAGTTAAAATGCCAGAAAACTCGCTGTTCTTACTGAGATTTATTCTTTTTTTCTTGAATAAACATTTCCCAGATTGTGGCAAGCCTTTGATTAACTTCCATAGTTCTGAAAATTTGGATTCTAGTAATTTATGTCTATTTTCTTTTTGCTTTTATGGAGGAGAGAATTTTTAGATATCCTTACTCTGACATTTGTGCTGTCTCCTCACTGACTACTTTTTGAGATAAATTTTATTTACAGTAATCTAATTACTTTTTGTGCATAAACACTTACTAATTAAATTACTCCAAACTGTATTACAGATTTTTGTTAAAAATAGGTACAAATATTTTGTTGTTAATATTTTCTTACTTAGCTTGTATATTTGTACTCTTTTCCTTCCTGTAGTAGTACCATGTTTCCCCCCAAATAAGACCAGGTCTTACGCCATTTTTCCCTGAAAATAAGACTGGGTGTTATATATAATTTTTGCTCCAAAAGACACAGTAGGGCATATTTTCAGAGGATGTCTTATTTTTTTCATGTACAACAATCTGCATTTATTCAAATAGTCATGTCATCTTCTTTTGGAACATTGTCATAATGTACTAAATGTGTCCGTCTGGCTGACAATCTTAACGGGCTTATTTTTGGGGTAGATCTTATTTTCGGGAAACATGGTATCTACTATGTTCCAAGCACAGTAAGGACTGAGAATCTTCACCTTGTACTTACTTTTTCTCTTTTCTTAATTGAAGTATCCCCAAATTGCAGTAAATTACTCTTTATGTTCAAAATATGACTCATTTGTTATTCATTCATTTATTCAACTGCTATTTATTGAGTTATTATGTGCCTGGTACTATTCTAGATGCTGGAAATACATGAGTGAATAAGACAGACAAGTTTTTCTGCCTAATGAACTTCACATTCTAAAGTGGAATCTGATAATAGGCAAATAAACAGTAAATTTCATAATCTGTAGTAATGTAAGTGCTCTGATTAAAAATAAAGCAGATTATGAGAACAGAGTGGTAGGGGTCCTATTTTAAATAGGATGCTCAAGGAATACCTGTTTGAGGACATAACATTTGAATAGAGACCCAAATAAAAGGAGAGTGGAACGGGATAAGCTATGCAGAAAGCTTGCTAAAGAGCTTTCCAGCAGAAGAAACATCAAGTGCATAGTCCTAATTCTATTTCATTATATATTATATATGCATTGGTATTTTATGTATTTATCTAGTACATGTAGTATTGAAATCGTTTTTTAAAATGTTTTTATAAAAAGCTATTTTTTAAAACATTTTGGTGGTTTTATAACTTCAGTTTGGTTGGTAAGTGCTAAACTGTTTTTTTGCACCAATATCTACTGTATTTTGCTTTGTATAATGTGCTTCTATGTACAATGCGCACCCACATTTTTGGCCCAAACTTTCAGGGGAAAAAATCTTTTGTTTTTATTTTTTAATTGAAATTTTTATTTCTTTACTTTTAGGTACTTGCTTTTTGTATTATAAAGGAATTTTAGCACTTTTTTTTAACATATTGTACAAGATATTTTATTTAACACATAATTACAAAACACAGACATAAAGTACAAGAAATTTTATGTACCAGTAACAAATTTAGGATATTTACACATCACAAAAGGTTAAGAGCTCTCTGTAGTTACAAGTTCATTGTAAGTTCAACAAAACCAATTATTGTATTCCAGGGTATTATTTTGCATATGGATATCATTATTGATTTCTAGAGTTACACTTTTAACTCATAAGCAAAAATTAAAGAATTAAAAACATTTATGTAGATATGGAATTAGCACTACACATGTATAATGAACATCATTATTTTTCCTCATAAATTTGGGCAAAAAAGTGTCCATTGTACATGGCAAAATGTTATATTTTCTTTTATATTTTAAGTTAAATATAGACTAATATCCCTATACATCTGATATAGCTTAAAGATTTTATATTTAATTTCTGTAAATGGTGATTTCTCTTCAAATTCTTGTTTACATAAATATATGTAAACTATTTGCATTATATGGAATTCCAATTAGTTTTCTTGTGTGTATGTCTCCATGCAGGTTTAAGGTCAATATCCATCAACTCACTTTTTCTTCGTTCCCTTTTTGTAAGATTACTCCTTCCCTTCCTCTCTTCCTCCCCTCCCACTTTCTTTCCCCTCTGTTCCTACTCTTCCCTTTCTTTTCCAGCTTTGTCCCTTTCTTCCCTCCTTTTTCATCCCACCCCTTACCTCCCTCCTATTCTCTTCTCTCAGTTCTTCCTTACCTTCTCCTTTTTCCTTTGTCCCTTCCTTCCTTCCTTCCTTTTTTCCTTCTTTCCTTCCTTTTTTCCTTCCTTCCTGCCTTCCCTCCTTCCTTCCTTCTCTTTTCTTCTCTCTTCCATCCTCTTCTAAGTTATCCTTTTCATTTCCTCTACCGTTCTCCTAATTTCTCCTTAACATTCATACTAAAATAGCTTCCTAATTGGTCTCTTAATCTCCTATTTATTCAATAAGCCACTGTGGTATTTCAGTCTTCCTAAGGCATGGTTGTGATCAGATCACCACGTTCTCAAAACCTTTCTGTGATTGATGGCCACTGCCTACCCCTTTCATTCCATAGTCTTCAGTACTTCATAGATTACGGCTCCCACCTGCTTGTGCAGTTCAGTTAAGCTCCATTGTACTCCTTAACCTCCAGTGGGACGGGTCTGTTTAGAGTTTTATAAACACATTCCTTGCTCTCTGTTTCCATGTCTTTTCTCCTATTATTTCCTTTGCCTGGAATACATAGCCTCCTACTCTGCCCTTTGGAAACCTGTTATCCTTCAAGGCTCAATTAGATGCCACCTTTACTTTCCCGTATTGTTATCTGTGGGTACCTCTTCTCCCCCTCGTCCAGATTATAAGCTCCTCAAGATCAGGGCCTTTGTCTTCTTGGAATTCTGAGAATTTTTAACACAGTCCCTTGCAGTAGTAAATACTTAGTAAATTTAATTGGTGTGCAAAATTTACCAAAATTTCTATTTTCTTGCCCCTAGTTAAAGAAGAGTATAAGAGTAAAACTGAGAGTGGGACACAAAAAATGTCAAATAAGCAGGTAAGCTTTTGTTTTTTAAAATCTTTTTTTAAATATTATGGTAAGCTTTCTTAAAAATTAAATTTTTACTAGCCAACTTTTTATTGTAATTCATGGCTCTGACTGAATATTGCAGCCTTTTAATCAGATCCTTAGGTGTGTGGCAAGAGGGCGCTAAAGTGTAGCCTAACAGTCACGTGGCTGGGAAGGTGCATAGCTAGAGTCTAGGATCTGGAACTGGAAGTAGCTGAATCCCTGGTTCTGCTGTTTAATAGTTGGGTGGCCTTGAGCAGTTCATTCATCTGTCAGCCTCAATTTCTTCATCTTTAAAATGGAGATAAAAATAGATCACTTGTTTCTCTCAATATACAGTCTATACATACAAACATACAAACATACCTATGTACATAAATGTATATATGTATACATATATGAAATATATGGAAATATGTTTATATATACAATCAAAGTATACGGATTGACATAGCAAAGTTAACAGTTAATTCTGTGGAGTTAGGTTGGTAGGGGAAGCTGAGATTTATGTTTTATATAGTCTCTGCTATTTGATATGAAATATGTATACATTTTATAATCAAAATATAGCAAATTTTAATCTAAAATATTCAACGTGTACGCTTATGATGTGTGCATTTTCTGTATGTATATTATATTTTAATATAGAATTTGAAAAAATTACTTCTTATAAGCTAGTAATATGTTAAATTTATAAAAAGAGATCTTGGCTGAATATTTGGCACATAGCAGGCTCTCAGTAAATGGAACCCATTAATATTTAGATATCAGTAAAATGGTTGAATTGCATGACTTTTAACGCTCTCTCCCTCTGAAACTTTTATGCTGTAATGTCCTTTCTTCTAGAAAAAGGGTTTATACACTTTTCATGCCATGGATCTCTTTGGTGAAGCCTATGCACTCTTTCCCAGAATAATGTTTTGATGCTAAAATAAAATACATAAGATTTGAGAGAAAATAAATTGGGTTGAAATAGAATTAGAATCATCCCTATTATAGTTTATTGCCTACATTCATAATTAAAGGAAATGCTAAATCTTATTTAAATGTTAATGAAGGTAAAGATGTAATTTTTTTTGTCATCCAAGCTTACAGGCTCCCCCCCTACATTTTTTTTCTTATGATACAAATAGGAGACTATCACATTAAAAAGTTTACAGCAATTTATTTAGAACACTATTAAGTAGTAACTATAAGTTTTATTTGCACTAAAAGCTCATTCCTACTCTTTTATAGACATTTGGAGGGGCTGCCAAATGTAATATTAAGCTATTGAAGAGACATGAAAGTGCAGAAGTTTCAGAAAACCAAAAGGTTGTGACTAGTTATCCAAATGCTATTAATAAGGTAAAAGCCCATTTATTCAATTTATCTTCCCAAACTTTAACACCTGGGAAGATAATTGGGTGAAAGTTTAATAGTCATTTTGTACATAAAACTTAGTTTTTTCTGTGTTCTTGTACTTTTGTCTTCATGCACAAATGTTCATTTTTTTTAGCCTAACACTGGAATTGAGAACTTTTTAGCGTCCTTGAATATCTCCAAAGAAAATGAAGTACAGTCATCTCGTAATGAAGAGGCCCCAAGTGAAGCACATTTGTCTCCACAGTCATTTGCTATGGTTTGTATTCTGTGGGAGCTTTTGTGCTGCTGCAATTTCACACTCGTTGGCCCTGCATCCGTACCCCATGCAACCTTAAAACACTTTGTCTCATGTAGACCGGTGTGTCGCATCGCTGCTGTCGTCCTGTGAGCAAAACCAGGCTGCCCTGGGCAACTAAGCCATTGTTTTCTTTTATTCCCTTTAAATTAAACATAGCTCCCTGGCTTTTCAAACATTGCTAATAGGCAATTTGATCAAAAGTTAAGCAGAAGGATAAGTATTATTTCTATGCCAGGAAATGAGAGTTGTTTTTGTTTTAACTCGAAGCTATTGATTTTCCTTATTCTCAGTCTAAATGTAGTTATTGTTTTAATTTTTAACAAAGTAACTCCATTTAAAGAAGGAACATTAAGCTCTGTAACTGTTGCTTTTTCTCCCCTTACTCCCACCATCTACATACCAATCTTTTTCAAAACAGAAGGGCACGAGGATGCTTAAAGAAATTTTAAAAATCGATGGCTCTGACACTGGGGATCATACGAACGAAAAGACACAGTTTGGTAATGAAAGTGCTGTTTCCTCTAACAGAAGAGATGAGTGTGGACCTTCCTCACAGCCTAAACAGAATAAGAAATTAAGTAAGTGAGCTAAATTTAATTACTAATAACCAATATCATTTCAAAAATTCAGTTTATTTTTTATCATATACTTTTAAAGATAAAAGTACTTTTTTTAAAAAGCAATATAATGAAAAGTAACAAATAAGTGTAATTGTGCTTGTATCATTTATACAATAATATAACTTATGTAACCCATTGCTATATAGTTCCTAAATGTCATCTTGTACTATACAGGTACTCATTCTGCAGATCTCAAACCTGGAAAGGTT
The DNA here is from genome assembly GCF_964194185.1 of Rhinolophus hipposideros. Taxonomy (NCBI): domain Eukaryota; kingdom Metazoa; phylum Chordata; class Mammalia; order Chiroptera; family Rhinolophidae; genus Rhinolophus; species Rhinolophus hipposideros. The sequence goes on along the minus strand of NC_138048.1, from coordinate 1,778,296 downwards.
TTCACATTCTAGCTCTTTTTCCTCAGTAATTTAAAAATTATTATGTAACTTAAATACATCACTTTTCTAAAATTCTCTTTTCCTATTTATAAAATGAGAATAACGTTGTGATAATTATATGACCTGTATAAGGCAGTTAGCACTGTGTCTGGTACATCATCGGTGCCAATAATTGATAATAGCATTATGTTAAAATAATTTGACCAACATATAAATGGAAGAAGCTATAAAATAAATGTAAAATAATTAATGGAGAGACATTGGAGACTGGGCACTGGCCCTAAATCTGTGAAGCCTATAGCATAACAGCTGGCACAGAGCTGGATTTCGTCGAACGTCCATCGTTGCCCCGACCCTCAATGCCCCCTATACTTTAGAATTTTGTCTATGTAATATCTGCAAAAGGCTACCAAGAAGAATCACTAATGCAAAAGTAGGTGGGGACAGAAGTTTCTCAGAGAGGTAAAAAACATTTTGAAATAAGCAGATCTGAGTTTATTAAATATCAAAATCTGGAACAAAATCAGGGCCTAGCTCCATTTATACTCCAGTGAATATTGGGATAAATACTTAATTAAAAATTCCAATAACTATTAGGAAACTAGTTATTTATCGTAGTAACAGTTCTTGAAATAGAGCAAAATAAAATTTTAAAACTCAGAATTGGATAACAATGGTCTCATGATCAGAAACAAGTAACTTTTACTTTATTTCAGTATAGTGAAAAAAGCATACACTTGAGAGTCAAGAGCTCAGAATCCAGCCCATGTTACAGAACTGAGATCTGTGACTTTGGGCAACCCACTTAACCTTTTTAAAATCTATGCTAGTAAGAGGTTTAGATTTATCCTTCACAGGAGTATGCTCTTGTTCTATTAGTGAGTTTGTTGATCATAAAAAATTTGAACTTTCAGAATTTTTAAATCATTTTCTGTATAAAAGCACTTAAAACACTTAATTTCAGGAAAAATTTTAGAAGCATCATTTGGAGCACAGAAGCACTCACCTATGTGTCTCAGAATATAAAATGGATTATGAGAAGTAAGACTAAAGCCAAGGCCTCAAAACTTACCAGTTAATTATAAATCAGTTCAAGAAAGCCATTTGCTTGTTTAAATTTTACCTGTAAAATAACTGTGTAGTCATTAATCTCTCAAGATGTTCATTTTTGGCAGTCAGCAACTTATCATATCTTAAAATCTTTTCTAAATCATGTATCATTAATCAATCACAACACCTAAAAATCTGTGTTGAATTCTTAGTAATTTTAGGCAGTGCCAAATAGATCTTATATTTGCTTCCTGGGAGAATCCTCTTTTTACCTTTTAACAATTTCCTTCGTGTATTCTATGAAACCCTGCGGTACTGCATAGTTTCAGATATCATTTAATATAGCTGTGTCCTTTTCCCCTTTTTGGTAGCATCTTATGTGAACCGGCCTCACAGCGCTGGTGAGTACCACAGTGCCCAGCCTCTGGACAGCGTGTGCTGGCCTGCTCCCAGCCACGCCCCTCCCATGTCCACACCAGTGACCGAACTTTCTCGAATTTGTTCCCTTGTTGGAATGCCACAGCCAGATTTCTCCTTTCTTAGAACCCCACAGGTATAGTATACTACTATTCCATTTATAGAAGTTGTTTAATACTGAGCTTCAATAATTGACTGAAAATCTTTGGCTAAAAAAAAAAAATCTAATAGTGCTGACTTTTTTGAGCATCATCAACTCATACTTTTCACTCTGGCTGTTCCATTTATGTGGAGCCAGAGCCCTCAAAGAGGCTGACAGAGGAACCTCGGCAGCAGGGAGCCTAACTGCATTCTTTAGACGGATAGCATCTCAGTTTAAAGGAGCAGTTTTCAAATGTTTTGGTCTCAGTAGCTCCCACTTTTTTTTGAGGACCCCAAAGAATTTTGTTTACTTGTGTTATATCCATAGTTCCCGTATTACAGATTAAAATGGAAAATTATTTTAAATATTTATTGTTTATTTTAAATAAGTTTTCCAAAATATTTGGTGAGAAGAGTGGCATTGCTTTACAGTTTTGCAAATCTTTTCCATGTCTAGCTTAATAGAAGAAGCTAGATTCTCGTATTTGCTTCTTACTCTCAGTCTCTTGTGATATGTTGTTTTGGTTGAAATATATGAAGAAAATTCAGCCACAGATAAATAGTTGGAAAAAGGGAGAGAATTTTAATAGTGGATATAATTGTGGATATTTTTTGATACTACATTAAAATGTGGTATTTTCTTAAAAGTTAGTTGCAATGTAGAATCTGAAACTACTCCAATGAACTTTTTGTCCTCTGTATATTTATGGGAAAATGAGCAAAAAGGCAAATAGCATCTTAATACTGTTATTGAAATAGTTTGATCTCAGGGACCCCTGGAAAGGGTCACAGGGACCCCCGGGTACCTAGACTGCACCTTGAGAACCACTGGCTACAAGGAAGGTTGATTTTTTCTTTTTGCATTCGAGTTCTTGATACAGTCTCACCCAAAACAGAAAGCAGAATTAAATTCTGGCTACCTTTTGGAAAAGTAGATTTTTTTTTTAAAATATCACTTCTGCAAAAGAAAGAAATATATAATGTAAAGAGTTATAATTTAAATGTGAATATAGAATCAGTCAACACCTCTGAGTCGTTTAGATTTTGGCAGTTAATTCATATAATAAAATAGCTGCTGTTTGGAGGATGGTATAATGTAAGGGTCAGCAAATTGTTTCTGTAAATGTCCAGATAATAAATGTTTTAGACTTTGCAGGCTGTGTTGTCTCTGTCACAACTACTCAGCTCTGCAAACAGCCACAGACAATACATAAAAGAATGAACTCAGGCTGTGTTCCAATAAAACCTTATTTACAAAAACAAGTGGAAGGTCTCATTTCCCAACCCTTGATGTAAAGAAAAGTTTTGCTGGCCCTCATGTGCATTAGGGTGCTTGACCCTACAGCTAAATTTAAAAGCATTTTATTTTGTAAACACTGAACATTGAGGCAACAATTCTAAACTTTTTGCATGGCAACCCTAAGCTTAAACTTTATTGAACTCTTGATTTCTTTCTCTCTCTCTCTCTCTCTCTCTCTCTCTCTCTCTCTCTCTCTCTCTCTCTCTCTCTTTTTTTTACAAAATGTCAGATGAAATTATTCTACTTGTTTAAAAACTAAGTTCTAAGTTTTGGGGGAGGAGGTCGATCTCCTAGACAGATCACTCCACAGACATTCACATACTCTTTTTCAGACAATGACTGTTTGCCAGGTAAAATTATCTAACTGCTTGCTGGTCCACGGGCCACACTGCCATTCCGAAAATGAAGCCAAGGAAAAAGCCTCACTTTTTGCTCTACAACAATTAGTGAGAACTGCTCATGACTCCTCTACTACGTCTTAATCAATCTCTATAGATGTGTTTGTTACACTGTCTTATAACTTTTGAATTCTTCCATAGGGCTCCTTAGGAGTGAATTTCCCTTTGCCTCCACCAATATTTCCAAATTATCCTCCTACTATACCACCTGGAACCATTCCTCCGGTTTTTCCCCAACCTACTGGTAAGATATTTTGGTCTTCTAAATACTTTATTGAGTTATTATTTTTAGAAAGTTCTTTTAAGATGCATCATTTTGAAGAAACCAAGAAACTTGTCCAACTTGTCCAAGTGTCTAGGGACTATAGGAAAGAACTGTGAGAAGTAAGCCTGAAACCAGAGCCTGCAGAATCATCTACAAATGCCACTCCCCTCCTACAGCCTCTAGTGTGCCAGAGTAGGATGGTTTTTTGTTCTTGGCAGCACCTCTGCCCCAGGAGCTGCCAACAGATGAATCTGGGTGTGAGGTAGACATTAAAACTTAGTGAGGGGGCTGGCCCGGTCGCTCAGGTGGTTGGAGCTCCGTGCTCCTAACTCCGAAGGCTGCCGGTTCAATTCCCACATGGGCCAGTGGGCTCTCAGCCACAAGGTTGCTGGTTCAACTCCTTGAGTCCCGCAAGGGATGGTGGGCAGCGCCCCCTGCAACTAAGATTGAACAGGGCACCTTGAGCTGAGCTGCCACTGAGCTCACGGATGGCTCAGTTGGTTGGAGCACAGGCTCTCAACCACAAGGTTGCCGGTTCGACCCCCGCAAGGGATGGTGGGCTGTGCCCCCTGCAACTAGCAATGGCAACTGGACCTAGGGCTGAGCTGCGCCCTCCACAGCTAAGACTGAAAGGACGCTTGAAGCTGAATGACACTCTCCACAACTAAGATTGAAGGGACAACAACTTGACTTGGAAAAACATCCTGGAAGTACACACTGTTCCCCAATAAAAGTCCTGTTCCCCCTCCCCAATAAAATCTTAAAAAAAAAAAAAAAACAGGAAAAAATAGAAATAAAGGGAATAAAAAACAGGTAAGGTTTTGGAGCTGTGGATGTGAAAGAAACTGTCCATGATGATGAGGGAAATGAAGAGGGAAGAGGTTGTTTAAGCTTACTGTGTGTTTCCTAATATTCTCTCATAATTGCCTTCCTCCATCAAACATAGTGCCTGAGTTAGTCAGCAGGTTGCTCGTGCTTCCTGCAGCCAGTTGGTGACATCCCAAAGTGCTGGGAGGTTGGACAGGTCACTGTTGAGTCAGGGCTCCTTTTGTGTGGTTGGCTGGCGTTGAAAAAATCATCAACCTCTTTAAGACTCCATTTTCTTATTTATGTTAGATGTGTCCAGGATCTCTTTGAGACTAACATTTTGTAATTTTCTGATCCTAAATCTTAAGTTCATTAAACATTTCCTTTATTACCCCCTTTTCCTGATGATAGTTGGCTTCTTCATATCCTAATCATTATCATTTTAAAACCAATAAATTTTTTATTTCAAATTTAATAAATTACCTTTCTGAGTCTACTATATGCCAGGTATTTTTCTAAGAGCTCTACATATCTAATCCTCTCTATAAACATTAGAGACATTAATAATGCTGATTACATAAGTTATCCTTTCTCTTTGCCTAAACTCCATTAAACTGAGAATAAGTTATTTTAAAAGCATAAATTTATAAAGACAAAGAGATGAGAAGAAATATCAGCAAATTAAGGATTTGAAAAAATTTTGTGATGAGAAAAGCAGTTGAAAAAATGATAACCAATTTAGCAGAGCAGTGTTAGGCTACAAACTAAAGTGTCTATAGAAGACACTGATGAGCAGATTGTCCCTCACAGTTCCCAAGAGACTCAGAACTGGAAAGTGTCAGAAGCTACCAGACCTTCAGAGGAGGCATGGGTGGAGGAGACGGGGATTGGTTCAAGTGCATGTGGAATGGTGGGACCTCTCCCCATATTCTTCCCTACACAGCCAGGCAGCTGCCTCTTCACCTCTTCAGGCAAAAGACTGAAGGTGTGCTCTCCAGAGGGCTGCCTGATCCGAGGACACCAGGCTCAGAGTGGGGAATGAGGTATCATGCTGGAAACTGACATGAAGATGAATTTTGTTTTCCCCGTCCTATTCCCCGATTATTAGCAGCCAAAGCCCAGAAAGGAAGTTGGTGGATGATTCTTTTGAGAAATTCACTGAACTCCACAGAAGACCTACTGACTTTTGGAGGGTGTCTCAACCAAAACGCTGTCTCACTACCCAGTCATCCTTGACAGAAGCCCTCAGCCATCCAGCCCTGCCCCCTCCACACACACACGCACTTCTTCTAATCACTGTTTCAGTGTCTTGCTCTTTAATATGAATAGGTACTAGACTGTGAGAGATCCTGAACATTTAAGGAAAAGAAGATCTCTAAAATTAAAAGAGTCCAAAGCAGAGAGAAATGAAAGGGACCTGGAAACGATAATATAGGAAATAAGACTTCAAAAATAGCCATCGTTAATATTATTAGTGAAATAAAACAGTATGGCACCAAAAAATAAGAACAAGAATGTATGGAAAAAAAAGAATAATTGGAGAACAAGAATTAAATGTTGAGTCCAATTTTTAAAACTCCATAGATAAAGCCCTAGCCAAGCCATGGAAATCTCAGAAAGAAGAACAAGACAAAAGGTGGAAAATAAGAAAGAAGGGAGATTTAGAGGAACAGTGCACAGATCCAACACCCATCTCATTGGAGTTCCAGAAAAAAGAGACCAGAGATAGTGGAAAGGAGGAAAAGTATCAAAGAAATAGATAAGAAAGTTTCTTGGACTAAAGGATATGCATCTCTAAATGGAAAGGACCACTAACTGCTTACCACAGTGAAGAAAAAGAGACACAATTGTCTTGAAATTCAGAAGACGAGTCATGGTCTGAAGAGGTCAGAGAGGAGGCGAAAATACATTTGAAAGATAAGAGTCAGAATGGTATTTTACTATTTAACGGTAGAAGCTAGAAAGCAGCTGAGCATTGAACACCACAGAATCCTAAGGCAGAATTAGTTTCATCTTAGGTTTCTCTGTATAGCCAAACTGAGAATCTAGTTCAAGGGTAGAATACAGATATTTTCAGACATGTAAATCGACTTCTTATACACCCTTTCAAGATGCTACTGGATTATAAACTCCAGCAAAATAAAGTATTTTTTAAAAAAAAGGGAAAAGGAAGAAATCCATGAGACTGAACCACAAGAGATCCAGTATACTTACGCAATAAATGGAAATCCCAAGATGCCAGCTGCTCTGCAGGTCTAGAAAGTAACTCATCCTAATTGGAAAAGCAGGGGGAGGTCTTGCCAGGTAGATAGTTATCTGATAGATGGGAAGAATTTGGGAAAGCATTAAGGATAAGTACACAGAAGACTAAGGAGTTTTTAAAAGACAATTACTTTTAAAAGGGTTAAAAAAAAGTTTTATAAGAAAAAAACAATCAGAGTACCCTACTTGGCTCTGCAGTGACAGTTTTACATAATCACATATCATAAACACTGCTTATATACTTAAACAAATACTGTGATACACTTACATTGGGAGGACAGGACAAGTAGTAATGGGTGTAAAATATCTGAATTTTGATCGATCTTAATAAGAAGTCAATAGATCTAAAAATGCCTAAAATTGAAAAATCACTAGTAGTATAAGCAAATTATTGAAGAGTGTGGAAATAAACAGCTAAAACAGTTAAATCTGGGATGAAACAGGTGACTACTGTATTATGTTGAAAATCTTTTTTTATTACAATGTGTATGTAGTACCTTTATTTTTTTGAAAAACGTAATTTGTCTAAGTAGCAGAACTGGCATTCAAACCTGTGTCTGACTAGACTGGCATTCCTTTGCCTGGATAAGCAATGTTTTAGTCATAAAATTTTTATGACATAAGGGATCTGATATTTTCATATAACTCAGGGTAGTACGTTCACTCTAAATTGCAAAATCTAATTTGATTGCTTCTTCACTTTCAAAAATGAATCCAGTAACTATATATAAATTAATTTTAAGTAATAAGTATGTGTAGGCTACCTAAAGGTGTACCTACAGGCTTCTCTACAAAAAGAATTAGTGTTATGAGACTGTATGAGTGTTATGAGACTGAAAGGAATGTTTTCCCCATTGATATTTTACAGCTTGATATTTTACCTTTCTCATCCTGATTATTATATTTATGCTCATTACTCTATCGTGTTTATGTCGTGTGCTCATACCTAGCAAGACCTGTGAGGTTGGAATTGGGATTCCTTCAGTCTTGTAACAGGTGCTCTTCAATGTTCCAGTTGAAATCTGTGATATACATAAAAGCAAAGAGGTGTGAATGTTAATCAGGAGAAAAACTTAATCATCAGATTAACATTTTAAAGTTATTTTGTAGACGTCTGTGGTGTGAAACAGTCCCAAAGGAAAAAGTGGAGGAAAACGTATTTTATGTTGAGAACAGTGATTTATCGGGGAAATTGTGGGGCTGACCTATGTGTATATAAGGTTAACATAGCATCTTTTAAATAGATCTGCTTAACATTATGACTGCCACCAAAGTTGCTTATAGGTATTATCAAGAATAGTTTTCTAAGTCCTAGTAGTGTTTTTCTACTAGTTTTCTTCATCCTGGAATTTGTGCATGTATAAGTCATAACACTAAGCTATATTATGATCCTTTCTCCTAAAGTTTCTTAAGTGTCTGGATTTTAGTTAAGCTATACTATATGACAGTTCAGGCTGCCTTTATATCTCTCTGAAAAGAAAGTTTGAACACAGCATGTATTCTTTAGTCGAAATGTGCGGGTGTCTCAGTTGTCACTGGTTAATGCACTTGCCCCAGATGCCACACTGATATGACAGCATACAAGTCACCGACGAGCTTGTTCACAACACAGATGCCCGCGCCCCTCCGCCACAGATTTATTGAGTCTGAGGCATTGCCCATGAATCTGTATTTCACAAGCTCTCCAGGTGATTCAGGTACACAAATCAGGTTTGGGAACTGCTGGTTCAGTGTACTTTTAATAAGGAAGAGAATGTAAATTTTAAAAAGTCCTGGAATTACAAATATTAGACTAGGGAAAAGAAAGATTATGCACGTCATGAATGTGATCAGATTTGAAGACTTGAGCTTTTGGGGTTTTTTGTAGGCTGGGATCACTGTGGGAGCAACTTAGCATTGCGGGCTGATGAGATCCTTAAGATTTCTCTCTTTGTGCTCTGGATATTCTCCCCCCAAAGGATGGTTTCATGACCCTTTTGTTACTTTTTAAAACAGTATCACAAATATTCCTACAGCTCCTTTCAGTGTGTGTTACTCTTGGCCTCCGTAGGCCAGACAGCATAATGATAAGCTGACGTCTGTGGATTGTTCGCAGTCCTAGGCTTCTGAGGATGAATGTTGTAAGCAAGGTTAATCCTAAGTTACGTGTATGACTCTCTGCCAAAGCAAACAAAGCCAAGAAGGGCAATACAAGGGGGTCTTAAATTTCAGGGCTTCGATGGTACCATTTTACTAAAAAGTGTTCCGTGATTTTTAACAGCTAATATAATGCCTCCATCATCTCATCTCTTTGGCTCAATGCCATGGGGACCATCAGTGCCAGTTTCTGGAAAGCCCTTCCATCACAATTCGTATTCCGGGACTGTGCCTGTGGCTGGAGGGATGGCAGCTGGTGTGCACAACCAGTTCATACCTCTACAGGTGAGATCTGGAAATAGAATTCTTAGTTTTGTAAGAGAATTAATTGTTTAATGTTCAAAGACTGTTGATAAAACTGTGTTTATTCAATAATTACTTATTCAGTGCCAACCAGAAGCCCAGTATTGGTCTGGGTGCTGAGATTATATATTATGACCAGTGGTGACCAGTGTGACCTGGTCCCTGCTGTCTGAGTTTGTGTTCTAATAGATAATAATAATTGGAGCAAGCAATAATACCCTTTACTAGCACAAAGCGATTTAAAAACAGGAATGTACATTTTCTTTATATTTAAGTTGTGGGGAATTTTTAAATATTTTATTTTTAACTAAATTCCTTTCATTTCTAAAGTCTGGTTTGGAGATTATAAGTGGAAGTCATAAGTCAGTAGTTATTGGCAAATATATACAATGTGGTTTATGATATTTAATGGCACTAGTTGTGTTTTTTTTTTGTCTACACTGTTAATTAATGATTCTCTTATTCCGTAAAGGTTACTAAAAAAAGGGTTGCAAACAAAAAGAACTTGGAGAATAAGGAGGCCCTGAGTTCTCGAGCCACCCCTCTTCAGACTAGCCAGCCAGGGTCTTCTGATGTCACCAAAGGGACTCCGCAGGAGTGTTCATCAGCTTCCTTGAAGTCCTCTCAGATGACGCAGCCTGTGTCTTCTTCTCAAGTTGAAGCTGCCTCCCAGGCTCATAGTACACCTCATCAGAAGTCAACACCAAGCTCTTCTTCAAGAAGAAAATCAAGAAAACTGGCTGTCAATTTTGGCATTTCTAAACCTTCTGAATAAATTTGGTACTTGGAATTAATTTCTTTCCACCCACCTTTTTATCAATCCATATCTGTGCCATTAATTAGAATGTGCTGTTTTAAAATAATGTGTTCCAATTGAAAATTTTTAATTTTTAAGTTGTCAGGCACTTTTCATGCTGTTAAATAACTATCTATCAAATTGTGCATCTCAAATATGTACAGTTTGTTTCATGTCAATTATCCCTCAATAAAGCTGTTTTAAAAAGACCAAATTAAACCTTCTGTTAAAATAATGCCAGTAAACCGAGCATTGAAATGTAGCACTCTCACCACTGGCCTCACCTTTAGAAGCGTCCTGAACTATGAATTAGACATCAGATTATAATAATAAACATTTTTTACACTGTCATTGGGGGATAATTAAATGGAGCATGAAAATTGGGCCTCAAGTATAATTGACTGAATATGGATTTTATTTTTCTCTTTAATTATGTCACAGAATTGTCAGGATAATGCCTCTTATTTATAGCAGTTCTCTTCGGTTCCATTGTTGGCGAGGGTCCTTTAGACCTGCTCTGAAATGACCACACCTGTCGTGGTGCTGCCGGTTTTGCTTTATTCTAAATTTTGTACCAAAGCAACTTTAGAAAACTCATCAGAATATTTCATTTAACCACTTAGAATTATAAATAGCATTCTAGTTTTGAGTAATTAATTACAATTTTTTAGATTATTCAAGAACCAGCATTGGTAATTTCTAATGAAATTAAGTTTCAAAATCTACAGGGTACAATGATTACAAATTAATCTCTTAAGAGAGTAAAGTACAAAATAGTAATCATGCTGTTAATTAAAATAAATTGCGTTATTTTTCTGTACAGCTTTTTACCTGCTTACTTAAACATATATGAGAGCTCCGTTGTTGGTCCATGTGTAGTGCTTCCTGGAATTGATGAAATTCTGATTTTTATAAAATTCCAAAGTGTGCTATATTATGGGCACAATCACTTTCTGATATACATTATTTACATGACAAAGCCTCTCATTCTATTTCCATATTTTGAGCTTTATACTGAACTCTTCAGTGACTGGCATTCTGTGTTTTCATGTCATGTGTGGGTGTGTATTGTACAAGCTGTGGCTGTTGAAATTATTTTAGAATTTATGAAAATTTATCAGTGATACCAGGTGTGAGTATATATATATATATATATATATATATACACACACATGTATATATATATATATAGTATATACACTTTATATAGTGTATATATATACATATATATATACACTAAAGTTTATACACTTTAGTTTTTGTGATATGCTTATATTTTTAAGGAAATAAGTTATACTTTTTAAAACCACAATTTTTATATGGAGCTGCTTATATCTAATTTCATTTAGTTCATTGAAAACTCTGCCATGAGTCTTAGTCTCTGTGTTTTTTTAAATGCTGGTATTGAACTGAATGGATTCCTTTAACTGCTAATGTGAGAATGTTGATGGGATATTTGTATATTAGTGGTTCCTTTAGTGTCAGAGATAAATGTTCATTATCTGTCATTTATTATAGTCATGTGAATTTCTGTGATTTTATTTTTTGTTGATTTCCTAGATTCAGATGTTCATTGGTTTCCAGCATTTCCTTATTTATCTGTAGTGGGATCTTGAGTAATGAGGCTCAGGTAATTCTCAGTGTTTGTCCTTACAGCCTCACAAACTACTTGTTTTAAAAGGAAATATCTATTATGGGAAGACAATACAAAAAAGTTAAATTGTGACAGTAATACGCTGTTAACCTCTAACTCCTTTAAAGCATGTAATCTTTTTCACCTTACATAACTGTCCAAACTCGGGCATTCAAGAATTGCCTCACTCATCACTCCTGTGTGACTCCTCGGTAAAGAGTGTACAGCCCACATCTCTTTTAGGTCGCAGAGGAAGGAACACATGCAATCTTCTGAAAACTCCAAGAGAAATGTCAGTAAGCTGAGTGCCACTGAACCCATAGGGTATGTCACCAGTATTTGAGCAAAGCAAGGTGACAGTTTGACATGGATAGGCAGTAAAAGTGTTTTCTTTTCATTCCTTCTTCTCTTTTCTTAAAACCTATTATTCTAAAGGTCAAGCTTGAAGAGAGATGAAAGCAGGAGACAGCTCTATAATGACTAGCTAGTGGTCAGGCGTCCCTGTAGACTCTTCTTGTGGACCTAGGCCACACGTGAGTGTGTGGTCAGTAGGAGGCAGAGGCTATTTCCATCTCGTGGCACCGTGATCTCCAGGAGGCTAGACAGCGATATTGGGGGAACTCACTATAGTTCCTTTCCGGATGGGGCAGACTCAACCACCCCAAAGTTTAGAAACATGTCTATCCAACTGTGGAGTCTGCTGTGGGCTGTTTGTGAAAACGGTGCATGTGTAGGCACGGAAAAGCAGTTCCCCAAACTGCTGCTTGTTTCCACCTGACCAGCTGTTCAGTCCTTGTTCTGTCAATTTTTTTCTTTTTTTTTGAGCACATTAATGAGTTTTAAAGATTGATCCTTCTAGTTTCATTGTTTCATTTCACAATTTCCTACATTATCTGAGTTTTATAATGTGATAGATAGAACATAGTAATTGATTTAAACATCGGGCAGACCAAAGTCTTAAACATCTGAGACTCAATGACATGAAAAATTAATTTCACCTCTCTGTGTACCTTGGTTTCAATTTAAGGCTTTTCTTGTTTTTCAGAGGGAAAAGTAGTTCTTTGAGAACTAACAAAATAAAGAGGTTTTTTTTTCCTCTATTGGTGGAAGGGATGAAAAATTCATGATGGAGGTTTTTTGTTGTTTATTTCCTTTTCTCTGATCAGGTATTTGGTTTTAGACTGATGTTTTCAAACTAATCTAGATTCTTGGTTTTAAGGGGAGGGGGCAGAAGAAGGTAGTTGGAAGAAAGAAACCAGTTAAATACCAATCACTGCATTTCAGACTACAACATATTTTTCTAGCTTAAGGAAATAGATTAAGCTTCAGGGTCTAATTTATTCACTCACTTTTTAATCATCTTTTCTATTGTATTAATAAACCATCCATTTTCATAGTGATTGTCTAATTTTTACCTTAAGATAGCTAGAACTGTCCAGCTCTTCATTGAAGGTTGTGCTAACATGGTTCATCTCATTGTTCAGAGCAATTTTTTGAAACAACTGTGTACAATATCGTAGCTTTTTGAGCTTGCTGTATTAGTACCATCTTGCTTCCAAATTTTGTTTTTATTGTGGAAGAGAATTTATTTGAGAGAAAGGACTGTGACACGTATTCTCTGCCTTTAAAATAAATGAATCAGTGAAGTTCCCTTATCATTTTTCTAGATATAGTAATAGTACTGAAATGGGCAATGTTCTTTATGTACATTTTGTAAGCTTTGCCAATGAAACAGTCTTTTTTGCAAGAACTTCTTTTCTAAGTCAGTATAAAGCTTAAAATTCTGGAAATGAATGTCTTTCAGACTCATTTGGTTCATATTTCTGTCAGACCTCATGTTGTTGAAACAGACAACCCACAGGATGAAGCGACGGGCAGGTGGAAATTTCACTGTTCATACTGAGTTAACAGCTCGGACATCATAGACCCTCCTTTTGGAGAGAGAGAGAAAAAATATATGAAATAGTTTTAGTAGTTAAGAACATCAGCAATCCAGAGCTGCGTGTGTGTGTGTGTGTGTGTGTGTGTGTGTGTGTGTGTGTGTGTGTGTGTGTGAGAGAGAGAGAGAGAGAGAGAGAGAGAGAGAGAGAGAGACCCAGTACTAACTGCCTTGCTCAGTCAGTGCGTTCGGCCATCTCAAGTGCAATTCGTGATGGAGACTCTGTTTCCAGCAGATAAAGTTTTACACAGTTCAGACTGTAAAAATTAATTTTTTCCACAGTACATTCATTGCTATTGATTATTTCAGCAATTGGTGTACTATTAAATTGCCCCGGCCAAATGATTAAGTTTGTAGATATTTTAGTAATTCAAAGCCAAATTCTTCTGCCGTTTCTAATGAAATCACAGGAGTAGGAATTTGGTCCACAGTTTGCTTTAAGTTCTTTTAATCCTTTTTTAAGGGGCTTCTTTTGTTTGGTTTGGGCCTTTCTTTTTTCTTTTTTTGCTTCAAGTCTCTTACTTTTTTTTTTTTTTTGCTTCTTTGAGTGTTTTCCTATTATTTTGATGCATGAGTAATAGATAGTGTGCTGTATCATTAAAATGTTCAACATTTTGTTCATTTAGACAATACAATTAAGTATAATTCATACATATATATCTTAATTCATTTCTTTTCTCACATAACTATTTTATAAGTAACTAGAATTTTTCATTAGATCTTATACAGAACAGTATTTTATTAAAAATTCAAAAGGGAAGACTTTTTGTGCTCATTTTGTAGTTTTTGTTTTTTAAATATCTTTACATTAACTGCAATTAAAGTGTTTTAAACTTGCATTGGAATGGAATTCGAATGTATTTTTGTGTTGTTAAGTTGTTCATTTGTAGATTTCTAGCATGAAGTTAGCCACAAAATGTTGTGCAAAAGGGTTTTAAAATATAAGTCACTGAAAGAGTTTAAACATTGTACATGTTAAATGCTATATGGATTTTAATTAAACACTTGAGAATGATTTCATAAGCTGTTTGTTCTTGTATGTTTGCATTAATATCAAAAGTGGAAACATTACGATATTCACTTAAATTGCATATTGTTTTATGTCTGTATTTTCAATCATTGTCATTTAGCATAAACTAGACAGCATGGTTGGTAGAAACAGTGTGAATTGTAGATTCAGATGGCTGCTGTTCTGATCTTAGCCCTACTGCTTGCTGGTTGTAAATAGGTCATTGTCATATTAACATTGGCAGGTTATGTAAGAATCTAAGTCCCAGTTTCTTCATCTCCTAAAGAACAAAACAACACCCCTTGTCTTGATAGTATGTATAAAACACTAGGTGCGTAGGTGTATTGCAAATGTTAGTAAATGAGCGTTTGTCACGTGTATATGCACATCTGTTACGTGGGTCCCAAACACGGACGACTCTGGATGGTGGCAAATACCTCCTCCATGCTTTTCCACTGAGTCGCTCTCCAGCAACCAGTTTGTAGGGGTCCCATGTTTCCCTTGTGCATGTGGGAGTCTCTTCTGTTTCTGTTCTTCCTTTTCCATGCCATGATCCCCTCTATCTTTTCTGCTATGCAGGGAAAGGTTCTTACAGAGCCACATAAGAAGACGCTTTAATGCCTACTTATAAGACTGGGGAATCTACAAGACTGACGTCTGGCTAATATTGGCCATGTCTCACAATATAACTGTGATGCATAATTTTACCAAAATCTCTATGGTAGGAGTGGGAAGGAGTTGGAAAGGAGGGATTAAGGTGGTAAGAAAATCTGCTTCCAGCTCTGCCCCATAAACCTGAGACTGTCTCTACTATTGTATTGTATTGACTCAAAACCCCAAGGAGTCACAGTCCCTGTGCTATTTGGCCTCCTTGATCCAGCACGAGGCGTGCGGTCCAGGTACCAGTGGAGTCTTAGCTGCTTTCCTGCTTTATTCCCCAGACGGCATGCTCCCCACACGGAGATCCTCCGTAACTACTCTCCACCCTAACTCTGGCATCAGTGGGCTCCCCCAATCTTGGTGCCAGTATTTTTTTCACTTGAGAATCAAAATTAAAACCTAAACCCACTCAAGTTAACTTAAGAAAAGGAAATTTGTTGTAAGAATATGGGGCAATCTCAGAGAATCCAATCTAGGAAGTACAATCAGTCTTCTAAGAAACAGAACTGTAGGGTGTTACCTTCCAGTTCCCTCTCTGTCTCCCCCAATGGGGCCCTGGGGTCTATGGTGTCTGTGAGTCTCTAGATCAGATCTCTGCTCACTTATGTGTAGTATGGGCAGGCGGGCAAGTCCGCTTGAGGCGCTGCCCCTACTGGGCTATGGGTGGATAAGGAAATGCTGACCTGTTAAAGGCAGACTCTTAAGCAGCTACCACATCCTGGGCCAGCAGCCGGTCCTTACAGTTTTACGTAAATGAAGGCCTGAGAAACAGTTTTGCCCTAACGGTAACCAGAGCTCACTGTCTGTGATGAGCCTGCAAACAGCTCTCATAAAAGAATAACCCCGGTTATTCCACCTTGGAAAATGGTTGTCTTCAGAATTTTCTAGTGCTGTACGGAGTCACTGACTCCCACAGTGGTAGGAGTCTTACCCATGTCTCACCGAGTTTCTAAATACAAGACCAATAGATAAGTCCACCTACGATTATGAAGTGCTTATTGTTGAGTATCCCAGGCCAATGTTCTAGATGGTTGGCAGAGATTATCTCCTTCAGTCCTCATAACCCTATCGTGTACTCAGGTTTCAGCTATGCACTCATCTGACTCTAAATCCTACACTCTTAACTACTGTGCTATACTATACGGTTTAGGTTTTATAATCTAGTTTTTACATTAGCCCTGTGCAGTTAGTTTTATTATGAATATATTCTTTCATTCAATTTGCTATTTATTCCTTCCTTTTAAGGCCATAACACAAGCATAGAGGTTACAAATATGAGTAAGACCTAGTTTTGACATGCATAAAGTCTAGTAGAGGAGGGATGAGTGAACCACGAGGCACAGCGCCAGTAAAACATGCCCACAGGAAAGGGGTACCTCACATGCTGGGAAGGTATCAGGGTCTCTTTTCTGGAGGAGCTGAAACTTCAAAGGACCCAAGTGAGGGAACTTATGGTGCAGATTAAGAGAGGTCAGAGGTATAATGGAGGTGACGGTAGGCTCCAGGTCATAAAGAACATTTATCTACCTAAAAAATTTGAAAACACGTATTCATAAAGATATATGTACCACTGTGTTCATTGCAGCATTATTTATGGTGGCCAAGATATGGAAACAACTGAACTGTCCTTTGATGAATGATTAGATAAAGAAGATGTGGTCCATATATACAATGGAATACTATTCTGCCATAAGAAAAGATGAAATAGTGTCATTCGCGACAACCTGGATGGATCCTGAAATTATCATGCTAAGCAAAATAAGTGAGACAGAAAAGGGCAAGAACCATATGAATTCACTCATGTGGGATATAAAAACAACAAACCAACCAACCAAAAAGAACTCACACACAGACTACAGTTTAGTGGTTACCAGAGGAAAGGAGGATGAGGGGGGAGATTGAAGAGGGTAAAGGAGGTCAAATATCTGGTGGCAAAAGGAGACGACATTGGCTGGTGAGCACACAATGCAGTATACAGGACTGTACACTGGAAACCTATATAATCTTATTAACAAATGATGCCAATAAATTTAACAGAATAAAAGAACATTACGAACCATTCAAAAGTTTGAATTTCATGATTTCATCTTAAAGGCTGTCTTCCTCAAAGCTTTTATTTTTTTTTGATGTCACAAAATCCAACTTAAATTAGCTCAAGAAAAAATAAAATGAGAGTGGGGGAGGGTAGAAGATGTATCGTATAGATACAGGAAAATTGCCTAGAATCCAAGAGCAGGAACACAGCTAGCCCTCAAAGGGGCCTGGACCAAGAACAAGAAAGCTATTGGAAACACAGATATCTCCTTCTCGGGTCTCACCTCTGCCTTTCTACTTAACACGCATGATTTCCATATTCCAGTTGTACATTGCTTCAGTTCTGCAGCCAGCCTAGCACTGGCATTTGTCCGTCTCAACTCCAAATGGGTTAAGTTTGTGTCAGATGTCCAGCTCTGCTAAGCAAGTAAGGTCAGCTGATACAAATATGACTGCTGTGGCCCGTTCATGTGGAGTGGTGTTTAGAGCAAGGAGGCCAGGATGTGAAGACATCCTCAAAATGCTCCTCTACTAGGAACTAGTGCATGATTTTAAGAAGGGAGTTATTTGCTTTCACAATGAAAACTGGTGGCATTGCTGAGAAGAGATTAGAGAAAGTGGAAATCAGAGACAAACAGAAAGCTGTCTTAGTAATCCAAGTCAGAATCATGCAGCTGCACTAAGTCTCAGAAGCTCGAATATTGTTCACTATGCTGGATATCAAAGTGAAACAGAAAACGCAATCAGGGTTTCCAGGATCACCTCCTCAGGCTGACCCATTAACATTTTATCAGAGATCCTCTCTGCTTATTGTGCTTCATGGTGTGTTTGATCTGGAAACAGCACAAGAATTCCAATCCTTCCTGAGAAGAATCATTTTCCCCACATTCTCCCATATATGACAATTAAGTTCGCGAACTCGCCACTGCACGCTTACATGGGCAGCACTGTGCAAACAGCTCAGTAAGGTCTCATAACCTTGGTACATCAGTGTCTCACAGCTGTGTTCGTGTCGCCATATGGTGGTGTCTTGTTTAGTGGAGGTCATTATTGTTGCATGGTTTTGCATGCAGTCGACTGTCAGCTTAAATTAGATCAATGAACAAACATTAAATTTCTTGTTAAACTTGGCAAGAATGGGAATGAAATCAGTGACATCTTAGTCCAAGTTTATGGGGATAATGCCATGAAGAAAACAGCAGTGTACAGATGGATTAAAATTTTTTCTGAGGGGAGAGAGCACCCACTGATGAAGAGAGGTCAGGGCAGCCAGTAATGAGTAGAACTGACAATAGCATTATAAAAATTCATGGAATTGTGTGTCAAAATCATCGGCTGACTGTGAGAAGCATAGCGGACCAAGTAGACATCCATAGAGAAACAGGAAAATCTGAACTGAAAATATTGGCACGAGAAAGGTGTGTGCAAAAATGGTCCTGAAGAAGCTCACCAATGAACAAAAACAAAGGAGAGTCGAAATTTGCCAAGACCTTTTGGAGAGGCAAGACGATGTTTTGGACTGTGTTATCACTGCTGATGAAATATGCGTGTACCAATACGACCTTGAAACAAAGCGCACAATGGAAGTCACCCAATTCTCCATGACCAAAAAAGTTCCATCAGTCCAAATCAAGAGTCAAAATGATGTTGCTAAACTTTTTTGCTGTCAGGGATTATTCATTATGAATTTACTACCATGTTTCCCCCAAAATAAGACCTAGCCGGACCATCAGCTCTAATGGTGTCTTTTGGAGCAAAAATTAATATAAGACCTGGTAGTATACTATATTACATTACATATATTATATTATATTAAAGACCTGGTCTTACATTATATTAAAATAAGACCACATCTCATATTAATTTTTGCTCCAAAGGATACATTAGAGCTGATGGTCCAGCTAGGTCTTATTTTTGGGGAAATACGGTATTTAGAAATGATGAAAAGGCTGCGTGAAAAAGTTAGACGACCTGAACTTTTCGCCAACAATTCATGGCTCTTGCATCATGACAATGCTCTCACAGCAGCTCACCCGGCACTGTCTGTGAGGGAGTTTTTAGTCAGTAAACAAATAACTGTATTGAAACACCCTCCCTACTCACCTGACCTGGCCCCGAGTGACTTCTTTACTTGAAGATAAAGGCAATATTGAAAGGAAGACATTTTGATGACATTCAGGACATCAAAGGTAATATGACAACAGCTCTGATGGCCATTCCAGAAAAAGAGTTCCAAAATTGCTTTGAAGGGTGGACTAGGCACTGGCATCGGTGCACAGCTTCCCAAGGGGAGTGCTTTGAAGGTGACCTTGGTGATACTCAGCAATGAGGGATGAGTTCGCAAAGTTGCTTGTCAGAACTACTTTGTCTCTTTATTGTCTAAGAAATATGAGTTCTTTTCAAAAAGTCTTTTCAGACAGGTGACACTTTCTAGAATGTCAAACACATACTGACTCTGCAACTGTATTGATGGATTGTCAGGAGCATAAACTCCTATTTCTTACCAAGAATGTGTCACCTAATGGAATCAGAGCTATTCTCAAACCACAAAATCCTGGATGGCATTGGTGCTCTTTGATTAGGACAGCACCACACCATGTTCTCCAAAAGACAACTGGACACAGACTGATAGAGAAATCCCTCATGTGCTGGCCAGGACTCGCTGTTTCTGCTCTGTGTCAGCTGCAGGGCTTGACAACATGATGGCTCCCAGGCAAAAGTCACATCGTTAACCATGTCTCCAGGAACCCAGCCCTGAAGTTTTGTGCTCAAGGCCCAGTGATAGGCCCAGTGATAGTTGCTACTTAACGAGCTGTCCACCAGATACCAGTCACTTTTCATATATAACACCTTCAATCCTCAGAACATTAATAATAATATAAAAATATTATTAACTCACTTCACAAATGTGGAAATTAAAACACAAAGCTGTTAACTTGCCCGAAGATATAGCATGTGGCTGACCCATAGTAATTTGAAAAAGGTCTGTTGGACCCCCAAACCCATGATCTAGCTTAATTTCTCTTTCTGAATTAATTTTAATTATGTAACTAATACATGGCTATATGTTAATTTTAATTATGTAAGTAATACGTGGCTATATGTTCCACAATTCTTAAAGCAGGGAAGACTACAATTCCTTGACCGCTTTCTTGAGGTCATCGCATGAGCTGTTTTGTCCGTCCAGCCTTTTGTTGACTCTGCACACACTGCCTGCAGATGTAATTACTTGCAATTCTTTTTGTTGTTTTTTTACATAAATGACATCATGTTTTCCACATCATTCTGAAACATGCCTTTCCCCCCCCCACAGTGTCTGAGGTGGGCCATGCTCCACCACTTGCTTCTCTGCCCCTTTCATGGTCCGCTGGCTTCTCTAAACTCCTGGTAGAACAAGAGCTAAAACTGAAGGTCTCAGCTGATACTGATGGCACTAGACACCCTTAAGAGATTTGTTTTCTTTCCTTTTACAGTTCATTATGAAAATTTTCTAATAGATACACTTTAAAATATTACACAGTGAACATCCATATACTCCCCACCTAGATGCTACCATTAACATTTTACTATACTTGCTTTATTGCATGTCTATCCCTCTATCCATCCACAGGGATTTTAATGTCAGAAGAGTTCCCTAAAGCACCTCGTTCATCACAGTAGAGTCATCACCTCTACTTAGGTTGTCAAATGACCAACTTATGCACAGTTGGATGAGTGGGAAGCAGGAGTAAAACTATCTGCAGAATCCAGTTTGTCAGGATCAGCAAAGGTCTCTGTCCTGGGAAGGATGCCTGTTATGGAAAGGCTATCACCATGTAGGTCATCCTGGACCATGTGACTGAAGCAATTACTGACAATGGCCAAGAATCATACCCAAGATTGAAAAAAAATCATAAGAAAATGGAATACATGTCAAGCTGACAAAGCCAACTTCCGAGTCCTTGCTTTTCTAGAGGGAAGCACCAAGAGAGCTCCATCAAGAATCCAGATTTATTCCAAAGAAGAAAACTTCAAAGAAGACATCATGGCAGATAGCTTCCTGAAATAGATCAATGTCTTTTTTTAAAGATTATTGTTAAAATATAGCTAACATACAATATTATATTATTCTACATTTATATACCTGAAGAAGTGATCACCATGATAATTCCAGCAACCACCTGACACCGTACCACGCTATCACAGTATTATTGACAATATTCCCCGTGCTGTACGTTACATCCCCGTGACTTATTTGTTTTATACCTGGAAATTTGGACCTCATATTCCCCTTTACCTTTTCCCTCCTTTTTAAATTTTTCCATTACAATTGACATTTAATATTATTTTATATTAATTTCAGGTGTACAGTATATGGTTAGACATTTATATAATTTAAGAAGTGATCCCCCTGACTAGTCTAGTACCCACCTGGCACTATGCATAGTTATTACCATATTATTGACCATATTCCCTGTGCTTTACTTTACATCCCCATGACTAATTTTGTAACTACAGCCGTACTTCTTAATCCCTTCCCCTACTTTCACCATACACCCCCACACTCCTCCCATCTGGCAAGCATCAAAATGTTTATTGTATCTATAAGTGTGTTTGTTTTGTTTGTTTATTTTGTTCTTTAGGTTCCACATATAAGCCAAATCACATTGTATCTGTCTTTGTCAGACATACTCACTCAGCACAGTACCCTCCAGGTCCATCCATGCTGCCACAGATGGCGAGAACCCATTCCCTTCCATGGCTGAACAATATTCCATTGCATATATGTACCACCTCCTCTTTATCCATTCATCCATAGACAGACACCCAGGCTGCCTCCACATCTTGACCATTGTCAACAATGCTGCAATGAACATATGGGTGCACACGTCCCCTCTAAGTAGCGTTTGGGGTTTCTTTGGATAAATACCCAGAAGTGGGATTACTGGGTCCTCCTTTGTCTCTTGTTACAGCTTTTGTTTTAAAGTCTATTTTGCCTGGCATAAGTATTGCTATCCCAGCTTTTGTTTGTTTGTTTGTTTGTTTGTTTCCATTTTCATGAAATATCTTTTTCCATCTATTTACTTTCCCACTGTGTGTGTCTTTCAATCTGAAGTGAGTGTCTTCAGATTGAAAGAAGTGAGGCAGCATATATAAGGATATTGTTTTCTTATTCATTCAGCCACCATATGTTATTTGAGTGGAGCATCTAATCCAGTTACATTGAAAGTAATTGTTGATAGATAATGTATGTAGCTATTGCCATTTTATTATTCATAATTTTGGTCTGTTTTTTTTTCTGTCTTAAAGAGTCCCTCTAACGTTCTTTGTAATACTGGTTTGGTGGTGATGAACTCCTTTAGCTTTTTCTTGTCTGGGAAGCTCTTTATCTATCCTTCAATTCTAAATGACAGCCTTGCTGAGTAGAGCAATCTTGGTTGTAGGTCTTTGCTTTTCACCATGGTGAATATTTTGTGCCAACCCTTCTGGCCTGCAAAGTTTCTGTTGAGAAATCAGCTAACAACTTTATGGGAGCTCCCTCATAATTACTGGTTGCCTTTCTCTTGCTGCTTTTAGGATTCTCTCTTGGTCTTTGACCTTTGCTATTTTAATTATAATATGTCTTAGTGTGGGCCTGTTTGGGTTCATCCTGTTTGGGACTCTCTGCACTTCCTGGCCTTGTATGTCTATTTCCTTTGCCAAGGTAGGAAAGTTTTCAGTCATTATTTCTTCAAATAGGTTCTCAATCCGTTTTTTCCTTTCTTTTCCTTTTGGTATCCCTGTGATGTGAATGTTGTTATGCTTGATGTTTTCCCAGAGGTCTCTTAAACTATCCTCACTTTTTTTGGATTCTCTTTTCTTTTTGCTGTTCTGTTTGGGTGTTTTCTTCTATGTTGTCTTCCAAATCGTTGATTCGATCCTCTGCTTCATCTAGTCTGCAGGTTATTTGTTATGGTTTCATTTCAGTTATTTGTTATGGTTTCATTTCAGTTATTTGTTATGGTTTCTATGTCCTTTTTTATGCTTGCTATCTCTTGTTTGAAGTTCCTTGAGCATCCCTGTGACAAGCGTTTTGAACTCTGCTTGCCTCCATTTTGTTTAGTTCTTTTTCTGGCGTTTCCTCTTGTTCTTTCATTTGGGATGCATTTCTTTGTCTCCTCCTTCCCGCAGCCTCTGTGTTTGTTTTTATGTTTTAGGTAGAGCTGCTATGTCCCCCATTCTTGGCTGGCGGCCTTATGGGGTAGGTGCCCTGTGGGGCCCAGTGACACCGTCTCCCTGGTCACCTGTGCTCCAGGGGTGTCCCTGTGTGGGGTGTATGTGCCTCCTGTTGTAGTTGAGCCTTGGTTGCTATTGGCGTATCAGTGGGTGGGACTGACCCTCAGGCTGCTGGCTGTGGACTTTAACCACATCCACAGCTATAGGCTGCTGTGTGGGCACTCACCCCACTGAGTGGGATTTGCCCCAGTGGGCTCTGGTGCCTGTGGAGACCACTCTTACAGTGTGCCACCTGTGGGGCTAAGAGGATAGTGCTCTGCTGTGGTCTGAAGTCTACCTCCAAGTATATTGGTTCTGGGGCCTCTTGGGAGGGGCTGTGGTGCAGGCCCAGGTCACCCACTGCCTGTGACCGACCAGGGACTACCTGGTAAGAGCTACAAAATGATCTGCACTTGTTCGCTGCCTGTGCTAAACCTGGAAGCATGTGGGAGAGGCCACCCTGTGAACCAAAGACGTTTGCCAACAGTACCAGGCCTGGGGTAACTCCACAAAATTCCAGGACACCCTGATTCCTGCTGTCACCTGCCAGCTCCCTTAAGGTGCAGCCACTGATAAAGCCTCGTGCAGTATGCAAGTTGCGTGAGCCAGGGGGTCAGGGGGTCACTAGAGTGGGTAAGTTGTGGTCACCAGGTTAATATAGACTCTGGTTTGGTGCCAGTGCTGAGCCTGAAGCTACTCAGCAAAAGTCTCAGAGCACACTGAGGCCAGTTATTGCCCACCTGGGGTTTTTGGACCCTGATAGTTTTCCAAGAAAGAGCGCAATTCTGGCAAAGCTGACTGCTCGGGAGAAAGTGCCTCCAGTGTTGGGCGAGTTGGATAGGGCGCGGTCTCAGTGAGTCAGCAGGGTGGAGCTGTGGAGCTCACCAAACCAATCAGATTCAGATTTGGCCATAAGTGTAGGGGGAGGGCTCAATCCAAAAACGATGGTGTCCACCTGCTGGTTGCACGGGAGAAGGACCCCACACAGGGAAAATGCTGACTGTTTTCCAGTCCTGGTCCTAAAGCTACACAACTCAGTCTGCCTCCCGTATGTCTCTGACACCTCTCCCCCAAGTTACTGTCCCTTTGCTGGAGCACAAGGTAAGTGCCAAGGAGTGAAACAATCTGAGTGTGGGCTCTTTAAGAGGACGTCTGGGTTTCCCACTTCCTTCTATCCCACCTGTATGGTCAAAATTCCCACTGTGTTCCACAGCCAGATACTGTGGGGGCTCCTCTTCCTGGCAACATCTGGGCTGGAGAGGTCAGTGTGGGACTGGGGCACCTGGATTTTTTGGGGGAACTCTGCAGCCGATATCCCTCCCAGTTCTCAACCACCACATGGAGGTTTGGCATTAGCCAGTTCCACATCTCTGCCCCTCCTACCAGTCTTGACCTGGCTTCTTCTTTATATTCTTCTTTATAAAAATTCTGTTCAGCCAGACTTCAGATGGTTCACCAGGTTGATTTTTGTATCATTTAGCTGTAATTGTAATTTGTTCATGGAAGGAAGGTACAGTGTTTATCGACTCTGCCCTCTTGGATTTGATCCTAGATCAATGTCTTTCCCTATCCAACTCACACCTTGGGAGCAACAGCCCTGAGACGGTTGTTTGCAGCACCAGGATGACAAGTACCATCATTTATGACAATTAGTCTATTTTTATTTCATTTGAAATGGAGGAATTTTGGGGCAAGAGCTTTATTATGCCCAAACCTACAGCTAAACAGGCTGAAAAGATAGTTCCTATCTCTAGGTACAAACTTGTCAGGTTTTGTATCCTTTCATGTTTGACATTTTTAAAAGGACTGTGTCCGAGAGTAAATGAATGAATCAATGTTTTTAAAAACAGTGCATTATCTCAAAACTGGCTTTGACTACTTACAACAAGACGTAACGGGTATACAGCATTCTGGTTGTAGTTTTGTCTGTAAGGATTCTTCAGTTAGATTTATTCCAGGGGTATGTGTCCACCTGTATGACTCAGGTAATTGGGCCTGTGACATGTAAGAGCAGACAGGCCAATGTGACATCTCTTTCTTTGCTGCAAAATAATATATTTTCTCTTCTGGAGGATGAGTATACAGACACTTGCTTAAAAACATTAGACATTAGTCACTGCAAATTGATTTCATCTATTCCTCTCTGGAAAGAAAAAAATCATTACTAGGTAATATCAAAGTGTCCTCGTAAGGAGACTTAACTGAGAATAGGCTGCAGAGCCCAAATTTCCAGTACTAGACAATGGTGGAGCCCATAGCAAGGATCCCAGGAGCTTAAACCCTAGAATATGCACACATTGTAGCATAAGCTGTGAGACAAATAACAATTTTTGTGATATTTGCATTTTTGTTGTTGTTGTTGTCAGGCTTTGTTACCATTTGGTACCATTTTGTTATCATTGTGAGATAAATCTTTCCTGAATTGAACATGCACAAACCACTTCCAACCACCTCAATAGCTGAATCAAATACTAGGAGAGTCTGAACCAGTATATCTGGGGTTATCAGGTGATGGTTTCCTAATTGTACTTTTCTAGAGCCAATAAGTGAAGGAAGTCATAATTTTTGGCTAAAAAGTTATCATGTGGTATTTCTACAGTTATCACTAGGAAATAATACGGGCCACTATCACATGAGTCATCTTTGATTCCTTCTTTCCCTCACCCCACCTGCGGCTGGTTCGCAAGTCCTGGTGCATTGTCATTTCTTGTCACTGCCCTCATTTCTCCATCCTCATGGTCATTGCCTTTATACAGGTCCTCTTCGTCTCATACTTGGCCCATTGCTATGGTCTTCAGTCTTCCCTGCTTCCAGTCTTGGTCCACTCCAGTCCATAAAAATAACAGTAGTAAATGCTGTACAGACCAAGTGCTTCAGAGCAGTCTTTTATTTAGCTCTTCATCCCACTATGGTGAAACAGGCATTTAAATTTTTTCAAATTTTATTATAGTAAGAACACAACATGAGATGTACACCCTTCACACGTTTTTAAGCGTACAACACAGTATTGTTGACTCTACGTACAATATTGTACAGCAGATCTCTAGAACTTATTCATGTTACTTAAATGAAACTTTAGGCTCATTGATTAGCAACTCCCTATTTCCCCCTCTTTCCAACCCTGGGCAAACATCTCAGATTGGAGTTTTATCCCAGATTTCCTCAGACTGAAGTTTACCTCAAGTAACCAGCAATGAACAAAAATGTGCTGGGGTCCAGCATTGTGATATTTTAGAATACTGAGCCCAAGAAGCTATTGAACATTTCTAAAAAGAAAAATCACATACAAAGGATCAAGAATAATAATGACTTAGCCAGTCATACTAATGACTTCTCAAAGGTAGTACCAGAAGATAGAGAATAATGGAGCCATGCCTTCAAAACAGTAAAAGGAAATAATTTCTAACATAAAATTCCATACCCAGTCAAAGAACGAATAAAATGTTAGGATAAAATAAAAGCATTTAGTAACATAAAAAAATTATCTTCTAAGAATCCTTTCTCAGGAAACTACTAGAAGATATGACTAGCAAAGTTAGAACGTAAGCCAAGTAAGAAGATTTAAACCCAATGGAAGGAAAGATTCCAGTTCACAAGAGAAAATAATTTCCACATTGATAATAAAGGGAGAGCCCCATATGAAAGCTGTCCCTCAGGCCTAGAGGCTGACCAGCATAAACTGGAAAAAGTTAGAGAACTCCAGAAGAAAATGAAAATTTCAAGAAAATGAAATTGAGGGGGTGGCCGAGTGGCTCAGCTGGTTAGAGCACGAGCTCTCAACCACAAGGTTGCCAATTCAATTCCCACATGGGATGGTGGGCTGTGCCCCTCACAACTAAAAATTGAAAACGGCGACTGGACTTGGAGCTGAGCTGTGCCCTCCACAACTAGATTGAAGGACAACGACTTGGAGCTGATGGGCCCTGGAGAAACATACTGTTCCCCAATGTTCCCCAATAAAATTTATGAAAAAAGAAAAAGAAAATGAAATTGAGAAAATTCTAAATGTTTATGAACATCTTAAAGGGTAATTTAGAAAACCATAAAAGGTATTTCGGTTAAATCAATAATAAGTTCATAAAAAAACAGAAAAAAAAATCAAATGTTAACTCAAAAAAATAAAAAAGTTTTGCAGAGAAAGAAATTAATCATAATGTATGTCCAGCAGAAGATAGATCGGGAGAGTTTAATAAAAAGACTAATAATTTTACTAACCACTGTCACCTCAATAAATTTAATTTTTAAAAAGGTAAATAATTTTTAAATGTTTAAGCAGATTAAGAAAATTAAAAAGACTAATAACAGCATAATGACTGTTACCACTGCAGGCCTGATGGGGCACAAAGAGACTATCACATAGAGAGTGTTGCCTGACAAAAGCTGTGGCCTTTTGTGGAACTAAGCAATTAAACTGTGGCAACCTAGTAGGGAGAGAGCTGGAAAAAATACTATGACCTCAATTTTTCTTCCCTTCAATATCCTGCTGGTGCCGTCTATTGGTCAAACCCCCAGTAATCATAGGGCAAAAGAGCCCCTTGATGGAATCCACGCAGATTAGCCTCCTGAGACACAGAGCAGACTGGAGAAGGATGGAGAGTGAATCAGAAAGTATAAACAGAAGATATACAGCAAAGTGTTGATATATTGGGTAAATTGTGGATTTTTACATGGCCACAATAATGGAAACACCAAATAGTGGTTTAAACAAAATAATGTTATAACTGTATTAGGAAGATGGAAAGGTGGTGGCTAATTGTGTACTTTTCCATGGTGAAAATCAATAGATCATGTCCAAAACTGAAAAAACAAAATATGTTATTTATGAAAGGAAATGCAAAAAGATTTAATGTGACTGCCTGAAATAAAAAGAAACAAAACAATAAAGAAATTGACCAAAAAGATCTCTCAGTTCTAACACCCTGTTATCTCATGGTCCATAGATGGAAAATGGTACACTTGACTAGTGAAACCTTTATCTCAAGAAGAATTTAGAGTTAAAACTCTATAAATTAGATATTCTCACATTCTCAAAATATCATTCCATGGTTACTTATTAAGCACAGAAGGGAGAATGTACCTTCATAGTGTGAAGGTTTGGTGCTCACTGTCTTAAGCAAATGGTCAAACTTGACAATAATTGCAAAGAGTAGTAGAGAAAGACTGACATTATATGCCTCTTCATGTGATGCAGGGGAAAGAAAACAATGTCTCCAATATGTTATTCTTGCTAAAAATACTTGTCCTGACTCTGATCAAGGAAAATAGTTTGATAAATATGAGATTTGTGGCTTGAACCCAGACTGGACAACTGGCCTGGAATCTTCAAAAGAGGGTTGGAGGTCAGAGGAACTGGGGGAGATTCAAGAAACCAAACACTCAAATACAATGTGTGAACTTTGATGGGATCTGTGTTATGAAAAAAAAATTATAAGACATTTTATGGAACAATAGGCATCTTTGTGTATGGATGATGTTATTGAATTCGTGTCAGTTTTCTCAGGTGTGGCAATGATGTTGTAGTTATGTAGTAGTTGTTCTTATTCTTGGAAGATGCATGTGAAGTATTTAGGACTGAAATGTCATGTATCTTCTGCCCATTTTTAGATGGTCTGGCGTAAAGGAAGTATAGAGAAAAATGGAGCTTGTATGGTAAGATGTCAACAATAGCCTTTCAGATAAGGACTATTTGTATATGAGTACCTGATACTGTTCTTTCAAATTTTCTGCAGGTTCAAAAACAAATTTTTGTAAGTGCGTCTGAGGAGGGACAAATGTGGGGCTGGGTGGGCTGATAATAAGCCTGGGTGAGTATAAACTATAAACTACAAATATGTTAGGAACGGAAATTGCCACAATAAAGTCATTTATGTCAAGGGAACTGAAATGGAGCCCAGAGGTCACAGAGAGGTTGCCTTGTATCCGTCCTACCTATAAACTTTTTATTAAAATTAAATTTTTTAAAATTTTCAGTTACAGTTGACATTCAATATTATATTAGTTTCAGGGGATTTTCCCAATCGACATGGTGGAGTAGGTAAATGCAGTGCTCCTCTCATGACCACATCAAAATTACAACTAAACTACAGAACAACCATCATTGAGAATTGCCTGAAGTCCAGCTGAACTGAAACCCTACAACAAAGGACATACAGAAGAAGTCACCTTGAGACTGGTAGGAGGGGCAGAGAGGCAGAACTGGCTGGTCCCACACCCACATGTGACCATTAAAAATAGGGAAAGGTAATTTGGCTGCGGAGGTCCCTCCAGAGGAGTGAGGGGTCCCAGCCCCAAACCAGGCTCCCCAGCCCGGGATTCCAGTGACAGGGAGAGAAGTACCATAACTTCTGGCTGTGAAAACCAGCGGAGATTGTGGCTGAGTGAGATGAGGGCAACCGGAGTCCCACGTGCTCCTCTTAAAAGGACCGTGCACAGACTTACTCACTGATGGCCTCACTGGCTCTGAGCTTCAGCACTGGGGCAGCTGCTCGAAAGATGCCAGGGGCACACAGGGAGAAACTGAGTTGTCTGGCGGTAGGATGAGGGTTGGAGGGGCAGCGTTCTCCCAGATAGAGGAGCCATTTTTACTATGTTGAACCCTCTCAGCATGCAGACACAGGTGACTGCATATCTGAGAGCCAACAAACTGGCTATCACCTATCATTCGCCATGTCCTGGTGATTTTAGACCCTGCCCCACCCAATTTTGCAAGGACCTACAGCCAAAATTACTCTACCTAGCAAAGCTATCATTTAGAATCAAAGGACAAATAAAGAGCTTCCAGAACAAGAAAAAACTAAAGGAGTTCATCACCACCGAACCAAAATTAGATGGAGTCTTAGAGGGCCTTCTTTGAGACAAAGGAAAACAAAAGATGAAAAATATGAATGATAAAATGGCAATAGCTACATATCTATCAACAATTACTTTAAATGTAAATAGATTAAATGCTACAATCAAAAGATAAGGTGGCTGAGTGGATAAGAAAACCAGACCCTTAGGTATGCTGCCTACAAGAGACTCACTTCAGATCAAAAGATACACACAGGCTGAAAGTAAAGGGATGGAAAAAGACATTTCATGAAAATGGGAGGGAAGCTGGAGTATCAATACATATACCAGAAAAAATAGACTTTAAAACAAAGGCTATAACAAGAGACAAAGGAGGACCCAGTAATCCTGCTTCTGGGTATTTACCTGAAGAAAACTAAAACGCTACTTTGAGGGGACATGTGTATCCATATGTTCATTGCAGCATTGTTGACAATGGCCAAGATGTGGAGGCAGCCTGGGTGTCTGTTGATGGATGAATGGATAAAGAGGAGGTGGTACATAGATACAATGGAATATTGCTCAGCCAGGGAAGGGAATGGGTTCTTGCCATCCGCAGTGGCATGGATGGGCTAAGTGAGTATGTCAGACAAAGACAGATGCAATGTGATTTCAGTTATATGTGGAATGTAAAGAACAAAACAAACAAACAAAACAGAAGTATACTTACAGATACAGAAAACATTATGATGGTTGCCAGATAGGAAGGGATTAGGGGCAGGGTAAAAAGAGGGAAGGGATTAAGTACAAATTGGTTGTTACAAAGTAATCATAGGGATGTAAAATAAAGCACAGGAAATATGGTCAATGATATGGTAATAACTATGCATAGTGCCAGGTGGGTACTAGACTAATCACTTCTTAAATTGTACAAATGTCTAACCCCAAAGCTGTCCACCTAACTTAATATAAAATAATACTGAATGTCAACTGTAATTGAAAAATAAAAAAGGGGGGTAAAAGGTGAAGAGGAATAAGAGGTCCAACTTTCCA
Organism: Rhinolophus hipposideros; assembly: GCF_964194185.1. Lineage (NCBI taxonomy): Eukaryota > Metazoa > Chordata > Mammalia > Chiroptera > Rhinolophidae > Rhinolophus > Rhinolophus hipposideros. The sequence goes on along the minus strand of NC_138048.1, from coordinate 1,747,091 downwards.
GGTATAAACCCAATAAGTCATGGGGATGTAATGCACAGCACGGGGAATATAGTCAATAATATTGTGATAGCGTGGTAAGGTGTCAGATGGTGACTGCACTTATCATGGTGATCACTTCTTTAGGTGTATAAATGTGAATAACTATGGTGTACACCTGAAACTAATATAATATTGTATGTTAGCTATATTTTAATAAAAATATCTTTTTTTGAAAAAGGAAGAAAAGCAGGCTACTGTTAGAAGGGCCCAGAAACAATGTGTATGTTTTAACATATTTCTACGCCAGAGAAATTTTGAGCTGGTAGCCACATCATCTAACCTGTTATTTTATGTGTAGAAAAGGAAATTAAAGGATTGATTTACTTTCTCCAAGATCAGATAGTTAGATCTGGAATAGAGTCAGGACTGAAATCCAGATCTTTTGTTTAGTAGTCAAGTCATCTTTGCAGTAAATTTCTATCTTTCAAATACTCCTTACTCTCTTGCCTAACTTTTAAAGGTTTGCTACTAAATATCGAGTAACTTACTGTTTGAACCCCAGTTATGTACAATATATGCGATATTAACCACCTATCTGGTTATGGGTTAGAACCACACACAATAATCTTTCCACAAAAATTCCCAGTGGTGTTCCAGGCACGCCCCAGCATTCCCCTCCACCTTCTATAGCCCCCGGACAGGAACGTATCTAAGCAAATAGCCAGGACTCCGTGTATGTTTTGTCATTTAAAATAAGTCTTGAAAAACCACCATTTTAAATGTGTTATTTCTAATATTATGTTACACATTAAGTTTTTCAATGTAGAAAATTAAAAATAGAAACGTGACCCATTATCTCACTGCTCAGCTAACTTTGTTGACTTGTTTTTAAATGACATACAAATACATCATAAGACAATTCAAATAGCGTGGAAAGATGAACAGTATAAATAATAAGTAGGAATTCTCTTTCCTTTGCTGCCAGGTCTTTCCCCAAATGTATGCATCACCAGCAAATTCTTGGCTGTCTTTCCAGAAAAGTAAAAATTGTGTATAATTGTAAAAAAAATTATATTATATTTCAGGTGAACAGCATAGAGGTTAGACATTTATGTAACCTGCGTAGTTTTGAACCAGTTGTGAGACCACAAGCTGAACTTTGCTTTCTCCTCACCATGGCAACCCAAACCATCTATATTCTTTAGCTTGAAAGGAGCCAGTCCAGTTCACCAGCCAGTGTCCTTTATTTGCATAAAAACCTAGATGAGTTTTGAACTTTTGGACTTTGGTCCTCGCCCAGGAGGCACGTCCCGGGACGGCTACCCCAAGGTCTCGCCAGCCGAACCTTGACCAGTCCTTGAACTGCTTGCTCATCACCCAATGTTAGACAGCCAACGGGAGTTTCTTTTGTTACAAACTATGGTTTTTGCCTTTATAAACCCTGCCTTTCTTTGTTCTCTCCAGAGCATAGTTTGGGCTGCCACCTGATTCTGCGTCTCTCAGATTCCAATCTTTTAAGACCCACTTTAATCTTCTAATTTGTGTTACAGCTTCAAATCTTTATTGGTTGACAATGTTTAACTTTGATAAGAATAAAAACAATTAAAATAAAATAAGTAAAGGTTAATAGCAGAAACTACAATTTTGAGAAAGGTATGATAATAAAATCAGTTATTTGGAAATTAGTACCTTTTTAATTTGGCAGTTGGGTCTTAGCGCTGGAATTTCTGGAGAACCTCTCAGCCTGCTTCGTTCACTGTAGAGATGAATAAAACGAGGTTCAGGGCAGTTAAGTGACTTGCCCAAGGTCACACACTTATGTAGCAGCAGAGCCAGGGCTAGAAGCACGTCTCTGCACTTCTGTTCCAATAATATTTCTTTTATGTGCTATGGATTGTACATCTTTTAGTGTATAACCTATTGCACAGTGAGTGAATAACTGCGCAGTGATCTGAGCTCTTTCTTAAGAAAGATAACAGTCGGTGAAAGGGTAGGAAGAAAGAAAAACAAAGCTAAAAAGATCATGGTTAGATTTTGGCTGGGAAGGGAAATTGAGACTGACATTGCAGAGTGATCACACTCAGGCAATAAGGAATTTGGAATCACCAAATTAGAGAGTTTCGTCTGTTCACACTGTAATCACTGCTAAAGCTTAGTAATTCATACTAAGAAGCTGTGAGCCTTTGGCTCCAACATTTGGCCCACCTGTCAAAAACTCATCACAGTCAGGACCAACAAAGAAGTTTTGTTACTTCTTGTGGTGATCATTGAGATTTTTAGACGAAGAAAAGCAGTTCTCAGAACTGGGGGAACTTGGCTTGTTTTTAAAAAAAATGTCTGTCCAATTTCCCTGCCAAGTTTTAAGACTCCAAACAATAAGAAGGGTGGGTCTGATAATGTGTATTTTTTAATTAATTAATTAATTCATTATTTTCCCTATATTTTATTATAAAAAATTTTCAGGGGTGGCCAAATGGCTGAGTTGGTTAGAGTGCAAGCTCTGAACAGGGTCGCCGGTTCTATTCCCACATGGGCCACTGAGCTGTGCCCTCCACAATTAGATTGAAGACAACAAGCTGCCGCTGAGCTTCTGGAGGGGCGGCCGGATGGCTTAGCTGGTTAGAGCGTGAGCTCTTAGCAACAAGGTTGCTGGTTCGATTCCCACATGGGATGGTGGGCTGCGGCCCCTGCAACTAAAGATTGAAAACGGCGACTGGACTTGGAGCTGAGCTGCGCCCTCCACAACTAGATTGAAGGACAACGACTTGGAGCTGATGGGCCCTGGAGAAACATACTGTTCCCCAATAAAATTGTTTAAAAGAATTTTTAAACACACAGAAAAGGTAAAATAAATTTCAGTGAACATCCATATACACACCACCTAAATTCAACCCTCAATATTTTACTATTCTTACTTTATCATATACTTATCCCTCTATCCATTTCCCTTTCTATTTAATAATCCAACTTATTTTTGTGTGCATTTCAAAGTCAGTTGCAGACATCAGTGTACCCAAATACTTCAGCATGCATATCATTAAATAGAATTCAATATTTTTATAGCTCTTTTTTGTTTCTTTAGAGGTAAAATTTACATAAGGTGAAATGCACAGATCTTAAGTATACCATTCCATGAGGTCTGGCAAATATATACACATATGCCACCTCAATCATTACAAAGACCCAGAATATGAACATCATATGCAGAAAATTCCCTCTGACCTTCTCCCAATAACTCCCTACCCCCAACCACACAGAGACAATCATTATTCTAAAACTTTTCCACCAAAAATTAATTTGCCACTTCTAGAACTTCATGTGAATGGAAAAATACAGTATGTACTCCTTAAGCAAGGTGTTTTTTTTGCCCTCAGTATAATGTTTTGGGACTTGTCCATGTTCTTGTGTGTCTCTCTATTTCTGAATAGTGGCCCATTGTGTGAGGAACATAGCTTGTGTATTATTCTCCAAATGATGGACAGCAAGACTCTGTCCTGTTTGGCGCTTTCAGGAATAATGTTGCTATGAATGCTCTTGTGCAAATATTTCGGTGGGCATCTGTTTTCATTTATCTTGGGTAAATACCTAGGATTGGAATTTGAGGGTCACAGTACATGCGGGTATTTAGTTTCATAAGAAATTGACTGACATTTTTTTCTTTTTTCTTTTATTTTAATTTGTTTTAATTTTTATTGGGGAATATTGGGGAAACGTGTTTTTCCAGGATCCATCAGCTCCAAGTCAAATCATTGTTTTCAGTCTAGTTGTGGAGGGCGCAGCTCACTGGCCCATGTGGGAATCGAACTGGCGACCTTGGTTTTATGAGCACTGTGCTCTAACCAGCTGATCCAACCGGCTGCCCCCTGACTGTCCTTTTGCAAATGGCTGTGCCGTCTCCCACTCCCATCAAGTCCAGTGTGAGCACTCAGGTTACTCCCCATGTCCACTTGTCTCATTAGACTTTAATGGTAGCCCTCCTGCGGATGTGTAGAGTCTCATGTATTTTTTGATAAATGCATTTAATGCCATCAAAGGCAATCTATGTTTAGAAAATACAGGGCACACATACTTAGAACAGATGTTTTATTGGCACAGAAAATTAGGATATTTTCAAACACATACATGCAGTTTCTTTTTTTTAGGGCCTGCCTTATTTTATTTTTTGCTTTGTATTTTTGTTTTGTGGTAAATTACACATAACAATGTGTACCATTTTAATAACTTTAAAGTGTACAATCCAATTATGTTAAGTACATTCCTGAGGTTGTGCAGTCATTAACTTCTCTCTAGTTGCAGAACATTATTACCCTAAACAGAAACCCCACTTGTCAGTCCCTCCCCCCCCTCCTCCCAGCTGCCGGCAACCTCAAATTTGATTTGTTTCTCTATGGATTTTGTTATCCTGGATAATTTATGTAAAAGGAATAATATAATATATGGCTAGTTTATGATTCTGTGACATTAATTATTATCATAGATGCTTTGGATGACAGGACACTGCAGAAAGACAGTCTGGATGAATGAAAAGCAGATCTTTTGTTACTTGTAGCTTCAAATGACAGAGGTCACCTTGCAGGGCCACAGCGGGACAGGGAAACAACTAGCAGTCGGGGAACTGGAGGAGACAGCAAACGTCTGACAGGCCGGGTGGGATTAAGCTAGATTTTGTAGGCTTCCTGGGCGTTAGGTATTTAGGTATTTTGAATAATTCTGTGGGTCCAGGGAAGAAGAGGCCACCCTTGGATGTTAGGTATCCTGGGGCTTCTGGCAGTTAGGAGTGTGTTTGTTATAACCCAGGATTGCCAGAGCCTGAAAGGCAAGCAGTTGGGGTGGAGGCCTAGCAAACTGCCCAAAAGGGGCAAGGAGACATGAGAATTTAACCATGACTTCAAAACTGGGTCAGGAGAGCACTTGTGACATGTTATACAATAGCAGTGTTTTGTGTCAGATTTCTCCATTTAGTATAGTGTTTTCAGGTTTCATCCATGTTGCAGCATGTATCAGTGTTTTATTCTTTGTCATTGCTGAATAATATTCCCTTGTGTGGATAGACCACTTTTTGTTTATTCATCCATCCATTTATTGGACATTTGGGTTGTTTCCATCTTTTGGCTACCACGAGTAGCGTTATTATGACCATTCATGTGCAAGTTTCATTTGAACACCTGTTTTCAATTCTGTAGAGTCTATACTTAGAAATGGAATTGCTGGGTGATATGGTTTTGCTTACTGAGGAGTCGCCAAACTTTTCCACAGTGGCCATACCGATATGTTTCCACCAGCACAATGGGTAAAGTTTCTAATTTATCTGCATACTAACCAACATTTGCTATTTTCCGTTTTTTTAAATTACAACCATATTAGTGTATATAAGTAGTTCACTGTGGTTTTGATTTGCATTTCCCTAATTACTAATGACATTGAACCTTTTCATATGCTTATTAGCCATTTGTATATCTTCTTTTGAGATGTGTCTATTCAAGTTCTTTGTCCATTCTTAAATCGAGTTGTCTTTTTGCATGAAGTCTATCTTGACTCCAAAAAGCAAACTTCTTTTTCCAAATTATTTTCCTTTACTTTCAATATTTGTAATTTTAATAGGAGATTAAATTTTGCTTATTACAACGTGATATTTTTAAAAACATGGTTAAACAAAATGTGCATTGTTTACATGAAAGGATCAACTTTTCAGATGACACTATTCCAGTTTTCAGAAAAGAACTGAATATTCTGATTAGGAAGCATTAAATTAAGCTGAAATTCAAGTCTTAAAATCCTATTATCAGAACAGGTGGCAAAACATTATTTTTGTAACCAGATATGCTAAATACAATGGAGAATAATGAGTCTTCAATTAAACCTCCAAAATATTATTACAAATGTGGGCAAAATTCATAAAACTATAGTAAGAAATACTAAATTTTACTGTTAAAAATTAATCAAAATGAGACCTTGGCCACTATAATTCTAGGCAGCATTTTTTTTCCTTTTTGCCTACATCAGGCAAAGCAGGAAAAGCATACCAATTGAAGGGTTTAACTTTTCTCATATACACCAAATTGTAAACACCCAAGAATCAGGTAACACACAAAATATAACTCTTAGTAATACTAATTACCTTTGACCCAGTTAGGAAATACAGTTTATCTAAGTGGAAAAACAGGTCAAAGCAGTCCAATGAACTTTTGTCAAGTGCTAAATAAATGAACAGAAAACACATAAACAAGGATGAAATTTACTTACTCTAAAAAAATGGGTATGACAAGGCTTTACACCAAAATCTCTTTTAAAAAAAAAAATAGGTGCCTTGGTCTTCAGAAAAATTTATGTGAAGAACACCTTAGAAATAAGAAACAGGGCAAGCATCAGTGGACCCCTCTCACCCTTAAGACTGCCATCTCAGGACTCAGGGCGCACAGTTCTTTCATTTAACATTTTGGTAATCAACATGAGAGAGAAATTTAGGTTGTGACATAATTAGGTTGTCTGATGAACCCAAACTGTTGAGTTATAAAAATGTCAACTCTGCTAACAGCTCATGATAGGAGGTCCACTCTGAGAGATTGCTGTCTAGGACCAAAAATGTGAATGGGTTAGCTAATCTCAGATATTTGTTGCTTCCTCCTTTGGCCTATTCAACACTGATTTCACTGCTGCTATGTGGTTGGGGTGGTAATATGAAGATAAAATAGACTAAATCCCTGCCCTAAGGAAGGCCTCTATCCAGGGGGGAAAAGTGGGTACATAGGTTAATTAAATACATACCACTATGGAAGCGTCTATAGGGCCCTGTGGGGCACAGCAAAGAAAGTGTTCCAGTCTCTCAGAAAAGACTTCATAACAAATGTGCCAATGTGTTGTGCATTTTCAGCCCCCAGCTCCTCATTTAAAAAATTTCCAAACCTAGGTAAAGCAAGAAAAAGAAACTGTAAGGCAAGAATAATGTATAGTAATAATAATAAATAATAATAATAATAATAATAATAATAATAATAATAATGGGACTGCCGGTCAAGATGGTAGAGTAGGTGAACTCTGTGCTCACCTGCTCCCAAAACCACATCAAAATTACAACTAAATGATAGAACAACCATCTGTGAGAACCACCGGAAGACTCGATGAACAGAATTCCTATAACTGAGGATATGAAAAGAAGGCACTATGAGACTGGTAGGGGAATGGAGAGGCAGAACAGACTGGTCCCACACCCACAGTGTGGGGGTTAAGAAGTAGGGGGGATATGTTAGCCACAGAGGTACCCTTGCTGTGGAGCAAGGGGTCTCAGCCTCACGCCAGGCACCCCAGCCTGGGGGACCAGTGCTGGGAAGAGGAGTCCTCACGACATCTGGCTGTGACAAACAGTTGGGATTATGTGCCAGAAAAACATAGGGCTGCTACAGATTGAGGCACTGCTCTTGAAGGTACTGCAGAGAGGTTCACTTACTCACAAATTCTATCACTCTGCGTTCCAGCACAGGGACAGCAGCTTGAAAAGAGCCAGGAACATATGGGGAGGAATTAATTTGACTAGTTTCAGGGTGAAGGATGCAGGGGCAAGGGTCTGGGCAACTCTCTCCAAGGACAGAAGCATTGTCAGGTGCCACTGTTCCTTTGTTGAACTCTCCTCCCACCCAGCTGTCTGGCACAGGCAGGTCTCCGTTAAACTAGCTAACACCGTTCACACCGATCTGGTGATTCCCTGAGATCCCACCACACCCAACTCATTCACTCGGCCAGAGTCTGTTCCAGTGACTCCTCCACAGGAGCAGCCTACTTTGGCTCATTTTGCAGAATTTCCCAAAATCTTTTAAAGATGCACAAACTCCAAACAAGCTCACGAATGAACAAAAGCAGAGTTGAAATTTGTCAAGGTCTTTTGGAGAGGCAAGCCGCAGTTTTGGGTCATATTGTCACTGCTGATGAAACATAGGTGTACCAATACGACCCTGAAACAAAACATCTAAGTGGCCAATTCTCCATGACCATAAAATTCTGACAGTCCAAATCAAGAATCAAAACGATGTTGCTAACCTTTTTGATATCAGAGGGATTAATCTTTATGAAGTTGTACCAACTGGACAAACAGTTAACCAAGTTTACTATTTGGAAGTGGAAAGTGCTGGAAAAGGCTGTGTGAAAAAGTTAGATAAAAACGATCTGAACTTTTTGCCAACAATTTATGGCTCTTGTATCACGACAACACACCAGCTCACACGGCACTGTCTGTGAGGGAGTTTTTAGCCAGTAAACAAATACCTGTATTGGAACACTCTCCCTACTCACCTGATCTGGCCCCCAATGACTTCTTTCTTTACCCGAAGATAAAGGAGATATTGAAAGGATATTGAAAGGAAGACATTTTGATGACATTCAGGACTTCAAGGGTAATATAATGACAGCTCTGATGGACATTCCAGAAAAAGAGTTCCAAAATTGCTTTGAAGGGTGGACTAGGCATTAGTGTCTGTGCATAGCTTCCCAAGGGGAGTACTTTGAAGGTGACCATAGTGATATTCAGCAATTAGATATGTAGCACTTTTTCTAGGATCAGTTCACGAACTTAATTGTCAGACCTTTGTATGTTGCCCATCAGAGACCCAATTCAGATCAAAATTCAAACATTAACTAAAACTTAAGAGTTGGAAAAATTTAAGAAAAAAGTTGTCATGCAAATGAAAATGGAAATGGAAATGGAAAAAAAAAGCTGGGGTAGCAATACTTATGTGAGACAAAATAGACATTAAGACAAAGGCTGTAACAAGGGACAAAGAAGGGCATTTCATTGATAAAGGGACTATCCTACAAGAGTACATAACTTTGGAAACATTTATGCACCCAACATAGGAGCATCTAAATATATAAAGAAAATATTGATGGACATAAAGGGAGAGATCAACAGTCATACAGTCATAATAGGGAACTTGAACACCCTACTGATATCAATGATATCGTTGATAATCATCCAGACAAAAAATCAAGTAAACAGTGCCCTTAAATGAAACATTAGATCATATAGATCTAATCTATATTTTTAGAATATTTCACCCAAAGCAGTAGAATATATATTCTTTTCAAGTGCACATGGAATGTGTTCCAGGATACACCATATGGTAGGCCACAAAACAGGTCTCAATAAATTTAAGAAGATTGAAATTATACCAAGCATCTTCTCTGATCATAATGGTATGAAATTAGAAATCAATTACAAGAAGAAAACTGAAAAACACAGAATCATATGAAGGCTAAATAACATGTTATGAAACAATGAATGAGTTAACAATGAGATCAAGGAAGAAGTCAAAAGATACCTTAAGAGAAATGAAAATGAAAACACAATGACCCCAAAATCTATGGGTCACAGCCAAAGCTGTTCTAAAAGGGAAATTGTTAGCAATATAGGGCTGCCTCAAGAAATAAGAAAAATCTCAAATAAATACTCTAACCTTACATGTAAAGGAATTCAGAAAAGGGCAAACACAGCTCAAAGTGAGTAGAAGGAAGGAAATAATATAGATCAGAGTGGAAATAAATGAAATAGAGATCTCCCCCACCCATTTTTTAAAAAAAATTACTGAAACCAAAACCTCATTCTTTGAAAAGAGAAACAAAATTGATAAACCTTTAGCCAGCCTCATCAAGATAAACTGAGAGTGGCCTCAAATCAGTAAAATTACAAATGAAAGAGGAGAAATGACAGCAAACACTACAAAACTGTAAAGAATTATAAGGTAATATAATGAACAATTACATGCCAATAAATTGGACAACCTGGAAGAAATGGATAAATTTCTAGGAACATAAAATCTTTCAAGACTGAAACAGGAAGAAAAACATATGTGAAACAGACCAGTAATTACTAACAAAATCAAATCAGTGATCAAAAGACTTCTGGATCAGATAGCTTCACAGAGAGCTACCAAATATTCAAAAAAGAATTAACATCTATCTTTGTCAAACTATTCAAAAAAAAATGAGGAGTAGGGAAGGCTCTCAAACTTATTTTACAAGGCCAGCATTACCCTGACAACAAACCCAGACAAATACACTACAAAGAAATAAAATTATAGGCCAATGTCCCTGATGAACATACGAGATCAGACAATTAAGCTCGCGAATTCATCCTAGAAAAAGCGCTACATACTTCATTGCTGAATATCACTACGGTCACCTTTAAAGTACTGCCTTTGGGAAGTTATGCACAGCTGCCATTGCCTAGTCCACCCTTCAAAACAATTTGGGGACTCTTTTTCTGGCATGTCCTTCAGAGCTGTCATCATATTATCCTTGATGTCCTGAATGTCATCAAAATGTCTTCCTTTCAATGTTTCCTTCATCTTTGGGTAAAGAAAGAAGTCATTGGAGGCCAGATCTGGTGAGTAGGGAGGGTGTTCCAATACAGTTATTCGTTTATTGGCTAAAAGCTCCCTCACAGATAGTGATGCAAGAGCCATGAATTATTGGTGAAAAGTTTAGGTTGTCTTTGTCTAACTTTTTCATGCAGCCTTTTTCACCATTTCCAAATAGTAAACTTGGTTAATTGTTTGTCCAGTTGGTACAAATTCACAATGAAGAATCCCTCAGATATCAAAAAAAGTTTAGCAACACTGTTGCAACAAGTTCACATACTTTGTTGTCAGACCTCATAGATACAAAAATCCTCAACAAAATATTCGCGAACCAAATCCAGCAATACATTAAAAACTTCATACACCATGATCAAGTGGAATTTATTCCTGGGATGCAAAGCTGGTCCAATATCTGCAAATCAATTAACGTGCTACACCACATAAACAAAATAGTGAATAAAAATCATATGATCCTATCAATAAATGCAAAAAAGCATTTGACGAAATCCAGCATCCATTTATGATTAAAAACTCTCAGCAGGGTGGGGATAGAGTGAACATATCTCAACATACTAAGGACCACATATGACAAATCCACAGCTAACATCATACTCAACTGTGAAAAGCTAAAAGCGTTTTCCTTAAGATCAGGACTAAAATAAGGATGTGTGCTTTCACTACTTCTACGCAACATAGTATTGGAAGTATTTGCCACAGTAATCTGTAAAGAAAATGAAATAAAAAGCATCCAAATTGGAAAGGAAGAAGTAAAACTGTCATTTGCAGATGACACAATACTATATGTAAAGAACAATAAATAATCTCCTCCCAAATTATATGAACTAACAAATGAATTCAGTAAAATAGCAGGATACAAAATTAATATTCAGAAATTGGTTGCATTTTTATACATCAATAGCAAATTATCAGAAAGAGAAATTTTTTAAAAATCCCAGTTACAATTGTATCAAAAAGAATAAAATACCTAGGATTAAATTTAACCAAGGAAGTAAAAGAATTGTACTTGGAAAACTATGAGACACTGTAGAAAGAAAATGAAAAAGACACAATAAATGAAAATATTATTTGTGATCATAGGTAGGAAAAATTAACATTGTCAAAACGTTCATACTACCCAAAGCAATCTACAGATTCAATGCAATCTGTATCAAAATACTGATCATATTTTTCACAGAATTAGAACAAATAAGCCTCAAATTTATATGAAACCACAGAAGACCTCGAATAGCCAAAGCAATCTTGAGAAAGAAGTATAAAGTTGGAGATAACATGCTACCTGATATCAAGCTATACTACAAGGCTGTGGTAATCAAAACATGATACTGGCATAAAAACGGACACATAGGTCCATGGAACCAAATAGACAATCCAAAAATAAACCCACATATACATGGTCAATTAATCTATGACAAAGGAGGCAAGAATATAACAGTGGAGGTAAAGACAGTCTCTTCAATAAATGGTGTTGGGAAAACTAGACAGATACATGCAAAATAATGAAACTAGACCTCTTTTTACACCATATACAAAAAATAAACTCAAAATGGATTAGACTTAAATGTAAGACCTGAAACCATAAAACTCTTTGACATCACTCTTAATAATGTTTTTTTGGCTATGTCTCCTTTGACAAGGAAAACAAAAGAAAAAATAAACAGAGGACTACATGAAAGCAAAAAAAATTTGCACAGCAAAGAAAACCATCAAGGAAACAAAAAGACAACCTACTGAATGGCAAAGATATTCACCAATGATACATCTGATAAGGTATTATATCCAAAAAATATACGGAATTCATACAACTTAACACCAACAAAACCAAACAGTCTCATTAAAAAATGGGTAGAGGACCTAAATAAACATTTCTCCAAAGAGGACATACAGATGGCCAATAGACATATGAAATGATACTCAATATCACTTATTATCAAGGAAATGCAAATAAAAACCACAATGAGATATCACCTCACACCTGTCAGAATGGTTATCATCAATGAATCAACAAACAAGTGTTGGCAAAGATGTAGAGAAAAATGCTTGTGCACTGTTGGTGGGATTGCAGATTGGTGTAACCACTATGGAAAACAGCATGGAGGTTCCTCAAAAAATTAAAAATAGAAGTACCTTATGAGCCAGCAATCACACTTCTGGGTATTTAACTGAAGAAATCCAAAATACTAATTTGAAAAGATATATACAACCCTATGTTCATTGAAGCATTATTTACAATAACCAAGATATAGAGGCAACCTAAGTCTATCAATAGACAAACGGATAAAGAAGAAATGATAAATGTATAGAACCAAATATTACTCTGCCATAAAAAAAAAAGAATGAAATCTTACCATTTGTGACAACATGGATGGAACTAGAGAGTATTATGCTAAGTGAAGTAAGTCAGAGAAAAGACAACTATTAGGTTGGTGCAAAATTGGGGTTTCTGAAATAAATTATTTTTAATCTTTTAAACCTCAATTACCTTGGCACCAACCTACTACCACATGAATTCACTGATGCATGGAATCTAAAAAACAAACAAATAAATGAAACAGAAACAAACTCATCGATATAGATGTCGGAAAAAAAATCTGGCTTATCAGGGAAAGTTTATAAGAGTTTGAGCCAAACTGACGACAATTGCCAGTAAGCAAAATCTCAATGGATTGAGAACATGCTTCGGAAAATGGTGGTTTTGCAAATTATTTTATACATTAGAATCAAAGGAGGAGGGTTACATGACATCTATTGTTGTAGATTAAGGGGGTGGGAGAAAGCAAAGCGGGGAATTCTATGGGATTGGATAAAAAGTAAAATGGAGAGACAGGTACTTCTTTTACATAGGTATGTGCAGGATAGTTAATAGTTCACTTTTTATAGCACATAGAGATTGAGGGATAACAATGAGGGATTCTATAGTTTCCTGCTCTGGTGCGGTGGGTTGTGCCTCCTGGGGGTTCTGGAAAAAGGGATTACTCTGATATTCCAAGGGTATGTTATCTAAGATGCAAAAAAGACAATGGGCAGGCCTCACTTAAGGTAAAGACTGATCTTTGTCAAGGAAGTTACAGACTAAAGGTGTGACTTCCCACCATGGCCCACCTTAGTTAGGAATTTTTATGTTCATGCCATCATATGTGGTTATTTTCAGACTCTTAAGCTTGTCAGGTTTAAACTGTGGCAACCTTTCTGTCCTCACAGAGGACAAACTGATGGTTGCTAAATGGGAGTGGGGTTGGGGAGCTGGGTGAAAAAAGTGAAGGGATTAAGAAGTACAAATTGGCAGTTAAAAAATAGTTACAGGGATGTAAAGTACAGTATAAGGCCTATAGTCAATAATATTGTAATAACTATGTATGGCATCAGATGGATACTAAACTTATAGGGGTGATCACATCATAAGGTATATAAATGTCTAATCACTATATTACTATGTTGTACACCTGAAACTAATATGTTGTATGTTAGCTATAATGAAAAATAAGTTTTTAAAAAACACCTCCAAAAATCATCATCATCATCAACAACAGATAGGTTAAAAATCAAATAGAAATTCTAGAAAATGAAAAAACACAATCAATTAAAAAATTAATGGTTAGACCAAAGAGACATAACTCAAGAGAGAATATTAGATTTGAAAACAGCTGAGAAAGTTACCCATAATATATCACAAAGTGATAAAGGGAAAGTATAAAAAAAGAGCTGTTAAGAGATAAGAATAGAATGAAAAAATAAAACATACCTAAAAGGTAAGAAAAGATACATTGGTTCAGTTACTTATGCAAAAAGAAAAAGGATAAACCAGAGATTAATGAGATGGTTTACCTGCAGGGGTGAATGGTACTGTTACAGAAAAAGTAGGAGTGGGACAGGGAGAATGACACTCTCTCAATATACCTTTTCATTTTGGAAACATGTCAATGTTTTACATCTCAAAAAAAAAAGAAAGCAAGAAAGCAAGAAAGAAAGGAAGGAAAGAAAGAAGGAGGGAGGGAGGGAGGGAGGGAGGGAGGGAGGGAGGGAAGAAAGGAAGGAAGGAAGGAAGGAAGGAAGGAAGGAAGGAAGGAAGGAAGGAAGGAAGGAAGGAAGGAAGAGAGAGAAAAAGAAAGAGCGAAAGAAAATCAATAAGCCTGGGGTAAAAACCAAAAATGAGATGCAAGCAGAAAAAAATAGAATCTTATTTCAAATGAATAATGCAACCACACTTAAAAAGGAAATAAAAATAATTAATTCAAGAAATATTTTACTATCTGCTCTCAGTCTAAGCAAATATTGACCTCCAGATAGTAGACTTCTTTTTCATACAAGCATGGGTTAACAATTCTAAAACTAATTTATTTATATTCTAGGATCGATTGAATTAGTAAATATATATGATAATGGGAACAAGGTTTCTCACTGGCAGACAAGAAGGGAGTTACAAATACAGAAAGGGAAAATACTCAATGAATCCTGTGCTGTTGGAATTAATTGGAGGCACAGGTATAAACTTGTGGTTTTATAGATAGGCAGATGGACGGAAATATAGGGAGATGTAAAAATATATACATATCTGAGTATGATAGGACTTGAGCAATGATACTCCAGGAGCAATGATACTCCAGGAGCAATGACACTCCAGGAGCAATGATACTCCAGGAGCAATGATACTCTAGCACACAGATATTGGTTTATAAATTTCCCCTCTTAAAGGAACCAGAGCCTCGTGGAGAAATAGCTGATTCCAGAACTGGGGTAGGGTAGATATAAGATGGGCCTAGAACATCTGCTGTGTCTGAAAGTAAGAAAGACTACATATAATAACAGGGGCAAACAGAAAGGACACAAGCGCCAGATTGAAGAGGCTCTTACCAGCTAAATCTAGGACAAATCTGATCATCAAAACAATGAAGATAATGAATTATATATAACCATTAACTATAATAAGAATCCATGGGTCTACATTTATATAAATCAACAAATGAGAATAAGAGAAATTTTTCCTTACCATAGAAAAAGCAACTAATAAATGTAGAAAGAATGACGGAATGAAAGAAAAAAATCACATTTGGGCAACCACCTTAATAATTGATTAAGACAAGAACTATAACCATCACATTGTTTTGTACACCTGAAACTAATAAAAAAATATGGATGCTAAAATTATCGGGTAAAAGTTTGAAGTGTAATACGATTATTTACATAGTTCCAATATAGATGTGTCCTTATAAGGAGTTATTAATTATAAAAGGGATTATAGCAAATGTACAATGAAGAAATCTGGCTGGCATACCTTGACATCACCTTGACCAATTGACATCACGTATGTGACAAATAGATACCACACACCTCCTAATATGATGTACTGAGGAGAAAGGCTGGGACTAGTGTGAAGCAAGCTAGGCACCTACGGTTAACTTTGTATTCTCATTAAGCTGAGAATGAATATCTTCTTAAAATAAATGTCTTCTGAATAACTTCCTAAAATAACTCTTCTTAAAGGGTTAAGTTTGTATTTTCATTAAGCTGAGAATGAATATCTTCTTAAAGAAGAATGAATATCTTCTTATGGCCAAAATGCATAACCTGAATCTAATCATGAGGAGACATCAGACAAACACAAAATAGAGGACATTGTACAAAATAAATTGTCTGTACTCCTCAAAAATGTCAATGTCACTAAAGAGAAAGACTGAGCAATGGCCTCAAATACAAAGGAGACTTTAAAGAAAAACATGACAACTGAATGCAACACATGACCCAGGATTTTCTGTAAGGGACACTATTATGACAATTGGTGAAATCTGAATAAGATCCCTAGATTCGCTAATAATATTGTGTATGATGATTTTGTAAAAGAATATACTTGCTTTTAGGAAATTCTGACTTAAGTGTTTAGGAACAAATGGGCATGATGCCTGAGACTTTCAAATAGTTCAGAAAACAGTATGGTAAATAGATAAATAGGAAAAGATAAACTACAAATGTGCTAAATGTTAATGTTTGGAAAATCTGGGTAGAGGGGATATAGGAATTCTTTGTGCTATCTTTCAACTCTTCTGTAAGTCTGAAGTTGAATCAAAATATTTTTTTAAATTAAATATTGACCAAGAGTTCCCTAAGGAGAGAATATGAATGATGGGAAGAGGCAACGTCTACAAAGAACATTTTCCAGAGTTGAAGACCCAGGTCCTCACACTAAAGAATCACAGTGGGATGTCCCCAGTAGGATAAATTAAAATAAGACCACACCTAGGAAGACCAGAACACTGAATGTGAACAGAAACTTAAAGTTACAGGGAGACAAGATGGAGTACCACAAATTAATGAGAACTTGACTGGCAGCAGACTTCTCATTAGAAATAACAGCTAGAAGCCAATGTAACAATATTTTCAAAGTGCAGAGAGAAAACAATTGTCAAACATCTAAAAAACAAGAATTCTGTGGTATTTGGGAAGAAAAGAATGCCAACAGAAGCTAAGCAATATGTGGGGAGGGATTTCTTTTTTTAATGGGGTTTATTCTTAGCCAAAGGGCTGAAATCTTTATTATTGAAAACTCAGTAGTGGTAATGGCCAATTTCCTTCTGAAGTGCCATTGTTTACCTTGGATTTTTAATTGCCTTATACAATAATTCTAAATTTTCCTCTAAAAACAAAGTTTTATTTGTATCCACAAATTAAAAAATGTTTTTCAGCCAATCTTTAATGTTGTTTAAGTCTTAACTCACAAAACTCATTCATTTGAGATTTTACAGCATATAACATCCCTAGTTGAACAAAAAAGGCTTCTGATCCTGAGTGAAATAGGATGACTGAGATGAGAAAGGGAAGTAGAATGCTCTTCTTAAACAATGGCCTCTCTTTAGAACATCCCCGCCTCTGGGTGTTCATAAACAGAAAAGCCAGGTTAACAAACCTGTGCATTCTGTGGGTCCTTCCCCTCCCACATTTACAGATAAGTGAGTGAATGAAAAGATTTCCTGTCACTTAATACACTTCAGGAGGAGAGAATTAAGAGGTGGAGAACTGAGCCTGCTCAAGTTTCTGACGCTGGATGCCTCTTAAGGGCGTGGAGATGGGGCAGGTACCTGGGCTGGTGTGGCAGGCGACTCTGGTTTCCCTTAGATTAGACAGTAACTCTTTCTAAGACTGCCAGCAGCTCCCCTGGAAGAGGCCGCTATTCCTACGGGGGGGGGGGGCTCAGGGGTTAGAGGGGCCTTGTACCTATTCAGCACCCTCCTTGCTAAGGCTGGAAGAAGCCTTCCACACATGGGGCAACAATGCTGTGGGGTTTGTGAAGAGTAATCAGTGGCAGGATAAGTTCTTGTTTACCTCTGGACAAAGTTGATGTTTCAGGCACTCTAAAGAACCACTGCCTAGAGGAAGACTCGTGCTTTCATCATGTGCCAGCCATACAACCTTCAGAGAGCTGTTATTCCCTCCTGTGAAAACATTTTCTTTGGGTTCTGGAGATAATTAAGTGAGAGGACATATAGGATTGTACATGTAAGTACAATTGCCGTGACTGGCATAGCATTTATTTATGTGACTTTCTTCTTTCTGACAGATATAAATTTCATATTTCCCTTTATGTTTTATTTGCTAGGAAGCATGTAAGAAGTTTTTGTTTATTTGTTTTGAGTTATGAAGTAAGTACTCTAGTTTGGGTTTTCTAGTATAGTTATTCTACCTTTCAATTTCCAGTTTTCCCCTTGATTTTGGTCTGACCCAAAGTCCTCTTTTATTTTCAAATCTGGGGTATCAGGCCTGAGAATTTGAAGTTCTTGGTTTTCATTCCTTCTGGTTTGACGGCTTCAGGGAGTGAATGGCCAAAATAGCAAACCTAGGCAAAGACCTCAATAGAACATTGGTGAAGAATAAGCAGGGGCTGGATCTTAAGTTGGCTCAGATGAGAGAAGCCAGTGCTTAAAACCATTACTACTACTGTGTGGGGAGGACTGACATGATTCCAGCTGATGTCAGTATTCAGGGGGTTCAGAGGAGTGAGTTGGGGTGTATAGAACTCAGAGTGGGTGCAAGGCAGCATTTCAGAGTACCACTGGGGGGCGGCGGGGAGCGCAGAAGAGGGAGTCCAGGCCTTAAGAAAGAAGGAGTTTCTGAGGACTATATAAGGGTGGGAAGGATTATGGTTTTATGAGACCTGAAGCTTATATAATATTGGGGCCCACTTTCAGGAAAAAAATACAAAATCATTTTTGCAAATACTATAAAGCACAGCACTCTGAACAGTTTGCCAAGGTTCTTCTCAGGGCCTTGGCAGGGGCCCAGCAAGTGAGGGACAGGAAGTGGAAGCTTCATTAAGTTCTTGGTATGTCCATCTCAGTCCCATTGTGGTATTCAGGCTAGAGCTCCAGGCACAGTCAGGAGTGGAGGTACAGATCAGGAAACTGAGGCAGGAGCCCAGTCCAAGTCAGGCTAGGCTCATAACCAAGGGTGAAGCGAAAGGTAGCTCGACGTGCATGTGGATATCCAGGGCTCCGGTGTGGAATTCCAGATACCAGACGTAGTGCCGCCAGCTCAACCGCACAGCTCCCTTCCGCATTGGAAGGTCTGCCTTGGTGGTCACAGGACCACATGCGCAAACTGACTGCGGAGGTTACGAAGGGCTCATTACCCTCCGTGTCCTGTGGCCAAGGCAGGCAGAGAGGCGTCTGATAGACTTGCACACGTTAATCTGCGTATTGAGCAGGTGCTTTGTGCCTTGGAGGAAAGAGGACCAAGGTCCCATCTCTGTCCTCAAGGAGCTCACTGTCTAGAAGACGGCTGACATCTAAACGGGCTACAGCAGTGTCCCAACGGAGGTCACCGTGCACACCAAGAGCCTCTGAGCACCGGGGGACCGTCCTGGCTTCAGCATAGAAAATCCCGCGTGTCCCAAAAGCTCCTCATTGCAGACCGGGACAGCTGGTTCCTGCGGGGGGCGAGGCAGTGCCTCGTTTTCCTAGCGGTGGAGGGCTGCCCTCCTCATTGCGCCCGCTCAGTTAGCAGGTATTTACTGGTGTATGTTAGACGTGCCAATTTGACCAAGTTTTCTGGGGAGAGCAGTCTTGCGGGGAAACTCAGCTTATTAATAAATACTCTGCCGAATTTTCAATTTTTCAGGTCACTTTACTTTTCTTAATAGATTCATAAAATGTAAGGAGGGTTAAAAGAAACGCACGCACTGTTTCAGGGAGCCGATGAGGGAAATAACTAAAACTACGGGTTAGGACAACGCTAACGCGGCGGCCTTCGGAGAAGCAGGCCGCTCGCTCCGCGGGGAGCCCCGGGCCCGACCTCCCAGCGCCCCGCGCCGCCGCCGCGCGCGCCTCGGAAAGCCCGGTGCGCAGCCGTGACGTCACGGCGCCGGGGCGGGGCCCGGGCAGGGGCGGGGCCCGGGCAGGGGCGGGGCCGCCTCCCGGATCTGGCGGAGGGGGCGGGCCGGGCGGCGGCCCGGCGGGGCGCGCTTGGCCGCGGCGGGGCTGGGGCGTGCGACGCGCCGGCCGGAGAGGCGGCTGCGGGGCGAGGCTTGCGGGCGGCATGCCTGGGCTGCCCACCGTCCCGGAACGGGGGCCCGCGGAGCAGTGCGCGCCGGAGACCGCGCGCCCGGGCTTCGTGCTGGGGCTGGACGTGGGCAGCTCAGTGATCCGCTGCCACGTCTACGACCGCGCGGGGCGGGTCCGTGGCTCCAGCGCCCAGAAGGTGACGGGGAGCGGGCGTCGGGGCCGTGGGCCGGGGTCGCGGAAGGGGAGCGGGCGGCGCGTCCCAGCCGGCCTGGCCGCGGCCACCTGCAGCCGCCGGGCCCGAGCGGCGCGCCGGCGCGGGCCAGACCCCCTTCGCGCCCCGGGCAGGGCTGGAGCCCGCGCGCCCGGCCTGCCAGGCTGAGGGCGCAGGGGCGCTGTGAGCCGGGGCGCGTCCGTCGTCCCGTCCCCCGGACACTGGCCTCCGGTCTTGGGTGCGAGCGACCGCGGCGACTCGCCGAGCAGAGCGGGCTGCAGGTGTCCAGCCACGGGGAGCGTTGTCACTTGCTTGGTGTCTCCTGCACTTCCTTCACAGACAGCCAACCTGGCTTCACTTACGTTTTAATTTTTCACATCTTGGTGGAATGTCCCTTTATTGTCCATTCTTCGCTTATTAATGTTATAAATTACTTCTCCAACCGCTGGTTTCTCACACGAGCAACTGATTTCCATGGACAGTGCAGGCATTGGACAAATTTCGAAGGCGGTAGTGCCACTACTCTGCTCCTTTCCGTTTTTGAGAATTCCTAAAAATCTTTTTCTGATTTGGGGAACCTAGCAAGTCATAGACTGTTGTTATTAGTAAATTCATGTTAACGGTACAGCAGCCAACCAACTGGTTTTATCCTGTTCCCATTAATGAAGTGCAGATTTCTACACAATTTCCTGAGTACCAGAAATGCTAATTGGATATGGTGTTCGCATTTACTCTTCTTTCCAATACCAGCATCTTTTCATGTTCGCAGGCTCAGGACAGTAGACCATTCCCGCAGTGCTGGACTCCCCCGTTTGCTCCATTTCCACCCTTCTTCCAGTCTGCCTAGAAGTGTGTTTCAACCACGGAGGTTGCCCAGGATCAGGTCTACCCACATGACTGCTTTGAGCATTTGTTCTTGAGGAAATACCAGATTTCCATTCTGCTTTGGGGACTAGGACAGCGAGCCGGGACTACAGCCCCTCCCTGGTCCCTGGTCTGGCTCCCCGTGCAGGAGCACTGCCCACACACCCGCACCTCCCCTGTCTACACCAACTGGAAGGGACAAACGGAAGGCCCACACTGTCCCTCAGCTTCTATCTGTGTGCTTCTTATCTTTTCATGAGTCTATCACAACACAATGATACTTTTCACAGTTTCCCTTATCATTCTAAACACAAAGTACTTCTGTTTTAAGCAGTGATTTTTTTAAAAAGGAATTGAAGTATTTGGAACCAAAGGGAGACAAATTGTTAGAAGACACAAGGTTTCATAGTTGCTATATTATCTGAGGCGAATCGTTAGTTTTTCAGAAATGAAGAATCTTAAAAATGAATCAAGATTTCTGTAGCAGGAAACTAGGATGGTTTGTTTGCTCAGACTTTTAAACTGTGGGGAAGGTATCTGGAAAGATAAGTGAGTAAAATACAAAAGTATTTTATAAAAAATCAAAATACAAATACAAATAAATAAAATGTTTACATGAAAATACAAAAAGTCCCTGCTCTCAAAGGAGGAAGCACTGTCTTAGGTTAAGGAGTTTATTCCAATGCCTCTCAAACTAGTAGGAATTTTACAGCAACGCTTCTTAAAGTGTAGTTCCTGGACTGCCGAGGTTGAGATGAGGAATATGTGAAATAGAAACTAGTGTAGCAATTTGGCAGAGTAATTTTATGTTTATTGACCTTAATAATAAAATATTTTGGATTTTATTTTGTATATCATTTTTTTCTTAGAAGGTTGTTTTAATTGTCTTACATTTTTTCAACTGCAATTGACATTTAATATTCGTTTCAGGTGTACAGCATAGTAGTTAGACATTTATAAAACTTATGAAGTGATCCCCCATAAGCCTAGTATACATTTGGCACTATATATAGTTATTACAATATTATGACTATATTCCCTGTGCTCTACTTTACATCCCCGTGACTATTTTGTAACTGCCAATTTGTATTTCTGAATCCCTTCACCTTTTTCACCCAGCCACCCAACCTCTCTCCCTTCTGGCAACCATCAGTTTGTCCTCTGCATCTATGAGTTTGTTCATTTGTTTTGTTTTTCAGAATCCACATATAAATAAAATCATATTTTCACCATTGAGTATGATGTTAGCTGGGGCTTTGTCATGTATGACCTTTATTATGTTGAAATATATTCCCTCTATTCCCACTTTGCTGAGAGTTTTTACCATAAATTGGTGCTGGATTTTGTCAAATGCTTTTTTGTGTCTATTGATATGATCATATGATTTTTATCCTCAATTTTGTTTATGTGGTGTATCACATGAATTGATTTGTGGATATTGAACCAAACTTGCATCCAAGGAATAAATCCCACTTGTTCATGGTATATGATTTTTTTAAATATATTGCTGAATTTGGTTTGCTAATATTTAGTTCAGGATTTTTGCAGCTATGTTCATCAGGGATATTGGCATATAATTTTCTTTTTTGTAATGTTTTGGTTTAGTTTTGGAATCAGAGTAATGTTGGCCTTGTAAAATGAACTTGGGAGCCTTCCCTTCTCTTGAATTTTTTGGAATAGTTTGCAAAGGATAAATGTTAATTCTTTGAATGTTTGGTACAATTCACATGTGAAGCCATCTGCTCCAGGACTTTTGTTGTTGGGAGTTTTTTGATTACTAATTCAATTTCATTAGTGGTTATTGGTCTGTTCAGATTCTGTTTCTTCTTGATTCAGTCTTGAAAGATTGTATTTTTCTAAGAATTTATCCATTTCTTCCAGGTTGTCCAATTTGTTGGCATATAATTGTTCATAGTATTTTCTTATTATCCTTTATATTTAGTGGTGTTAGTTTTCACTGCTGTTTCATTTCTGATTTTACTTATTACAGTTCTCTCTCTCTCTCTGGCTCTCTCTTTGTTCTTGTTGTTGAGTCTGGTTAAAGATTTATCAATTTTGTTTATCTTTTCAAAGAACCAGCTCTTGGTCATTAATCTTTTGTAATTTATTTTTTACTTTATTTTGTTTATTTCTGTTTTGATCTTTATTATTTCCTTCCTTTTACTCACTTGGGCTTTGTTTTCTGTTCTTTTTCTAGTTCCTTTAGGTGTAAGTTTAAATTGTTTATTTGAAAAAAAATAAATAACTTGTTTATTTGAGATTTTTCTTATTTCTTGAAGTAGGTGTATTTTGCTATGAATTTCCCTCTTAAAACTGCATTGGTTGTGTTCCATAGATTTTTGCGTCGTTTTCATTTTCATTTGTCTGAATTTATCTTTTTATTTCTTCTTTGATCTTATTATTAACCCATGCACTGCTTAGTAGCATGTTACTTAGCCTCCATGTGTTTGTGTGTTTTTCAGTTTTCTTCTTGTTGTTGATTTCTAGTTTTATACCATTGTGCTGTCCCTTCACTGGAGCTTAGGGCAGTTGTTTGAGAGTAAGTCTGTGCTTGGGCCCTTTAAGAGGACACCTGAGTCTACAGCAGTCTTCCGTCTCAGCTGGACGGAATACCTGCTGATTTTCACAGCCAGATGTCATAGGGATTCCTCAGGTGCCTTGGGCTGGGGAGCCTGGTGTGAGGTTGTGGTCTATCGCTCCTCAGGGGGTACTTCTGTATATTGAATGGCCACACATGTATGTGGGACCACCTTCTTTTGAATCTCTGTCCCTCCTACCAGTCTTGACGTAGCTTCTTCTTTGTATCCTTAGTTAATAGGAGTTCTGTTCAGCTAGTCTTCAGGTGATACTCAAGAGTGGTTGTTCTATAATTTAGTTGCAACTTTTTTTGTGGTTGTAGGAGGAGGTGAGTACAGTGTTTACCTACTCTGTCATCTTGACTAGCTGCCCATTTAAATTCTGTCTTAAGAACTGTTGGTCCACAATTAATTAGAAATTAGGGAAAAAAGGCAGAGACTACCTAGTCCTGGGCCTTGCAGTTTTGTTTTTCTGTGCTAATGGATTTGAGCCCACTGCTGCAACCATGCTGCACAAAATCCTCAGGCAAGAGAAGAAGCATCCAGGCTTGACCCACCCCCCCCCCACCCCCCCCACCCCACCCCCGCTTCCTTGTATTTATTGCAGCTGGAGGTACTGGAGCAGTGCTGTATGTCTTGCCCCTGGCATTGTTCAACCCAGATGTCTGTTGGGACAGAAAGAATAACCCAGAATTCTGGAACAAACTGGGTCTCAGTGATCAATACAAATTCTATTCAATGAATGTAGATTACAGCAAACCGAAGATAGAAGGTCCAGATTTCCAAAGAAAATGTTTCACTATAAAGCTGCTTAAAATGAAGGTCTTTCAGAAGCCATTCACACAGTTTTCCACTTAACCAGGAAATATTTTCCCTCCAAATGCACGATATCATGTTGGTGTATTATGTTGGGGTTTACACTGATTAATAAATATCTGAAATTTGAAAAAAAAAGAAATTAGAAAAAACAAACAACGGGTCCTTTCCTTCAGATAGTTTGTGTTCTTTGGGAAATAACTCAAAGAACGTAAATTTCTACTTAGTATCTGGTTTATTACATCAAGGGTATAAAATAAATAATTGGGTTGTATTTAATTAAAGTACAAGAAATTCAGTTTGCTTCATGGGATTTTATGAATTAGACACAACTTGTAGTTTTGTCAGTCAAAAATTATACCTCTTCTAATATTTTGATGGAGAGACTTTATAATAGAAACCTCAAACCTTTTAGTATAGAATTTGATTGATATTGCTAAATAAATAGCTTAAAAAAGAAAGAGAAAGAACAACTGAAAAGATTACCCTTTAGAAACAAGAACAAAATAGGCTGTATTAGTCTTTTAGTTAAAATTGAAATCTTAAACTTGAACCCTTAATCAGCAGGCTAGTACTAGGCCTCTCAGAAAACTTCAATTTTATTTCTGTGGCATTCATTTTTTAATAGCAGAGATACTCTTTTAGCCTTTTCCTATTATTTATATTTAAAAAAATCTTTCCATGGACTTTTAAATATTGGTTTTATATATTAAAATATTTAGAGTTGAAAATGCTACATGTGAATATTTGATAATTTTAGTTTTAAAATTGGAAAAAGTTTATCATGTTCCCTATTGTGAAGAACATCATGCCATTTTGAAGAAATCATGGAAGATAATACCTTGGTTGAAAGAATAGGACAAAAAGGCCACTCCAAAGAAAACAGTGGATTCGCTAATTCTACATATCTTCTGTAAAAATACTTTTTTTTAAAAATACTTTTTTATTTAAATTTATTTTTTATTTAAAAATACTTCTGTAAAAATAGTTTTTGTAAAAAAAAACTCTTGAAAAAATTTGGTTGTTGTCTTTGGTTTTTAATCAACAAAACAATTTTTCTTCTTAGCTTTGAGTATATTCTTGACCTAATTTTGGTATGGTTTTCCTTCGGTAGGGAAGCAGATTTGATTTCACTACTGTGACATGTTTGGGGACAGTGAGCTGTCCAGGTTGGTTGAGTTGAGGGAAGTGACCCTGGAGTGCTACCATCAAGTCTGGAGTTTGTCAACTTGAAACAATGATATTGATACTGAGTTTTTTGGAGTGAGGAAGTGTTTATCGCATTTCAGTCATTACAGGCTGTGGTCGTGAAAGTCTTACATAGAATAGAGACATTTGCTAGACGGGGAATGCATTTTGTTACATCTATTTATTTCTGATGAGCTCTGTGGATTCTTCAGGTATCACCGTCATGCTCCCCACATAATCACTGTTTCTGCAGTTTCTTTTTACTCTTGTTTTGAACTCTTCTTATTTGTTAGAGATTTTCCTTAAATGGTGATCTATGGTTGCTTATCTGTTCATATTTTCAGTAGCATGTCTTGCCCTACTCGGCTATCTCTGAGCAGTATTTGCAAGAAAAGAACTTCTCTGGTTCAATCCCCACAGAGAGTAAACTTCTTACCTTCTGCCTGGTTCAGGAGGGACAGTAATCTGTCTGGAGGAGGAGAATTGGGTATGTTTATAAAGACTTTAAACCAGTCCTTTGTTCAGCCCCATCTCGCATTCCAGCCGGTGGAGGTACCTGTGATTTTCAGGGTTCTACCCTAGAATCTCTGCCAGAGGTTGAGCAGAGATGTAGTGTAATCTGAGCAGGGAGTGAGGTATCAGTTTTCTCCTCTGTGCTTGGCCATGTACCACCCACCTATTCACTGTTGATATTAAAAACATTTGTTAAAACCTGGTCTGACCCTGTTTTCTCTCTTCTCATTGTCCTTCTGTGTAAGTCTTCTTAATGGTTCTATTTTAATTGAGTCTTGAGGGGAATTGGAGATAAAACGTATATTCAAGCCTTCATTTTAGCCTGAAGCCATAGGTTCTTTTTATTTTTAAAATTAATATACAGTAAAATTGACTTTGGTGACTACGTTCTGTGAGTTTTAGCACGTGTATAGGAATAACCTAAAACACTCCCTTGTGCTAGCCCTTTGTAGTTATACCCTCCTCCTATATCTAACCTCCGATAATAACCACTGATGTATTTTCCATGACTATAGTTTTCTTTCTTTTTGAGAATGTCATCTAAGTGAAACAATACAGTAAATAGCCTTTGCATACTGTTGTTCTTTTTCAGCATAATTCCTTTGAGATTTGTCCATATTTTTGTGTGTATCAGTAGTTCGTTTGTTTTACTTCTGAGTAGTAACCCATTATAGATGTACCACATTCATTCACCCATTGGAGTACATGTGGGTTAGTTCTAGTTTCTGGTGATTTTTAATAGAGCTTCTATTAACATTTTTGTAGATTTTTAATGTGTATGTAAGTTTTTATTTCTTTGGGATAAATACATAGGAGTGAGATTGTTGGATTATATGGGGAGTAAATGTTTAACCTAACAAGGAATTGCCAAACTTTTCCGGAGTCGTTGTACCATTTTGCGTTCCCACCAGCAATGTGTAAGAGTTCCATTTGTTCTTCACCAACACTTGATATTATTGGTGGTTTTTTATTTCATGCATTGCAATAGATGTACTGGTGTCTCATTTGGTTTTGACTTGCATTTCCCTAATGGCTGTGATGTTGAATATTTCCATGTGCGTATTTGTTGTCCATATATCTTTGTTGAAGTGCCTCTTCAAGTTTTCTGCCCATTTTTAATTAGGTTCATTTTCTTATTGTTGACTTTTGAGATTTCTTTATATATTCTGGATATAATTCCTGTATTGGATGTGTGATTTACAGATATTTTCAAGCAGTCTGTACTCTGTCTTTTCATTTTCTTAACAGTATCTTTTGCAGAGCGGGTGTTTTTAATTTTGATGAAGTCCAGTTTATCATTTTTTGTTTTATGAATCATACTTTTGGTGTCATGTCTAAGAACTCTTCACCTAGCTCCAAGTCACACTTTACATTTAGAGCTATGATCCCTTTTGAGTTAATGTTTGTATAAATTATGAGGTTTAGGTTAAAGTTAGTTTTTTTTTGCATATGAATATGTAAATTTTTCCAACTCTGTTGAAAAGCTATCTTTTCTCCATGAATTGCCTTGTACGTTTGTCAAAAATCAATTAGTCATATTTGTGTAGGTCTATTTCCGCATTCTGTTTTGTTCCATTGACCTTTTTGTCTATTTTTATGCTAGTATCATACCTTTTTGATTACTATAGCTTTATAGTAAGTATTGAAATTAGGTGTGATTCCTCCAATTTTATTCTTTTCAGCATTTGTTTGGCTATTTCAGTTCTTTTGACTTTCCATGTAAATTTTAGAATCCTCATGTCTATATCTACAAAAAGTCCTACTGGGACTTTGATAAGAAATTGTGGATGACAGTTCTTTTAAAATGTCACTTTAAAACTGTTGAGCTACTTTCTCCTAGCCTTCGTGGTTCTGATGACAAATCTAGTCATTCAGATCATTGTTTGTATAAGTAATGAGTCTGGCTGCTTTCAAATTTTTTTCTTTGTTTTTGGTTTTCATCATTTTAACCATGCTGAATCTGGATGTGTAAGGCTTTGGACTTTTCCTGTTAGGTGTTTTCTAACTTTCTAGAATATATGCATTTTAAATCTTTCACTGAACTTGGGAAATTTTTAGCACTATTACTACTGTGAAGTAATTTTTGTCTGCATAGGATTATTTCTTTTCTTCTTTGCGGACTCTGATGACATAAATATTAGATCTTTTGCTCTTTTCCCACAGATCCCTCGGGCTTTATTCATTTTCTCCAACATTTTTTCTCTCTGTTGTTCAGATTAGATAATCCCCATTGATCTGTCTTCAGGTTTATTGACATTCTCCTGCAGTCTCCACTCTATTGAGCCCATGCAGTATGTTATTTATTTATTTATTTTTATTTTATTTATTTTATATTTTTTAAAGATTTTATTGGGGAAAGGGAAAGGGACTTTATTGGGAAACAGTGTATACTTCCAGGACTTTTTTCCAAGTCAAGTTGTTGTCCTTTCAATCTTAGTTGTGGAGGGTGCCCTTCAGCTTCAAGTTGTTGTCCTTTCAGTCTTAGTTGTGGAGGGTGCCGTTCAGCTTCAAGTTGCTGTCCTTTCAGTCTTAGTTGTGGAGGGCGCAGCTCAGCTCCAGGTCCAGTTGCCATTGCTGGTTGCAGGGGGCGCTGTCCACCATCCCTTGCAGGAGTCGAACTGACAACCTTGTGGTTGAGAGCCTGCTCTCCAACCAACTGAGCTATCCGGGAGCTCAGCGGCAGCTCAGCTCAAGGTGCCCTGTTCAATCTTAGTTGCAGGGAGCAGAGCCCACCATCTCTTACTGGACTCGAGGAATTGAACTGGCAACCTTGTGGTTGAGAGCCCACTGGCCCATGTGGGAAATGAACCTGCAGCCTTCGGAGTTAGGAGCACGGAGCTCCAACTGCCTGAGCCACCGGGCCGGCCCCTGGTTTTTATTTTAATGGTTATATATTTTTTAGTTGATTGACCAGTAAAAGTTGTATATATTTAAGCTGTACTACGTGATTTAGTTTAGTATACGTATACATTGTGAAATGATTACTACAGTCAAGCTGATTAACATACCTATCACCTCACAAGATTACTCTGTCTGTGTGTGTGTGTGTGTGTGTGTTCGTGTTCAGAACACTGGAGAATTACTCTCTTAGCAAATTTCAAGTGTACAGTACATTGTTAACTACTGTATTTACCATGCTGTACATTAGGTCTTCAACATTTATTCATCTTATAACTGAAAGTTTGTACCCTTTGACCAGCATCTCTCTCCATTTCTCCCACTCTCCTAATTTTTGTATTTTTTTTTTTTTTTTTTTGGTTGTTGAGAGCCCACTGGCCCATGTGGGAATCGAACCGGCAGCCTTCGGAGTTAGGAGCATGGCGCTCTAACCGCCTGAGCCACCGGGCCGGCCTAATTTTTGTATTTTTTAATTCTAAAAATTTCATTTTGTTTTTCTTCATGCTTTTTGTATTTTTGCTGAGACTTCCTATCTTTCCATTTGTTTCAAAAGAATTCGCCCTACTTAAAGCACTTTCATAATAGCTGCTCTAAAACCTTTGTCAGGTATCTGTGTCATCTTGGCATTGGTGTCTATTGATTATCTTCTCCCATATGAGTTGAGACTTTTCTGGGTCTTCATATACTTTGTAATTTTGGATATTGTCCTGGACACTTTGAATATCATGGTACAAGACTCTGGGTCTTGTGTAAATCCTATGATGAATGGTGATATTTTTCTTTTAGCAGGCAACTAATGCAGTTGGGTTCAGGCTACACATTCTGACCAGCCTTCTGTGGACTTGGGTTTCAATGTCAGTTCTGTTTTCAAGACCTTGGCAGTACTATTTGAATATGCCCTGTGTATGTGCTACCAAGTGGTCAGTCTGGGACCTGGGCTATGATCTCTCTCATAGTTCTGTTCTTTACATCTGTGTTCTGCTATTTAGGTTACACTGACACATGTGCACCTCCAAGGTGAGTCTAGGGATTCATATACAACCTTCTAGTGTAGCTTTCTCAAGCCCCTCCCTCTCTGAGATCTTCCTACTACTCCTTGGGTCCTCTTGCCAGAAAGCTGGAGCTTTCATTACCTGTTCTGCTGGGCACTTTGTACGCCCACACTGGGCTAGGTATCAGGAGCACAGAGAGAGGAAAAAGTGATGGGGGTTCACCTTATCCTCTTGGACCCATAGCTCTTCTGATTGGAGAGGAAGTTTTGCCTCCCTCAGTATTTTAGGTGCTGTGCTTACTGCTGCAGCCACCACTACCGGATAGCCTGGGAACAAAAGTATCGAAGCAAGGGAGAAAAAAGAAAAGAAAAGTGGAAGATTTCTCCCATTCCCTCTGAGTGTTAGCCAGAAGAAGAGAGCTTCTCCTGGGGTTTCCACTGCAGCCTGCTACCCACTGCTGGTTTTCAGGCTTCCTTGAGTCCAGGCCAGGGGATACCAGAAGAAAAGTGGGAATCTTACTACCAGCTCAGTGGTACTTGAATTCTTCTAACCCATTCTGCATGCCTTTATATACCTTTTTGAGTCCACAAATAGCTGACCCATGCCTTCTGTCCGGGTTTTGTATCTGCATTCAGTGAGGGAGACAGGGTGGCCTGAACCAGAACTTGCTGTCTTATTTGTTAATGTTTGTATTTTAAAAGTCTATGACTTTTTTCTTATTACAAAAATAACACATCTTCATTGTAGAAAACTTGGAAAATAAAGATAAACTTGGGAAATAAAGATAAAGATTAAATAAAGAAAGTTAAAATCGTCTGTGTAAACGCATGAACTGAAGAAAACTGGTATTTTGGTATATCCTTTTTTTATTTCATATATATTTTTTTCCATTTTAACAATAAAAACGAATTAGATAATAGAATCATGTTGTTAATGATTTTAATGAGTAATCTTAAGATCCACATACCATTAATTTGATCTAATGTTATTTTTACTAAATCTTCTGTTTTCCATAGGTACAAAGTCTTTATCCTCAAATTGGCTGGGTTGAAATTGATCCTGATATTCTCTGGCTTCAATTTGTTTCTGTAATAAAAGAATCTGTCAAAGGTAATTGGATTTACAAAAATAAAAATAGTAAAGTATATTTTGTTTGTAATAAGAGTTTTCCTCAGGCATTGGTAGAATTTGGTGGGTTTCCTAAGTTATAATTATACATATTGTATTTGTATTGGGGTCACAGTGTCAATCCGTTTTGATCAAGAATGGCAGGGCAAACAAAAGCTTTATTTGGGGGTCTTTTAAGAATTGCAATTCAAAAATATAGGTTTGGTTAGAAACCCCAACTGTATTCTGAGTGGGAAAGGGACAGAGTTTATACAAACAGAAAAGGGGTCCTTCCAAAGGGGTTACACAAGTTGCTTTGAAAGAACTGAGATGAGTGCTGTCAGGCACTGTGCTAGATACATGACTAATTGCTTATGTCTATTGCTAGGTGGACTTTTTTAAAAAATTTTTTATTGGGTCATATTGGGGAACAGTGTGTTCTTCCGGTACCCATAAGTTCCATGTCAAGTCATTGTTTTCAATCTAGTTGTGCATGGCTCAGCTCCCTGGCCCCTGCTGGTATTATGAGCCTTGTGCTCCCCCCAGCTGATGCAGTCGGTCGCCATTGTTGGTCGCTTACACAGCCCAGCTCCAGGGAGAGCCGTTGTTCACAATATTAGCTTAGAGGGTGCAGGTCACTGGCCCATGTGGGAAGCAGAACCAGTGATCTCGGCTTTAGGAGCACAGCGCTCCAACTACCTGAGTTACCGGCCTGGCCCAACATTTTATTTTTTAATAGAGAGTTCAGTGATGCAGAGCCAGTTCCAGGAAGTAAGCGTATATCAGGATGTAGCCATTTGGTTTAGGCCAGTTCAAAAGTTCAGTTTTACTTGAAAGGAGTGAGTTAG
The DNA here is from genome assembly GCF_964194185.1 of Rhinolophus hipposideros. Lineage (NCBI taxonomy): Eukaryota > Metazoa > Chordata > Mammalia > Chiroptera > Rhinolophidae > Rhinolophus > Rhinolophus hipposideros. The sequence continues at coordinate 1,715,247 of NC_138048.1, read as the reverse complement.
CTCAGCTTCCTGGAGGCCTTCCGGCTCCATTTCAGATTGCCCTCTTGACAATATCAACTCCATTTTGCTGTTTTTCTTTCACAATAGTGTCCCAGTATTTTTTAGGGGACATTTGCCGTTTACAATGAACCACTTTGTCCAGGAGAGGTAACAGCAATTCTGTCCTCTGGTTTAAGTTTTTTTCAGCCACGGTATAAAGGCTCACCTTCCTCCTTTATTCTAGGTTGTAGCTAGTGACTATTTGATTTCCTGTTGTGTACAAAATACTAGCGGGTTATAAACAAAGTTACAACACACAGTTCCTGTTGGCAGAAATTACAATTGAGTAACCTTTATTGTAAAATAAATTTTTGTTTTGTGTTTTTCTGTGTGGTGGGTCTCTTGATGCAAAGTGCTTCCCTGGCTGTAGCTGTGGTCTGAAATCTTAGCTCTTTGAGAACATTTTCAATGCAACCTTCTTTAAGAATACAATGAAAGGTGACTTGTGGATGTAAATTCTAAATGGTCTTTACTTCATTTTTCTGGCTGAATTGCTTCTCCTTCTCACCTTTTTGGTTTGAAATATTTGAAAACCTATACAAAAATTTGTAAGAATTGTACATTGAACACTTGTATACCTTTCTCTGAGATTCAGACATGTTTTACAATGTTTACTGTACCATCCTCTATAAACTTCTTTTGGCTGATCCATTTGACGATTGGTTGTGATGCAATAACCTGTTATCCCTAGATACTTCAGCATTATTTCCAAAGAAAAAGAGTATTCTCCTATATTACCACAATGCAATTATCGCACAGGAAATTTAACATTAATATGGTAATATTTTCTAATACTTAGTCTTCGATATCCCCTACTGTCTTAGCCATGAATAACTGTTTATTCAATCCAGAATCTAACCAAAGGTGAGGGATTGCATTTAGCGGTGTCTGCAGAGTCTTTTAACAACAGCATGTTCTTCATGACATTGACAGCTTTCAAAATTGCAGACCAATTTAGTAGACTTTCCTGCATTCTGAGGTAGTCTGATTATTTCTACATGATTAGATTCAAGTGAAGTATTTTTGGAAGGAGTGCAGAATAGGGGTGATTTGTCTTCCTCAGTGCTCATATTTAAAATTGTCCCTAATTTGCCCAGAGGGATAAAGTGCTTTTTAAAAATAATATCACAAAAATCACTCAGTTGCTATAATTTAAGAAATTTGGATTTAAAAAAAACTATGTTTTTATTTGCCTCCTAGCATCTGCTTGTGTGGAAAATAGATCTGAGCTTCAATAATTATGTTACTTTCCCTAGGGAGTTTTCTGTATTACCATCTACTGGCTTCTATTATGGTTGATCATTGCTTAAATTAAGATCCTATCTTGTAGTATAATATTTTCAAAAAGAAAATACAATCTGACTGACTTTAAGTAGTGTTTTTTATAACATTTAAAGCAAAAAACCCATTTTTTGAATTATGAGAATATGACGTTTTATCCCTGTATGTAAAAAAAATACTACAAAATCATCTTAATAATGTTTTTTTATTAGCTCAACTTGTGTTATAAAAATGCTAAACCCAGAATTTTTCCTAAAGATTATACTCAGTGATTTCTTTTCCGTACTATAAAATTATAAAGAAAAACTTCACTGGCTTTTAAACATGTGTTTTGTCTATCTTTATTTTTAGCTGCAGGAATAGAGATGAATCAAATCATTGGTCTTGGGATTTCAACACAGAGAGCAACTTTTATTACGTGGAACAAGTGAGTACATTGTGTAATAAGCACTCTATTGCAGGGTTCATATCACAGTGAGTATACTGCTGTGAAATCTGTTTGGGGAATTTTAAATTTGTGAATTAAGAACAGTTTTGCTTTGTTAAGAGGGATGAAAGTAGACCTACCTTTTGGCTTATTAAAATATGTTCCGTGCATGTTATCTAGGCTTGACTTACATAAAATAATAGCAAAAAGACTGTTGCTGTTATTAAAATCCTCCATTTCTTTCTTTTCCATTTTATTTTCTTCATGTCACTTATCATCATTTAAAATTTTTATGTACTTATTTGCATATTTATTTATAAAACCTCTCCCATAGAAGTAAGAAGTTCCATGAGTGTTGGGATTTTTGTCTGCCATGTTCACACTGGGTCCCTTAAACCTATAACAATACCTGGCACATAGTAGGCACTGAAATCTTTGCGTGATTGAGATGAACCTGGAGAGGAAGGCGGGGTCCTAGACTGGGAAAGGTTATTTGTTGTTGTAAGGAGTTTGCCTCTCATAAGCAGTGGGAAACTATCAAAATCTGTTAAGCAGAAGAGTAATGTGACCAAATTTAAATTTTACAAAGAATATTCTTGAAGCAGGATTTCTAGATAGTGGATTTGAGGGAATGAGACTAAGACTGGGAAGTCTCTTTGAAGGTTATTGCTTATTCAGGTCTCTCATCTTATGTCTAAAAAGACACCCCATCTCCAGCTACTCTATTCCTTTTCACAGCATAATCGTTGTATGAAATGATGTATTTTTTTGCTCATTTTGTTTCTCAATCCCCATAAGCTCCAGGGATGTTAGTCACCCCCAACTCCCAAGTTTTTGGCCAAAGCAGCTGAAGGATATTATTAACTCAGCTGTGGCACACTAGAAGAAGAGGAGCTACAGGTTTTGGGTGAACATGTTGCATTTTGAGATGATGTGGGGCAGTCTGTTTATGAGGGGATGGAAGTTAAGTGAGAGACTGGTCCTAGAGATGTAGATTGGTCAGTGGTTCCGTGATGATTACGTTCATGAGTATGGGTTAGATTTTTCAGAGAGAGCAGCTAGTTAACAAGAGATGGTGACCAAGGATGCCAACCCTGGCAAACATCGTCATTTAACTGGCAGTCAAAGGAGGAAAAATCTGCAAAGGAAACTAAGAAGATGTACTTAGGTAGGAGGAGAAACAGTACAGTGACATCATGGCAGCTTCGGAAAGTGACAGTTTAAGGGCAAAGGAAGTGACTGTTTGGAGCCACTATTGTAGAAAGGTCAAGTCAAATTGAAAAGGATCCTATAAATCTGGGAACTTTGATGACCATAGTGAATATAATTTTCATGAATGATTGGGAATCTAAATTGCATTTGAATTGTATTTGGTTGAGGTCCTGGGGGGTGATGAGGAAACATTGAGGGAGCTTGGCTAGGTGAGGGGCATCAAGAGAGATGTTTTTGGTTCTGCTTCAAAGATGGGGAGATTAAGTGTGTTTAGAGAAGGGATATTTGATTAAATGAAATGATGAAAGAGATAGGGAGTCATTGATATAGAGAGTACTGGTAGAGATGCCAATCTTAGACTTGGATAGGGAAAGCTTTTCCTCTGAACCAAGACAGAGATGCATGATGGCTGTAGGTGTAGCTGGTGGAGGAGTGGGAAGTTGAGAAAGGTCATTCATTGCATTCTTATTTCCTTTGAGAAATAGGAGGCCAGTGGTGCCATAGAGTTTGAGAAATGTGGTGAAAATTTGGATGTGCCATTTGTGGGGAATGGAGAGGAAACTAATGAAGGACACTTATCATTGTAAGTGACTTTGAGAGCATGGACATGACTGTGTTTCATAGATACAGATTCGTACAAATGCACAAGGCTACGTGACTTTTCCCCAACCTTTCTCAAGGGTTCTGGCTTTGAAAGTGGAGACAGAGAAAGTTAGATTGATCCCAGGTTGAAAAGTTAGATAGTTAACTCAAAAGTCAAGGGGTAGAGAGTAACATCATGCAAAATAGTGGAGTAGGAAGCTGTAGGTTTGGTCCCTCCACAAAAACAACCATTGAGTTGGAAAGAGAGAATGGAATAAACTATTTAAGCACTCTAGAAACTAATTAGCCCTTATAACAAGCAGGAAAGTGCTGGATGAAGATAGAGGCTTCTATTCTTAATTAAGAGAGGGCATGTTGCAAACCAGCCACGATCCTCCATTCCCAGGCACTGCTGTGGATGTGGGGAAAGCAGCCCACATTCCTGGAGCAAGTGGCTGGTGTCAGGGAAGGCAGTGAGGACCTTGTCCTACAAAATTTTGACTTATATACTTTGGTGGATTTGACAGTACCCTGCAGGACTGGTACAGATACTTACCTAAGGTCCGGTTCTTTGGGCATTCTTAGCTGCAGTGCCTTCCTAGACAGCATCTGTTGGAAGATTTAAAGAGCCATTACCTTTCTGGGTTGTTTTGGAGCCAGACATTTAACAAAATCTTTGTCAGGAGAGGCCCATACAAGAAACGTCATAATCAAAATGCCAAAGCTTAAAGACAAAGAGAGAATCTTAAAAGCAGCAATAGAAAAGCAGTTAGTTATCTACAAAGGAGCTTTCATAAGATTATCAGCTGATTTCTCAACAGAAACTGCAGGCCAGAGGGAGTGGCAGGAAATACTCAAAGTGATGAAAAGCAAAGACTACAACCAAGATTACTCTACCCAGCAAAACTATCATTTAGAATCGAAGGACAAATAAAGAGTTTCCCAGATAAGAAATATATAAAGCAAATATTGATGGACATAAAGGGAGAGATGTATAGTAACACAGTCATAGTAGGAGACTTTAACACCTCATTGACATCAGTGGATAGATCATCCAGATAGAAAATCAATAAGGAAAAAGTGGCCTTAAATGGCACATTAAACCAGATGGATTTAATTGATATTTTTAGGGCATTCCACCCCAAAGTAGCAGAATATACACTCTTTTCAAGCACCATTCAAAAAATTTTCAGGGTAGACCACATGTTAGGCCACAAAACAAGCCTTGATAAATTTAAGAAGATTGAAATAATACCAAGCATCTTCTCCAATCTTAATGGTATGAAACTAGAAATCAACCACAAGAAGAAAACTGAAAAACACACAAACACATGGAGGCCAAATAAAATGCTACTAAACAGTGAATGGGTTAATAATGAGATCAAGGAAGAAAAATCAAAGATAACTTCAGATAAATGAAAATGAAAACACAACAATGCAAAAATCTATGGAAGATGCTCAATGTAGTTTTAAGAGGAAAACACATAGCAATATACAACTACCTCAAGAAATAAGAAAAATCTGAAATAAATACTCTAAACTTACATCTAAGGAATGTAGGAAAAGAAGAACAAACACAGCTCAAAGTGAGTAGCAGGAATGAAATAATAAAGATTCGAGTGGAAATAAATGAAAGAGTCTAAAAAAAAAAAAAGAATACATAGCCAAGAGCTGGTTCTTTGAAAAGATAAACAAATTTGATAAGCCTTTAACCGGACTCATCAAGAAAATAAAAGAGAGGACCCAAATGAATAAAATCAGAAATAAAAGAGGAATACTAAGGATTATAAGACAATATTACAAATAATTATGTGCCTGTTGCGACCTGCACAACACAAGCCGTGGGAAGGCGAGGGAGGCGGCGAGGGTTAAACTATAATAAAGAGACAGAGACTCGAATACAGTTAAATCACAGAGGACCAAGGGACTTGCAGCCTCAAGAGACTGGAGCCCCGAATCAGGTCACCGTGGGTATTTATTGATTTTTTACAATAGGAATCACATGATTAGGGGTAGGGTCTGCGAAACTCTTACACCACTTGATAAACATTTTTTCCAATTCCCATAATTGTCCCATAGCAACCAGTGCATGCCATCCCCAAATGACCAAGGTGCGGTACATACAATCCCTGGGGGAGCAAGTCTCACAAGGTGAAACTATCCCATGAGCCAAGCAGGAAGAGTGAGATATTATCGCTCTAATGGGTCCTTTACACTTGAGGGCGCAGGACAATAGTTGAGGCATGCGGCAGCAGCTTCTCAGAAGAGGAGGGGCACAGCCACCCCTTAACTTTATTACTTTAACTCATGGGGGTTCTAAGGGGGTCCCGTCTGGCTTAAGTCGTCCCTCCCATGAGGAAACTTACTGGTCTTTGACTGCAGACCCTGCTTACAAGGACCAAACATGGAGACTTAGGGTAACATAAACTCAACCCCAATAAGGGACAATCCCGCAGGGTCACCTTTCCCTAAGGAAAGATTGGAGGGGACAGACTGTTAGGCTGCTATGTGACTACATGTGCCAACAAATTGGACAATGTGGAAGAAATGGATAAATTCCTAGAAACATATACAGTCTTTCAAGACTGAATCAAGAAGAAACAGAAAATTTGAACCGACTGATTACTACAAATGAAATCAAGTCTGTAATTAAAGAACTCCCAACAAACAAAAGCCTGGACCAGGTGGCTTCACAGGTGAATTTTACCAAACATTCAAAGAAGAATTCACACCTATCCTTTGCAGACTATTCCAAAAAAATTCAAGAGGAAGAAAGGCTTCCAAACTCATTTTATAGGATGATCATTACTTAAAAAAAAAAAAAAAAAAAAAAGGAAGAAAGGAAAATATAGGCTGATATCCTTGATGAACATAGATGCAAAAATCCTGAACAAAATATTAGCAAACTGAATTCAGTAATACATTAAAAAGATCGTACACCACGATCAAATGGGTTTTATTCCTTGGATGCAAGTTTGGTTCAATATTTGCAAATCAAGTCACGTGATAAACAAAATGGATGATAAAAGTTGTGTCATATCAATAGATGCAGAAAAAACATTTCATAAAACCCAGCACCATTCATGATTAACAACTCTCCCCAAAATGGGAATAGAGTGAACATACCTCAACATAATGAAGGCCACATATGGCAAACACATTATATTCAACAGTGACAATCTGAAAGCATTTTCCTTAAAATCAGGAACAAGACCACTTCTATTCAACATAGTATTGGAAGTCCTCTCCACAGCAATGACAAGAAAAATAAATAAAAGGCATCCAAATTGGAAAGGAAGAAGTAAAACTGCCATTATTATTTTTCATTTTTTTAATTAGTTTCAGGTGTACAAAACAATGTAATAGACATTTATCATTTATATCCCTCACACATTGATAACCCCCTTCCTCCCTCTGACATCGCAAACAGCCATTACATTTCCACTGTCTCTATTCCTAATGCTAAACTCCACTTCTTGTAAATATAAATATAAATATATATAAAATTGTAGTTGACATTCATTATTGTTCAGCTTCAGCTTCAGGTGTACAATGCAGTGATCAGGCATCTACATCATCCCTGAGGTAGCCTCTCTAATGGGACAAGCGTCCATCGGATACCCTACAAAATCTTTACAACATTATTGATTACATTTCCCAAACTGACTTTCATATCCCCATCGCAATCTTGTGGTTACTGACTGTTCTTTCTAATCCCCTCACCTTTCCCCTTATCCCCACCGTCCCTCCCATCTAGCAACCCTCAGTTTTTCCTCTATGTCTCTGAGACTGTTTCTGATTAGTTCATTCATTTATTCTTTTCTTTAGATTCCAAATATAAGTGAGATCATATGATGTTTGTTTTTCTCTGTCTGACTTATTTCACTTAGCATAATGTTCTCTAGGTCCATCCATATTGTTGTAAATGGTAAGATTTCATTCTTCTTTATGGCTGCATAATACTCCACTGTATGTGAAAATATAGGAAGAAACTTTACAGACATTACACAGGGTAAGATTTTTACTGATGTATCCCCTTGGGCAAGGGAAGTAAGAGAAAAAATAAACATGTAGGATTACATCAAACTAAAAAGTTTTTTCACAGCAAAGAAAGCCATGAATAAAACTCCTACTGAATGGGAGAAGATATTTGCCAATGATATATCCAATAAGGGGTTAATATCCAAAATTTATAAAAAACTCACTCAACTCCAAAAAAACAAACAACCCAGTTTAAAAATGGGCAGAGGACATGAAGAGACATTTTTCTAAAGAGGACATACAGATGGCAAACAGACATATGAAAAAATGCTCTATCTCACTAATCATTAGAGAAATACCAATAAAAACCACAATGAGATACCACCTCACCCCAGTCAAAATGTCTATCATCAGTAAATCAACAAACAAATGCTGGCGAGATGGTGGAGAAAAGGGAACCATCGTGCACTGTTGGTGGGATTGCAGATTGGTGCAGCCACTATGGAAAACAGTATGGAGGTATCTCAAAAAACTGAAAATCGAACTACCTTATGACCCAGCAATTCCACTCTTAGGTGTCTATCCAGAGAAATCCAAAACTCTAATTCAAAAAATTTGTGCACCCCTATGTTTGTTGCAGCACTATACACAAAAGTGCCATTATTAAGGGATGACATGATGCTGTATGTACAGAACCCTGAGTCCACCAAAAAACTATAAGAACTGATAAATGAATTCAGTAAAGTAGCTGGATACAAAATTAATATTCAGAAATCGGTTGCATTTTTGTACATCAATAATGAACTATCATCAGAAAGAGAAATTAAGAAAAAAATTCCCATTTTCAATTGCATCAAAATAAGTAACTAAGAATCAATTTAGCCAACAAGGTAAAAGTCCTTTACTTGGAAAATTATAAGATGTTGAAAGAAACTGAAGGAGAAACAAATAAATGGGTAGGGAAAATCAACATTGCTAACATGTTCACACTACCCAAAGCAATCTACAGATTCGGTGCAATCCCTATCAAAATACCCATGGCATTTTTCACAGAACTAGAACAAATAAAATTTATATAGAACTATAAAAGACCTTGAATAGCCATGGCAATCTTGAAAAAGAAGAACAAAGCTGGAGGTTATCACGCTACCTGATATGAAATTATACACTTTGTGAGGGGTGTAAATGTCTAACTATTATATGTTGCTCTGTACACCTGAAACTAATTTTAAAAATTACACTACAAGGCTATGTAGTAATCAAAATAGCAGAGTATTGGCATAAAAACGGACACATAGTTCAATGGAATAGAATAGAGAGAAATAAACCCACAGCTATATGGTCAATTAGTGTATGACAAAGGAGGCAAGAATATACAATGGGGTAAAGACAGTCTCTTCAATAAATGGTGTTGGGAAAACTGAACAGATACATGCAAAATAATTAGACCACTGTATAAGACCCAAAACCATAAATCTTTTTTTTTTTTTTTTAAAGATTTTATTGGGGAAGGGGAACAGGACTTTATTGGGGAACAGTGTGTACTTCCAGGGCTTTTTTCCAAGTTAAGCTGTTGTCCTTTCAATCTTAGTTGTGGAGGGTGCTGTTCAGCTTCAAGTTGTTGTCCTTTCAGTCTTAGTTGTGGAGGGCGCAGCTCAGCTCCAGGTCCAGTTGCCGTTTTTCTAGTTGCAGGGGGTGCAGCCCACCATCCCTTGCCGGAGTCAAGGAATCAAACTGGCAACCTTGTGGTTGAGAGCCCGCTGGCCCATGTGGGAATCGAACCGGCAGCCTTCGGAGTTAGGAGCACGGAGCTCTAACCACCTGAGCCACCGGGCCAGCCCCAAAACCATAAATCTTGTAGAAGAAAACATTGGCAGTAAGCTCTCTGACATTGCTCATATTTATATATATTCCAATTTGTTTATTTTTTCATTTGTTTCCCTCCCCTGAGGCAAAGGAAACAAATGAAAAATAAACAAATGGGACTACATCAAACTAAAAAGAGCAGGAAACCATCAACAAAACAAAAATACAACCTACTGATTGGGAGAAGATATCACCAATGACACATCCAATAATGAATTAATATCTAAAATATATAAAAAAGTCATACAACTCAACACCAAACAATAAACAACATGATTAAAAACTGGCAGAAGACCTGAATAGACATTTCTACAAAGAGGACATACAGATGGCCAATAGACATATGAAATGATGCTCAATGTCCCTAATTGTCAGAGAAATTCACATAAAAACCACAATGAGATATCACCTCACACCTGTGAGAATGGCCATCATCAATAAATCAACAAAACAACAAGTGTTGGCAAAGATGTAGAGAAAACCCTTGTGCACCAATTCTTGTGCACTGTTGGTGAGATTGCAAATTGGTGCAGCCACTATGGAAAAAAATATGGAGTTTCCTCAAAAAATTAAAAATAGAGCTACCTTATGACCCAGCAGTTCCACTTCTGGATATTTATCTGAAGAAATCCAAAACGCTGATTAGAAGTATTCAAATAAGCAATATGCAGTATTGATAGTAACATCGAATACTGCAGGTTCGCCAGTTGAGGAGCTGGGAAATAGTCTTTGACTCAATTTCAAATTTAGGAGTAAGGGAGATTTAAGGGAATTAACCCAATAGAAAAAAGCAGTACCTCAAAACATGACCTTTGGAAATAGGGTCATTGCAGATGTAATTAGTTACGGTGACTCATAATGCTGTAGGGTGGCTTCCTAATCCAGTATGATTGGTGTTCTCATGCAAGGACAGCCATGTGAATACAGATGCAAAAAGAATGCCATGTGACGAAGTATTGGAGTGACGCATCTATAAGCCAAGGAATGCCAAAGTTTGCTGCAAACCACTGGAAGTTAGGCAGAGGCAAGGAAGGATTCCTTTACAGGCTTCAGAGGGAGTATGGTCTTGTCAACACCTTGACTTTTAGCCTCCAGAACTGGGTGAGACAAATTGCTATTGCTGTAAGCCACTCAATTTGTGATACTTTGTTATGGTCACCCAAGCAAACTAATACAATGGTCAATTAATTTTAGGTAAGGGTGCCAGGACCGGGAATTAGGGAAAGAACAGTTTTTTCAACAAATGATGCGAGAAAACTGGATATCCACATGCAAAGAAATGAAGTTGGACCCTTACTTTACACAATATACAAAAATTACCTCACATAATGAGTCAGACTAAATTTAAAAGGCAAAACTATTAAACACTTAAAAGAAAACAGAAGAAAGTCTTCATGACCATGGATTTAGCAGTGATTTTTAAAATGGCTCGAAAGCACAGCTTACAAAAGAAAAAATAGATAAATTGGATTTCATCAAAATTAAAAACTTTTGAGCATTAAAGAATACTATTAAGATAGTTTCACGTATTAATGATGACTAATTTTTCTCTAATTTTCTTAATCATTAGAACTTTCCATGGTAGAAAAATTGCCCTAAATTTAATCATAAATAATAAGAAATAAAACCATGTTGGAATTATTTTGAAATAATGTGCAATTTGCATATTAAAAATGTCTGAGAAAATTTACAGTCATTGATATCTCACATGTGCAGTTAGATTTCTAAAAACTAACTGCAATATGTATTATGGAAGGTGTTTGTCTTAGAATGTTTGGTTTGTAATTGCATCTAAAATTGAGGACTAAAACAATAGGAAATTCACTTCTCTGATTTGTATTAATCACAGTGGTGACTGGATCACTAAAGCAAAAGGAAGTGACATGTTTATGATGTAGGTGAATGATGTGATTCCCATTAATAAAGATGAAAAACAAAAAAGACACAATTAAGAGAGTAAAAAGAAAACTCATAAAATGGGAAGAAATATTTGCAAATCATGTATTCAACAAAGAGTTAATATCCACAATATACAAAGAACTACAACTCAACAAAAAGCCCAAATAACCCAATTCATACATGGACAAAGGACTTGATAATATACAAACAATTTATAAACATATGAAAAATGCTCACTATCATTAGTCTTTGGGGAATAACAAATCAAAACCACAATGAGGTAAAAACCACTTCACACCCACTAGGATTGCTATAACTTAAAAATGGAAATTAATATTGGTGAGGGTGTGGAAAAATTAGAACTTTCATATTTTGTTTGTGGGAATGTAAAATGGTCTAGCTGCTATGAAAAACAGTTTGGCAGTTCCACAAAAACTAAACATAGAATTACCATATAACCGAGAAATTCTAACCGTGTTCATACCCAAAGGAACTGGGAACAGGTACTGTACAGCAATGTTTACAGTGTCATTGTTCACCACGAGAAGGTGGAAACAACCCAAGTGTCTGGAAATAGCAGTAATAGTTACACAGCATTGTGAAATGTACTGCATGCCATTGAATTGTGTACTACTTACAAATGGCTATAATGGTACATTTCATGTTATGTATATTTTACCACAATTACAAAAACAGAGAGAGAGAGAGAAGGCAAATTCTTTTTTTTTAATTTAAATTTATTTATTGGGGTGACAATTGTTAATGAAATTACATAATTTCAGGTGTACAATTCTGTATTACATGAACTATAAATCCCATTGTGTGTTCACCACCCAGAGTCAGTTCTCCTTCCATCACCATATATTTGATCTCCCGAGAAGGCAAATTCTTAATAAAAATGATAGACCATGGGAAATTGAGTAAGCCTGGAAGGGGTTGGTAAACAGAAAAGTGTATGTTTGAGGGATTAAAAGTTGCGGTGTCTTTGAAGGGAAGATATTTAGGGAGTAAAATCGAGAGAACTGAAATAGAGTCATGCGCCACGTAGTGACATTTTGGTCAACAATGGACTGCATATACGATGGTAGTCCTATGAGATTATAATAAAGCTGAAAAATTCCTATCTCCTGGTGACGTCGTCGCCATCATTAACATCTTAGCAAAACATGGTACTTTGGAGTTTGTGGTGATGCTGGTGTAAACCTACTGTGCTCCCAGTTGTATAAAAGTCTAGTGCACACAATTAGGTACAGTACATAATACTTGATAATGGTAATAAACGACTGGTACTGGTTTATATACTTACTATACTTTTCATCATTTTTTAGAGTGTACTCTTTCTGCTTGTAAAAAACAGTTCACTGTGAAACAGCACGCTGTGTCAGCCTGCAGCGGCCTCATACACCTCCTGTTTACCGCATCTCTTGATTGCATCATTTCTTATCTCTTGTGCTTGCTTTAATCTCATATTGTTTTGTACAGTACCATGCTGTACAGTCTTGTAGCCCAGGAGCAGTAGTCTATACCATATGCCTGGGTGTGCAGTGGGCTGTACCATCTAGGTGTGTGCAATGCTCTTTGCGATGTCCACACAATGATGAAACCTTATGACACATTTCCCAGAACAAATCCCTGTTGTCAAGCAACCCATGACTGTAATTGCTGGATGGGTTGACTGATACATTGGACTGTTAGAATTTCAGTGGTAGAATGTTTCCAGTTAATAAAGTGAAGGATGTGACCATGGGTGTGAACTGCTTAATAAGAGTGGGAAGTGACAGTCTTGGGAATTGAACATGGTTAAATTCACACACAAGATGGGGTAGAAAGCAAGCCTCAGTTGGATGTTGAAAATTAATAGATTATTATTAGTGGTTGATTTGTGGGACCCTCAAAGGAAAAAAATCATTTATTTCTACTGTATTTCTTAGTTCTGTACTTTTATTGTAGTATTGGCCTAGAGTTTGTTGAATTTATTTTTATTGGACCAATTTTGGTAAGCCTGGTAGGTTGCCAATGGCTGAGAAATGTAGAAATGGCAATACTTCAGCTCTCCTGTAGGCACAGAGGCTCTCATCTGATTGTGTACATCAAGGTAAATACAACTAAGGGGGAAAGCACTGGCCTCTTTATCTTGCTTTAAAAGTGTATAGGCACTTTTATAGGCACATTAAAGGTCTTTTCATTAGTTTTTGGTTTTATTAGTTTCAGGTGTATAAAACAATGTAATAGTTAGACATTTACCCCCCTCACAAAGTGATGACCCCCCTCCCCCAATCTACTACCCCTCTGACTTTGTATGTAGCTGTTACAATTCCATTGACTCTATTCCCTATGCTGTACTCCACATCCCGTGACTATTTATATTTATAGTTAACATTCACTATTATTCATCTTCAGCTTCAGGTGTACAGCGCAGTGGTCAGGTATCTACACCATCCCTGAAGTGATCTCCCCAATAAGACGTGTGCCCATCTGACACCTACAAAATCTTTACAACATTATTGATTATATTCCCCAAACTGTATTTCATATCCCTGTAGCAATATTGTACTTTCTATTCCCCTCACCATCTCACCCATCCTCACCCTCTTCCCATCTAGCAACCATCAGTTTCTTGTCTATATCTCTGAGTCTATTTCTGTTTAATTTGCTCATTTATTTTATTCTTTAGATTCCATATATAAGGGAGATCATATAGTACTTGTCTTTCTCTGCCTGACTAATTTCAGTTAGCATAATGTTCTCTAGGTCCATCCACATCATTGCAAATGGTAAGGTTTCATTCTTCTTTATGGCCGAGTAATACTCCATTGTATAAATGTACCACAGTTTCTTAATCCAGTCATCGACCGATGGGCATTTTGGTTGTTTCTATGTCTTGGCTATTGTATATAGTGCTGCAATAAACATAGGGGTGCATACATTTTTTTGAATTAGCTATTTGGATTTCTCTGGATAGTTACCCAAGAGTGGAATTGCTGGTTTATAAGGTAGTTCCATTTTCAGATTCCTGAGATACCTCCATACTGATTTCCATAGTGGCTGCACTAATCTGCAGTCCCACCAACAGTGCACGAGGGTTCCCCTTTCTTCACATCCTTGCCAGCACTGTTGTTTGTTGATTTGTAGATGATAGCCATTTTGACTGGGGTGAGGTGGTATCTCATTGTGTTTTGTATTTGCATTTTTCTAATGATTAGTGAGGTTGAGCATTTTTTCATATGACTGCTGGCCATCTGTAAGTCCTCTTTAGAGCAATGTCTCTTCATGTCCTCTGCCCATTTTTTAATTGGGTTGTTTGCTTTTTGTTGTTGAGTTGTATTAGTTTTTATAAATTTTGGATATTAACTCCTTGTCAGATGTGTCATTGGCAAATATCTTCTCCCATTCAGTAAGATGCCTTTTTGTTTTATTGATGGTTTTCTTTGCTGTGAAAAAACTTTTTAGTTTGATGTAATCCCATATGTTTATTTTTTCTTTTACTTCTCTTGTCTGAGAGGATGTTTCAGTAAAAATACAACTAAGAGTAATGTCTGCAAATTTACTTCCTACATTTTCTTCTAGGAGTTTTATGGTTTCAGATCTTACATTTAAGTCTTTAATCCATTTTGAATTTATTCTTGTTTATGGTGTAAGGAGGTGGTCCAGCTTCATTTTTTTGCATGTGTCTGTCCAGGTTTCCCAGCACCATTTGTTGAATAAACTGTCTTTACCCCAATGTAAATTCTTGTTTCTATCATCGTAGGTTAGATGACCATGTAGGCATGGATTTATTTCTGGGCTCTCTATTCTATTCCATTGATCTCTGTGTCTGTTTTCATGTCAGTACCATGCTGTTTTGATTACTATGGCCTTGTAGTGTGTTTTGGTGTCATGTAGCATGATACCTCCCACTTTGTTCTTATTTTTCAAGATTGCCATCGCTGTTCAGGGTCTTTTCTGGTTCCATATAAATTTTAGGATTATATGTTCTAGTTCTTTGAAAAATGCCACTGGTAATTTAATAGGGATTGTGTTGAATCTATATATTGCCTTAGGTAGTATGGACATTTTAACTATATTCTTCCTATCCATGAGCACGGTATGTGTTTCCATCTATTTGTATCTTCTTTAATTTCTCTCTTCAGTACTAATTTTTCTGAGTAGAGGTGTTTTACTTCTCTTGTTAAATTTATTTCTAGTATTTTATTGTTTTTGAAGCAGTTGTAAAAGGGACTGTTTTCTTAATTTCTTCTGAGATTTGTTACTGGTGTATACAAATGTAACTGATTTCTGAATATTACTTTTGTATCCTGCTACTTTACTAAATTCATCCATCAGCTCTACGAGTTTGTTGGTGGAGTCTTTGGCGTTCTCTATATAGTATCATGTCATCTGCATATAATGACAGTTTTACTTCCTCCTTTCCAATTTGGATGCCTTTTCTTTCTGTCCGTCTTTTTTTTTATTGTGGAATATTGGGGGACAGTGTGTGTTTCCAGGACCCATCAGCTCCATGTCAAGTCGTTGTTTTCAATCTAGTTGTGGGGGGGGTCGCAGCTTCGCGCCAGGTCAAGTCATTGTCTTCATTGCGCGCTCACTGGCTGCGCCCTCCGCAGCTAGAATCGAACCGGCAACCTTGGTGTTACGAGCACTGCGCTCTAACCACTGAACAAACGGGCTTCCTACTGGCGGCTCAGCTCCAAGTTCAAGCCGTTGTCTCTCCCTGGTCCATGTGGGAATCGAACCAGCAATTTGGAGTTATGAGCACCGCGCTCCAACCACTGAGCCAACCAGCCGCCCTGCCTTTTATTTCTTTTTCTGATTGCTGTGGCGAGACCGTCCATAACTATGTTGAATAAAAGTTATGGTGAAAGGGGGCAACCTTGTCTTTTTCCTGATCTTAGGGGGAATGGTTTCAGCTTTTCCCCATTGAGTATGATGTTAGCTGTGGGTTTGTCATATATGGCCTTTATTATGTTGAGATATGTTACCTCTATTCCTACTTTGCTGAGAGTGTTTATCATAAATTGCTGCTGGATTTTGTGCTTTTTCTGCATCTCTTGATATGATCCTATGATTTTTATCCTCCATTTTGTTAATGTTGTGTATCACGTTAATTGATTTGTGGATAGTGAACCAACCTTGCATACCAGGGATGAATCCCAGTTGATCGTGGCTATGATCTTTTTAATGTATTGCCAAATTTGGCTTGCTGATATTTTGTTGAGGATTTTTACATCTATGTTCATTAGGGATATCGGCCTATAGTTTTCTTTTTTTTGTGATAGTGGCCTCATATAAAGAGTTTAGGAGCCTTCCCTCCTTCTGGATTTTTTGGAATAGTTCGAGAATATTTGATAATTCTTTTTTGAATGTTTGGTAAAATTCACCATTTGGTAAAGCCGTCTGTAGGGACGGAGTCCCAGAGGGCACTTTCCAGGCTCTCGGCCCCATGTGGAAAGGTGCTGACTCAGTTATTATATGGCCATCAGATGTAATTAGATGGTCATCCGCTGTGGCTGGCTGGCCATCAGCTGTTAACGGTTAGCCATTAGCTACTAATATAACTGCTGTGGCTACGCCCTCAAGGGGGTTAGTTGATTGGCAGAGAAGCAGAAGGCGGATCGCAGATCGTGTGGATCCTGCTTCCTACAACTCCAACCCAGCCGCCAGCGAGAATATAGTGGTATGAACCCTCTATCCATGGCTCCGTGGGTGTTCCTTTTTGGCCTCACCATATCCTGTGTTCTAGTGCGGGGAGCGGGAGCTGAGTCCCTGCATGACACCTTCTGGTCCAAGGCTTTTGTTTGTTGGGAGCTTGTTGATTATCGATTCAATTTCCGTGGTAGTAATCAGTCTATTCAGATTTTCTATTTCTTCTTGATTCAGCCTTGGAAGTCTGTATGCTTCCAGAAAATTATCCATTTCTTCCAAATTGTCTAATTTGTTGGTGTATAGCTGGTCGTAGTATTTCTTAAAACTTTTTGTATTTCTGTGGTGTGTGTTATTACTTCTCTTTTATTTCTTTCTTTTCAAGTTTCTTTTTCTTTTTTAATTAAAGTGTATTGGGGTGACAATGGTTAGTAAAGTTACATAGGTTTCAGGTGTAAAATTCTGTAATACATTATCTATATATCACATTGTGTGTTCACCACCCAGAGTTAGTTCTCCTTCCATCTGATTTTATTAATTTGAGTTCTCTCTCTTTTTTTCTTGATGAGTCTGCCTGTCGATTATGTTTATCTTTTCAGAAAAACAGCTCTTGGTTTCATTGATCTTTTGTATTGTTTTTTTGTTCTCTATTTCATTAGCTTTATTTAAAATTTTATTTTAAGAATACACATTGTAGTGCTTCAAAAAGAGTATCTTTTTGGATAAAATCTGATCTAAAATTTCATACTCAATATCACATAATAATCGTTATAAAGTGTGTTCAATTTATAAAATCAAAGAGAAGGAAGGCATTTGGAAAGCCCCATAAAATTAAACCATACTTTGAAGTTATAGTTTGCTCTCTAATATTGTTTTGTAACAGATATTTTATATATTATAGACTTTGATTATTGCATTTCAAAATGTTTTCATCTTTCTTAGGAAAACAGGCAAGCATTTTCACAACTTCATTACTTGGCAAGACCTAAGAGCTATTGAACTTGTAAAATCATGGAATACTTCTCTTCTAATGAAGGTAATCTTTTTCTTCTCTGCAATTTGAATAGTACTGTTTTTCCTATAAATGTCCCTTAACTATATACTTAATTGTATAATCACCTACTTATGATGCTTTTGGACATTAAGAAGAGAATACATACATGAACACTCCCACATGAGTGAGATCTAGTAGTAGGTACCCAAAAGCATATGTGATAGACCGAAGTACTTCACCACTACACTTCAGGAAGTCCTGAGGTTTGGGTTAGACCAGAGATTCACGTGTTAGTGAGAATTCATATTTCCATTCATGGGGAAATGGAAAAAATACAGACTATGCCCAGAAAAGGTACAGTATCCGCATTCCATCAATTTTGTTATAAAAGTGGAGAATATATATTGACATAAATAACTAGCTCACCTCCACATGCTCTTACCTTAATGTGATGCTTGCCAACGGTGATGATGATGACAGTGACAATGGCTGCTTCATCTCGCTGCTAAGTGGGAGATTATTGAGTCAAAGACAATTTCCCAGCTCCTCAACTGGCGAACCTGCAGCATTCGATGTTACTGTCAATACTGCATATTGCTTATTTGAATACTTCTAATGTCACACATTTGAATGCCTTCTCAGCTCGGGCACAAGTACAGTCGGTGAATGGGGCAGTGTCGGGGGCATCAGTTTTACTTGATAAGTATTTGGAGATAGTAATTGTATGTAAAAACAAACATGAACGTATTACAGAATATGACAGCAGTGCATGAGTGAAACACTTTTGCCATAATCTCACACACACTGATTTTCTTTTTGCTAGTTTAGTATGTAAAAATGCACCTTGCTTTAATAATGTGTGAGGCTGAATGCTGAGAGGTGCTGTTTCCCGGAAAGACACAGCAGTTAAGGGAGTGGAAAGTGGTTGTAAGGAAAAGTCATGAATCCTGAATGGGACAATTTTAAATTATGCTGTTCATAATGTGTAATTTTTTTACCTTAATGTCTACTTTTAGTTTGTAATAGGTCAATATATCAAATGTTCCTTAAGTCACGACTAGTTCCTTAAGTCAGCCAATGAGATATTTTATTCCTTTGAAAATAAATTGTGACCATGAAAATACCTCTGTAGTACAAGCCCCAAATCTCAAGTCATGACACAAAACTGTGACTTCAAGCATAATGTTGAGCGTTTCAAGCACTTTGTTTCAAGCACTTGGGTGTGACGTGTGTTTTGGCTTCTCTTAGCATAAAATGCGCACAGACTTGGAGTTGAGCACACAGTCCCGGGGCCCATCCTGCCAGTGAAGGAAGCCTACCCTGCAGTCCTCCCTGCCCAGGTGCTTACACCGCGTCTCCCCGAAAGTAAGACCCAGGTGGACAATCAGCTCTAAGGCGTCTTTTGGAGCAAAACTTAATATAAGACCCGGCATTATATTATATTATATTATATTATATTATATTATATTATATTATATTATATTATAAACCCGGTGTTATAATAAAATAAGACCAGGTCTTATATTAATTTTTGCTCCAAAAGACTCATTAGACTAACTGTTCAGCTATGTCTTATTTTGGGGAAACATGGTAGTTTATTTATTGAGGCTCTCGGAAATGTTTAGGGTGTGTGTTCCTGAGCTGTCACTAAGGTCATTAGTTTAGCCAAGACTGGCCACAAGCAGAATGGTGAAATAATCGGCCACCATTGTTCTCCTCCTATCCCCAGGCACCCATGCTTCCTTTCCCTGTGGTTCTGCTTCTTGTCTACTGGTTGCTAAGTCTTCTTTTTGCTTTTAGCATAAAAACCTCTACTCGTGACCACGGTTTGGCTCTGTCTGCAGCTCTGACCACTTCCCAGACGCCTTCTCTCTGAAGCTGCTAAGGCTTAAGCTCCAGCTCAGCCAGCCTACTCTTATTCTTGTAACACCCAAGACCTTTGCCACCTTAGGCCCTCATACCTGTAAGAGGCTCCCTCTGCTATCATGGATGGATCTTTGTCATTTTTCACGTCACCTCCTCTGGGAGCCCTTACCTGCCATCCTATTTAAAGTAGACCTCCAACCCCCATCCAGTCTCTTGTCTCACTGCCCTTTATTTCTATCAAATGTCAAAGATTCTGAAACATATCTTTTAAATTGAAATTTTAATCAATGTAATTGTAGAGTCACCTGCAGTTCCAAGAAAGAATACTGAGCTTCCTTATACACTTTGTAGTTTCTCTCAGTTGTAATGTTTTATAACACTACAGTGTAATGTTACAGCCAACATACTCTCATGAACACATTCATAGATCTTACCCAGATTTTTACTTGTGTGCATGTGTGTATTCATTTCTATACAGCTTTTCGTGTGTTCCTGTAGCCAGCACCATAGGCGAGACACTCAGCAGTCCATCACTCAAGGACCCCTCGTGCTGCTCTTTATAACCAAGCCCATGTCCTCCTGTGCATCTCCCCACCTGCCTCCATCCCCAGCTCCTTGCAACCACTAATCTGTCCTTCATTTAAAAGATGTGATATACATAGAAGCATACAGTATAAGATCTTTGGGGATTTGCTTCCTTCACTTAGTGTAGTTTTCTGGAGGATCGAAGTTGTTTCATGTGTCAATAGCGTGTTTCTTTTTATTGCTGAGTTGTTCAGTGGTATAGATATCCTACCTGTTGGAGGACATCTGTGCTGACTCCAGTTTTTGGCTGTCACAGATAAAGTTGTTTTGAACAGAATTTTGTGTGAACATAAAATTTCATTTATCTGGGGTAAATACCCCAAGAGTATAATTGCTAGGTCTTATGGTAATTGCATGGCTTGTAAGAAATTGCCAAACTGTTTTCCAGAATGGCTGTACCATATACATTCTAGCCAGCAATGTATGAGTTATAAGACAAACATTTTTCTCATTTTAACATTTTTGAAATCAGGATGCATTTGAACCATTAATTATATCTTAGCATTATATCATAATTTAACTGGCAGGATGTTTTTCTTTTTATTAAATAACGATTCCTTTTACAATTACTGTCTTCTTAGATGATCTTATCTGTTGATTTGATTACTTATTTGTCTGTCTCTTTCCACTAGGATGTAAATTTAGGGAAGGCAGGATTCTGCCTGTAGTATTCACTGTTTTCTCAAGGGCTAGGACAGTCCTTGGTACATAGAAGGAACTCAATAAATATGTTAAATTGGTGAACAACAGGGCGAACTGTGTGTATGTTGACTAAAAATGCCAGTGTTAGAAGGCTTAATTCTTTTTATGTAACCAATGCCCCACCACCCAAGGTGTATACATTTTAACAGAAGATCCTTGAAGGAGCCTCATTCTAATTTTCACAGAGAAAAGTATGGTGTGTTTAGGGAGGAAGAACGCATTTCAGTTTGAGGCATTTGTTAACATATAATCAGAAGGATTATGGGTGGCCACTTTAAATACTTTTAAAAAGTCTTATGTTTTAATAAATAATGTAAAATATAAAGAAATTCAGAAGGTTTGAGCTCTGAACAAGTGAAATGAAGTTAAAAGGGTACAAACTTCCAGTTATAGAATGAATAAGGTCAGAGGATCTCATGTATAACACAATGGCTATAGTTGATAACACTGTATTGTATAATTGAAATTTGCTAATAGAGTGGAACTTTAAATGTTCTCACCACAAAAAGGTTAAAAAATTAAAATGAGGCTCATTGTTCAAAAGAAATGACTGAACTATAAAGAGAACTAAGTCTGCACATTTTCTTGATTAACATGTTATGCTAAAAATGAAAGTAAAGTAAATTCATATTACTGTTTTTAATAAATCAACCAAAATCTTTACATTTCTTCTTGGGAGCAGGATGGGGAAGAATAGAAAAATGCAAGAAATGGGTAAATTCTCCATAAGTGAATATTTTGTAAAACATCAGTTTCAGAAGTCGTATTGTCCCTCTGAATCCTTGTAATAGATAGCAGGATAAGGTTTTTTTTTGTTGTTTGTTTTTTCAAGTATATCTTACAAACTTTAAAATTCAAAGCTGGTTTTCTGTGTAAGCCTTTTTTAAATTAAAGATATTGCTTATTAAGAAGTAAATTTTAAATTGTGTATGGCTCATCTTTGATCATTAGATAGTATAAATAGTATTAAAATCATACATCCAAAATTTTAAGTACTTAAAATGTAGGGGAAATTTTTTCCTAGATTAATACTAACTTATTAAAAATATGTTTCTAATAGAAATATAGCCTTTTCCCTTGACTCTCTCCCTTCATTTCCATAGTTAAAAATAGGTAAAGAGATAGAAAATATTTAAAAAAGACTTTTATAAATACTTGAGCCTGCTTTATTTTCTTAAGTCTTGAGAACACTTTATAAGTAGTTAAATAACTTGTTTGTCATTGGGTTTGCTTGCATGTGTATAGAATTAATATAGGAACATCAAACACCATTAAATGCATTTTCCTTAAATATTTTTTTAAATAGCTAATACACAGTTCCTGCCGAATGCTTCACTTTTTCACTAGAAGTAAACGATTTTTAGCAGCCAGTTTGTTCACTTTCACAACCCAGCATGTTTCTTTGAGATTGACCTGGATTTTACAGAACCTGGTTGAGGTAAGAAAAGACTGTGTGTGTACGTGTGTTTGCGCGCGCGTGTGCATGCATGCACACAGAAAAACTATGGGGAAGATCCCAGTAATAAGGATAGTAATTCGATTATTTGAAGGAAAATTAAGTACCACCACATACTGGGCTGGAAGACAAGGAATTCTTCCCTAGTTTATTATTTTAAACCTTTTTATTGTGAATCAGGGCACATACAGAAAAATGAACAGTAAAAATGTACCACTCAGCAATATATTGTGGAGCAATCATCTGTGTAAGTCTACTTGAATGAAGAACTAGAACACTGATACTGTATATCACATTTTTTTTCTACTTTTACAATTTATATATTTCTTCTTCAGCACTATACTTTAGTTTTGCCTGGATGTTTTTGAACTTTGTATAAACGGAATCATACAGTGTTTATTCTTTTATATTTGACTCTTCTTGCTTAACATTATATGTGTGAAATATACGTATCTTGTGTATAAAAATGTCCTCAGATTTTCATTGCTATTTAGTGTGCAATATATGATTTTACCATAGTTTATTTATCCATTCTGTTCATCTACATTTGAGTTACTTCTAGTTTGGGCCTACGTATTCTTCTAAAGTACATTGGAACATTCTCTAAGATAAATTATATGCTACACCGTAATACAAGCCTCAATAAATTTAAAAGGACTAAAATCATACAAAGTATTTCTCTGACCGCAAAAGAATGAAATTAGAAATAAGTAACAGAAAGAAGTTTGGGAAGTTCAAAACTATGTGGAAATTTAAAAATGCATTTTTAAATCACCAATGGGTAAAAGAAGAAATCCCAAGAGAAATTAAAAAATACTTTGAGTTGAGTTAAAGTGAAAACAAAACGTACCAAAGTGTGTATTGCATATAGAGACTATATTTTTTTAAAAATATAAAATTCTACCTTAAGACACTAGGAAAAGATGGGCAAACTAAAACCAAAGCAAGTACAGGAAAGAAATATAACGAGTAGAGTGAAAATTAATGAAATAAAGAATAGGAAAACAATTGAAAAAATTAACACAACCAAAAATTGGTTTAGAAAGATTAGCTATACTGACAAAGATAAAATAGAAAGACCCAAATAACTAAAAATGAATGAAAGAGAGAACATTAATTCCAACATCACAAATAAAAGGCATAATGAGGAAATAATATGAACAAGTATATGCCAACAAATTACATAACTTAGATAAAATGGAAATTTCCCTAGAAATACAGAAACTACTGTATACTGTGTCAAGATCTAGACAACATGTATAAATCTTTTGTCCAGTAAAAAATTAGATTTTAATCTTTAGAGCTAAAAGTACATACAGTTCCCATCTACCAACCTCCAGCAGTTTCTCCTATTATTAACATCTTGCACAGATGTGGCACAGTTGTTGCAATTGTTGAACCAAGATTAGCACATTATTGTTAAGTATTACTAATGTAGTGTATTTACCATCGCAGTATCGCATACAATAGTTTCACTGCCCTAAAAATCCTCTGTGCTTCACTTACTCATCTCTCTCCCCTTACTCTTTAACCCCTGGCAACAGTTGATGTTTTTCTGTCTCTCTAGTTTTACCTTTTCCAGAATATCATATTTTGGAATCATACAGTATATACCTTTTTAGACTGGCTTCTTTCACTTAGCTATATGCATTAAAGACTTCTCTGTGTCTAATTGTGGCTTGATAGCTCATTTCTTTTTATCACTGATTAGTGTTTCATTGTCTGGATGTGTCACAGGTTGTTTATACAGTTGCCTATTGAAGGGTAGGGTAACTTGTTGCTTCCTATTTTTGGCAATTATGAATAAAGCTGCTATAAACATTTGTGTACAGATTTTGTTTGTATGGACATAAATTTTCAACTCCTTTAGGTAAATACCTAGGTGTGTAATTGCTAGATCATATGGTAATAGTATGGTTAGTTTTGTAAGAAACTGCAAAACTAGCTTCCAAAGTGGCTGTACCATTTTGCATTCCTACTAACAATGAATGAGAGAGTTCCTGTTGCTAACATGTGATGTCAGTGTTTTGGATTTTAGCCATTCTAATAGGTGTGAAGTAGTATCTCATTGATTTAATTTGTAATTCGTAATCACATGATGTGGAAATATGACTTTACTTTTATTTCTCTTCTTTGCATTGACAAGGACCTCTAGGATATATTGACTAGAAGGGATGAACACAAACATCCTTTTCTCATTCCTTATCTTGGAAAAAAGCTTTCTGCATTTCACAAGTTAGTATGGCTTTATAGTCAGTTTTCCTTAGATCTCCTTCATCAAGTTACGGAAATTCTCCACTTTTCCTTGTTTGCTAAGGCTTTTTATTATGAATGGGTGCTGAACTTATCAAACACATTTTCTACACTTGTTGTCTAGGTGTGGCCACTACTTGGGGTTTGTAGGGCATCTTGAATTAATTTGTTGATATCTTTTGTTGATTTTGAAAATTTCTCAGCCATTATCTTCAAATGTAATTCCTGCTCCATTTTCCTTATCTTCTTTCCTTCTGAAAATCTAATTACATGTGTATTAGACTTTCTTGCTAAATTTTCTTTAATCTCTCACTCCATTTTACATATTTTCCATTCTTTTGTCTGTATGTACTTTATTCTGGATATTTTCTTCTAACCTGTCTTCCAAATCTATTATTCTCTCTTCAGTTGTTTCTAATGCCTTGTTAAAACCCAGCCATTAAGTTTTTAATTTTTTAGTTCTAGAATTTTTTTCATGTAATAATCATGGTATTTTAAAGCCCATGAATATTAATCCCAATATCTGTAATCTCCACAGACTTTCTCCCGTTTTTTTCCTTGTTCTCTTGTTTCCTCGTATGCCTGATGACTTAATTGGTTTTTAAAAATTTTAAACCAATTTATTGAGGTATGATTGACATACAAAAAGCTATACATATTTAATGTATGCAACTTGATAAGTTTGGTTCGCCTGGTTACTTATTTATATGTATGTATGTATGTATATATGAACTAGACATTGTATTTGTAAAATGGTCTATAGAAATTATGAGTGCCTTAACATAATACTGTGTTGCTCTGGATAGGATTTATGTTTCTTCTGTTCTTTTAGGTTTCAGGATTAGCTCAATCCAATTTAATGATTGAGATGATTCAAAGCTGAGTTGCATTTCCTGTGAGAGCCTGCTTTCTAGTTTACCCTTACTGCTAGGGTAGAGCCATTTGGAGTCTTAACCCAATGCAAGAAGGATTGACCTTGGTGCTCCTACTTTAGGAAGCTCTGATATCTACTGTATGTCTTCCTAGTCTTACAGGGGCCTACTACTTATCAGAGGGCCTGACTCTGAAATATCTTTTGTGAACAAATGAACTTACTACCAGGCAGGCATTGTGCTACTCACTGAAATACAGATTAAACTTTGTCTAATGTGGAACAAATTTTAGAATCATAATTTCTAAATTTAAGAAGAGTTTGAATATAATAACATGACTTTAAGCGCTCCATTATTTAAGTGGTATAACACTTAAAGGGAGTCTTCAAAATACTTGTTATAAATAATCTGCAAATGACTTCTTTTTTTTTTAACCCATGTCATGCGTTTTCATTTTATTGATGCTTTCTACTGTTAAAATATAATGATTCCTTAAATGTCTTCATTTGCTGTTTTTTTTATCTCAGTTATCTATTTATCAAGCATTTTTATTAACATTTACTATAAGCCAGGAATCCTCCTCGGTGTTGGGTTATAAAAATGAATGCCCTTAAAGAGCTTAGGGTCTAGTAGGGAAGTAATGATGCTGTAAGATAATGGCTTTGTGGAAGATATACACAGAGTGCTGGGTTGGACAAAACCAGGAAATGGTACTGTTGAAGGACAAATAAGAGTTGGAGAGGTGATAAAGTATGACTTAAAGAATTATTTTCCAGTATGTTAATAATATCCTAACAAGCATTTCAGTTTCTCTATTAGCTAATTTAAAGAGGTTTTGATACTTTTGATGCTTTACACTAAGGATTGGTAAATTTTCTTCTGTAGATTTTAGGCTTTGAAAGCCATAAGGTTTCTATCACAACTACTCTGCCATTGTAGTGTGAAAGCAGGTATAAATAATACATAAACAAAGAAGCATGGCTGTGTTCCAGTAAAACTTTATTTACGGACACTGAAATTTGAATTTCATATACTTTTCACATGTCACAAAGTATTCTTGTTCTTCTTGTTTTTAATCAATAAAAAATTTAAAAACCATTCTTAACTTGCTGTACAGAGACAATGGGCTAGATTTGACTTATGGGCCATTGTGTGTCATCTCCTGTTTTAGGCTATTTATATTTAGACATATTTGTAACTGAACTAAAAAAATGTATATACTTTGTTTTTCATCACAAAAGTAACACATGTTTGGTTTAAACAGAAGCATTTCATATCCTATAGTAATTGCTTAGACCCATTTGGGATATATTCTACACATTGTTACTTTATGTACATACATATTAATTTTATCCTACATGGGATTATATTGTATTTACTGATCAGCACTTAATAGTGCACTTAATAATTTAGCCTTTTTGAACTTATTCTGTGCTGTTGTGTTTTCAAGGTGCAAAAAGCAATTGAAGAAGAAAATTGCTGCTTTGGGACTGTTGATACGTGGTTGCTACATAAGCTCACAAAAGGTAAACAAGATCTGATACGTCTGTCTCAAGTAACTGAAATTTTTATTTTATTTATTTATTTTTTATTATTATTAGTTTCAGGTGCACAAGACAAAGTAATACTTAGATGTTCATCATTTGTATCCCTCACACTGTGAATCCCCCTCCCCCATCCCCCATCCACTATCCCTCCGACATCGCACCGAGCCATCACATTATATATATAAAATTATAGTTGGCATTCATTATTGTTCAGCTTCAGGTGTACAGTACATTGATCAAGCATCTACATCTTCCCTGAAGTGGTCTCCCAAATGGGACACATGTCCATCAGATACCCTACAAAATCTTTACAACATTATTGATTACGTTCCCCAAATTATTTTTCAAAAACCCTGAGGCCATTTTGTGGTTACCGACTGTTTTCTAATCCCCTCACCTTTCCCCTTATCCCCACCCCACCCCCTGCCCATCTAACAACCCTCAGTTTTTCCTCTTTGTCCCCAGAAGTGTTTCTGATTAGTTCATTCACTTATTCTTTTCTTTAGATTCCGCATATAAGTGACATCATATGGTACTTGTCTTTCTCTTTCTGGCTTATTTCGCTTAACATAATGTTCTCTAGGTCCATCAATGTTGTTGCAAATGGTAAGATTTCTTTCTTCTTTATGGCTGCGTAATACTCCATTGTATAAATGTACCACAGCTTCTTAATCCAGTCATCGACCGATGGGCATTTCGGTTGTTTCCATGTCTTGGCTATTGTGTAAAGTGCTGCAATAAACATAGGAGTGCATACAGATTTTTGAATTGGACGGGTAGATGCCTAGGAGTGGAATTACTGGATCATAGGGTAGTTCCATTTTCAGATTCCTGAGATACCTCCATACTGTTTTCCATAGTGGCTGCACTAATCTGCAATCCCACCAACAGTGCACTAGCGTTCCCTTTTCTCCACATCCGCGCCAGCATTTGTTGTTTGTTGATTTATTGATGATAGCCATTTTGACTGGAGTGAGGTGGTATCTCATTGTGGTTTTATTTGCATTTCTCTGATGGTTAGTGAGGTTGAGCATCTCTTCATATGTCTTCTTGCCTTCTGTATGTCCTTTTTAGAAAAATGTCTCCTCAAGTCCTCTGCCCATTTTTTAATTGGGTTGTTTGTTTTTTTGGAGTTAAGTTGAGCGAGTTTTTTATAGATTTGTGATATTAACCCCTTATCAGATATATCGTTGGCAAATATCTTTTCCCATTCTCAAGTAACTGAAATTTGACTGATAGAAATGATTTACCTAAAAATAGTAGAAGTTAATTTTTAATTCCTTCCCATATTCCAGACATACTGCCATTTGTTACCCAAGGAATTACACATTATACTATATTTCCCCGAAAATAAGACCTAGCCCCGGACCATCAGCTCTAATGCGTCTTTTGGAGGAAAAATTAATATAAGAACCAGTATTATGTTAGACTGAGTCTTATAGTAAAATAAGACCGGGTCTTATATTAATTTTTGCTCTAAAAGACGCATTAAAACTGATGGTCCGGTTAGGTCTTATTTCAGGGGAAACACGGTAGTAAACCTAGATTAATTTCAGTTTTTCTGGACGGGAGGGTAATTTTTAAATTGTGATGAAACCTCAAATATAAGACAGAGAAACTGGCTTAATTTCAAGACTACTGAAATTTGAGTTCAATACCAAATCTTTCACTTGTCTGCTGGGTATAACATTGCATCTCTGGGAAGGAAGAGAGTCAAGGTGGTGGAATAGGTAAACACTGTCTGCTGCCTCCCATGACCACATTAAAATTACAACTAAATTATAGAACAGTGAACCTCAAGAACTGTCTGAAGACGATCTGAACAGAACCCCTATAACTAAGGATACAAAGAAGAGGCCAAAGGGGTGGCTGGTTAGCTCAGTTGGTTAGAGCGTGATGCTAATAACACCAAAGTTGCTGGTTCGAGCCCCACATGGGCCACTGTGAGCTGCGCCCTTCTTAAAAAAAAAAAAAAAGGCCACGGTGAGACTGGTAGGAAGGGTGGAGACTTGAAATGGGCTGACCCCGAGCTTATAGGTAGTGGTTGAGCACCAAGATAGACACCTCGGCAGCAGAGGTCTCTCCTGAAGAGTGAAGTGTCCCAAGCCCACACCCGGCTTCCCAGCTCAGGAGTCCGTGAGAGGAGTCTGCATAACACCAGGCAGTGGGGATTCTATCCTTGGTGAGATGGAAAGTGGCTGGAAACCCAGACATCCTCTTAAAGGGCCTGTGCACGGACTCACTATTTTGCAAGCACTTACCCTGGGCTCTGGCGGAGAGACGGCAACTTGATAGGTGGCAGAGACATACAGGGAAAGACAATTGTGTGGTTTCATGGTGAGGGCTAGAGGGACAGCTGCCATTATTCCTGTGTGGAGCTTGTCTCACATGTAGCCTACAGGTGGGCACCATCATTGCTGTGTTGAACCCTCCTTCACAGGGCGAAATCTGAGACCAATTGGCCTGGTGAACTTCGTGTGTGTTCCACCCTGGTGACTCCTTGGGATCCCACGCACCTGGTACAGCATAGCTAGGGAAACTGTCAGCTCCTGGGTGGCCAGCCTTGCCTCAAAAGGTACAGGACACTTTTACAGCAGTGGATGGCCACAGTGACCTGGGAAACTTTCACTGGCGGGCACTCAGCCCCAGCTTATTCTTCAGCCTTTCTTGGGTGGCTCTTGGGGATCTGTGGGCCCAAAAGCTTCACGAACAAGAAAAAGCTAAAGGAATTCAGTACCAACAGGCCATTATTACAAGAAATATTAAAGGGAGTTCTTTAAGAAGAAGGGGGAAAACAAACAAAAAAAGACAAAAAATACAAATAATAAAATGGCAATAGCTAAGTTCCGATAAATAATCACTTTCAATGTAAATGCATTAAATACTCCAATCAGAAGACATAGGGTAGCTGGATGATTAAAAAACAAGAACCATACATATGCTGCCTACAAAAGGCCCACCTCAGATTGCAAGACACACATGGCCTGAAAGTAAAGGGATGAAAAAAGGTGTTTTATGCAAATGGAATGAAAAAAATCTGGAGTAGCAATACTTATATCAGACAAAACAGACTAAAACAAAGACTATAATAAGAGACACAGAAGGACGTTACATAATGATAAAGAGATCAATCCAACAAGATGAGATAACCCTAGCAAATACCTATCCATCCAACATAGGAGCACTGAAATATATAAAGCAAATATTGACTGTCGTAAGGGAGAGTTCAACAGTAATACAATAATAGGGGACTTTAACACCCAATTGACATCAATGAATACATCAGTCAGACAAAAAAATCAAAAAGAAACGTAGTTACCCCAGGGGAGGGGATGGTAGATGAGGATAAATGGGATGAACTATATGGTGATGGAAGGAGAACTGATTCTGGGTGGTAAACACACAATGGGATATATAGATGATGTATTACAGAATTGTACACTTGAAACCGATATAATTATTGTCACCCCAATAAATTTTAGTTTAAAAAAATTTAATCTAAAATAAGCAATCTAACTTGACACTTAAGTGAACTGGAAAAGAACAGCAAACAAAGCCCCAAGTGAGTAGAAAGAAGGAAATAATAATCTAAAATAAGTAATCTAACTTTACCCTTAAGGGAACTGGAAAAAGAACAGCAAACAAAGCCAAAAGTGAGTAGAAAGAAGGAAATAATAAAGACCAGAGTGGAAATAAAATAGATGTTAAAAAACAATACAAAAGATCAAGGAGATCAAAATGGCGGCATGAGGTGAGACTCTGTAAAGCTCCCCTGGAATTTACAACTAATCGAAAAACAATAACTCCACAAGGACTCCCTGCACAGCAGACAGGCAAGGCGAAGAGGCCCACTACTAAATTCACCTAAAGGTGGGAGAATTGCGTGAGCCAGGGAGGAGGGAAGGGAGAAGTGCAGACACGGAGCCACGTGGGCGCAGGATGCAGACCTAACTCAGTGCTCTGAGCTCGCTCCATCCCGGAACTACTGCAGCTGCAGCAGAGGGAAGAGCTCAGACTGTTAGGGCTCCGCTTATGGCCCACAGGGCTGAGGGGGCAGCATATAACACTGCTGAACCCAACGCTCACGGCAGAGACCTCGGAGAAAAGACTGAGGGAAGAGGGCTGAAAAGGGTGGTTTAAGCCCTCACTGCCAAGCAGAGAACGGAAGCCTTGGGCACTGAGACTAGCCGCCCCCGAGAGCTCGCCCCACCCCGACCAGGCCTGTGCTGGAAGCGGAACAGTAGCAGTGTCAGATCAAAAGAACAGAATATTTGCTGTTCTGAGAACTGTGGACCGCAGACACAGATTCGCAGCCCAACTAGTTCCGGCAAAGGGGAGGGAGCTGTGGAAGTGGGACTGGCTATGGTGGTGGTCGCGGCCATTGCTCTGCCACCTCGGACAACTCACCCCGCCCCTGGCCTCACCTATCTAGGCGGATCCCTGCAGGAGTAAACAGAACTGCTGAAACATACGGGCTCTGAATCTGGTGCAGGAAGAGCTTTGGAACTTCAGAAGCTCTCCGCATCCCCACGGGGACGTGGCGCCTTATAACCCAGGTGAACTGTTAACAGAGGAGAAGCCCGTTTCCCAGGGAATCCCCCCGTTGTGTTAGAAGCTGGAATAGTGCAGAGAAAACCTAGCACTACTGTGTGAGAGACCAAAAAAAGGCTGCAGTCAAAGAGAAAATACAACATTCTACCAACAAGTACTGGAAAACAAAAGAAAGACCTCTTCCTATCAACCTGTTGCAGAAGCCATTCCTGTAGATGTCTAGGAAGAGAAACAATAAATCAGTAATTGCCACGAATAACCAAGGCAATGAGACAGCTCAGAAAGAAAGTGAAAAGTCTCCAGAAGAGGAAGTTAAAGATATGGAAATATGTGACTTAAATAACAGAGAATTCAAGATTGCAGTTCTGAAAAAACTCAACGAGATGCAAGAAAACACAGAAAGACAATTTAATGTACTCAGAAACGCAATCAAAGAACAACATGAGCATTTTATGAAAGAAATTGAAATTTTAAAAAAGAACCAAATGGAATTTCTGGTTATTAAGAATTCAATAGAAGAAATTAAGAGTGAAATAACCAGCTTAGGTAGTAGAGTTGACCAGATGGAGGAAAGAATCAGTGACATTGAAGATAGAAACGTGGAAATTACACAAATGGAAGAAGAATAAGACTTGAGACTTAAAAGAAATGAAAGAACTCTATAAGAATTTTTTGACACTATCAGAAAGAGCAACATAAGAATAATGGGCATACCAGAAGGAGAAGATAGAGAAAGGAATAGAGAATGTATTCAAACAAATAGTTGATGAGAACTTCCCAAACTTGTGGACAGAACTGGATCCTTGAATCCAAGAAGCAAATAGAACACCTAATTACCTAAATCCCAACAGGCCTTCTCCAAGGCACATTGTATTGAAGCTGTCTAAAATTAACACCAAAGAAAGAATCCGCAAGGCAGCCAGGGAAAAGAAGACGGTAACCTACAAAGGAAAGCCCATTAGATTATCATCATATTTTTTCACCAGAAACTCTACAAGCCAGGAGGGAGTGGAACCAAATATTCAAACTATCGAAAGAGAGAAATTATGAGCCAAGAATAATGTATCCAACAAAGATATCCTTTAGATATGAAGGAGGAATAAAGACCTTTCCAGACATACAGAAGGTGAGGGAATTTTCTAATACACGAGCTGCACTACAAGAAATACTAAAGGAGGCTATTCAACCACCATCAACAGGGACAATTTGTGGCAACCGAAACATAAAAAGGGGGAGAGTAAAGGCCTGAACCGGAATATGGGAATGGAGAAAGTAAGCATGCTGAAGAAAATGGAATACTCTGAATATCAAACTTTATTTTACATAATCTTAAGGTAACCACTCACAAAAAATCCAGAACTGAAATATATACTGTAATAAAGGAAGAAACAGAGGGAAACATCATATAATACCACCACACTGAAGTAATAGACAATAACAAAAAGGCAAAGAAACATTGGAGACACAGGCTTACCAGAAAACTAAAGACAGAATGACAGGAAATCCTCATGTATCAATAATCACCCTAAATATAAATGGACTGAACTCACCAATAAAAAGGCACAGAGTAGCACATTGGATCAATAAACTAAACCCAACCATACGCTGTCTCCAAGAGACACATCTCAGCTACAAGGAAAAGCATAGACTCAAAGTGAAAGGGTGGAAATTGACACTCCAAGCAAATGGTACCCAGAGAAAATCAGGTGTAGCCATAATGATATCAGATGAAACAGACTTCAGGGTGAAAAAGGTAACAAGAGACAAAGATGGACATTTCATAATGGTAAAAGGGACTACAAAGCAAGAACACATAACAGTCATCAATATTTATGCCCCCAATCAGGGAGCACCAAAATATACCAAGCAACTACTAACAGAGCTAAAGGGAGATATTGACCAAAAGACAGTTATACTAGGGGACTTAAATACATCATTGTCAGCTATGGATAGATCATCCAAACAGAAAATAAATAACGAAATAGCAGCCCTAAATAACACATTAGATGAAATGGACATAATTGACATATATAGAGCACTTCATCCTAAAACATCGGAGTATGTATTCTTTCTAATGTACATGGAACATTCTCGAGGATAGACCATATATTGGGACATAAAATCAGCCTCAGCAAATTTAAGAAGATTGAAATCATACCAAGCATATTCTCTGATCACAAGGCTTTGAAATTGGATATCAACTGCAAAAAGAAAGCAGGACAAAACAGAAATACATGGAGATTGAGTCATGGAAGAATCAACGTAGTTAAAATGGCCATATTACCCAAAGCAATATACAGATTTAATGCAATTCTCATCAAAATCCCAATGGCATTTTTTAAAGAAATAGAACAAAAAATCATCAGATTTGTTTGGAATCACAAAAGACCCCGAATAGCCAAAGCAATATTAAGAAAAAGAACAATACTGGAGGTATCACACTCCTTGACTTTTGCTTGTATTACAGGGCTACAATAATCAAAACAGCATGGTATTGGCAGAAAAACAGACACATAGACCGATGGAATAGAATTGAGAACCCAGAAATAAAACCACATAAATATGGACAGATAATTTTCGACAGAGAAGCTAAAAACATACAATGGAGGAAAGATAGCCTCTTTAATAAATGGTGCTGGGAGAATTGGATAGCGGTGTACAAAAGAATGAAACTGGACTGCTATCTGTCACTATGTACCAAAAATAATTCAAAATGGATCAAAGACTTAAACATAAGGTGTGACACAATAAACTGCATAGAAGAAAACATAGGTAGTATACTTATGGACCTTGGGTTCAAAGAGCATTTTATGAATATGACTCCAAAGGCAATGGAAGTAAAAGCTAAAATAAACGAATGGGACTATATGAAACTTAAAAGCTTCTGCACAGCAAAGAAACCATTGACAAAATAAAGAGGCAACCAACTGAATGGGAGAAGATTTTTGGAAACAGTGCCTCCGATAAGGGGATAATATCCAAAATATACAAGGAACTCATGAAGGTCAATGACAAGAAAACAAACAACCCAATTGGAAAATGGGCAGAGGACCTAAAGAGACATTTCTCCAAAGAGGACATGTAAATGGCAAATAGACATATGAAAAAGTGCTCAACATCACTAATCATCAGAGAAATGCAAATAAAAATCACAATGAGATGTCACCTCACTCCAGTCAGAATGGCTATCATCAACAAGACAAATAATAAGTGTTGGAGAGGCTGTGGAGAAAAAGGAACCCTCATACACTCTTGGTGGGAATGCGGATTGGTGTAGCCGTTATGGAAGGCAGTGTGGAGGTTTTTCAAAAAATTACGAATAGAATTACCATATGACCCATCATTCCCTCTCCTGGGTATCTACGCAAAAAATCTGAAAACATTTATGTACAAAGACACGTGTGCTCCAGTGTTCATTGCAGCTTTGTTTACGGTGGCCAAGACATGGAAACAACCAAACTGTCCTTCAATAGATGAATGGATAAAGAAGTTGTGGTATATATACACAATGCAATACTATTCGGCTGTAAGAAAGATGATATAGGAACATTTGTGACACCATGAATGGATATTGAGAGTGTAATGCTAAGCGAAATAAGTCAGACAGAAAAAGCAGAGAACCCTATGATTTCATGAAATGTGGTATATAAACCAAAAACAACAAAAGAACAAGACAAACAAATGAGAAACCAAAACTCATAGACACAGACAATAGTTTAGTGGTTACCAGAGGATAAGGGGGGTGGGGGGAGGGTGATGACGGTAAGGGGGATCAAATATATGGTGATGGAAGGAGAACTGACTCTGGGTGGTGAACACACAATGGGATTTATAGATGATGTGATACAGAGTTGTACACCTGAAATCTGTGTAATTTCACTAATAATTGTCACCCCAATAAATTTTTTTTAAAAAAAGATGAAACCAAGAGCTGTTTCTTTGAAGAGATGAAATTGATAAACCTTTAAACGGACTCATCAAGAGAAGAGGACCCAAATAAAATCAGAAATGAAAGAGAAATAATGACAGTGCACACCATCGAAATACAAGCAATTTTAAGAAAATACTATGAGCAATTTATGGCAACAAATTGGATAATATGGAAGAAATGGAAAAATTCCTAGAAACATAGATCTTCCAAGGCTGAATCAAGAAGAAAATCTGAACAGACCAATTACAACTAATGAAATCCAATCAGTAATCAACAGGCTTGTGACAAACAAAAGTCCTGTACCCGATGGCTTCACAGGCGAGTTTTGCCAAACATTCAAAGAAGAATTAACAAATATGCCTCTCAAACTACTCATAGTCCAAAAAATTCAAGAGGAAGGAAGCCTTCCAAGGTGAGTGTATGAAGCCACCATTACCCTGATTCTAAAAAAAAGCACAAAACTATATGCGATATCCGTGATGAACATAGATGCAAAAATCCTGAACAAAACATTAGCAAACTGAATTCAGCAATACATTAAAATGATTACACACCACAATCAAGTGTGATTTATTCCTGGTATGCAAGGTTGGTTCAGTCCCTGCAAATCAATTCACGTGTTGCATCACATAAACAAAATTGAGGATAAAATTCATATCATATCAATAGATGCAGAAAAAGACTTTGACAAAATCTAGCATCCAGTTATGATAAAAACCCTCAGCAAAGTGGGAATAGAGGGAACATTGCTGAACATAATAAAAGCCATATATGGCAAACTCACAGCTAACATAATGCTAAGTGGAGAAATGCTAAAAGCATTCTCCTTATGATTAGGAATAAAACAAGGATGTCCACCTTTATCATAGTACTTTATGCAATACAGTACTGGAATAGCCACAGCAATCAGACACAAAAAATAATTGAAAGGCATCCAGATGGGAAATAAAGAAGTAAAACTGTCATTATTTACAGACGACATGATACAGATATAGAGAACCCCAAAGATCCCACCAAAATACAATTAGAGCCGATAAATGAATTTAGTAAAGTAGCTGGATACAAAATTAATGTTCAGAAATTGGTTACATTTTTAAACATCAATAACGAAGCTATTAAGGAAAAAAATCCATTTTACAATTGGATTTTAAAAATGCCTAGTAATAATTTTAAGCAAGGAAGCAAAAGACCTGTTGTCGCAAAATATAAGACACTGCAGAAAGAAATTGAAGAAGATACAAAAAAATAGAAGCCAATACTATGCTCTTGAATAGGAAGAATTAATATAATTAAAATGTCCATATTACCTATAGCAATCTATAGATTCAGTGCAATCCTGATGAAAATACCCATGGTGTTTTTCACAGAATTAGAACAAATAATCCTAAAATTTATGTGGAACCGTAAGAGACCCTGAATAGCCATGGCAATGTTGAAAAAGAAGAACAAATTTGGAGGTATCTGATATCAAACTATACTACAAGGCCATAGAAATTAAAACATCATGGTACTGGCATAAAAACAGACACATAGGTCAATGGAAAAGAATACAGACCCCAGAAATAAATCCACATCTATTTGGTCATTTAATCTATGACAAAGGAGGCAAGAATATACGTTGGTGTAAAGACAGTCTATTCAATAAATGGGGCTGGGCAAACTGGACAGATACATGAAAAAAATGAAACTGAACCACCTTCTTACTCATTTGAGAATAAACTCAAAATGAATTAAAGACTGAAACGTAAGACCTGAAACCATGAAACTCCTTTAAGGAAACATAGGCAGTAAACTCTCAGACTGATATATCTCCTTAAACAAGGGAAACAAAGAAACAAAAATAATCAGATGGGATTACATCAAACTAAACAGTTTGCACAGCAAAGGAAACAATCAACAAAACAGAAAGAAAACCTACTGAATGGGAGAAGATATTTGCCAGTGATGTATCTGATAAGGGGTTAATACCCAAAATCTGTAAAAAACACATACAACTCAACAGCAGAAAAACAAACAATTAACAAATGGGCAGAGGACCTGAATAGACATTTCTCCAAAGAGGACATATAGATGGCCAACAGACATATGAAAAGATACTCAACATCACTAATAACCAGAAACATGCAAATTAAAACCACAACGAGATATCAGGAGAGAGTGGCTCACCTGTCAATAAACCAACAAACACGTGCTGACAAGGATGTGGAGAAAAGCAAACACTGTGCGCCGTTGGTGGGATTGTAAATTGGTGCAGCCACCATGGAAAACAGTATGGAGTTTCCTCAAAAATTACAAATAGCACTACCTTATGCCCCAGCAATTGAACTTCTGGGTATTTATTCAAAGAAATCCAGAATGCTAATTTGAAAAGAAATCCAGAACACTAATTCAAAAAAGATCTGACAATTAAGTTCACAAACTCGTCTTAGAAAAAGTGCTCCTTACCTCACTGCTGAATATCACTATGGTCACCTACGAAATACTCCCCTTGGGAAGCTATGCACCGATGCCAGTGCCAGCCCACCCTTCAAATTAATTTCAGAACTTCTTTTCTGGAATGGCCATCAGAGCTGTTGTCGTATTACCCTTGATTGAATGTCATCAAAATGTCTTCCTTTCAATATTTCCTTTATCTTCAGGTAAAGAAAGAAGTCATTGGGGGCCAGATCAGGTGAGTTGGGAGGGTGTTCCAATACAGTTATTTGTCTACTGGCTAAAAACTCCCTCACAGACAGTGCCGTGTGAGCTGGTGCATTGTCGTGATGCAAGAGCCATGAATTAATTGTTGGTGAAAAGTTTAGGTCGTCTAACTTTTTCATGCAGCCTTTTCAAAACTTCCAAATAGTAAACTT
The DNA here is from genome assembly GCF_964194185.1 of Rhinolophus hipposideros. NCBI lineage: Eukaryota > Metazoa > Chordata > Mammalia > Chiroptera > Rhinolophidae > Rhinolophus > Rhinolophus hipposideros. Next base: position 1,676,714 of record NC_138048.1, on the reverse strand, counting down.
GGTTAACTGTTTGTCAAGTGATACAAGTTAATAATGAATAATCCCTCTAATATCAAAAAAAGTTAGCAACATCATTGCAACAAAGTTCACAAACTTAATTTTAAGACCTATATTCATTGCAGCGCTATTTACAATAGCCAATATATGGAAGCAAAGGAAATGCTCATCAATAGACAATTGCATAAATAAATTTTGGTACATATATGCAATGCAGTGTTACTTTGCCATAAAAAGAATGAAATCTTAACCATTTGTAATAACCTGAATGGACCTAGATAGTATTATGCTAAGTGAAATAAGTCAGACTCCGAAAGACAAATACCATATGATCTCATTTATATGTGGAATATAAAGAACAAAATAAACAAAAACAGAAACAGACTCATAGATACAGAGAACAAACTGATGGTTGCTAGATAGGAGGGGAGTTGGGTGGCCTCGTGAGAAAGATGAAGTGATTCATAAGCACAAATTAGTAGTTATAAAATAGTAAATTACAGTATGGGGAGTATAGTCAATGATATGATAACAAGTATATACAGTGTTAGATGGGTACTAGATTTTTCAGGGGATCACATAAATTACATAAATGTGTAACCACCCTGCTGTACACCAGAAAAGTATGTAAAATAATATTGAATGCCAACTATAATTGAAAAAAATAGTCGTGGAGATGTAAAGTACAGCACAGGGAATATAGTCAATAGTATTGTGATAACTATGTACAATGTCAGATGTTTAATAGACTTATTGATATTATCACCTTGTGAGGTAGATAAATGTCTAATCACTATGTTGTTTTGTATACCTGAAACTAATATATTCTATGTCAATGTTAATTGAAAATAAATTTTTTAAAAATTAACTGGTTCTTATCTTCATGCATAGCTCATTTTTACTGTTGTAATCAAAGCATATATTTAAATTAATATTTCTGTGCTGTGAGTTATATATAAATCTTTAATATCTCCATTGAAAAATTGCATCACTGAACCCCTTTCCTCATCTTTAAACTGGCAAGCATGATGTGACAATGTATATGAAAGTGCTTTTGTAGATTATAACATTCATAAAGATTAAGTGGGAAGTTGCTTTGGAGACTTTGCACTGGGAATATACATTTTGGAATGAATTTGCAGGCCAGAAGAGTTCTGGATTATAAACTAGGGATACGTCTTTATTTATACTATCTAATAATAAATACATAATTTCCAATGTAAATTTAGGTTCTGAATTTGCCACGGACTTTTCAAATGCCAGTACAACTGGACTTTTTGACCCATATGAGGTAAAATTTTTTTCCTCCATTTTGAATCATCAATTTTTGTGTAATTTAATTGGGATTCTAATGACATATTTCTATGCTCAGATGTGTTGGAGCGCGCTCGTTACCTCTCTGCTTTCGATACCACTCTCTCTCCTGCCTCCTGTGAGGGATACCAGGTAATAACAAACACTGGACGTGAAACGAGCAAAAGTGCCCCTGAATTCCTTTACTTTGGTGGGGAAAAAGCATTTTTTTACATGTTGAGGTAACTTTATGAACCTATGTCATGTAACTTTTTGGTCTATGCTGTAAACAATTTGCTGCATTTTAGAATTAAGATTTCTAGAGCTATAACTTACTTTTAAATCAATTTTATTTGAAGCTACAATTTTGGATCAGTGGATGAGGAGATATTTGGTACACCTATACCAATAATGGCCTTGGTAAGTAGAAAATTTGAGAGTTTTTCCTTGTATAGTATAAAGTAAATGAGTATATATAAATATTTGGAGTTCGACGTAAGAAACACAAAATGTCCTTGTAGAATAAAATTAAAGTATCTTTCTTTCTTTTTAAGTTAAAGCACCCTGGATATAATTAGAAGCATTCTCTATATTCTGGAAAGGGTATCTTCTGGGCCTGTCTTCCATCATGGAAGCACTTTATAACCTTTTCTGACTTCTCTATGTATTTTTTCAGAAAACTGTTAACTTTTTAAAAAAATGTTGTATTCTGAGTAATGTTTTTTTATATTTGATAGTCTGAGATAAAAACTCCGTGTAATAGGGCCAATGTTTAGTTTAAATTTGATAAAATGTAACCACAAACAATGATAGGGCAAATAAAGAAGCAAGTTGTATTTACATTTTATAAATCCTTAGCCAGCATCTACCAGTAGAGAGGCTCGTGGAAGAGTGAAAAATTAGCTGTTTCTGGTTTATGAGGGTTCTTTGATGACACTTTTTCACTTTGGCTGGATGAGACAGTCAGAACTTGGAGAATCCCAAAGATTTACCACCTGATTGAGAGGATGTGTAGACCTTGCCTTCAACTTCCTGTAACAGCCTAATTAGGAGATATCGACCAATCTGTCCCTAGATGGAACGTTGCCACAGTAGGTAGAGGAACAAGGTCAGGGAAGGGGAATTTAATTCCCAAGTTAACGAATTCCTGGTCATTTAGAGAGGGCCAGTTTTATTCAATCTAGGGGTAGGCTCAGGTTTAGATTAAAGCATGGCTGGAAGAATTATAGATTACTGAGAAAAGTTTCTTCAGATGAGTTTTGGTCCTTAAAATCTTGCTGAATGTGTATGTACACTTAAATATATTAACAAAGTGTTACTATTTTTCTTTTAACAGAAATGTATAGTTGGGAGATGTATATAGTTTTGAATTACATCTATTTATAATTAAGCATACACCTGTCACTCTTATTAAGAGAAATTTGTGAGGTCAGTTATTTTGACTACTGAATGAACACACTTGTAAGATGTAAACAAAAAATCTTGGTTTATTTTCTGCATAATTTCTATTCTGACCTTTATTTCTAAGATTAATTCTATGATACTTAATACTCATGAAGTAGGTTAGTCTTAGAGAGACTCTTATCCTATAGTTGTTGTTCCCTGTTCTCTCCCAAGATTCTTTTTACGGAAAATGAAAAAGGAAAGAAAATGTTGAACCATGAGAATTAAGTGAGACAGTGGGATACAGTGAAATGGGCCACTCACTGCTCAGGGCCCAAAGATCTTACCTGTGAACGTGATTGGCAGGTCGCGGACCAGCAGTCAGCCATGTTTGGAGAGTGCTGCTTCCAGACAGGAGATGTGAAATTAACCATGGGGACTGGGACATTTTTGGACATTAATACTGGAAATAACCCTCAACAGAGTGTTGGAGGTAAATAGTTAGAATTTATCTTGTGTATTAATAACATACTACTTTTTGCATGTTTAACTTTCATGACACTATTTTCCCATTTTACATTAAGGATATTCTCTGACATATTTTTCATTATTCTTAGAGACAATCCCTGTTTCCCTTTTATCTTTACATTAAAACCATAAACAATGAGAGATGTTAATGGAAAAATTCAGAAGGATTAGGGTATATTGGTTAGCTTTTCAAAAATGTACCTATAATACATATTATATGTGTTTAAAATATCTTTCTAGACCTCTAAAATTTCTTTTATGTGTTAGAAATTTTTCCTCTTTTTGTGAATTATTTTGAGGTGGTAGTTATCAACTAGTGATGCATGTGTATTTAGGGTTTAATGACAGTTGCTAAAAATTTGTTCTCCCTAGGGGGAGAAATCCTGGGATGTACAAACCAAGAAATCCAGATGATGTAACTACGCCCAGGATGGCTGGGGCCTCTTAGTCTGGTCCCCTAACATGGTTTCTAAGAGGTGGATTTGAAAATCTTTTTCCTACCTACCATCACTGCTAAAGCTTTTTCTTTTCCCCTAACTGGGAAAATGGAAGCTAGAAAATGTTGATCATTGCATCAGGTTGCTTCTGCATAGGAGCCTTTTTGAGAAATCACAGATAAATGTAATATGTAAGACAGTCCTCAAGCAAAAACAATCTCATGATAACCTCTTATTTCTTAATTAAAATATTGTTTTTTTGTTTCTAGAGACATAGATATGCCTATGGCTAATAAAAGCTAATGTTCAAGTTCATATTATATGCCAGGCACTGTGCTAGATTCTTTTTATGTATTAACTCAGTTTGTTCTCACAAGCTCTGAGGTAGACCATTTTACAGTTGAGGAAACTGAGGCTAAGAGGTTAGAAACTTGTAAGACCACAGCTACTAAATGAGAGAAGACTGGGATTTGACCCCAGGCATTCTGACTTCAGAGCCACTTCGTTCATTTTTTAATCAGATTGTTTCATTGTAGACGCCTTTGCAATGAATTATGTTATATGACTTACGTTTTTTTTAAAGGCTTTTATCCATTAATTGGGTGGAAGATTGGGCAAGAGGTTGTATGCTTAGCTGAAGGCAATGCAGGAGACACCGGCACTGCCATAAAATGGGCCCAACAGTTAGGTAAGTCATCTTTGACCAGATTTCAAAGGCCAGACTTAAAGAATTCAAGAATGCCACAGGGTTGCAGATCAGTTGGGAATGAATGGATTGTTCAAATGAAACATAAAATGACATGTGCTAGAAGAAAATGTAGAATGTTATTTTTATAATATTGGGAGGTTGTAAAAGGCTAGGTGTTAAGGCCAGATACCATAAAGAATAATAGACTTAAGTATATAAACTATTAGAATGACTAGGAAGAGAGATGCTATAAGGAAAGTTAAAAGACAAACTGGTAAGAACCATTTGTAGCATATGTCAGAAAAATTAATAAAGATGACAAAAAATGGACAAAGGTAGAGGTATAGGTATTTCATAAGTCAAATGACTTTAAAAATGCTGTTCAAATTTAAAAATCAAAGAAATACACGTATAAAATTTATGTCACCTATCATTGTCAGAGCTTAATTAGTTCGATATGCTCAACATTGGTGAGAATGTAGAGAAAAAAACATTATGTTTTCCAGGAGGATTAATGTTAATTAGTATGGCCTTTCTGGAGGAAGACCAGGCAATATGTGTGATTTTATAGAGTGTGGACTCTTTGCCCACAGTTCTATTTTTTGTTTCCTAAGAAAGCAATCAGGCAGGTGTGCAAAGATGTGTATACATAGGGTTATTTAATACAGCAATTGGAAATAAGGTCCTACCTAATAATAAAGCATTAAATTAGTGACTGTCCGTGTATCTATGGAGTGGAACATTGTACAGCCACAAATAACACTGTAGTTGCAGATCTTATTGACATGAAATACTGTCTATTATACATTAAGGAGGGGATGAAGCATTTGCCTGTGTAAATATTTTGTGCTCTTTAAAAACCTAGCTTTATTGAGATACAATTTACATACCGTATGATTCATCTATTTGAAGTGTATAATCAATTTTTTTAAAGTATTTTCACGGGATTGTACAACCATCACCACAGTCTCATTTGAGAACATTTTTGTTCCCCCAAAAGAAACACACATACCTATTGTTAGTGACTCCCTGTTCCACCCACCAGCCTTAAGCTACCATTAATCTACTTTCTGTTTTTGTGGATTTGCCTGTTCCGGACATTTCATATGGTTGGAATCATATAATATGTAGTGTTTTGTAACTGGCTTCTTTCATTCAGCATAATCTTTTCAAAATTCATCCGTGTTGTAGCAGGAGTCAGTATTTCATTTCTTTTTAGGGCTGAGTAATATCCCATTGTATGGACAGACCACAATTTCTTTACCCATTCATCACTTGATGGACATTTGGGTTGTTTCCTCCTTTTGGCTACTGTAAATAATGCCCAGCCTGTATATTATATACCTGTGTTTTATGCATAAAATGTGAAAGGTTGCATACCAATGTATTAACAGTAGTTATCTCTGGCCAGTTCATCGTGGAGCAAGCTCTGACTTCCTACTTTGCTGATTTGAACTAAGCTAGTATGTTTAAAGACAAAGCTAGTTCTATTGGCAGAAAACATACACTCTCGGAGGAATATGTCAATTCATTTCTTTCTTCCTTTCACTCTCTTTGTCTACAAGCCTTCATCTGCATGATAAGCATAAGATTACTTATTAACAAAAAAATGTTTATCTCAAAGCTTTTTATCACTTAAAAGATTTCTCCTTAAATGTACTTCTTTTAATTTTTTGGACATGTATCTTTAGATGACTCCTGATTATCAGAAATAGAAACTTATAGGTTATATACGAGTATTTCTTCTCTTTTAGTTATACCTTTCATTAATTTTGCACCTTCCCAGAAGATGCAAAGAAAGAGTGGAATAATTTCACATTCATCATTAAGAAAAAAGTCATCCCCGAGTTGCATGTGCATATGTCAGTGAGAATCATTTTCACTGTCCAGCTGGGTTGAGGCTCATCCATTGTGGTTGTTAAGTGATGAAAATTCTTTCCTGGGAGATGGAGCTAAGGGACCCTGACCTAAAAAGGTGGTGTGATTTCCGGGAGAAGAGGCACAAGCCCCTCCTGAAGGTCTGCCCCATCTCTGGCAGGAAAACAGGACTGTTGGTCCAACTGGAGGGACCAACTTTGAAATTTCAATGATCGGCTTAGCTAAACATTACTGGTATGTGTCTGTCTGAAATTCATACAGAAAGTTGACATTTACTTGAATGTGTCTCTTTCTATTCTGAGAATTCAGTTTAATGGGTGTGTTGGAAAAATAACTACATCATTCAGGAGACACACAGCACGGAAGAGCCTGAGTAATCCTGTCATTTCCTTGAAGGTGTGCAATCTGAGCCTTTATACCTTTGTCTGACCTGTTGGACTCGCTCCATTCTGAATGGTGGTTTCCTTCCGTGTCGCTACTGAGTTGTACAACTCAGGCTCAGGCGTAAAAGCTGTTTTAAACCAGTTTCATCCTGATGTTTAGATTTATTTTCTTAATCTTTTTCACACAGGCTAGTTCTCTCTCACTTTTTTTTTTAGCCTCCTATGTTAACGGCCACATTTGGGTCCCTACATAATCATCTCTTTTCTTTTTAATTTGGTCCATTTCTGCTTCCCTTCACTTCTTTGTTCTAGTTTGCTAGCTCAATCTTACAACTATTTTTATGTCTTCCAGCTTGTATTCAGTTAACAAGTAATTGTGTGCTTAGTATGTACCTGGAACTGTACGTGCTAGGAGGACACCATGAATAAGACAGATACTCCCTGCCCTCCTGGAGGGCACAGTCTAGCAGGAAAGACATATATTAAATGAACAATTGAAAATAATTACTGTTATGTACGAGGAAGGACAAGTAGTTGTGGGATCAATGATCTCTTTAAAGGGAGAGCTTTGTCTGACTGGAGAACCTGAATGTTTCTTTAAAGAAGTAATGTTTCAGCTAAGCCCAAGAGGAAGAATAAGAGCCCAGGAGGAAGAATAAGAGTGGTGGGGCAGGTGGGAGAGACAGCTGGTCATGGAACAGTCCACACAGAGAGGACCAGAGAGGAAGACCGCAGTGTGACCTGTGTAAGGCACTGAAAGAATGCCCCATTTCTTCTCTATAACTGAGGGAGTTCCCATCACTGCCATCCTCCAGTAACATGAGTCAAGGGACATCTTTTCCTTAGTAGTGCCACTTTTAATTGCTACATGTCACATCTGCCTACTCCAGGCAATCCCCATAAGACACATTTAAAATAGCCCAGGACGCTTGTTTACTAGAAATAAAGGAAACTGGTTCCTTCTCTCTGGGTATTTTCCCAAGAGAGATATAGCATCCCTCATTAAAGGAGAGGAGATAAACATTTTCTCGAATATGAACTAATTCTAGGTGGTGGTGAATAGTGCGTTACTGCTAGTGAGTAGGGCTTAGTTTATGGCCCTGCCTCCCTCTTGCTTCCTGCTGGGATGACAAATAGCAAGATGAGTAAGGTTCTCTGCTGAAGCTGGAGTGGAGCCCAAACAGGAGTTAAGCCTTGAGTTCTGGGATACACTGTGCAGATCTGGGGTCTGTAGATGGCACCACCTAGTGTTAGTGATGGAAATACTTGAGTTTGTAAGGCCCCTCAGGATGTGCTCCGAGCCTCTACGTAGGCTCCCGAACCGAGAGAAAAACCCCTCAACATGTGAAGAGGAAGGAGCTGGCCTGGCCCATCCCTGGGAGAGCCGCTAACAGCCGGCCTCACTACTGTTCCGTCTAAACTACGCCTCTTCCAGGCTGAGGGGTGAGGTCTGATCTTTCTCATACTTCGAGAAACACCAGGGCGTTCACCGCCTTACCTCTCACCGCCTGCCAACCCCATAAGACTGACCTGAAAGAGAACACAGAGTATTTAAGAGCATAGAGCACCCTGAAGGCGTGGGACCAGGTTCAGTGAAACACAGCAGGTGGCTCCTGCAGAGGCAGATGTAATGGAACAAACGGAAGATTAAAATAACACCAACTAAACCGAAACATAAAGGAACAAAAGAAAATGCTGCAAAGAAATGTTTGGGAAACATAAGAATTTCAAAGAACAAAAACTATGATATATGAAATGTAAAAAAATTAATAAAAACATAAAATTGACAGTGCTGAAAACCCAAATAGGAATCAGGGAGAATTTCAAAAGGAAAAAAAACCCCTGAAAGGTAAGGGATATAGAGGAAAGATCAAAGAGAAAACTGTGCATAATAGTCTCTTTACTGGAATATGAAAATATAATCATGGAACTGGAATTATGAGAATGTGAAAATTAAGAAATAATTGAAAATAAACTTCCCTAACCTGAAGAAAGACCTGAATTTTCAGACTGAAATGGCTTACCAAGTTAAAAAAAAAAAAACAGAGACAAACTAAGGCAGTGATATGTAGATGAATTGTCAGAATCCCCAAAATAAAGAAAAGCTTCAAGACAAGAAGAACGATTTATTTGTAAACACTCAGACTGGCATGGAAGTTAGTTGTAAACTTTGGAAAGTGGAGCAACATCTCCACATTACAGAAAAAAAACAATGAGCCAATGTCCCAGCACCTTTCTAAGATATCTTTGTTTATTATATTAGTTTCAGGTGAATACCACAGTTATTCACCATTTATATACCTAAAGAAGTGATCACCATGATATACCAGCAACCATCTGACACTGTACCACGCTATCACAATATTACTGACTATATTCCCCATGCTGTACGTTACATCCCTTATTTGTTTTATACCTGGAAATTTGGACCTCTTATTCCCCTTCACATTTTCCCCCCCTTTTAAAATTTTTCAATTACAGTTGACATTCAATATTATTAGGTTGCTGCAAAAGTAATTGCGTTTTTTGCAATTATTTTTAACCTTTTAAACAGCAATTACTTTTGCACCAACCTAAGATTTTTATATTAATTTCAGGTGTACAGCATAGTGGTTAGACATGTAATTTAAGAAGTGATCTTGAAACCTATGTAAACTTTACTAACCATTGTCACCCGAATAAACTTTAATTAAAAAAAAAAAGAAAAAGTGATCCCCCTGCCTAATCTAGTATCCACCTGGCACTGTACTTAGTTATTACCATATTATTGATTATATTTCTTATACTTTACATCCCCATGACTATTTTGTAACTACCAATTTATACTTCTAAATCTCTTTCCCTTTTTTCACTCACCACCACCTGACCCTCTTCCCATCTGGCAACCATCAAAATGTTTTCTGTATCTATTAATTTGTTATTTTTTTCCTTTAGATTCCACATATAAGCCAAATCACATTGCATCTGTCTTTCTCTGTCTGACACTCCGGAGACTCAGTACAATACCCTCCAGGTCCATCTATGCTGCCTCAGGTGGCAAGAACCCATTCCCTTCCATGGACAAACAATATTCCATTGTATATATGTACCATCTCCTCTTTATCCATTCTTCCATCATCGCCAGGCTGCCCCCATAAGACTCTCAGCTGATTTCTCAACAGAAACTTTGCAGGACAGGAGAGATTGGCACAAAATATTCAATGTGATGAAAAGCAAGGACCTACAACCATGGGTACTCTGCCCAGCAAGGCTATTATTTAAAATCGAAGGATAGATAGTGCTTCCCAGACAAGAAAAAGTTAAAGGAGTTCATCACCACCAAACCAGTATTACAAGGAATGTTAGAGGGACTTCTTTAATGGAGGGGAAAAAATATGAATAATAAAATGGCAATAGCTACATATCTATCAACAATTACTTTCAATGTAAATGGATTCAATCAAGAGACAAATGACATAGGGTAGCTGAATAGATAAGAAAACAAGGCACTTACATATGCTGCCTACAAGACACTCCTTTCAGATTGAAAGACCCACACAGACAGAAAGTAAAGGGATGGGAAAAGATATTCAAATGGAAACAAACAAAAACCGATGGGGTAAGATATCAATCTTATTAAGTACAAAACAGACATTTTCTGGACAGGCAGTGTATACTTTCTGAGGAAATTACCTGAGGAACTACTCCAGCCAAATGGAAATAGAACAAAGATCTCAACAAGGAGAAAGTACACAAATAGGGTATTTTTCAAAGAAAACGTTGGCCTGTATATATGTATATATGCAGGCCACTTCTCGTTCTATTTTACTTGAACTGCTCATATATCAACCTAATTTAAGTTTTCTTTTTTTTCCTTTTAAATGACAATTATTTTTTATTTCTTGCTTCTTTAATTTGAACTTTCTGCTCTCACCTTAAACAGAGCCATATACCAGGGAGTAAATTATTTCACTGTTTAAGAGTGTTTATTGCAATTTTCCCTCTGGGCCACTTTAAAAAAAAATTCTGAATTGTAGTAATAGTTCATGATTTAAAGACTATTATATCCGGAAGCATTGTACTAGAAACATTTTAATCTCTACTAATACATATCTAAAAACAGAATGTTATTTCAATTCCATAAAAATACACCGAGTCTAAATTATCAATACTGATGAAGTAAAAAAAGAAGCTGTGTTACATGTTTTAATAAAAGTTAGCATAAAATGAGAAAACTGGCATTTATTAATATAATTTCTCTCTATAATCTGCTTGCACAATTGTTATTATCTCTATTGTGAGTGCCTCTCATTTTCTTTTTTAAGAGTAAGGGGACAACATGATACATAAACGTTAGTAGTTGGTACTGGGTCTTAATTATTTTCATCAAATCATACCATGTAATTTTTCACTGTTTCCTCATTTCTACATCTTTACAATGAAGATACATCCACCTTCATTAACTAAAAGGAATATTTTTCAAATCTGCTACTTAAAAATAAATCACTGATTACTAAGATCATATGGGATGAAAACTTAGATAAAATACAGGTAAAAATTAACTATTGGGGCTCATAAAAAGTCCAGACACCAATGAAAATGTGTTATTTCTGAGATTCCAATGCCTATCTGTTAGTAGGTGCTAAATTTTGGCTATAATTGGTTATATTGGGTCATTTTTACATGATTTAATAAAAGAAGGCATGAAATTTTCTTAGAACTACACTCACATAAAAGAAAAAAAAAACTGTCAGAAGTAATGACCCATGCTAGGAATTTTAGGAAGACTATCTAAATAAACAACTGCCTATCCAGAAACAATAAGGCTGAATAATTCTCAGCCCCATTTTCCTTTATATGGCTTTTCACAAGAACATAATAAACATGGGATATGAAGTAAAACATGTTTTGAGTTCACCTCTTGAACAGGAGGTCCAAAAAATAATAGATAGAATATAATGATTTTGAATTTTTGTTTCTATTTTAGATGGCAAATGATTGCTTCTGAAAAGTTTTAGAGTATTTAACCTAAATATTTCATCTTAAATGTGTAAGATGTTTATTTTAATGTAAAAAAGATGTTTATTTATTTATTTATTTATTTTTTAAAAATTATAGTTGGCATTCATTAATGTTTAGCCTCTGGTGCACAACGCCACGATCAGGCATCCACACCATCCCTGAGGTGGTCTCCCAAATAGGACGCATGCCCTTCGGATACCCAACAAAATCTTTACAACATTATTGAATAAGTTCCCCAAATTAATTTCCAGAAAACCCTGAGGCCATCTTGCGGCCACCAGCCGCCTCCCAATCCCTTCACCTTTCCCCTTATCCCCAACCCCCCCCCCCCCCCCGTCCCCGCCCATCTAACAACTCTCGTTTTTTTTCTTTGTGTCCTCAAAACTGTCTCTGATCAGTTCATTCACATGTTCTTTTCTTTAGATTCCGCATATAAGTGAGATCATATGGTACTTGTCTTTCTCTTTCTGACTTATTTCACTAAACATAATGTTCTCTAGATCCATCCATGTTGTTGCAAATGATAAGATTTCTTTCTTCTTTATGGCTGCGTAATACTCCATTGTATAAATGTACCACAGCTTCTTAATCCAGTCATCTACCGATGGGCATTTCGGTTGTTTCCATGTCTTGGCTATTGTGTAAAGTGCTGCAATAAACATAGGAGTGCATACAGATTTTTGAATTGGAGTTTTGGATTTCTCCGGGTAGATGCCTACGAGTGGAATTACTGGATCATAGGGTAGTTCCATTTTCAGATTCCTGAGATACCTCCATACTGTTTTCCATAGTGGCTGCACTAATCTGCAATCCCACCAACAGTGCACTAGCGTTCCCTTTTCTCCACATCCGCGCCAGCATTTGTTGTTTGTTGATTTATTGATGATAGCCATTTTGACTGGGGTGAGGTGGTATCTCATTGTGGTTTTTATTTGCATTTCTCTGATGGTTAGTGAGGTTGAGCATTTTCTTCATATGTCTTCTTGCCTTCTGTATGTCCTTTTTAGAAAAACGTCTCCTCAAGTCCTCTGCCCATTTTTTAATTGGGTTGTTTGTTTTTTTGGAGTTGAGTTGAGTAAGTTTTTTATAGATTTGTGATATTAATCCCTTATCAGATATATCATTGGCAAATATCTTTTCCCATTCAGTAGGATCCCTTTTTGTTTTATTGATGGTTTCCTTTGCTGTGAAAAAGCTTTTTAGTTTGATGTAATCCCACATGTTTATTTTTTCTCTTACTTCCCTCTCGCGAGGGGATATATCAGTGAAAATCTTACTCCGGGTTATGTCCATGAAGTTTCTTCCTATATTTTCTTCTAGATATTTTATGGTTTCAGATCTTACATTTAAGTCGTTAAGCCATTTTGAATTTATTTTTGTATATGGTGTAAGGAGGTGGTCCAGCTTCATTTTCTTGCATGTGTCTGTCCAGGTTTCCCAACACCACTTACTGAACAGACTGTCTTTACCCCATCGTACATTCTTGCTTCCATTGTCGTAGATTAGATGGGCATATAGGCATGGATTTCTTTCTGGACTCTCTATTCTGTTCCATTGATCTATGTGTCTATTTTTATGCCAGTACCATGCTGTTTTGATTACTGTAGCCTTGTAGTATAGTTTGAAATCAGGTATTGTTATACCTCCCACTTTGTTCTTATTTCTCAAGATTGCTGAGGCTATCCGGGGTCTTTTATGGTCCCGTATAAATTTTAGGATTATGTGTTCTGTTTCTGTGAAAAACTTCGTTGGTAGTTTGATAGGAATTGCGTTGAATATGTATATTGCTTTAGGCAGTATGGACATTTTAACTGTATTAATTCTTCCTATCCATGAACATGGAATGTGTTTCCATCTATTTATGTCTTCTTTCATTTCTTTCTTCAGTGTCGTATAATTTTCTGAGTACTACAGATCTTTTACATCTTTGGTTAGATTTATTCCCAGATATTTTATAGGAGCAATTGTCAATGGAATTGTTTTTTTAATTTCTCCTTCTGATATTTTATCATTGGTATATACAAATGCAACTGATTTCCAAATATTAATTTTATATCCTGCTACTTTACTAAATTCATCTATCAGTTCTAGTAGTTTCTTACCACAACTTCTTTATCCATTCATCTATCGAAGGACATTTTGGTTGTTTCCATGTCTTGGCCACCGTAAATAAAGCTGCAATGAACATTGGAGCACACTTGTCTTTATGTATAAATGTTTTCAGATTTTTTTGGTAGATACCCAGGAGAGGGATTTCTGGGTCATACGGTAATTCTATTTGTAATTTTTTGAGGAACCTCCACATTGCCTTCCATAAAGGCTGCACCAGTCTGCATTCCCACCAACCGTGTATGAGGGTTCCTTTTTCTCCAAAACTTCTCCAACACTGGTTACTATTTGTCTTGTTGATGCCAGCCATTCTGACTGGGGTGAGGTGATATCTCATTGTGGTTTTTATTTGCATTTCTCTGATGATTAGTCATGTTGAGCATTTTTTCATATGTTTATTTGCCATTTGTATATCCTCTTTGGAGAAATGTCTCATCAGGTTTTGTGCCCATTTTTCAATTGGGTTGTTTGTTTTTTTATTGTTGAATTGAATGAGTTCCTTGTATATTTTGGATATTAGCCCCTTATCAGAGGCACTGTTTGCAAAAATCTTCTCCCATTCAGTTGGTTGCCTCTTTATTTTGTCGAAGGTTTCTTTTGCTGTGCAGAAGCTTTTAATTTTGATGTAGTCCATTCATTTATCTTAGCTTTTACTTCCCTTGCCTTTGGAGTCAAATTCATAAAATGCTCCTTGAACCCAAGATCCATAAGTTTAGTACCTGTATTTTCTTCTATGCAGTTTATTGTTTCAGGTCTTATCCTTAAGTCTTTGATCCATTTTGAATTAATTTTGGTACATGGTGACAGATAGCAGTCCAGTTTCATTCTTTTGCACGTGGCTTTCCAACTCTGCCAGCACCATTTATTGAAGAAGCTGTCTTTTCTCCATTGTATGTTTTTAGCTTCTTTGTCAAAAATTATCTGTCCATATTTATGTGGTTTTATTTCTGAGTTCTCAATTCTATTCCATTGGTCTATTTGTCTGTTTTTCTGCCAATACCATGCTGTTTTGATTATTGTAGTCCTGAAGTACAAGCTAAAGTCAGGCAGTGTGATACCTCCAGCATTGTTCTTTCTTCTTAAGATTGCTTTGGCTATTTGAGGTCTTTTGTGGTTCCAAAAAAATCTGATGATTTTTTGTTCTATTTCTTTAAAAAATGCCATTGGGATTTTGATGAGAATTGCATTAAATCTGTATATTGCTTTGGGTAATATGGCCATTTTAACTATGTTGATTCTTCCAATCCATGAGCACGGAATGTCTTTCCATTTCTTTGTCTCTTCTTCAATTTCTTTCAAAAATGTCATAGTTTTCGGCATATAGGTCTTTCATATTCTTCACTAAATTTTTCCTAGGTATTTTATTCTTTTTACTGTAATTGCAGAAGGAATTGGTTTTTTTTTTTATTTCCTTTTTTGAGATTTCATTGTTAGTATATAGGAATGCAATGCACTTTTGTACGTTGATTTTGTAGCCAGCAACTTTACTGTATTCGTTGATTGTTTCTAATAGCTTTTTGGTGGAGTCTTTAGGGTTTCCTATATATAGCATCATGTCATCTGCAAAGAGTGACAGTTTAACTTCTTCATTCCCAATTTGGATGCCTTTTATTTCTTTCTCTTGCTTGATTGCTCTGGCAAGGACTTCCAACACTATGTTGAAAAGCAGAGGTGATAGCGGACAGCCCTGTCGTGTTCCTGAACGTAGGCAAAGGGCTTCAGCTTTTCACCATTAATTATGAGATTAGGTGAGGGCTTGTCTTATATGGCCTTTATTATGTTAAGGTATTTTCCTTCTATACCTATTTTATTAAGTGTTTTAATCATAAATGGATGTTGTATCTTGTCAAATGCTTTTTCTGCATCAATTGATGTAATCATATGATTTTTGTCCTTTATTTTGTTTATGTGATGTATCACATTGATGGATTGCTTTTATTGAACCATCTTTGTGCCCCAGGGATGAATCCTACTTGGTCGTGATGAATAATCTTTTTAATGCATTGTTGTATTCGATTTGCTAGAATTTTGTTTAGGATTTTTGCATCTGTATTCATCAGAGATATTGGTCTGCAGTTCTCTTTTTTTGTGTTATCCTTACCAGATTTTGGTATCAGGGTATGTTGGCCTCATAAAATGAGTTAGGGTGTACTGACTCTTCTTCCTTTTTTTGGAAGAGTTTGAGCAGGACTAGTATTAGATCCTCTCTGAAGGTTTTGAAATGTTCTTAATATGTAGTAAAATGACCCCCTAATTAAATTAGGCTTAAAGATTCTATGCATATGGTTGTTATATAAAAGAAAGTATGTTACTGTGAAATGTTTGTAAATAGTGTTTCTTTTTTTTTTCTTTCCATAGTGCTTTTAATTCCAGGATGTGTAACGGGCAAATTGCTGGTCAAGAATAGACTAGAAAATGTACATTTCTTCTGTTCTTCATTCTTTCTGTTAATTTATGGACATTCATTTCATTCATTTCAAGGTCATATAAATCCCTTTTTAAACAACACACACGCACACACACGCACACACACGCACACATCCTCCTCAGTGCCATACTTAGAAAAGCAAGAGTGGAACATCTCAGCCTGTTCTGTAATAATATAGTTAGAGATGAATGGTAAAAACAGTATTTTAATGGTACTTATCTGCATGGAAATTTGAAATGTCTTTTCTTATGTAGCACAGGGCCAAGGAAAATATTTGAAACACAATTTAATAGTGTCCAAAAAATAAGGAAAATGACCATAATCTTGTAAAAACAGCACTTAGGGGAAATGATGAACGCTTACGAATAAGGAAAAACAGAGAGAAACATAATAAAATTCCAAGCCAAGATATATAAAGATATACAAATCAAAAAATTGAGAAATAATAAGTAACATTGGCAAGCTAAATCTCTTTTTAAAATTCCGAAGAATTAGTACCCGATATATGTTGTGGTGGGTATGCGTATATTTAGATATATCGGGAAGCAAAAATGAGAACGGTTTTATCTTTTTATTTTGAAATAATTTCAAACTTGAATTTGTAAAAATAGAACAGAACTCTTGTATATACTTTACCTCAGATTTGCCAATTTTTAACATTTTGCCTTATGCTCTCTCTATGTACTTACCTGTCATCCATCCATCCATCTATCCTATATGTTATAGGATGAATATATAATTTTCTGAGCTCCTTGAGACTAGAGTGCATATATCATGCTCCTTTTTCTGTGTATTTCCTAAGAACAAGAATATTCTCTTACATATCTAAAGTATGGTTATTAACTTCAGAAAGTTTAACATTGGATATAATACCTTTATCAAGTCTATATAGTCCATATTCCAGTTTTGTCAGATGTCCCAGTAATGTCCCTCATGACACTTTTTTTCAATACAAGGTCCAGTCCAGGATTGCTTATTGTATAATTTCCTTTAACCTGGAGTAGTTTCCTCAGCTTTTGTTTTGTTTTTCATGCCTTTGATACTTTTGAAGAATATAGACTAGTTATTTTATAAAATGTCTTTCAATTTGAGTTTCTCATGATTAAATCCAGGATACGTGGTTTTGGCTGAAACCCTACCTAAGTGATACTGTGTCCTTCTCAACATATGTGCATGGAGATGCAAGGTGTCCATTAGCTTTGGTTCTGTTACGTTTTGTTCATGGGTACAAGATGTTTTCTGAATTCTCCACTGTATAATTACTGTTTTTCCTTTTGTGGTAAATAATATGTGAGGAGATACTTTGAGACTAGCTAGATATCCCATTTCTCATCAAACTTCGCCGGTCTCCTAAATTTAGCCTTCATTGATGATTCTTGGCTTGGGTCAGTCTTCACCCTGTTGGTTACAAAATGACATTTTGTAACTTCATTATTGCCTCTAAATTTATTAGTTAGCATTCTAGTGTATAAGGAAGGAGAGCTTTCCCTTCTCCCCTGTTTATATGTTATTAGTATAAAATCATAGTTATTTCATTGAACAGGTTATAATTTGTATAATTCTTATTTATTTTCATGCTCAAATTGTCCCAGATTTGGCCGGTGAGAATCCTCTCATATTGGCTTCTGTCTTTTAAATGTCTATGTCTATTATTTTTTGAGCACTTTCGTAGTTTGGGGCACAGACGTTTTAAGATTATGTTGCATTTTTCCTACCTTTGCCCTACAATTAGTCACTTTTCCGATGAGTCCTTTCTCCTTTTTTTTTTTAATTAAAATTTAGAAAATGGTATTTTAAAACAATGACTGTGGTGTCATTGGTTCTAGGCTCTTGCGGCAGAGCTGGGGTGGGGGAGAGGAAGAGAGAGAGGGAGAGGGAGGCACACTCTTGCGCTTAAGAGTGCACATGTGTGAAAAACTCTTGAGTTTATATTGTACCTCCACTTCCCCTAGGGGTCTTTGCTCACCTTTTCTTTTTCAATGTTTATGTCTCCCTTTTTCTACATCGAGGACCTGGGCTCCCAACAACATTAATATTACATACTCATTTGCTGAATTTTGAAGTATAGACAGAAGAGTTTCAGAATTACTAGACCATTCCAGTACAACAAGCAACATTAGTTCACGATTGTTTGCAGGGATTGTTTTCTTTATCTCAAGAATGTATAGTCAAAGCCTGCTATTCATTGTGTATATATCACATCTTCTGTATCCAGTCATCTATCGAAGGACACTTTGGTTGTTTCTATGTCTTGACCACCATAAATAAAGCTGCAATGAACATTGGAGCACATACATCTTTACGGATGATAAATGTTTTCAAATACTATTCTGCCATAAAAGAAGAAATAGTGCCATTTGCGACAACATGGATGGATCTTGAGATTATTATGCTAAGCGAAATAAGTCAGACAAAAAAAGTCGAGAACCATATGATTTCACTGATATGTGGGATATAAAACTAAAAGCAACAGAGAAACAAAAACTCATAGACATAGACAATAGTTTAGTGGTTATCAGAGGGTAAGAAAAGAGGAGGGTTGTAGATGAGGGTAAATGGCATCAAATACATGGTGATGGAAGGAGAACTGACTCTGGGTGGTGAACGCACAATGTGATATGTAGATGATGTTCTACAGAATTGAAACCTATGTAACTTTACTAACCATTGTCACCCCGATAAACTTCAATTTAAAAAAACAGCAAAAAACATGCTATTCAAAAGTTACTTGATTAGTTCTTTTTCTTCTCCTGTCAGTGATTTTATTAATTTGAAATAAAATTAGGTTCATTTGTTTCTGTTATCTTTCGATCTTAATTTCCCCTTCTCTGCATCCTTTCTAAAACTGTCATTTACCTTTTTAAATGTGGAATTTTAACACCCCCAAAGTCAAAACTGTAAAAGAAGGCATGCTCAGAGAAGTTGGCTCTCTCCCATGTCTCTTCATCCCGTCTCCCTTCCTCTTTAGATAACTAACCTCTTCTCCATCCTTACACTTCTAGTTTTGCCATTTTATATATATGTGTATATATATATATAGTAAATGGAATCACAGAGTATATAATCGGTCAAGATTGTTTCTTTTACTCAGCTTAATGCCTTTGAGATTCATCCATGTTTTTGTATGTATCAATAGTTCATTCATTTTGCAGTGATTTTCTACTGTCTATGTAAATCATCCCTTCTCCCACTGATGGACATGTGGGCTGTTAGTTCCAGTTTTGGATGATTATTAATAAAGCCACTATGAACATTAATGTACATTTGTGTGAGCATAAGATTTAATTTTCTAGGGGAAATATCTAAGAGTGGGGTTGCTGGCTCATGTAAACACAGTATTATATGTGTCATATAAACACATACACACAAATAAGTATGGGTTTATCTTTGTTAAAAAAAAACCACAAACCTTGCCAAACTGTTTTGCAGAATGACCATACCATTTTATGTTCTCACCAGCAAAGTGTATGTTCATGTTACTCCAGTGCTTCGTATTGTTTTTTGTTGTTGTTTTTGAAATTTTAGCCATTCTAATGGGTGTGTAATGTTATTTTATTGTGTCTTTAGTTTGCATTTCCCTAATGGCTAATGATGTCAAACACCTTTTCATGAGTTTATTTGCCATCTATATATCTTCTTTGGTGAAGTATCTGTTCAAATCTTTTGTGTATTTTTTATTGGATTGTTTTCTTACTGTTGAGTTTGAAGAGTTCTTTTTTGATTCTGAGCACAAGTCCTCTTTGGAATATGTGATTTGCAGGTATTTCCCCTTGATTGTACCTTACCTTTTCATTTTAACAGTGTCCCTTGCAGAACAAAAGTTGGTGAGGTTTAATTTATCGATTTTTTTTGTTTTATGGATTTGCTTTGGGTGTCAAATCTAAGAAGTATTTGCCAAAACAAAGTCACACAGATTTTTCTCCTATGTTTTCTGATAAGTTTTAGAGTTTATGTTCTACATTTAGATGTAGAACACATTTTGAGTTAATTTTTGTGTAAAGTGTGAGGTTTAGGTTGTGGTTCTTTTTTACTTCTTTATTTTTTTGCATATAGCTATCCTTTAGCATTTCTGTTATAGAATGTCTGTTGGCAAGAAATTATCTTAATTTTCCATTATCGAATACTGTCTTATTCCTGAAGGACATATTTGTTGGCTGTAGGAACAATCCAGAATTCTTTTCCTTTAGTACTTAAAAGATGTTGTTTAGATCTTCGTAGTTTTCAGGAGAAACATAGTCATTGGAATGTTTGCTCCCCAAGATGTAATCTGGCCGCTTTCAGAACTTTTTCTTTGACTTTAATTTTTAGTTTTCAGTTTTATTATGGTGTGTCTGGGAATGAATTTCTTTGTGTTTAACCTATTTGGAATTTGCTGAGCTTCTTGAATATATAGATTTATATATTTCATGCCCTGTGGAAAGTTTACAGACTTTTTTTCTTCAAATAGTTTCTCTGCAGTGCATTCTTTGTCCTCTCCTTCTGGAATTTAAATGACAGAAGTGTTAGGCTTTTTCTTTTCTTTGGTTTATTTTTTATTTTTTATTGTCCCGCAGATCCCTAAAGATCCCTGAAGCTCTGTTCTCATTTTCGCCCTCCCTCCCTCCCTCCTTCCCTCCCTCTTCCCTTCCCTCCTCCCTCTCTCCTCTCTTGTTCGGGTAGAATGAAAAAAAATTCAAAAAGCATGCAACAGGGTAATTTCCCCATTCTCTGTTCCACAGAGACCCGACTCCTGCTCCTCAGACCAGAAAGCAGAGGCTTCTTTAGAAGCTCTTCATATTTGCACCCAGTGTACAGACCCAAGTTTCCAGTTTCAGGCTGTCCCTGAGTCTAGGCCAGAAGATATCAGAGAAAATAAAAACAAAACAAAATACAAAACAAAACAGGAAACTCGCTGCCAGTGTGGTGATCCTTACAGTTCTCCTGTCCACCTGCTGGCTTTTTCTTCTGGTTCCTCAAATAGCTTATCCATGCATTCCATCCAGGCTTCTTAGTTGCATTCAGTGGGAGAGCCAGACTGAAGTTTACTTACTCCAAAAGACTCTATCATTAAGGTCATTTGAGAACAGTTTAAGTGGAAGATCAGAGAAATTCTTCAAACAAGAATGGGACAACCAGTGAAGAATGTGAATAAACTAGATTTCTTCCCCCCTCCCCCATTTCTTCATGTGTTTACCAAAAATGTTCCTCAAACCAACCCTCTAAAATCCACATCTGATTTTAAAATGTTGACATTTGGACATGATTTTTAGTTGGTATAGATTTCAAAACCAATATTTTCTTTTTAATATTAGTTTTTGAAGTGCTAGAGACATCTTGATATATTATCTAGACACTGACGTAATGAATGTGCCTTATGGATGTGATTACTCATTTTGAGTAAAATTTACAGTTATTATTGAATTATCATTAACTTGAGTTTTAGTATAGGTATTTCTTAAAGTCCTTGTCTTTAATCAATTCTTTATTATAATAACAAGACCAACTTAATTAAGGCTGTATAAATCCAGCAATATTTATTATGACCAATTCCTGCACTTTTGTCTCTGATCTGTGCTGTCAGTACCCCATGCACATTCAGTCCCACTTCACAAACAAGGATATCGAAGTGGCCAGTGAAAAAGACTGAAGGTTCATTAGTCAACAGAGAAATACAAAATCAAACCATCATGCAATAGCACCAAAATAGCTAAAATGGAAAACACTGGCAGTATCAATTATTGGCAAGAATATGAGGTATCTGGAACTTTCATACTGCTGACAGGAGCGTTAAATTGGTAGAACCACTTTGGAAAATGATTTGGCAGTATCTGCTAAAACTAGTCCTAAAACTAGTCCTGAATGTGAAGAGCCTAGGACTAGCAGTTTAATCCCTTGGTATACAACTAACATAAATGTATACATGTAGTCACCAAAAAGAAGGTACCGAGTGTTGAAAGTGGCATGTTTATATTATCCAAAACCTGGAAACTACCCGTATGCATATCAGCTGTAGAACAGTTTAATAAATCGTGTATAGTCACACAATGGCATATGACGCAGGGGTGAGAATGAAATAAGTACAACTACTTGTAACAAAATGAATGCATCTCACAAGCATGATGCTGAACAAAGAAGATCTGGGTGCTGTTATCTGGATGTATTCACACTGAAAATTCACCCACTTAGTACTGGTGCATTTTCCTGTATGCGTATTATATGCTTAAATGAAGAAAGCATATTAAATGAATTGGATTTTGACTTGTTTGTTTTTTAAAGATTGACCTTCAATGTACCTGTTTGTTATTGCCCCTCATTGGACCCATTAGATGGAGTAGTATTTCAGTTGATTCTCTTCGTTACTAGGTAGATGATCTTTTTATCACAAATCTGGAATGGGTGTTATCTTTAGGAGAATACAGTTTTTAATACCAAAAAACACACAGAATTGATTTTTTAAACAGCTCGAATATCTTTAAAGGAAAAAGTGAGGCTTGCTTCATCCCCAGCCTATGTAAGAGAGCTGTCTGTGTCCCTTGCCCCTTCCATGGGCTTGGAAACCTGTGCAGTGTGAGAGCCCAGATAGCATGAGAGCCAACTGAGCTTTGTGTTGACGTTTTTAAGTAAGTGAGCTTCATATTATATTCATAATAAATGTGGATGTAGATAAATACTAGTCGTTTGACATAATTCTGTTTGTCCCTCCCCAACCCTTCATTTTGTTTTAGAGTTTTTTGTTGTTTGTTTGTTTGTTTTTGTGTTTGCAGATCTTTTCACAGATGCTGCTGAGACTGAAACAATGGCCAAAAGTTTGGAAGATTCTGAAGGAGTTTATTTTGTTCCATCTTTTAATGGATTGCAGGTATTTTTTTTTTTAAGTTAATGGTAATTAAACATTTCTCTCATCATACCCACACCCAAAATTATGTATTTGCCACCCTCTTACCTGAAAATTTGGGCATTGAACACAACTAAGGTGAAAGGTACATTCTAGGGCTGAGAAACTGCTTTGACATATATGGTTTTTATGAGAAAGCAGAACAGATTCAACCGGCTTCTGCTTAGAACTCCATCCCTGTGGAAACCAAAAGTTTGGCAGGCTTATCAGAGAACTTTTACATAAGACCAAGGATTACTTTATTAAGACCCAAATAGCCATTTCCCAGTGGAGGGAAAATATATCATTACTTAGAGGAAGCATACTGTTGAGAATTAGAAAAACACACACACACACACAAGCACACGTGCACACACACTTTGCAGTTCTTCATAAATTACATTAACTTTTAAAAAAAATTTAAATTTCTTATTGTGGTAGATTATTGGTAACTTTGCTTAATCAAAAAGTAAATCCAGTAAAAGCTTTGATTTTATAATATTTAACTTTGTTTTTAATTAAAAGGTCTGTGCTATTGACTTTAACAGTAGCATATTGTAAAAAAGACTTTTTAAAAAACTCTTTACAGGCATATTATTATGAACAAATTTCCTTATTATTATTATTATTATTTTAGAAAGCTTATACCCATCCTTTTAATCCTCCTCTAAATACTTTTTCCTTTCAAAAAATAAAAATTTCCTTCTAGTCTATTCCATACGCTGGCAATCAGTTACAAAAAGTGCAAAATTTGAAAGTTTGGGTAATAGAATTTAGAAGCTAGTGAAAAAGAATTAGATCACGATACTTTAAGTGTATAAAAATACCATATTTCCAGACTAGATTTTTCAGTGAGCATTATTTTAATATCTGTAGTAATTTTCTTCTACATTCTGTATCCTGAAGTTTGTAAACTACATATAGAGATGGCATTGTGTCCTCTTCAGGATGCTGTGAGGTAACTGAATAGCATCCCTAATGGACAGGGAGAGAACATTTTTGTGACAGAGGCTTAAGGAGGAAGGTCAGATGAACAGCTGTTTAGCTGGGAACACGATTTAGCGGGGTCATGACGGTTTCTTCCTGTTTCAAAAACTGCTGGTGACTGTAACTGGGCAACTCTGTGTGTCACTCCCCATCTTCATCAATTCATATACCTGTAAAAATAATATAAAATTTATAATAAAAAAACAAAGTATTGCTGAATCCCAAAAGATTAGAGAAAACCATCACAGATGTGGCTTTAAGTTTCATGTGGGTAAGAAAATTTCCCTGTCCCACCATCCTCACAGCCTGGAAGTATGTTGGGGTCAGGAGGGGTGAGGGAGGCCTGCTGACGAAATATTTCCCGATGTAAAATGAAAGTGGAAACCAAAAGTTAATTCAGAGGGCTATCGTGTGTTGATGCTAAGCTGTTTGGAGAATAGTGGGAAGATCACCTGTAAGTTGCCTATGTGACAACTAGAGAAAATGAAAACTAGGGGAATGGAAGGAGAGAAGGAACAGGTATCTGCAATACCATCTTTAATGTTAGGATATTGGGACAGCTATAGACAAAGGGGGCCGGGATAGGAAAGGCTCCTGATAGCCTCCGTTTCTCAAGGGCGTCTGCTGAGACGGGCCATTGGAGAAACTAGAGGCGAGTGAGGACATCTCAGGCGGCCCCTTCAGGAAATGGCAGAAGGGGTGGATGGAGGCATCGGGCAGTTCACGAGGCAGCATCCATTGATGCAGCGGGACCTGTGGTATGGGAGGGGGGCGAGCACTAAGGTGTCTGTGACAGCTGTCGGAGGCAAGAATCAGTGGTTGTCTGCTGATGCTCACGTCACTGATGGTGGCAATAATGGGGCGGGCAGGACCATGCACCACGTGCCCATCATCAGAGAGTGAGGGCCATGACCCGTGTAAGAAAACAGCTTGCCAAGCTGCCCGAGGGGCACTGCGTGTTCACGGACACGGGCGGACTAGGACGGGAATGAGAGGACCCCACGCGTTTTTGGTGAGCTTTGTGGCTCTGCCTTCCCCTTGTCATCCCCAGTTTGCTCTGTGTTCTTCCTCATAACCTCCACTTACTGTTTGTCGTGTTTCCCTTACACTTTCTGCTTCTTCACAATTCAGACGTACACACAACCTTCTTTATACATCCCTTTACTTTCATCCTTTTGTTCCTGTTTGTCGTTTTTTCCTCAGTGCTTCCTAGTTCAGATTTACCGGGGAGGGAATTTGACTGGACCGCCTTGTTTTCTGAAGCTTTGGATAGACTTCGAGCCAGTTGTGCTCACTCCTCACAGTTGTGGCGGTGGCCGTGGCACTAGGACACGAGATGCTTTAGAAGCTTTAGAAGCAGGGCCCATGGACTCAAGCAGTTTCCTTAGAAGGGGATGTGGCTGGCAAGCACTGCATGCCATCTGTGGTGCTGTGCGTGGCTGCGATGTCTGAGCACTGGGTCAGGGAGGGGACAGCAGCATGATGCAGGTGTGAGGGAGGGAGGTGTCTGCCAGCAGGAGCTGCACAGGGGCTTAGAGGCTCCTACAAGGTCCTCTGGCCCCTGTAGTCAGGAAGCCTCAGGAACCTCCACTGACCAGCTACAGCTGAAGCCGTTCTCCCAGCACAGAGCCAGCTTTCTTCTAACAACTATAAATAAGTGGAGGGAACTTCTCGGAATTGGTTAAGGGTCAGATGAATTTATTTACTATAGAAGGAAGCATTCAGAAGGCGCAGTGAAAGGGTTATGAAAAAGTCAGTAGCAGTGGGAAGGGTTTTGGTAAGAAATGATAACAAAATAAAAACTATGGTGGTCGCTAACCTGTGAGTTCTTACTGTTTGTCAAGCACTGTCCTAGATTCTTCACATTCATTACCACATTTACTCCTCAGTGACTCGCTAAGATAGAAGATACTCTTACCCATTCCGCAGGTGAGGAAACATGAGACTTAGAGCTGTAAATCCCTTGCCCACCTCACACAGCCAGTGGCAACTGACTTTAGGACCCAGGCGTCCCGACTCCAGAGTCCGACTTATAATTACCCTGCCATATTATTTCATGGAGAAGTGTAAAATAGTATGACAACAGAAATGGGCAGTAGGTGCCCGAGGAATGTGCTTCTAGGGTCTAGACAAGAGGCACGTTCACAGTAACCATCCTGCAAGTTCCCATCCAGTTAGACTGAGATCCCAGTGGTGACAGAGGCCGGCTGGGGCACATAGAGTAGTCTGCGCATGGGCAAGAGTCTGCTAGTTCTGCTCAGGACGCCAAACAGCTTTGCTGGGGCTGGCTGTTCCAGGTGGTTGGTGGTCTGGGAGGCTCCCTGATGGGATTGGCAGTGACAGACTGGAAGTGTGGCTGGGGGCTGTCTTCCCTGGCAAGTTGTGACCAGGCACTGAAAGGGACCTTCCCAGAGCTTTTCCCAGCACATCACCCCAAAGAGGGACTCACTTGGACTACTAATGCAGGGATGTTATAACCTATCGATACTTTCAGGTTTCTATGGAATTTATTACCCCTCCAATTGGCCTATTACTAATAGTAAATTGTGTTCATAGCTATTTGTACAAAAGTGATTTCAGGTCATTCATATTAGGATTTTATGTGGTATATTAGAAGAAGTAATTTTTACGCAAAAAAAAAAAAATTGCATACTAGGGACTAAATGAGCTGTCAGAATCTGACCAATCTTTGTTTTATAGTATTGTACCACCTGATATAGACCAGCTTTACTATATAAATCAGCTTTTACTGAGTAAATCACCAAAAGATATTAATGAATTTGAAAATTATCAGGATAAATTCAGAATAGGAGGAAAATCATAGCTATAGTAAAGATGAGATGCAATGTAGAATTTCTTCTGTTAAGTAATTAGGAAAAGTATTGTTTGTTCATTGATTCAATAAATGTGTATTGATTAATAAATGTGTATTGATTGATCCCTTGTGAGGGGCCATGTACAGTGCCAAGTGGAATTTCAGCAATCACACAAATGGACACGATTTTGAACTGTGGCACATGATATGATGGGAAGTTTGAGGGCTCCCTAAAAACAGAGAATGGGGAACCTGATCTACCGTGTTTTCCCGAAAATAAGACCTAACTGGAAAAGAAGCCCTAGCATGATTTTTCAGGATGACATCTCCTGAACATAAGCCCTAATGCGTCTTTTGGAGCAGCCCTTAATATAAGACCCGGTCTTATTTTTGGGGAAACACAGTAGTCTCTGGGGTCAGAAGCTTTCCTAAAACTGAGCCAAGATTAGAAGGGGGAATAGGATTAACTAGAAAAACAGGTGGTAGAAAGTTTTCCAGGTAAAGAGATGATGTATCCAGGCCCCAAAGCTAGAAGGTGCTTTTCTTGAGGACCATCGTTTCCTGACAGCACTGGCATGTCCCTCTGTCACAATCCTAGGTGTGTTGGAACTGTTCTGTCTGCTTCTCCATGAGACTGCAGGCTCTGGCAGGAATCTTTGTTTTCTCATCTTTGTGTCCCAGAATTGTCTTGCATTTCTGAGGATGCAGAGATGAATACAGATTTCATCCAATGAATACATACCTCCAGCTCAAGATTTTGGCTCTTTTGAAAAAACAGGTGTTAGGTTGGGTCATTTCTCATATTGGGCAATAAGACTATTAAGTTAAGAAATAGAAGAGCTTGGTACTCTGTCCCTCACTCTCCGCTGACGGCTTGCCTTGCTGCTCGCACAGCCTGCTGCTGCCCCACAGAAATGCTTCAATTACACGAAGTCCTTTGCCAGATTAGGCCAGCGTCCAGGGCACTGGTTCCTCATCTCACTCGGGCGTATGCCAAAGATGTAAAGTTTGCTGCAGGTCCCCGAGCCTTAATGCTTTAAGGTGTGGACCTTTTAGCTGATGCTGTAGCCGTTACTATGGGGTCAAAGGGAAGAACAGTGATGATTGAACAGAGTTGGGGGAATCCCAAAGTTACAAAAGATGGTGTGACCATTGCAAAGTCAATTGACTTAGAAGATAAATATAAAAATGGCGCTAAACTGGTTCAGGATGTTGCCAATAATACAGATGAGGAGGCTGGGGATGGCACCATAGCTGCTCCTTTATTGGCACGCTCTCTTGCCAAGGAAGGCTTTGAGAAGGTTAGTAAAGGTGCTAATCCAGTGGAAATCAGGAGAGGTGTGATGTTAGCTGTTGATGCTGTAATTGCTGAACTTAAGAAGCAGTCTAAACCGGTGACAACCCCTGAAGAAACTGCTCAGGTTACTACGATTTCTGCAAATGGAGACAAAGAAATTGGCAATATCAATGAAAAAGTTTGGAAGAAAGGTGTCATCACAGTAAAGGATGGAAAAACACTGAATGATGAATTAGAAATTATCGAAGGCATGGAGTTTTATTGAGGTTATATTTCTCCATACTTTATTAACACAATGAGAGGTCAGCAGTGTATATCCCAAGATGCCTATGTTCTATTGAGTGAAAAGAACATTTCTAGTGTCCAGTCCCGTTGTACCTGCTCCTGAAATTGCCAATGCTCACCGTAAGCGCTTGGTCATAACTGGGGGAGATGTTAATGGCAGGTGGCTAGTACACTCATTTTGAACAGGCTACAAGTTGGTCTTCAGGTTGTAGCAGTCCAAGCTCCAGGTTTGGGTGACAATAGAAAGAACCAGCATAAGACATGGCTATCGCTGCTGGTGGTGCAATATTTGGAGAAGAAGGATTGACTCTAAATCTTGAAGATGTTCAGCCTCATGACTTAAGAGAAGTTGGAGAGGTCATTGTGACCAAAGATGATGCCATACTCTTGAAGGGAAAAGGTGACAAGGCTCAGATTGAAAAACATATTCAAGAAATCCTTGAGCAGTCAGATATCACAACTAGTGAATATGAAAAGGAAAAACTAAGTGAACGTCTGGCTAAACTCTCAGGTGGAGTAGCTGTGCTGCAGGTTGGTGGGACTAGTGATGCTGAAGTGAATGAACAGAAAGACAGAGTTACAGATGCCCTCAGTGCCACACGAGCTGCTGCTGAGGAAGGTGTCATTCTCGGAGGGGGTCATGCCCTGCTTCGGTGCATTCCAGCCTCGGGCTCGTTAACTTCAGCTAATGAAGATCAAAAAATTGGTATAGAAATTATTTTAAAAGACACTCAAAATTCCTGCAATGACCATTGCTAAGAATGCAGGCGTTGAGGGATGATTGATTGTTGAGAAAATTATGCTAAGTTCCTCAGAAGTTGGTTATGACGCTATGCTTGGAGATTTTGTGAATATGGGGGGAAAGGAATCATTGATCCAACTAAGGTCGTGAGAACTGCTTTTTTGAATGCTGCTTGGAGTGGCCTCTCTGTTAACTACAGCAGAAGTTGTAGTCACAGAAATTCCTAAAGAAGAGAAAGACTCTGGAATGGGCAGAATGGGAGGAATGGGAGACTGTACGGGAGGTGGCCTGTTCTAATTCCTAGAGCAGTGCTTTACCACTACTAATGGGAACTGTGAGTGGAAGCTTCAAGGCAGTGCTCCTCATCTATAACTTCAGAGGAGTCAGCTGAAGGGAAATGACGGGAGGAAAGGCTGGCTGGTGTTTAAGAAAATCACCATAACCATCAGTTATTGGTTTCAGTTGACAACATGTAAGGGTTTATTGCTGTCATTGTCCATGCCTACAGATAGTTTATTTTGTATTTTTGAATAAAAAGACATTTGTACATTCCTGATGACTTAAGTGCAAGAGCCGTGTACCAT
Organism: Rhinolophus hipposideros; assembly: GCF_964194185.1. Lineage (NCBI taxonomy): Eukaryota > Metazoa > Chordata > Mammalia > Chiroptera > Rhinolophidae > Rhinolophus > Rhinolophus hipposideros. The sequence goes on along the minus strand of NC_138048.1, from coordinate 1,647,026 downwards.
AACTTAAATCACTGAGGCATTTTTACTACTATTCTGTTAAAATCAGGATTTAGTGCTTGCCATCACCCAATGAGGAATTAAGAAGCAGCCTTTCTGTGGAGAGTAAGAATAATTGTGTACAAAGCAGAAAAATACCCAATTATGTGAAAACCTTTGTATAATAAAAATTTCTTTTATAGTTAAAAAAAAAGAAATAGAAGAACTTAGCTTAAATGTCTGACAGTGTATTGGGTGTAAGTTATGACACTGAAAAAACACATTTTTTGCATTATTGTTCATCTTAAGTCTAACTTGGTCGTATATCCTTAAAAAGCCACTCTACTTAGTAAACAACTTTAGTGTAAAAACTATTAAACTATTTAGTGTAAGTCCTATTAAAAAGTCATTGTAATAGTTAACATAATTTGGGGGCTATCATTTATTTTAAAACTACTTAACTCTACTAGGCATTTTTTCTAACATGGTCATGTTTTTTGTACAACATGACTTCAAGTCTGTAGGTATAATTTATAACAATAACACTATGTTCTGACTTTTTCCTACTTTAGGCTCCACTAAATGACCCCTACGCATGTGCCTCTTTTATGGGTTTGAAGCCTTCCACCAGTAAACACCACCTTGTACGAGCAATTTTGGAGGCAATAGCTTTCAGGTACCAAAGTATGCCCTAAAACCCTCCCTCCCTATACAGTTTTGCTGTTTCCTTTTATTAATTTGTACTAAACTGGAAATTTCTTAATTTAAACCGAGGGTTTATACCTTTGGTTTAGTTCATATTGTATATGACATAATCTGTTATTGCTAATTTTTTTAGCATTTCTTTTTTGATATCTGAAAATTGAATGACTTTTTTAAATATCCAATTTCCTAAGCATAAAAAATTCAAAATTTGGACTTTCAAGGGTTTTTGTACCCTTATTCATGAAGGAGAAACCTAACTAGTAATGCTTTTATTTTATTTTATTTTATTTTATTTTATTTTATTTATTTTATTTTATTTTATTTTATTTTATTTTATTTTCTTAAACCTAACTAGTAATAAAAGATTGAATCATCAAAATCATTTTTACGCATATTTTCCTGTGTTTCTTGTTATGGTGCATGCATATCTTATTAAAATTAAGAATGTGGCTCTCATGAATATGGAACAGTTTATGATTAAAGTTTTCTGTTTGTTTCAAGGTGGAAATCACAAGGCCCTGAGCCTCTTGTTATTTGAGTATCTATTATCAACTTCCAGTTAGCATAACAAATGTTTTTAATATTGTTTGCATAGTTTATAAATATGTAAATAAATTCTTGTAGGTAGGGAAAAATAGAGAATTACTATGATTTCAATTTCCTTTAAAAACTTTTCTTCTTTAAACTAGAAACAAACAGTTATATGAGGTGATGCAGAAGGAAATCCATATTCCTATAACAAAAATCCGGTATGTAAACTTTGTTTCTAATGGATTTAATAAGAAATTAGAAGTAAGTAGTAGCTGCTATTAGGATTTTCTTTTTTTTTTCTCTCTCTCTTTGAATTAAAGTTTGTTGGGGCGACAATTGTTAGTAAAGTTACATAGATTTCAGGTGTACAATTCTGTAATACATTATCTATATTTCACATTGTGTGTTCACCATCCAGAGTCAGTTCTCCTTCCATCACTATATATTTGACCCCGTTCACCCTTCACTAGAACCCCGATCCCTCATCCCCCTTACCCTCTGGTAACCCCTAAACTATTGTAGATGTCTATGAGTTTTTGTTCTTTCAGTTGTTTGTCTTGTTCTTTTGTTGTTTTCGGGTTATACACCACATATCAGTGAAATCATAGGGTTCTCTACTTTTTCAGTCTGACTTATTTCGCTTAACATCATAATCTCAAGATCCATCCATGTTGTCACAAATGTTCCTATATCATCTTTCCTTAACGCCGAATAATATTCCATCGTGTATATATACCACAACTTCTTTACCCATTCATCTATCGAAGGACACTTCGGTTGTTTCCATGTCTTGGCCACCGTAAACAAAGCTGCAATGAACATTGGAGCACACGTGTCTTTATGTATAACTGTTTTCATATTTTTTGGGTAGATACCCAGGAAAGGGATTGCTGGGTCATATGGTAATTCTATTCTTAATTTCTTGAGGAACCTCCACACTGCCTTCCATAGTGGCTGCACCAGTCTGCATTCCCACCAACACTGTATGAGGGTTCCTTTTTCTCCACAGCCTTTCCAACACTTGTTGCTATTTGTCTTGTTGATGATAGCCATTCTGACTGGGGTGAGGTGAGATCTCATTGTGGTTTTTATTTGCATTTCTCTGATGATTAGTGATGTTGAGCATTTTTTCATATGTCTATTTGCCATTTGTATGTCCTCTTTGGAGAAATGTCTCTTCAGGTCCTCTGCCCATTTTTCAATTGGGTTGTTTGTTTTTTTGTTGTTGAGCTTCATGAGTTCCTTGTATATTTTGGATATTAGCCCCTTATCGGAGGCACTGTTTGCAAAAATTCTTCTCCCATTCAGTTGGTTGCCTCTGATGGTTTCTTTTGCTGTGCAGAAGCTTTTAAGTTTGATATAGACCCATTCGTTTATTTTAGCTTTTATTTCCCTTGCCTTTGGAGTTAAATTCATAAAATGCTCTTTGAACCTAAGGTCCATAAGTGTAGTACCTGTGTTTTCTTTTACGCAGTTTATTGTTTCAGGTCTTATGCTTAAATCTTTGATCGTTTTGAATTAATTTTGGTACATGGTGACAGATAGCAGTGCAGTTTTATTCTTTTGCATGTGGCTTTCCAACTCTGCCATCACCATTGATTGAAGAGGCTGTCTTTTCTCCATTGTATGTTTTTTGCTTCTTTGTAAAAAATTATCTGTCCATATTTATGTGGTTTTATTTCTGGGTTACAAATTCTATGCCACCGGTCTGTGTTCTTCTGCCAATACCGTGCTGTTTTGATTATTGTAGCCCTGTAGTACAAGCTAAAGTCAGGGAGTGTGATACCTCCAGTATTGTTCTTTTTTCTTACGATTGCTTTAGCTATTCGGGGTCTTTTGTGGTTCCAAATAATTTTGATGATTTTTTGTTCTATTTCTTTAAAAAATGCCATTGGGATTTTGATGGGGATTGCGTTAAATCTGTATATTACTTTGGGTATTAGGGCCATTTTAACTATATTGATTCTTCCAATGCATGAGCACAGAATGTCTTTCCATTTCTTTGTCTTTTCTTCAATTTCTTTTAGAAATGTCATAGTTTTCAGCATATAGGTCTGTCACATCCTTGGTTAAGTTTATTCCTAGGTATTTTATTCTTTTTGCTGCAATTGCAGAAGGAATTTTTTTTTTAATTTCCGTTTCTGAGATTTTGTTGTTAGTATATATGAACACAATGGACTTTTGTATGTTGATTTTGTAGCCAGCAACTTTACTGTATTCGTTGATTGTTTCTAATAGTTTTTTGGTGGAGTCTTTAGATTTTCTATACATAGCATCATGTCATCTGCAAAGAGTGACAATTTAACTTCTTCATTCCCAATTTGGATGTCTTTTATTTCTTTCTCTTGCCTGATTTCTCTGGTGAGGACTTCTAACACTATGTTGAAAAGTAGAGGTGATAGGGGACAGCCCAAAGGGCTTCAGTTTTTCACCGTTAATTATGAGATTAGCTGAGGGTTTGTCATATATGGCCTGTATTATGTTAAGGTATTTTCCTTCCATACCTATTTTATTAAGTGTTTTAATCATAAATGGATGTTGTATCTTGTCAAACGCTTTTTCTGCATTAGTTGATATAATCATTGATTTTTGTTCTTTGCTTTGTTTGTGTGATATATCACAATGATGGATTTGTGTACGTTGACCCATCCTTGTGCCCCTGGGATAAACCTACTTGGTTGTGATGAATAATCTTTTTAATGTATTGTTGAATTTGGTTTGTTAGAATTTTGTTTAGGATTTTTGCACTGTATTCATTAGAGATATATATATATATATATTTTTATTTTATTGGGGAAGGGGTACAGGACTTTATTGGGGAACAGTGTGTACTTCCAGGACTGTTTTCCAAGTCAAGTTGTTGTCCTTTCAATCTTAGTTGTGGAGGGCGCAGCTTAGCTCCAGATCCAGTTGCCGTTGTTAGTTGCAGGGGGCACAGCCCACCATCCCTTGCTGGATTCGAACCAGCAACCTTGTGGTTGAGAGGATGCGCTCCAACCAACTGAGCCATCCAGGAGCTCAGCGGCAGCTCAGCTCAAGGTGCCGTGTTCAATCTTAGTTGCAGGGGACGCTGCCCACCATCCCTTGCAGGACTTGAGGAGTTGAACTGGCAACCTTGTGGTTGAGAGCCCAGTGGCCCATGTGGGAATTGAACCGGCAGCCTTTGGAGTTAGTAGCATGGAGCTCTAACCGCCTGAGCCACCAGGCTGGCCCCCTCATCAGAGATATTGATCTGTAGTTTTCTTTTTTTGTGTTGTCCCTACCAGGTTTTGGTATCATGGTAATGTTGGCGTCATAAAATGAGTTAGGGAGTACTGTCTCTTCTTGAATTTTTTTGGAAAAGTTTGAGCAGGATTGGTATTAGATCCTCTTTGAAGGTTTGGTAGATTTCACTAGTGAAGCCATCTGGTTCTGGACTTTTGCTTTTGGGAAGGTTTTGGATGACTGATTCCATTTTCTTACTGGTGATCGGTCTATTTAGATTTTCCAGTTCTTCATGGTTCAGCCTAGGAATGCCATATGTTTCTAAGAACTTGTCCATTTCTTCAAGGTTATTGAATTTGTTGCCATATAGTCCTACATAGTATTCTTGGATGATCCTTTGTATTTCGGTGGTGTCCGTGATAACTTCCCCTCTTTCATTTCTGATTTTGTTTATTAGTGTCTTTTCTCTGTTTATCTTAGTGAGTCTAGGCAAGGGTTGTCAATTTTATTAGTATTTTCAAAGAACCAGTTCTTTGTCACTTTTATTTTGTTCTGTTGTGTTTTTGTTCTCTATTTCATTTAGTTCTGCTCTGATTTTTGTTATTTCCTTTCTTCTGCTGACCCAGGGTTTCACTTGTTCTTCTTTTTCTAGTTCTTTAAGGTGTTACGTGAGGTTATTTATTTGGGATTTTTCTTGTTTCTTGAAATAGGCCTGTAATGATATAAATTTCCCTCTTAAAACTGCTTTTGCTGCATCCCAAAAATTTTGGTAGGGTGTATTTTCATTGTCATTTGTTTTTATGTATCTCTTGATCTCTCCTCTTATTTCTTTTTGACCCAGTTGTTCTTTAAAAGTATGTTATTTACTCTCCACATATTTGTGTTTTTCCTGGTTTATTTTGTAGTTGATATCCAATTTCAAAGCCTTGTGATCAGAGTATATGTTTGGTATGATTTCAATTTCCTTAAATTTGTTGAGACTAGTTTTATGTCTCAGTATATGGTCTATTCTTGAGAATGTTCCATGTACATTAGAAAAAAAACTCTATAGTCTGAGGTTTTAGATGAAGTGCTCTATAAATGCCAATTATGTCCATTTCATCTAATGTGTCAGCTCCTATTTCTTTATTTTCTGTTTGTATGATCTATCCATAACTGTCAATGATGTATTTATGTCCCCTAGTATGATTGTGTTTTGGTCAATTTCTCCCTTTAGTTCTGTTAGTAGTTGCTTGGTATATTTCAGAGCTCCCTGATTGGGGGCATAAATATTGATGACTGTTATGTCTTCTTGTTGTATAGTTCCCTTTATCATTATGAAATGTCCATCTTTGTCTCTTGTTACCTGTTTTATCCTGAAGTCTGTTTCATCTGATATCATGTGGTTACACCTGATTTTCTCTGGGTACCATTTCTTGAAGTGGCAATTTCCACCGTTTCACTTTGAGTCTATGCTTGTCCTTGTAGCTGAGATGTATCTCTTGGAGGCAGCATATGGTTGATTCAATCTGCTACTCTGTGGCTTTTTATTGGTGAGTTCAATCCATTTACATTTAGAGTGATCATTGATATGTAAGAATTTCCTATCATTCTATGTTTAGTTTTCTGGTAAGCCTGTATCTCTATTGTTTCTTTGCCTTTTTTGTTGTCTGTTATTTCTGTGTTGTGGTATTATATGATTTTTCTTTCTGTTTCTTCTTTTTTACGTTATGTATTTCAGTTCTGGGTTTTTTGTTTGTTTTTTTTGAGTAGTTACCATTAAGTTTATGTACAAGAAAGTTTGATATTTAGAGTATTCCATTTTCTTCAGCACGCTTACTTTCTATTCCCAAATTCCTGTTCAGTCCTGTACTCTTCCCCCTTTTTATGTTTTGGTTGCCACAAATTATCCCTATTGATGCTGATCGGATAGCCTCCTTCAGTATTTCTTGTAGTTCAGGTTGTATATTAGGAAATTCCATCTGCTTCTGTATATCCTTCATATCTAAAGGATATCTTTACTGGAGATATTATTCTTGGCTCATAATTTCCCTCTTTTCAATAGTTTGAATATTTGGTTCCACTCCCTCGTGTACAGTTTCTGCTGAAAAATCTGATGATATTCTAATAGGTTTTCTTTTTTGTTTGTTTGTTTTTTTGTTTTTTTGCTCTCTTAGCAACTTTATTTAAAGATCTACTCTTTTAGCAACTTTAAAGTTGCTAAAGTATGCAACATAGTATTATAGACTATAGCTTTCATGCTGTGCATTACAATATCCTCATGACTTATTTTATTTTATTATTTTTGGAATAAAATATAATATTGGTACTTTATTTGTTTTTTTATTGAAGCACTAAAAAAATAAATAAATAAAAAATAAAAGTTCTGATAGGTTTTCCATTGTAGGTTACCATCTTCTTTTCCCTGGGTGCCTTGAGGATTTTTTTTTTATTGTTGATTTTTGAGAGCTTCAATACAATGTGCCTTAGAGAAGGCCGGTTGGGGTTGAGGTAATTTGGTGTTCTATTTGCTTTCGATTCGAGGATCCAGTTCTTTCCACAAGTTTGGGAAGTTCTCATTGACTGTTTGTTTGAATATACTCTCTGTTTCCTTCTCTCTTTCTTCTCCTTCTAGTATGCCCATTATTCTTATATTGCTGTTTCTGATGGAGTCAGAAAGTTCTTGTAGAGTTCTTTCATTTAAGTCTCAAGTCTCTTTCTTCTTCCATCCGTGTCATTTTCAGATTTCTATCTTTGATGTCACTGATTCTTTCCTCCACTTGGTCAATTCTACTATCTAAGCTGTGTCTCATTGATTCTTCATTCTTCATTTTTTTTATTGAGTTCTTAATCTCCAGAAATTCTATTTGGTTCTTTTTAAAATTTCAGTCTCTTTTGTTAAATGTTCATTTTGTTCTTTGATTGTTTTCTGAGTTCAGTAAACCTCCTTTCTGTGTTTTCTCGCAATATATTTTATTGAGTTTTTTAAAAACTGCAATCTTGAATTCTGTCATTTAATTCACATATTTCCATATCGTTTAAGTTCATTTTCTGGAGACTTTTCTTTCTGAGCTGTCTTGTTGCCTTGGTTATTCATGGCAATTAATGATTTATTATTTGTCTTCCTAGACCCTACAGGAGTGGGTTCTGCAACAGGTTGATAGAAAAAGGTCTTTCTTCTGTTTTCCAGTAGATGTTGGTAGAATGTTTTATTTTCTTTCCAACTGCAGCCTTTTATTCTCTCTCACACTGCACTATTCAGTCTTCTCACACAATGGGGCAATTCCCTGGAATGCAGGCTTCTCCTCTGTTAACAGTTCTTCTGGGTCATATGGCGCCACCTCTGTGTTGGGATGTGAAGAGCTTCTGAAGTTCCAAAGCTCTTTCTGCACCTGACTCAGAGCCTGTGTGTTTCAGCAGCTCTGTTTCCTCCTGCAGGGATCCGCCCAGATAGGTGGGGCCAGGGGTGGGGTGAGTTGTGAGAGGTGGCCCAGAGCAATGGCGGCGACCACCACCACAGCTGGTCCCACTTCCACAGCTCCCTCCCCTTTGCCGGAACTAGTTGGGCTGCGAATCTGTGTCTGCTGACCACAGTTCTCAGAACAGCAAATGTTCTGTTCTTTTGATCTGACACTGCTACTTTATCGCTTCTAGCACTGGGCAGGTGGGGGCGGGGCGAGCTCTGGGAGGGTAGGGAGGGGGCCGCTAGTCTCAGTGCCTAAGGCTTCCGTTCTCCGCTCTGAGTGAGGGCTTAAACCACCGATTTCAGCCCTCTTCCCTCAGTCTTTTCTCCGAGGTCTCTGACGTGAACGTTGGGTTCAGCCCTGTTATATGCTGTCCCCTCAGCCCTGTGGGCCATAAACGGAGCCCTAGCAGTCCAAGCTCTTCCCTCTCCCGTAGGTGTGGTAGTTCCGGGATGCAGCGAGCTCGGAGCACTGAGCTAGGTCTACGTCCTGCGCCTGGGCGCCTCTGTCCCCGCACTTCTCCTTTCCCTCCTCCCCCGCTCGCGCGATTCGCCCACCTGGAGGTGAATTCAGTAGTGGGCCTCTTCGTCTTGCCTGTCTGCTGTGCAGGGAGTCCTTTATGGAGTTACAGTTGTTCAATTTTTTGTAAATTCCAGGGTAGATTTCTAGATGCTCATCTCATGCCGCCATTTTGTGATGTCCAGGATTTTCATCATTATGGTTCTTTAGGATTTCAAAAGGAACTTAAACTTAGCTGCTTTGTAGCAAAATTCTCGGTCATAGGAATTTTGAGTGCAAAGAAAAGCCGATTTTAGACTTATGGAGAATAGAATAGAGAATTTGGGAGGATCGTAGAACCCATGTGTATACTAAGATTTAAAATCTCGTGTTTGGCTGTGTGGCTTTCTATCCTCTTGGCACAAGAGCATGCAATTTTCTTTGCGAGAAAGTGCAAATGAATTTCTGTTTTGGCTTAGCTCTCTTGGCCTATTTTGAACTAGTCCCAGGACAAACTGGGCAGGTGGGAAATCTGATGGCAAATCAGGAAAAATATTTCAAGATTATCTAGTAAGATCCTCTATCTTCAGATAAAGGCTAAGTGATAGAATCTTGGAGTTAAAAAATTAAACTTAAAAAATGAAATCAAGGATCTGAAAAATATGTGTCTATTTTAAAAAGAATTATTAATATTTTTATGCTTTTGTTGCAGTACTTTATCTCTAATATCTTGCTCCTCCTCACAGGGCAGATGGAGGAGTTTGTAAGAACAGTTTTGTCATGCAGATGACTTCAGACCTGATTAATGAGACTATAGACAGACCCGTCCACCTTGATATGTCATGCCTAGGTGCAGCTTCTCTAGCTGGTCTTGCTGTTGGTATGTATGGATTTGATAAAAATGAGCTGTCTGTCTTGCAAACTATTTCTTTTTTCTTTTTGTTTTTTTTCAAAAAGATTTTATTGGGGAAGGGGGACAGGACTTTATTGGGGAACAGTGTGTATTTCCGGGACTTTTCCAAGTCAAGTTGTTGTCCTTCCAATCTTAATTGTGGAAGGCACGCAGCTCAGCTCCAGGTCCAGTTGCTGTTGTTAGTTGCAGGGGATGGAGCCCCACATTCCTTGCGGGAGTCGTACCTGCAACCTGTGGTTGAGAGCCCATGCTCCAACCAAATGAGCCATCCGGGAGCTCAGCGGCAGCTCAGCTCAAGGTGCCGTGTTCAATCTTAGTTGCAGGGGGTGCAGCCCACCATCCCTTGAGGGAGTTGAGGAATCAAACCAGCAACCTTGTGGCTGAGAGCCTGTGCTCCAATCAACTGAGCCATCTGGCCACCCAGGAGCTGCACTTCATTCTAGTTGCAGAGGGTGTGGCTCGCTGGCCCATGTAGGAATCGAACTGGCAGCCCCGTTGCCCAGAGCTCGTGCTCTAACCAACTGAGCCACCCGTCCGCACCGCAAACTGTTTGTTACAGATAGCATTTCTCCTCCCAAATTGCAAAACCCTAGAGAGGGTTTGGAAAGCCTTGGTGTCTGTTAAGCTCCATACATATATGCACATTATTCACAAAATAACGCCTGGGAGTGCCTTCGTGGATGGGTCTTACTGCTCCTCTCCCATCCTTACTTCACTCCTACAGTCAAAAGTATTAGGTGAGGACAGTTAATTCTCAACTGCTTTGGTCTTTAGCAAGGCGATGAGTCTGGATAAAGTTTCTGAGTAGATAGGCTTATCTTTGGCATTAGCAACAATTCCGTTCTTTTATTTATTGAACATTTGTGGAGCACACTGCTACATGATGGTCACAGCTGGGAATAAAGAGTTTAAAAGATAGTCTCTGCTCTGGGAGTCTCTGATGGGAGCCATTAGACAAGTCAACCAATTATTAAACTTGGTGTGAAAACCCAGGAAACAGCTATAGTATTATGCTAATGGTGTAGGCTTCCCAGAGGAGACAAAGTAAAGGTCAGTTCTGAAGGGGTTAGCAGACAGCTAGATAAGGAGAGGATAATAGGTGAGTTGTCCAACCGAGAAAGCAGCTCCTGCAAAGGTTCTGGCCCATTATGGTGAGAGCTGATGCCATGAGAGCAAGAGGGGAGGCTGGACAGGTACACAGACGTCCAGGTGTGGTGCATTCCTCACACCCGGGAGTTTGGACTTGATTGTCAAGACTTTGGAGAGCCACTGAAGAATTTTAAGCAGGGGAGGTACATGGACACATCTACATTTGGACAGATCACTTTGGCAATTAGTGAAAGGATAATTGGGAGGGGTAAAGAATGGCTGTGTGGAGGCCACTTTGGGCCTCCCTAAGAAGCGGGTGGCACCTTGGACACTGAGTATTTTAATGTGCTCCTTTATGGAACGGAGGAGTGTTTGTGCAAAACAAGATATTTTATAATGAAGTTACAAATCCGAAAACCATGAAATCTTGGTAAGTTCAACTTTATTCTAAAAATATGTTAATTTTGAATAAAATTAATACAGTCACTTTCATTTGTTCATTGATTGATGTTTGAATAATTCAAGTTGAAGAAAATAACTTTCCCTTAAATAATCATTCCTTTTTACAAATTTAAATTCTTTACGTATTTCAACCCTTTTAAAAATTTAATGTGGAACTCCCAGATGGCTGGGTTGGTTGGAGTGCGTCCTCTCAACCAACAAGTTGCCACAATATTGCCACAAGGTTGCTGGTTCGACTCCCACAAGGTATGGGAGTAACTAGCAACAGCAACTGGACCTGGAGCCCTCCGCAACTGGGATTGAAAGGACAACAACGTGACTTTGACAAAAAATACTGGAAGTACACACTGTTCCCCAATAAAGTCCTGTTCCCTTTACCCAATAAAATCTTTTTTTTAAAAAAAATTAAATATGATTGATTTTTAAAAATAGTTTCACATGCCTGACTGAGTAAACTTAGACCTGTAACAAGGAAAATCTTCTCAAGTACTTAAACAACTCTTGCAAATTGAATAAATTATGCTTATAATTATGGTAAATCAAATTCTCATAAAAGTCTAATATTATTTATAAGGTTAATCAAATTCTTCTTCACTTTTTACCTCATAAGACTAAAATGTCAGATTCCTTTGAACATTGAAAATATTTTAAATAACAAACACATGCAGATTATTCACACATAACATAGTGGCTAGAGTTTTATCTACTTCATTATATCTATGTTTAATTTCAAATCTTTTTAATACAGAGATACTTTACCAACTACAAGGCACTAGTTTTACCTTCTCAGGAAAGCTGAGATTTCTGGTTGGACCCCTTCTCTTTAAAAAATTTGGGGCCTGAAGTCTATGCATAGTCTCTGTATTTTCAAAATTCACTCAGAAACTGTCTATTCAATGTATATTTAATAAAATGACTTTTAAAAATATGTATGCCTTATTGTAAATAATAAATTCTGGAAATAAGGATTTTAAGACCGTGTTTAAATTTATGACTAGATTTATCTAACTATAGTATACTAATTAAAACTATTTTTAGTCTCTTTAAAACTTCTATAAATTATCTTTAAATATAGAAAGTCTAAAATGTGACTTTGTAAATAGAAAGAATGTGACCCGACAGAAAATTTCAGAAGAGAGAATTTTATGTGTCAGCTTTATTGGTAAGAGAAAATGTACTTCATGAAGGTTTGTCAACTGTGTTAACACTTCAGAGTCGGTGAGGTGTACCAAGTTTGTTAACAAGACACCTCTACCATTTCAGGCTGCTTGTGATCATAGTCATGCATGTGTTTTCTTGCTGCTTATTATTAGAAATCACATGATCCTCTTTGTAAAGAACAATCAATATGTGCCAGAACTCTAATATTGCCTTGAACAGGAATTTAACTTGTAGGACATGGAATAGTTCGAAAAAGAAAATAGGTAATACATTAATTCGCTACTTTGAATTTTAGGCGTATCCTAGGTAGTTGCCTCTTACGTCAAGATACATGACAAAAATCTTAATTTATCTGTGTTTTTTTAATTGTAGAAAAGCAAATAATTCTATTTCTTACTTTTTTTCCTTAATAGCAAGTCATGAAATTAGATGATGACACAGTGTAGTTGTTCTAGAAATGATTTGGTGCCCTGCTTCACATAAGTAAAGCTGGTCGTTAGAAACCAAAAGATTTAAAAATCCTGGAGTATTTCTTCCTAGGGATAGTCAATCTAACAAAACTGAAAAGCAACAAAATATTTTGGATTGTGTTTTAAAATAATAATTGTTTACCTTTGTACCAATTCACATAGGTTTGTAGATAAACTTTATGGATTCATTTGCCTTAAAATTTGAGAGTAATGTTTTCATCTCTAGGGTTTTGGACTGACAAAGAGGAACTAAAGAAACTGAGACAAAGTGAAACAGTTTTCAAGCCACAGAAGAAATGGCACGAGTATGAAATGAGTATGGAAAACTGGGTCAAAGCAGTGAAACGCTCCATGAATTGGTACAAGACGTAGCACTGAATGGAATGACCGAGACCACAGATGGCTGGCTGATGTGACGGGCAGATGGGACAAAGCTCAGGGATACTGATATGACGACCACTGAGAGAAGAAGATTTAAAGTGAGCTTTGCAACCTGAGAGGAAAAGCATTCCTTTTTTGAAAAAACAAACAATTTTTAAACCCTCATTTATGTTTACCCAAACCTTGGTAAGGTTGTCAGGCAGCAACACCTCAAAACTTTATATCTTTTGTAGCAAATTCCAAAGGGCGTTAGCAACCATATTTTGACAGCCATGGGTCTTCCTTTTTTTAAATCCCTGATCAATTGTATATGTGAACATAATTGTTTACTCTCCAAATCGACAGTTCTGGGCCTAGCACCCTCACATGCTGTTGCAAAATAATGTGAAATTATTCGTTTAATTATTTAAAATTAAGTGGACTATTCAGAGTCCATACAGCTAAAAAGGAAGAATAACTGAGGAAATGTGCAATTGTGAAACATTAGTATTTTATATTTAAAGCCATAATTATTCAATGTTACATCCACGTATGAGTTCCATGTCCCTCTCAGATAGGCTAGTTAGTCAGTTCTTTCCTTTATTGGGCTTAAAGACACTGCCTTAATTTTTCTTCACCCAAATCTAAGCATTACTTATGTACTGAAAAATACTGAAAAAAATAATTTTAGTTAATGAAACTAAAAAGGGTATTGATTTATAAGGAACAAGAAAATATTGTGTTTTTTTCTCAAATACTATTTCTTTAAAAAACCTTTGGTTAAAGTATAACATCCCATTTTTTACAAAATGTAGGTAGTAAATATAAATCTTGCCTTTCTTCTGTTCTTATCTTTCTAAGTTGTTGAGGTGCTTGCATAAATGTCATTTGTTTTTATTAAGTGCCTAATTGACAGAGCTTAATTTGAAGAAAGTTCCCTAATTTACCAGTGACTTAAGAATTGTCTTCATTGGTGTATTTTAACTTGTCCAGGTATCTTTTTAATTTTCATCCAATCTATTCTTCCATATGAGATATGTGCAGTGGGTACCTGACAGAGCTGAGGGGAGCGTATCCATGTTATTGATTGCCAGAGGGCTGCTGAGCCATAGAGCCACAGACTGGGGTAGGGACAGTCTCCCTTCTCAAACTTGCTCCATAGAAACAGTGTAGAGGAGTAAGAGTTGTGAGTAGCTTTAGGCCACTTAAATCTAGGTGTAAAATTGCCATCTTCCAACCTGTTCTCAGGTTATTTGCCCCTTCTCACATTTGGGCTAGATTCCTTTTACATTTGCAGCAATAATGAATTTACTTCCCTCTTGGTCAGGTTTTATCACATAAAGTCCTATTACAGAGGTAGCTGTTAAATAATATAATGAAAGAAATGACTGTTACAGGGAATTTTGTTGTCGCTGTCATATATGTCTATTTCAGAGACAGTCAGATTTGATAGAATTAGGGGTCAAATTGCATTTCTACTAATTCCATCTCTTTGAACTTTGTCTTCTTAAAATGATTAAATTTTTTGATGGAGTCATCATAGCAAACGTATATAGTATCATTAATTTCATTAATTTTTTTAATTTTAATTTTTCAGTTACAGCTGCCATTCGATAGTATATTAGTTTCAGCTGTACAGCATATGGTTAGACATTTACATAACTTACAAAGTGATCCCCTGATAAGTCTAGTACCCACCTGACACCATACACATATTAACTCCATTAACTAAGATTGGGAAATATTTTTGTTACGTCTAAGTGTTTTGTTTACTGTAATAAGTCAAATCGCATTATGTAGATAATATCTTATTCTTCTTTTCATTCTCTGTGTGTTTTATGTCCTTTGACAAAGCTTAGTGGCCAGTTAAAAACTCTGTTACCAAAATCATTTGAAAGCTGCTCTTTCATTTTTCTGTTTCTTATAGGATCTGTTTCTCAGTGGCTGTGTGTCATAGGAAATAATTTTGTCTTTTTGTATTAGGGTATACTGAATTATAATATTATTAATACCTAAAAGTTGATTAGTTCATCTCTTTTCACATGTTTCTTTCTTATCATAAAACCACAAAATAAAGGTTTTCAGAACTTTTAGATAATGTGGGAAAGTAACGTTGAATACCTCTTATTGGAATTGAGCATCTCAAAAATCAGTGGCTAGCTAATTTTTTTGTTAGTCTAGAAGTTACTCTTTTATTTTCAATATTTCAGACTGTTTTTATTGACATAGTTTAGTAAATCTTTTGTCAGATTGAACCTAAATCAGAAAGGTGACCACATTTGCTTTTGTGGTTGTAGAAACAATTGATATAGAAACAGTTGATAATCAAAATCAGTTGAGCAAAAATATTGTCCATCTGTCAAGTTCATTTTTCGTTTGTATGCTAACATTTAAAGTGGTTTTTTAAAATTCCGTGCTAATCTTTCTCATCACGTCTTATTTTTTCCATTATGGATCTACCTTACATTTTTAGGACGTCTGTAGCTGTCTTACCAAGGAGGAGAATGCTCCTCCACAGTCCTGGAGTGGCACTAAGTGCTTTTATGCTATAGACTTGTGCAGTTCTTTTTTCCAGATCCAACCAAGACGTGGTTTCTCAGTCTCAGCTTTATTGACATTTGGGGACAGATAATTCTTTGTTTTAGGGTGCTATTCTGTGCATTATAGGATACTTAGCAATCCCTACCTCTGCCTGTAGCTGCCGTAAGCATCCCCTGAGTTGTGATAGTCAAAAATGTCTCCAAACATTGCCACATGTCCCCTGGGAGGCAAAATCACCCCCACGTGAGCACTCCTGATACAGACTGTTAGGAGAAGACTGAAGACTCAGTGAATCATACTCACTTTCTTTCTGGCTCATTTTACCTTACGAAATGGTTGCTAGCAAAAGGAGGTGGTTGTATATTAAAATAAATAGGGTTTTACTTTGTTGGTTAATGAGGTAAAAAAAAAAAAAAGTCACGTTATAATTGTCTTCTGCTGTTTTTATCTACCCACCACCATTCCTACACCTGCCTCCCATGTGGTGTTACTGAGTAGACTCATGACTTCAGTACAGGGTTAATGTAGTCTGCAGACCATCTTTGATTTTATTTGCCTTTTGCTTCCTTTTCATCTCTGAATGGAAAGGATCCCTCTCTTACATGCCTCTGTTCAAGCCTCCACCAAACTGGAAGCTCCCTGAAAGGAGAAACCATGTCTACTTCCACAGAACTTAACTCTGTGCCTTCATTTGTGGGATGAATTCTTACTTTATGTTTACAATGGTAACTTTTTGCACATTTTTTCCTTGTTGATGGGAGCAGCTTATATTTGTTGCAAGTAAAATATGTTTTGTTGAATTAAGAAGGACCACTTAGTTATGATAGCTAGAATCTGTTTATTTAAAATTTCTAAATATGACATATGTATATGTGTAGAGATACACAACCATAAATATACATAGTTTTAACTTTCTAAGCTAAAATTGAAGTCTTTTCACAAGTTTTGTGTATTTGAATGCAGATGACTAACAGATTAAATTTTCAGAACGTCAGACACTCTGGTGTTAGAGGAAAGAAACTTAAGAAACAGCTCCTTCTTCAAGGCACTTTTATACTGGAGACAAGTCTTTAATTAAAAATAATCTAGCTCACAAGTTTGGCAAGAACTTCAAAATTTTTTAAGGGGAGACATAGCTGGACCCTCAGGTTCTTTGACTTGAAGTAGTTCTAGAGTCACAACAGAGATAGCCTAGAAGGCTAGAATCTACCCCCAAGGGGTTCTGAATCCCTTGGGGAAATATAAATCATGGTTTTGAATTAGAATTAACCCCAGATACACCCTAGACCGATCTAGTAATAGTCTCAGAAGCATCTTTCATATACAAAGCCAGGTCATCTGATTCAAATCAATCAAAATGGATAACCCCAAAGTGGTCAGATAGGTGATCCAGAATTACATTGTTTTATATATAAGTTTTGGACGCTCATAGCCATAAGTATTTGGGCTCCTGCATCTAATATAAGTCACTATCTTGTCACTATTCCCATGGGACCCTTGCACCTAGAGGAATGATCTTGGACGTGGGAACAATAGAAGCAGGAACCTATAGAATCAGATATTTCTGAAATTCTCTGTTACTTTATTTCTGCTATCTTTCCCCCCTTTACTATAAATTTGGCTTATTAAAATAAAAATGGCTATGTCTGTACAGATATCTATACTATTTGCAAAATAAATCATATGAAAATTCCAATTTAAATGAACCATATTGTTATAAGAAATTGCCAAAATTTTCCAGAGCAGCTATACCACTTCACATTCCCACCAGCAATGTATGAGTGATCCAGTTTCTCTACATCCTAACCAGTATCTGACATGTAAATATAACCCTAAAAGTAACCCTAACACTAACTCAAACCTTAAACCTATCTGTAACCTTAAATTTAACACAGCTGTAATCCTAACTCTAACCCTTACCCTAATTAACCCTAAATTTAACCCTTACCCATACCCTAATTCTAAACCTAATCTTAACATTAACCATAAACAAAACTTGAAACATAACCCTAACCTTATGTTTAATACTACCCCTAACACAATTCCCAACCCTAAATTCTAACCATAACTTTAAACTTAAACCTAAAACTAATCAAAACATTTAACCTAATCCAAAACTAACCCTGAACTTAAACCCTAACTGTTAACACTAAACCTAATCCTAAAACTAAACTTGTCCCTAAACCTCACTAAACTTTTACCTAACCCTAACTCTAAATTTAAGCTTAAGCCAACCTCCTAATCCTAATTCTTACCCTCATCCTAAACTGAGCTGTAACCCTGACCTAACTATAAAAAAATCCTAAAACTAAATAAAAACTTAACCATAATCCTAAATTTACCCCTAAAACTAATCCTAACTGTAACCATAACCTATCCTACCGTAAATCCTAACCATAACCCTAATTCCAAGCCTATACTAACACTAACCCTAATCTCAACATAAAAATCTAACCCCAATTCTAAACCAAATCACAATACTAACCATAACCCTATTATGAACTCTAACCTAACCCTACGGTGTTTCTCTGAAAATAAGACTGGGGCTTATATTAATTTTTGCTCCAAAAGATGCATTAAGGCTTATGTTCAGGGGATGTCATCCTGAAAAATCATGCTAGGGCTTATTTTCAGGTTGTCGCCTCCCGCATGAGGAGGGTTGTGGAGAGCGAGGAGGGCGGCGTAGGATTAAGAAAGACAGTAGCCATGAATAGAGTGTAAGCGAGGCCAAAGGACCTGCAACCTCAAGGACTGGGCGCCTAATCGGGCGTATGCATTAGCTTTTATTAGGTGCGGAAGTAAAGGAGATAAAGCTTGTCAATCTCAAGGTCTGTGAATCCCATACATTATAATAGGAAACTGATTCAAGCCAATCATCCTTCCCTGCAGGCAGCTGAACCATAAGTCTCAGGATGTATGTATGTCCCAAGGGACAAAACCTATATGCATATGAATAGATGGAGAGCACATCATTGAATCACTTCCTTTGCAGGTTTTGGGAAGGAATGCAGCCACAGAGGCAGAGGCTTTCCTTAGGTGGGGGGGCTGTCCCCACCTCTGTGAACTCCATGGGTTCTCCTGTTGGTCCCCACTCCACTGCACCTGGCTTGAGTTTCCCCCCTGTGGGGAATCTTACTCGTCATTGGCTGACCAGCCATCTTTCTGGGGCCACATGGAGACATAAGGTGCACTCACAAAGGTGTAGCAAAGTCCCTGAAAGAATCCGTCTCACAGACTCTCCTTTCTTTGGGGGCAGGTACAAGGAGACAGATGGGTAGGCTGCTGCGTGGCAACACCAGCTAAGTCTTATTTTCGGGGAAACACGGTAATACTAAACCTAAACTCTAATTGTAATGTTAACCCTGATACTAACCCTACTTCAAAATCAACACTAAAGCATAATCGTAAATCGTAACCCTAATACAAAATCTAAACCTAACACTCAAACTTACACTAAGTCTAATCCTACCACTAACACTAAACCAAACACAAAATCTAGCCCTAACCCTAAACCTAATCGTAAATCTGAACACAGCCTAAACTATAAACCTAATCCTTACACTAACACTTACCTAAAACTTAACCTTAGCCCTAAACCCTAAACATAACCTTAATCCTAACCCTAACCCTAACTGTAAACCTAACACTAAAACTTAACCCTAACCCTAACATTACCCCTAAGACCCCTAAATCTGGGGTTACATAGGCATCATGATGGAGTGAGAAGGCCCCTTGGTGCCTCCCCTTGAAGTTACAACAAGTTTAACAATTATAATTCAACAAAGGACTCCCTGCTTGACACAAACACATCTGAGAGATTTACGCGTCAAGGTGGGCATATCAGAAGGAGCAGGAGAGGCAGGGGTGAAGGACAAAAACGGGACCCACAGACACAGTCCAGGGCTCACTGCAGTCCCAGCAGACATGATAGCAGGGAAGGAGTTGAATTGCAGCTCTCACGTGGCACACTGGAGGGCCAGAGGGGCAGAAGCAACATTCCAGCCTGAGTAGCCAGCACCAGTTGCTGCTGAACTAGGTGGTGAAGTGGCTCAGCAGGGTGTTAGCAGTGGACTAGCACCATTACTAGCAAGAAGGCAAATCAGCAGACCATGAACCCACCTCCCGGCCTCCCTCACCCATGATGTGTACTGATAGAGGCAGTGGAGATGCCTCACATAGCACAGTGTGGCTGACAGCCTCTGGTCACAGGGAGGCAGTGCAGGGAACTCAGGCCTAGAGCTGCATCACCTGTTACATTCCACATTGGGGGTGGTACCTTGAAAGGGAAGTGACCTGGAAACAGGATGCCCACCTATTCAGGAATATGGGGCATTTCCCACTACCGAGGTGATACTGCCCCACCAAGATCCCAGAGGTGCTAGTAGTGCAACTAAGAGAAAACCAAAACTTCCATGATAGCACCGTCTACTGGAAAACAAAAGAAATAATTCTACTTATCAACTTACTGAACTGTTAAGAACAAAACAGTACCGAAAAATAAGAGTTCACTACCTCAACAGCCCAGGCAAAGAAACGATCCATCAAGTATCAAGGTAACAAGGTAGCTCAGAAAGAAAATGAAAACTCTCCAGAAACAGAAGACTGTAATATAAATGACAGAGAATTCAAGATTGTAATTATGAGGGAAAAAAAGAAAGAAAAGAAATGACATACAGGGGAACTCAGAAAGGCATTTTGATGAACTCAGGAATAAAGTCAATGAATGAAAGGAGTACTTTACCAAAGAGATTGAAGCTATAAAAAAGAACCAAACAGGAATTCTGGGGCTAAACAACTCAATAAATGAAATGAAGAAAGCATTCGAGAGCATTGGAAACAGAACAGACCAGATGGAAGAGAATTAGCAAGCTCGAAGACAGAAATCTAGAAATGACTCAGGTGACAGAAGAGAGAACTGAGTTAAAAAAAGAGAAAAAAAAGGAAGAACTCTATGAGAACTATCTGACTCCACTAGAAAGAGCAATATAAGAATAATGGGTATATCAGAAGGAGAGGAGGAGAAGGAAACAGAGAAGCCTCTGAAACAAACAATTGACGAGAATTTTCCAAACCTATGGAAAGAGCTGGACCATTGAAATCAAGACACTAACAGAACACCTAATCATCTCAATGCAAAAAAGACTTTTCCAAAGCACATTTAACTGCAATTGTCAAAGTCAATGACAAAGAAAGAATTCTCAAGGCAGCCAGGAAAAAAAGACTGTAACTTACAAAGGAAACCCCATTTGGTTATCATCAGATTTTTCAGCAGAAACCTTACCAGCCAGGAGAGAGTGAAATGAAAAATTCAAAATATTGAAAGAGAGAAATCACCAGTCAAGAATAATATATCCAACAATGGTATCCTTTGGATATACAGGAGAAATAAAGGCTTTTCCATAGAAACAAAAGCTGAGGCAATTTACCGCCATAAGACATGCCTCACAAGAGATGTTGAAAGTAGCTTTTCAACCTGAAACAAAAAGGTAAAAGTATACAAAACTTTGAGTAAGATGGCAAAAATACAGACAGAAACAAGAAATTACAACCTTATTTCAGAATAGGACATTAAACAATTATAATGGTTAAAAAGTGAAAAAAGCATTTTAAAGACTATAACTTCTGCAATTTAGAAACAATGCACAGGATAAAAAGGGATAATTTGTGACAACAAGAACATAAAAGGGAAGGGGGTAAAGAACTGAACTTGCACAGATGAGTGAAGCTAAGATGCAATCAAAAGAAAAAGAACTATTGTATATATGAGATATTTTATACAAACATAAAGGTAACCACCAAATAAAAACCCAAAGCTAAGAAAAAAGGAAATGGACAAAAAAAATCATAGAAAACCACACACACACACAAGCTCACTGAAACACAAGGAAAAAGAAATAATGGAGATCCAGAGTAACCAAAAAGCAAAAGATAAAATGGCTGTAGTATGTCCTTTTATCAATTATCACCCTAAATGTAAGTGGATTGAATTTACTATCCGAGAGGCAGAGAATAGCGGGATGGATTAAAACACAAGACCCAATTATATGTTTCCTTCAGGAATCTCATCTCAGCTCCAAGGAGAAACATAGGCTCAAAGTGAAGGGGTGGAGGATGATACTCCAAAAAATGGCATCCAGAGAAATGTGGGTATAGCTGTACTTATATCTGACAAAATAGATTTCAAGACAAAAAAAGTTAACATGAGAAAAAGACAGACTTTTTATAATGATAAAGTGGACAATTAATCAAGAAGACATAACAATTATCTTTATATATTTACTCAACTTGGGAGCACCAAACTATATAAAACAATTGCTAAAGACTTAAAGGGACAAAATTATAATTATATTAGGGGGCCTGAATACCCCATTGAGAGAAGTGGATTATCCAAACAGAAAGTCAATAAGGAAATATCGGCCTTAAATGACACATTAGGCCAAATGGACATAACCAATATTAATAGTACTTTCCATCCCCAAACAACAGAATATACATTCTTCTTAAGTGCACATGGAACATTCTCAAGGGTAGACCATATATTGGTGCACGAAACTAGTCTCAATTACTTTAAGAATATTGATGTCATACCAAGCATGTTTTCTGACCACTGTGGTATGATATTGAAAATTAACTCTGAAAAGAAAGCTGGAAAAAAACACAAATAATGTGAATATTAAACAGCCTGCTACTGAACAACTATTGGGTCAAAGATGAAATAAGAGATCAAAATATACATAGAGACAAATGAAAATGACAACATAACATACCAAAAATTTGGGGATCCAGCAAAAGCAGTAGTAAAAGGGAGGTTTATAGCATTATAGGCCTACCTTAGAAACAAGAAAAATCTCAAATTTAAAAAAATCTAACATTAAACCTCAAAGAACTAGTAAAATAAGAACAAACAAGTCCCAAAGTCAATAGAAGAAAGGAAATCATAATCAGAGCAGAAATAGAGGACAAAAGTCAATAGAAAAAAATTAATGTAACAAAGAACTGGTTCTTTGAAAATACAAATAAAACTAACAACCTCTGGCTAAGGAAAAGAAAGAGAATACTCAAATAAAATCAGAAATGAAAGAAGAGATGTTACAATGGACACCACAGAAATACTAAGGATTATACAAGAATACTATGAAAGATTATACAACACCAAATTTGATAACTTGGAAGAAATTGACAAATTCTTAGAAATATATTCCCAGACTGAACTATGGAGAACTGGAAAACATAAGTAGACCAATCACTAATAAGGAAATTGAAATAATAATCAAAAACCTCCCAAAAAGGAAAATCCAGGACCAGATGCTTCACTGGTGAATTTTACCAAACATTGAAAGAAGTTTTACTACCAACCCTCAAACTCTTCAAAAATATTGAAGAAGGAATAATACTTCGTAACTCATTTTATGAGGCCAATATTACCCTGATACCAAAACCAGGCAAGGACAACACAGAAAAAGAAAATTGCATTATCTGTGATGAACATAGATGCAAAAATTCTAAACAAAATACTAACAAAATGAATACAACAATATATTAAAAGCATAATACATCACGATCAAGTGGGGTTTATTACAGGGATGCAAGGATGGTTTAACATACACAAATCAATCAATGTCATACACATTAATAAAATAAAAGATAAAAATCATATGATCATATTAATAGATGCAGGTAAAGCATTTGACAAGATACTTTCATGACTAAAACTCTCAACAAAATGGGTATAGAAGGAAGTACTTCAACATAATCAAGGCCATGTATGACAAACCTTCAGCTAATACTATACTCAATGGTCAAAAACTAAAGGCATTTACTCAAAGATCACATTCAACATAGTGTTGGAAGTCCTCGCCAGAGCAATCAGGCAAGAGAAAGAAATAAAAGGTATCCAAATTGGGAATGAAGAAGTAACTCTGTCACTATTTATAGATGACATGATTCTATATACATATAGAAAGCCATATAGACTACATTAAAAGATTATTAAAAACCATAAACAAATATAGCAAAGTTTCAGGATACAAAATCAATATAGAAAAATCCATTGCATTCCTATATACTAACAATTAAATATTGGAAAACGAAATGAAGAAAACAATCCCATTTACAATTGCTACAAAAAAATATGCAATAGCCAGAAATAAACTAACAAAGGAAGTGAAGCACCTACACACTGAAAACTACAAGACATTGTTGAAAGAAATTGAAGACACAAAGAAATTCAAAGATATTCCGTGTTCACAGATTGAATTTTAAACTTGTTAAAATGGCCATACTACCTAAAGCAATATACAAATTTAATGCAATCTCTATTGAAATCCCAATAGTATTTTTCACAGAAATAGAACAAGAAACCCAAATTTGTCTGGAACAACAAAAGACTCCAAATAGCCAAAGCATCATGAGAAAAAAGAACAAACCTGGAAGAATCACAATCCCTGACTTCAAATTATACAACAAAGGTATGGTAATCAAAACAGCATAGTAATGCAGAAAAAAATGACACACAGAACAATGGTGGAGAATTAAGATCCCAGAAATAAACCCACACATATATGGGCAACTAATATTCAACAAACAAACTGAAAATATACAATGCAGAAAGGAAATTTTCTTCAATAAATGTTGGAAAAACTGGAAAGCCACATGCAAAAAAAAGAAACTAGACAGTTATCTGACACCACACACAAAAATTAATTCAAAATGGATTAAAGTCTTGATTATAAGACCTGAAACAATAAATTACATAGAAGAAAACATAGGCACTAAATTTTGGACCTTGGTCTCAGAGGGATTTTGTGAACTTGACCCCAAAGCAAGAGAAGTGAAAGCAAAAATAAATGAATGGGACTACATCAAACTTAAAAGCTTCTGAACAGCAAAATAAACCATTAACAAAAACAAAAATGCAATCAGATGAATGGGAGAAGATATTTGCAAACAATACCTCTGATAAATGACTGATAAATGGCTAATATTAAAACTATATAAAGTTCTTATACATTTCCAAAAGATTTTTATTAAAAATATAGCTAACAGACATTATGTTAGTTTCAGAGGTATACCATATATTCAACATTTATATACATAAAGGAGTGATCACCATGATAAGTCTAGCAACAATCTGACATTGTACCACGCTATCACAATATTATTGACTATATTCCCCATGCTGTACGTTACATCCCTGTGACTTATTTGTTTTGGAAATTTGGAAATTTGGACCTCTTATTCCCCTTCATCTTCCCCCCACCCCCACTTTTTAAATTAATCAATCACATTTGACATTCAATATTATTTTATATTAATTTCTGGTGTACAACATAGTGGTTAGACATTTCTATAATTCAAAAGTGATCCCCCTGACTAGTCTAGTACCCACCTGGCACTATACATAGTTATTACCTTATTATTGACTATAATCCTTATGCTTTAATTTACATCCCCAAGACTATTTTCTAACTATCAGTTTGCACCTCTTAATCCCTTCACCTTTTTACCCTGTGCCCCAAACCCCTCCTGTCTAGCACCACAACAAATCTAGTACCCATCTGACACCACACATATTTATTACAATACTATTGACTATGTTCCTTATGCTGTACCCTACATTCCCATAGCTACTGTGTAACAATCAATTTGTACTTTTTAATCTCTTTCCCTTTCTTTCACCCACACCCACAAACCCCTTCCCATCTGGCAATCATCAAAACGTTTTCTGTATCTATGAGTTTGTTTCTGTTTCATTTATTTTGTTCTTTAGATTCCACATATAAGTGAAATTACATTGCATCTGTCTTTGTCTGACGTACTTCACTCAGCACAACACTCTCCAGGTCCATCCCTGCTGCCACAGATAGCAAGAACCCATGCCCTTTCATTGCCAAGTAATAGTCCACTGCATATATGCACCACCTCCTCTTTATCCATTCATCCATCTACAGATACCCAGCCTGCCTCCACATCTTGGCCATTGTAAACAATGCTGCAATGAACATATAGATGCATATGTCCCTTGAAGTAGCATTTTGGGTTTCTTCGGATAAATACCCTAAAGTGTGATTAGTAGTGGGATTCTTCTTTGTCTCTTCTCATAGTCTTTGTCTTAAAGTTTATTTTGTCTAAGTATTGCTACTCCAGATTTTCTTGTTATTTTTTTTTCATGGTCGTGAAATGCTTTTTATTGTAGTAAATGTTAAAAAAAAAAGGAAGAAAACCATTTCTATGTATACACATCCCCAACCCCTAAATAAACAAAAAAACCCAGAATGATCCTTAGGCATATATGAGTTAAACACAAATTCTGACTGAGTAATGACAGTGGAGATTTCCCCCAACATTTAGAAAAGCTGTTATTTATTTATTTTTTTCATTTTAACAGTTTTTAATGAAAGCTGTATATCAGATTACTTTATTCCTGCATCTTCTCAATTGTTTCTTCCTTATATTTGCCCTTTTCCTTTCCTACTTGGCGAGATTTGGCTTTCCGTTCAAGAATCTTTTTGCGGTCTTTGTCCAGCTTTAGTCTAGTGATAACCACCTTGCTGGGGCGAATGCCCACATGAACGGTCGTGCCATTAGCCTTCTCCCGCTGCCCTCGTTCAGTGTAGATGACATATTTCTTCCTGTAAACCTGGACTACTTTGCCAATTTGCTGCCCTTTGTAGTGTCCTCGGACAACCTGAACTTCATCATCCTTTCGGATGGGCATGGATCGAATGTTGTACTTCTGTCTGAGCTCTTTGGAAAGAGGAGAAGACATAATCTTCCTGCGAACGTGGGAAGGTGCATTGAAATGTCTTTTACGGTTCTTGCTTCGGACAGAAGTCACAAAGGGGTTGAACTTCATTTTGGCCGCTGGCGCTTCAGCGATGGCCGCAGAAGGGAAGAGATCCACACGCTCTTTCCGGTTCTGAGAAAAGCTGTTATTTAACGCAGAAGAAAAAATATACCATGGCATCAAATATTCCTTTCTGATAAAGGAAGCAACTACAGAAAGCGTCTGTTCAAAGTAACCAGTGCTATATAGATGCAAAACGACCCCCCCACGAGTCCCCCAATACTACTTCAAAACAAACATATCAAACTTGATTTTCGTTAGAATGTTATTTCTTCACGCTAATAAATCAAAAAAACCAAGACCGAGATTTTATATATATATATATATATATATATATATATATATATATATATATATATATATATATATAGCAATGCAAATAATTATTGGGCTTCGTCTTCTGGACAAGAATGCCAAGTTAGTCTCTCTTCATAAAAAGCAATTACAATTTGAGGACACTTCATATTTGCCTCTTTTGCCAGCACCAAATCTGCCTCATCTGAATCTTTCCATTTCATGAGAAACATTAATTCTCCACTGCTATCTGTGGCATCAATTATTCGTTCAGGATCAAGACCTCTGGCAAAGCCTCTTGGTTTATCAGCAGCATCTCTTTTCTTCTTTGATTTGCTGTCTTCAGACTCACTGTCAGATAAAGACTTTCTTTTTGTACCATCTTTTTCTTTACCAGCTTTTTGAGAATTAACAAACGCTTCAATTAGCTCTGGACAATCTAAATTTTCTTCAGGTTCCCAAGTATTATCAGCATCTGTGAATCCCTTCCACTTCAGGAAATACTCCACCTTCCCGTTCACCACGCGTCGGTCCAGTACTTTTTCCACCACAAATTCTTCAGGCTTTGCCTTTTCAACTTTTTTACTTTTCCCATTCTGTTTCTTCCCCATCTTTTGCAATGTAGTTTTATTGGAGGCCATTTTTTATTGCAGACTTGAAGAGCTATTCACCGCCTCGGAGGTGCTCTGAGTCTCGCGTCTGCAGCCTCTCCGGCCCTGCGTGCCTTCAGCTCCTCTTGTTATTTTTATTTTCATTTTCATGAAATATCTTTTTTCCATCTATTTACTTTTCGTCTGTGTGTTTCTTGCAATCTGATGTGAGTCTCTTGTAAGCAGCATATGTAAGGGTTTACTTTTTTGTCCATTCATTCCTCCTATGTGTTATGATTGGAGCATTTAATCCAATTACATTGAAAGTAATTGTTGATAGATATGTAGCTATTGGCATTTTATAATTCATAATTTTGATTTTTTGTTTATCTTCTCTAAAAACCAACTCTTGGGTTCATTGATCTTTTGTATTGTTTTTCTGGTTTCTATTTCATTTATTTCTGCTCTGATCTTTCTTATCTCCTTCCTTGTACTCCCTTTGGGCTTTTTTTTGTTGTTGTTCTTTTTCCAGATGCCTTATGTGTGAAGATAAACGTTTGATTAGTGATTTTTCTTGTTTCTTTAGGTGGCCCTGCAATGCTATGAATTTCCCTCTTAGGACCGCTTTCGCTGCATCCCATAGATTTTGGGTCTTCATTTTCGTTTATCTCGAGATATGTTTTGATTTCTTCTTTGATCTCATGGGTGACCCATTCATTATTTAGTACCATGTTATTCAGCATCCATGAATTTGTGTGTCTTCCCGTTTTCTTCCTGTAGTTGATTTCTAATTTCATAGCACTGTGGTCAGTGAAGACAATTGGTATGATTTCAATTTTCTTAAATTTATCAAGACATGTTTTGTGGCCTAACGTGTGGTCTATCTTGAAAAATGTTCCATGTGCACTAGAGAAGAACATGTATTCTGCAGCTTTGGGATGAAATGCTCTGAAAATATCGATTAAATCCAACTGGTCCAATGTGTCATTTAAGGCCATTGTTTCCATATTGATTTTCTGTCTGGAAGACCTGTCCCTTGTCAGAGTTGTGTTGAAGTACCCTACAATGACAGTGTTACTGTTGATCTCTCTCTTTATGTCAGTCAACATCTGTTTTATATATTTAGGTGCTCCTATGTTGGGTGCATAGATATTTACTAGGGTTATGTCCTCTTATTGGATCGATCCCTTTATTATGTAGTGCCCATCTTTGTCTTTTAATATATTCTTCATTTTAAAGTCTATTTTGTCAGATATAAATATTGCAACTCCAGCTTTTTTTCTCATTTGCATTTGCATGAAATATCTTACTCCTCACTTCTAGCCTGTGTGTCTTTTGATCTGAGGTGAGTCTCTTATATACAGCATATACAAGGGTCTTGCTTCCTTATCCACTCAGCCACTGTATGTCTCTTGAGTGGAGCATTTAACCCATTTACATTTAAAGTGATTATTGATAGGTACATAGTTATTGCCATTTTTTGAATTTGTAGTTAGATTATTTTCATCTTTCTTCTGTTTACAGAAGCCCTTTTAATACTTCCTGCAATG
This sequence comes from Rhinolophus hipposideros, assembly GCF_964194185.1. Taxonomy (NCBI): domain Eukaryota; kingdom Metazoa; phylum Chordata; class Mammalia; order Chiroptera; family Rhinolophidae; genus Rhinolophus; species Rhinolophus hipposideros. Next base: position 1,618,393 of record NC_138048.1, on the reverse strand, counting down.
CTAGCTTGGTGGTAATAAATTTCTTTAGCTTGTTCTTTTCTGGGAAGCTCTTTACCTTTCCTTCAAATTTAAATGATAGCCTTGCTGGATTAAGCAATCTAGGTTGTAGGTCTTTGTTTTTCATCACTTGGAATACCTCCTGCCACTCCCTCCTGGCCTGCAATGTTTCTGTAGAAAAGTAATTTGATAGTCTTATAGGAGTTTCCTATATGTAACCCGCTGTCTTTCTCCTGCTGTTTTTAGGATTCTCTCTTTGTCTTTAACCTTCGCCATTTTAACTATAATGTGTCTTGGTGTGGACCTGTTTGGGTTTATCCTGGTTGGAACTCTCTGCACTTCCTGGGCTTGTATGTTGGTTTCCTTCACCAGGTTAGGGAAGTTTTCAGACATTATTATTTCAAATATGTTCTCGATCCCTTGCTTCCTCTCTTCACCTTCTGGTATTCCTATGATGTGCATGTTGTTGCGCTTGATGTTATCCCAGAGGTCTCTTAAACCATCTTCATTGTTTTTTATTCTTTTTTTCTTTTTCTTGTTCTGCTTGGGTGATCTCTGCTAACTTGTCTTCTAAGTCGCTGATTCGATCATCTGCTTCATCTAACCTGCTGGTAATTCCTTCAAGTGTGTTCTTTATTTCAGTTATTGTATTCTTTAGTTCTAACTGGTTGTTCATTATGAATTCTCTATCCTTCTTTATGTCGTCACTAAGCTCCTTAAATATTCTCATCATCAGTTTTCTGAACTCTGTCTCTGATAGATTGGTTACTTCTATTTCATTTGGTTCCAATTCTGGAGGTTTCTTCTGTTCTTTTATTTGGGACATGTTTTTTTGTTTCCCCTTTCTGGCTGACTCTCTGTGTTTGCTTCGATGTACTAGGTAGATCTCCTGGAGTTCTTGGTTTTTGCTGGGTTATCTGATGTAGTATGTGTCTTTCATATTTGACTTGCACCATTTCCTTCTTCTCCTGTGCGTGTGCTCCAAACGTGACTCGTGTTGTGTATATTGTCCTGTTAAAGTTGATTTTTAATTGCTTTTGGTTTGTCAGTAGGTGGCATTGACTCCTAGACTGACTAGTTGTGAGACTTGGCTCTGCCCACAGTGGATGTTCTGCTGTGTGAGGGTTGACCACTTAAATGAGGCTTGGCCTCTATGGGCTCTTGTGCCTGTAGAGAATTCCCTCTGGGTGTGTCACTTGTAGGTCAAACCCGGTAATACTCTGGTTTGGTCTGGAGTTGGCCTCTGGGTGTATTAAATCTTGTGCCTCTCGATCTGGGCCTTGGTGTAGGGCAATTTCAGAACAAAGCAAATCACCAAGCACAACAACAAAACAACACAGAAAAAAGCAAATACACTCACATGTAAAAACAACCGATAAACCACACTCAACACAGGCAAAAATATCAAAAATACAAAAACAAAACAAAATGGAAAAAGCACCGCCAGTCTTGGCTTAAGCCCACCAAGTAATCTCCACGTTGTCCTCTACTGTACCAAAGAGTCCTCTGTGTATTGTGCAGGCAGAACTGGTCACCTGGTGCCCAGAGTGACCCTGGGACTGCAGTTTTAGATGAGTGGGTCTATGGGGTCTGGATGGTAGTTTTTACAAGGTCAGTGCAGTTTCTGCTCTTGCTTGCACATATGCGCACTGAGAGTAACGCAGCCAGCGCTGTGTCCAGGTCTCCTGAGTTTTAGGGCAATTCTTCTGTGTGTGTGTGTGTGTGTGTGTGTGTGTGTGTGTGTGTGTGTGTGTAGGATGGGAGATTTCTGAGCTGCTGAAAGCCCAGAGCTGGGTCTGCCGCCTACTGCTGACCTCTGGGAGTGCCTCTGCAGCTGTAATTACCCTGCCCCAGAAAAGGTGGGGGCTGGGGATGGAGGAGTCTTCTCTCTCCCAGCCCAGCAGTGTCACACTCTTCCCAGCCTCTTTCCTGGATCAGAACTGCAAGCCGGGTCTTCCTAGATCCTGATCTCTACAGCTCCTCTGTAATCTGACACTACTCTTCAGTTCAGGAGCCAGCTTGAGTCTCTGGAAGGGCAGGAGTAGGATTGGGAGAGTGGGGGGAGGGGCACAGGTATGGAGTCTCATGGGCCCAGCTGGAGGTCTCAGCTGAGGTAACTGACTCAAATGCTGGATATGCTGCCCCTTGGCAGGAGAGATCAGCTGTGGGATGCAGGGAAAGAACCCACCTTCTGGCTCTTGTGGTCTCTGTTCTGTCCTGGGACTCCCTCCGTCTCTGTAGCCACGGATGAGGGCCAGGTGTCCACTCCACTCCCTTCCCTCTTCCCCTGCTTGCCCAATTTGCCCACCTTCAAGTAATCATCATATGAGTCTCTTAGCTGTTCTGTGCGATGAGCAGAATCCTTTGATGAGTTATAGGTGTTCAATTTGATGTAAGTTCCGGAGGAGAACTCAAGAAGACCACCTCAATGCCGCCATTCCTATGACATCACCTCCAGGTTGTTTATTTTGGATTTTTCTTATTTCTTTAGATAAGCCTGTAATGATATAAATTTCTCTTAATATTGCTTTCACAGTATCCCAATAATTTTGATATATTGTATTTTCCTTCTCATTTACTTCTATGTCTTTTGATCTCTCCTTCTATTTCTTTGACCCAGTCATTTTTTAGTATCATGTTATTTAATACCCACATTTTCTGGTTTTCCCACTTTCTTTTTGTAGTTTATCTCCAATTTCAAAACATTGTGGTCAGAGAATATGGCTGGAATGATTTCAATCTTCCTAAATTTGCTGACGCTAATTTTGTGTCCCAATGTATGGTCTATCCCTGAGAATGTTCCATGTGCACTAGAGAAGAATGTATAATCTGGTCTTCTGGGATGGAAGCTCTGTAAATGTCAACTATGTTTTTTTGGCCAAATGTGTCACTTAGAGCTGATATATATATATTTTTAATTAAAGTTTATTGGGGTGACAAATGTTAGCAAAGTTACACAGATTTCAGGTGCACAACTCTACAACACATCATAAATCCCATTGTGTATTCACCACCCAGAGTCAGCCCTCCCTCCATCACCATATATTTGATCCTCTTTACCCTCATCTACCAAGCTCTTTCCCCCTTACTCTCTGGTAACCACCAAACTATTGTCTATGTCTATGAGTTTTTGTTTCTCATTTGGTTTTTTTTGTTGGTTTGTTTTTTGCTTTTTTAATTTATTGGGGTGACATTTGTTAGTAAAATTACATAGATTTCAGGTGTACAATTCTGTATTACATTATCTATGAATCCCATTGTGTGTTCCCCACCCAGAATCAGTTCTCCTTCCATCACCATATATTTCATCCCCCTGACCCTCATCTTCCACCCATCACTCCCCCTTACCCTCTGGTAACCACTAAACTATTGTCTGTGTCTATGACTAAACTATTGTCTGTGTTTTTCTTTCTCATTTGTTTGTCTTGTTTTTTTGTTGTTTTTGGTTCATATACCACATATCAGTGAAATCATATGGTTCTCTGCTTTTCAGTCTGACTTATTTCGCTTAGCATTATAATCTCAAAATCCATCTATGTTATCACAAATTGTCCTATTTCATCTTTTCTTACTGCCAAATAGTATTCCATTGTGTATATATACCACACCTTCTTTATCCATTCATCTATCGAAGGACATTTTGGTTGTTTCCATGTCATGGCCACCGTAAATAAAGCTGCAATGAACATTGGAGCACAGGTCTCTTTATGTATAAATGTTTTCAGATTTTTTTGGTAGATACATAGGAGTGGGATTGCTGGGTCATACAGTAATATTATTTTTAATTTTCTGAGGAACCTCCACACTGCCTTCCATAGTGGTTGCACCAGTCTGCATTCCCACCAACAGTCTATGAGGGTTCCTTTTTCTCCACAGCCTCTCCAACACTTGTTACTATTTGTCTTGTTGATGATAGCCATTCTGACTGGGGTGAGGTGACATCTCATTGTGGTTTTTATTTGCATTTCTCTGATGATTAGTCATGTTGAGCATTTTTTCATATGTCTATTTGCCATTTGTATATCCTCTTTGGAGAAATGTCTCTTTAGGTCCTCTGCCCATTTTTAAATTGGGTTGTTTGTTTTTTTTCTTGTTGAGTTGCATGAGTTCATTGTATATTTTGGATATTGGTCCCTTATCAGAGGCACTGTTTCCAAAAATCTTCTCCCATTCAGTTGGTTGCCTCTTTATTTTGTCGATGGTTTCTTTTGCTCTGCAGAAGCTTTTAAGTTTGATATAGTCCCATTCATTTATTTTAGCTATCACTTCCCTTGCCTTTGGGGTCAAATTCATAAAATGTTCTTTGAACCCAAGGTCCATAGGTTTAGGACCTATGTTTTCTTCTATGCAGTTTATTGTGTCAGGTCTTATGCTTAAGTCTTTGATCCATTTTGAATTATTTTTGGTACATGGTGACAGATAGCAGTCTAGTTTTATTCTTTTGCACGTGGCTATCCAATTCTCCCAGCACCATTTATTGAAAAGGCTGTCTTTTCTCCATTGTATGTTTTTTGGCTTCTTTGTCAAAAATTGTCTGTCCGTATTTAAGTGGTTTTATTTCTGGGTTCTCAATTCTATTCCATTGGTCTATGTGTCTGTTTTTCTGCCAATACCATGCTGTTTTGATTACTGTAGCCCTGTAGTACAAGCTAAAGTCAGGCAGTGTGATACCTCCAGCATTGTTCTTTTTTCTTAAGATTGCTTTGGCTATTCGGGGTCTTTTGTGGTTCCAAACAAATCTGATGATTTTATTGTTCTATTTCTCTAAAGAATGCCATTGGGATTTTAATGGGGATTGCATTAAATCTGTATATTGCTTTGGGTAATATGGCCATTTTAACTAGGTTGATTCTTCCAATCCATGAGCACGGAATGTCTTTCCATTTCTTTGTGTCGTCTTCAATTTCTTTAAAAAATATCTTATAGTTTTCAGCATACAGGTGCTTCAAATTTTTGGTTAAGTTTATTCCTAGGTATTTTATTCTTTTTTCTTCAATTGCAAACGGAATTTTTTTTTCTTTTTCTAAGATTTCATTGTTAGTATATAGGAAAACAATGGACTTTTGTACGTTGATTTTGTAGCCGGCAACTTGACTGTATTCGTTGATTGTTTCTAACAGCTTTTTCGTGGAGTCTTTAGGGTTTTCTATATATAGCATCAAGTCATCTGCAAAGAGTGATAATTTAACTTTTTCATTCCCGATTTGGATGCCTTATATTTCTTTCTCTTGCCTGATTGCTCTGGCAAGGACTTCCAACACTATGTTGAAAAGCAGAGGTGATAGGGGACAGCCCTGTCGTGTCCCTGAACATAGAGCAAAGGGCTTCAGTTTTTCACCATTAATTATGAGATTAGCTGAGGGCTTATCATATATGGCCTTTATTATGTTAAGGTATTTTCCTTCTATACCTATTTTATTAAGTGTTTTAATCATAAATGGATGTTGTATCTTGTCAAATTCTTTTTCTGCATCAATTGATATAATCCTATGATTTTTGTCTTTTATTTTGTTTATGTGATGTATCACATTGATGGATTTGTGGATTTTGAACCATCCTTGTGCCCCGGGGATGAACCCCACTTGGTCGTGATGAATAATCTTTTTAATGCATTGTTGTATTAGATTTGCTAGAATTTTGTTTAGGATTTTAGCATCTTTATTCCTCAGAGATATTGGTCTGTAGTTTTCTTTTTTTGTGTTGTCCTTACCAGGTTTTCGAATCAGGGTAATGTTGGCCTCATAAAATGAGTTAGGGAGTACTGTCTCTTCTTCAATTTTTTGGAAGAATTTGAGCAGGATTGGTATTAGATCCTCTTTGAAGGTTTGGTAGAATTCACTAGTGAAGTGCTTTGGTCCCGGACTTTTGCTGTGGGGAAGGTTTTGGATGACTGATTCAATTTCGTTACTGGTGATCGGTCTGTTTAGATTTTCCAGTTCTTTGTGGTTCAGCCTAGGAAGGCTGTATGTTTCTAAGAAGTTGTACATTTCTTCTAAGTTATTGAATTTGGTGGCCCATAGTCCTTCATAGTATTCTTGGATGATTCTTTGTATTTCTGTGGTGTTCGTGATAACTTCCCCTCTTTCATTTCTGATTTTGTTTCTTAGTGTCTTCTCTCTTTTAATCTTAGTGAGCCTAGTGAAGGGTTTGTCAATTTTGTTAATCTTTTCAAAGAACCAGTTCTTTGTCACATGAATTTTTTCTATTGTCTTTTTGTTCTCTGTTTCATTTAGTTCTGCTCTGATTTTTATTGCCTTTTTTCTGCTGACCTTGGGTTTCATTTGTTCTTCTTTTTCAAGGTCTTTAAGGTGTAATGTGAGGTTATTTATCTGGGATTTTTCCTGTTTCTTGAGATAGGCCTGTAATGGTATAAATTTTCTTCTTAAAACTGCATTCGCTGCATCCCCAAAATTTTGGTAGATGTATTTTCATTCTCATTTGTTTTTATGTATCTTTGGATCTCTCCTCTAATTTTTTCTTTGACCAGGTCATTCTTTAAAAGGATGGTGTATAATCTCCATGTGTTTGTGGGTTTTCCTGCTTTCTTTTTGTAGTTGATATCCAATTTCAAAGCCTTGTGATCAGAGAATATGCTTGGTATAATTTCAATCTTCTTAAATTTGCTGAGGTTAGTTTTATGTCCCAATGTATGGTCTATCTTTGAGAATGTTCTATGTACACTAGAAAAAAAATGTATAGTCTGATGTTTTAGGATGAAGAGCTCTATAAATGTCAGTTATGTCCATTTCATCTAATGTGTCATTTAGGGCTGCTATTTCGTTATTTATTTTCTGTTTGGATGATCTATCCATAGCTGGTCAATGATGTATTTATGTCCCCTAGTATAATTGTGTTTTGGTCAATTTCTCCCTTTAGTTCTGTTAGTAGTTGTTTGGTATATTTCGGTGCCACCTGATTGGGGGCATAAATCTTGATGACTGTTATGTCTTCTTGTTGTATAGTCCCCTTTACCATTATGAAATGTCCATCTCTGTCTCTTGTTATCTTTTTCAACCTGAAGTCTGTTTCATCTGATATCAGTATAGCTACACCTGACATTCTCTGGATGCCATTTGCTTGGAGTGTCAATTTCCACCCTTTCACTTTGAGTCTATGCTTGTCCTTGTAGCTGAGATGTGTCTCTTGGAGACAGCATATGGTTAGGTTTAGTTTTTTGATCCAATCTGCTACTCTGTGCCTTTTTATTGGTGAGTTCAGTCCTTGAAGGAGATTGTTGATATGTGTGGATTTCCGATCATTCTATGTTTAGTTTTCTGGTAAGCCTGTGTCTCCATTTTTTCTTTGCCTTTCTGTTGTTGTCTATTATTTATGTGTGGTAGTATTTTATGATGTTTCCCTCTGTTTCTTCTTTTATTACAGTATATATTTCAGTTCTGGATTTTTTGAATGGTTACTCTTAAGTTTATGTAAAAGAAAGTTTGATATTTAGAGTGTACCATTTTCTTCTGTATGCTTACTTTCTCCATTCCCATATTCCAGTTCAGGCCTTTACTCTCCCCCTTTTTATGTTTTGTTGCCACAAAATGTCCCTGTTGATGGTGGTCGAATAGCCTCCTTTAGTGTTTCTTGTAGTGCATGTCGTGTATCAGAAAATTTTCTCAGCTTCTGTATGTCTGGAAAGGTCTTTAGTCCTCCTTCATATCTAAAGGATATCTTTGCTGGATATATTATTCTTGGCTCATAATTTCTCTCTTTCAATAGTTTGAATATTTGGTTCCACTCCCTCCTGGCTTGTAGAGTTTCTGCTGAATAATCTGATGAGAATCTAATGGGCTTTCCTTTGTAGGTTACTGTCTTCTTTTTCCTGGCTGCCTTGAGGATTTTTTCTTTTTTGTTGATTTTTGACAGCTTCAATACAATGTGTCTTGGAGAAGGCCTGTTGGGATTGAGGTAATTAGGTGTTCTATTTTTTTCTTGGATTCAAAGATCCAGTTCTTTCCACAGGTTTGGGAAGTTCTCATCAACTATTTGTTTGAATATACTTTCTGTTTCCTTCTCTCTTTCTTCTCCTTCTAGTATGCCCATTATTCTTATATTGCTCTTTCTGATGGAGTCAGAAAGTTCTTGTAGAGTTCTTTCATTTCTTTTAAGTCTCAAGTCTCTTTCTTCTTCCATCCATCTCATTTCCAGGTTTCTATCTTTGATGTCACTGATTCTTTCCTCCATCAGGTCAACTCTACTACGTACGCTGGGTATTTCAGTTTTCATTTCTTCTATTGTGTTCTTAATCTCCAGAAATTCTATTTGGTTCTTTTTTAAAATTTCAATCTCTTTGGAAAAATGTTCATGTTGTTCTTTGATTGTGTTTCTAAGTTCATTAATCGTCCTGTGTTTTCTTGCATCTCGTTGAGTTTTTTCAGAACTGCAATGTTGGATTCGCTCTCATTGAAGTCACTTATTTCCATATTTTTAAATTCCTTTTCTGGAGATTTTTCACTTTCTTTCTGAGCTGTCTTATGGCCTTGGTTATTCATGGCAATTAATGATTTATTATTTTTTTCCTAGACATCTGCAGGAGTTGGTTCTGCAACAGGTTGATAAGAAGAGGTTTTTTTTTTCTTTTCCAGTATGTGTTTGTAGAATGTTTTATTTTCTCTCCGACTGCAGCCTTTTTTTCTCTTTCACACTGGAGTGTTATGTTTTCTCTGCATATTTCTGCTTCTCACACAATGGGGTATTCCCTGGAAGGTGGGCTTCTCCTCTGTTAACAGTTTGCCTGGGTCATAGGGCACCACATTTCTGTGGGGATGCGGAGAGCTTTTAAAGTTCCAAAGCTCTTTCTGCACCAGATTCAGAGCCCTTATGTTTCAGTATTTCTGTTTACTCCTGCAGGGATCCACGCAGATAGGTGGGAATGGGGCATGGATGGTTGTGAGAGGTGGCCCAGAGCAATGGCGGCGACCACCACCACAGCTGGTCCTGCTTCCACAGCTCCCTCCCCTTTGCTGGAACTAGTTGGGCTGCGAGTCCGCGTATGCCGACCACAGTTCTCAGAACAGCAAATATTCTGTTCTTTTGATCTGACACTGCTACTGTTCCGCTTCTAGCACCAGGCAGGTGGGGGCGGGGCGAGCTCTGGGAGGGTAGGGAGGGGGCGGCTAGTCTCAGTGCCTAAGGCTTCGGTTCTCCACTTGGCAGTGAGGGCTTAAAACACTGTCTTCAGCCTTCTTCCCTCAGTCTTTGCTCCAAGGTCTCTGCCGTGAGCGTTGGGTTCAGCCGTGCTATATGCTGCCCCCTCAGCCCTGTGGGCCGTAAGCATCGCCCTAGCAGTCTGAGCTCTTCCCTGTCCCGCAGCCATGGGATTCCCCGGAGCAGCGAGCTCAGGGCACCGAAGTAGGTTTGCGTCCTGTGCCTGCGCGCCCCGTTCCCGCACTTCTCCTCTCTCTCCTCCCCGGCTCGTGCAGTGTGCCCAGATTTAGGGGAATTCAGTAGTGAGACACTTCATCTTGCCTGTCTGTTGTGCAGGGAGTCCTTTGTGGAGTTATAGTTGTTCAGTTTGTTGTAAATTCAGAGTAGATTTCCAGAGGCTCACCTCATGCCGCCATTTTGATGACATCTCAATTGATTATTTTTCTTCCTGAGCATATACAGGAGTGGGTTCTGCAGCAAGTTGATATGAAAAGGTTTTTCTTTTGCTTTCCAGTACAGGAACGTTTTAATTTTCTCTCTTGAGCTCCAGTGTTGTATTTTCTCTTGTGGTATTCCTGCTTCTTGCAAGGTGGGAGATTTCCTGGAAGGTGGGCTTCTCCTTTGTGACCAGGTGTTTTGGTCTCAGGGCACCACCATTGTTGGAGGATGTGGTAGGCAATGGGGTTCTGAGCCACTGAAACCCCAGTGCTGCCATTGAAACCTGATGCAGAGTTTGTGTGTCTCAGCAGCCCTGGGTGCCCCGGTAGGGATCAGTTGGGAAAGGCAGGGGCAAGGTGGACTGAGAGAGGCATCAGGTGTGTTTGTGTCTCCTAGCAATGGTGACTTCCAGTCCATAGCTGTCTCATATCTACAGCTCTTGCCCTGTCACCAGAATTAGCCACAGTGTGTGTCTGCCATTCAGGACCTGTCTCTCCATTTCTCAGGACTCTAGATACTCTGCCATTTAATCTGACACTATTACAGTTTTTTTCTGGGGCTTGTTGCTAATACTGGGAGGAGTGGGGAAGGCAAGCTCTCAGAAGGTGGTGGAATGCAGCCAGGCTCCATGGCTTTGTTTCTGTCTGGCAGTGAGGGCATTGAGGGTTGTTGTCTTTCTGTATTCAGTCTCTGCCCCGAGGTCTCTGCCCTGATCCCTGAGTTCATCTGTATCATATGCTGATACCTGAGGCATGATTGTGGGCCACAGAAAATACACCTGCAATCTCAATGTCCCCTCTTGTGGACCACAGTGAACCCTGTGTCCTGTGGCTCATAGCTCTGCAATTCCCCTTCCCACCTTCCCTACTCACTCAAATTTGCCCACCTTCAGATTTTTCAATATAAGGAGCTCTCAGATGTGTTTGTGTGTTTCATAGGGAATTCTTCGTTACATTACATTTGTTCAATTTGTTGTAACTTCCAGGAGAGATTTCAGGGAGCATCCCTCATGCTGCCATGTTTCTCACATTACTCATGATTTCCATTTTCATGAAATATCTTTTTCCATCCCTTTACTTTCACTCTATATGTGTCTTTTGATCTGAATTGAGTCTCTTGTAGGCAGAGTATGTAAGGGTCTTATTTTCTTATCCATTCAGCCACACTATCTTTTGATTAGAGCATTTAATCCATTTCATTGATAGGAATTGTGGATAGATATGTAGTTATTGCCATTTTATCATTTTTTTCTTTTGGTCTTCTTCTTCTTCTTCTTCTCCTTCTCCTTTCTCCTCCTCCTCCTCCTCCTCCTCCTCCTCCTCTTTCTCCTCCTCCTCCTCCTCCTTCTTCTCTTTCTTCTTCTTGAAATCCCTCTCACATGTCTCCTAATATTGGTTTGGTGTTGAGGAACTCCTTTAACTTTTTCTTATCTGGGAAGCTCTTTATCTGTCCTTCAATTCTAAATGATAGCTTTGCTGGGTAAAGTAATCTTGGTTGTAGGTCTTTACTTTTCATCTCTTTAAATATTTTGTGCCAATCCCTTCTGTTCTGCAAAATTTCTGTAATAAATAGTAAAAAAAAGTAGATACATTTAATTCCGCATATTTTGATTAACACAGAATATTTTATACTCCATGGTTAATCATTTTGAAGCCAGGGCACTGATTCATTTTAAGAGAAGTTACTATATAATTATTGAATATTTATTTACTGAAATAGTTAATAATTAAGCATTCACTGTCCCTCCCCCACATGGATTTTAAAGCCTTGATTATTCATTTTGCAGTACTGATTGGCACCAAAGAACTGATAAAGCCATGGCCACTGCCCACAAGCATGTGGATACACAAATAAACTGGGTCATCATTCCACAACATTTCTGGGGAGAAGAAGATAACACAGTCTAAAAAGTAAATGACCACAAAGAAACTCATGAGGAACAAAATGGTCTTGCTGGTCCTTTCTTCTGGAGTGCTTTTGCAGAAAGGTTTGTGCTGTGAAGATGCTGGGTCTGCCTGTTATGCCTGGACAAGAGAATCATGATGTATCTACTTGAGAGGGCTATAAGCCCTATAAGGGAGACATCCCAAGTCATGAATGTAGAAAAAAATAAGTGTGGAAAGAAATAACTCAGGGTGAAAGTGAGCAGGATTCAGTGATAATGAGAAGATGGGTCCAGGTCACATTAGAGGTAACAGTGGAGGTTAATAAGCAACCACTAATGAACATATTGGAGACCCATAGGAAAAAAAAAAGGAATACTGGTTTGAGTTAAGGATTTATGTTTGAATTTTACCAAACAGAATCTTCTGAGGCTGTGGGTGATGGCCTGGAGGACACTCAGTAGGCAGGTGGTACAAATGGAGAGGCACCATTAACCTGTGCATGTAGAGAGCTGGTTTACATTTGACATCATTCCCAAAATCCTAAGACTCTGTAAAGTCTGTAGTTAGGAACACATGATTAGCAGCATCACTACATGGATTAGGGCCAAGTGGCCAGTGGTTAGGTCGGTGAGCTTGGGCCTGTGCTCAAGAAGGAATGTGAGTATATAGAAGAGGTAATGTTGGCTGAGATCCTAATGCCAATTTCTGAGAAAGAGGCATTTCTTATGGCAATAAAATGGTATGGTTTGATGTTTTATTCATTTTTGTGGGGGAAAAAAGCATGTAGTAAATGTCTGAGGAGACAAGCAAGAAAAATTGTCTTTATCAATGACATTACCACCTCCATCAATCTCAACCAACACTATTGCCACCATCAAAATATGTGGAATAATTCCAATGCATAATTTTTCCCCTTCAATATTTAAGTCCACATCCCACCCTGTGGGGACAGAGCCTGGAGTGCAGTTTCCAGGCTCTTGCCCTCACATAGAAAGGTGCTCACTCAGGTCGTAAATGGCCATCAACTGTGATTGGATGGCCATCAGCTGTGGCTAGTTGGCTGTCAGCTGTAACCAGTGAGCCATTGGCCACTAATATAACTGCCGTGGCTATGCTAGCAGCAAATGGGGCCTAGCAAGAAGATGGTGGCTGAGCTAGCAAGAGCGGATTGCAGTTAGCACGGCAGATTGCAGCTAGCAAGTGAGGTTGGTTGGCAGAGAGAAGTGGACGGCAGGTTGTGGATAGTGTGGCTCCTGCTTCCTGTATCTCCAACCCAGCCACCAGTGAGACTATAATGGTATGACTGCCCTGTCTATGGCTCCGTGGGTGTTTCTTTTTGGCCTCACCATATCCTGCGTTCTTATGTGGGGAGAGAGACCAGCGACCATGCATGCCACTATGCATAACATAACCCCACCCCCCAAGCCATCACTACTCTCTCTCTATTCCACCAATTCTCAATTACTGCTGGATTATGTGTATCATCACTGGGCTCCCATAGTACCTGAGTTTTTCTCTACAATAAATTTTGCTCTATTTTATGTGAGGTAGTTTTTTATTTTATCTTATTTCTGAGATTTTAAAAGGCAGGAGTTATGTCTTATTTGCATTTGCATCCTGATAAAATGCTGGGTACAAAGTAAGACCTGTATAACTTTTGTTGAATTTGAGCAAGAAGAAATGAGTGAGGAGAATTGCATAAAAATAGAAATAAGACCTTTCCAATGAAGGAGTGTCAGCTGATACCCATGCAGTTATATTATCTCAGTGCTATCTTTTTTTTTCTGGTTTATTTATTTCCAGACTGAATATCCTTAATATACAAAAGAGCAAATGTTGATAAGTATGGACTCTGAAATCAGACTACTTGAATTTAAATCGATTATCTGCCATTTACCAAGTGTGATTTTGAGCAGTAACTTAATATATGTGAGCCCCAGTTAGCTCATCTGGAAAACACAGTTTTATTCTCTAACCTTACAGATACAAGAGTGTGAAAAGTTAAGTAAACTTACCAAATACAGAAGAGTGCCTGGAAAATAATGATGTCTATAGAAATGTCAGCTATGAATTTTATTATAAGTCCATATATATGTGACTTGGGAGAGTTAATGTAGATCTCTTAAGAATTATCCAGTGCTGAGGCTGTGAGGTGACGTCATAAAAAAGGCGGTGTGAGGTAAGCCTCTTGAAATATCCCCTGGAATTTACAACAAATTGAGCAACTATGACTTCACAAAGGACTCCCTGCATAGCAGACAGGCAAGATTAAGAGACGCGCAACTGAAATCATCTAAGGTGGGCAAATAGCATGGAGGTGGGGGAGATAGGCTGGGGGGGAGGAGGGAAGGGAGAAGTGTAGAGACGGAACCGCACAGGCGCAGGACGCAGACCTAGCTCAGTGCTCCGAGCTCACTGCCTCCCGGAACTACTGCAGCTCTGGGAGAGGGAAGAACTCAGACTGCTAGGGCTACATTTATGGCCCATAGGGCTGAGGGGAAAGCATATAATACAGATGAACCCAACACGGTAGAGACCTTGGATCAAAGACTGAGGGAAGAAGGCTGAAAATGATGGTTTAAGCCCTCACTGCTGAGCAGAGAACAGAAGCCTTAGGCACTGAGACTAGCCACCCCCTCCCTACCCTTCCAGAGCTCGCCCCACCCCCACCTGCCCGGTGCTAGAAGCAGAACAGTAGCAGTGTCAGATCAAAAGAACTGAATATTTGCAATTCTGAGAACTGTGGTCCGCAGACACAGATTCACAGCCCAACTAGTTCCGGCCAAGGGGAGGGAGCTGTGGAACTTGGATCAGCTGTAGTGGTGGTTGCCACCATTGCTCTGGGCCACCTCTCACAACCAACCATGCCCCATTCCCACCTATCTGCGCGGATCCCTGCAGGAGTAAACAGAACTGCTGAAACACACGGGTTCTGAATCTGGTGCAGGAAGAGCTTTGGAACTTCAAAAGCTCTCCACATCCCCACAGCGATGTGGTGCCCTATGACCCAGGCAAACTCTTAATAGAGGAGAAGCCCACCTTCCAGGGAATCCCCCCAATGTGTGAGAAGCTGGAATAGTGCAGCAAAAATATAACACTACAGTGTGAGAGAAAAACAAAAAAGGCTGCAGTCGGAGAGAAAATAAAACGTTCTACAAACATGTACTGGAAAAGAAAAAAAAGACCTCTTCCTATCAACCTGTTGCAGAAACCACTCCTGCAGATGTCCAGAAGAGAAATAATAAATGATTAATTGCCATGAATAACCAAGGCAACAAGACAGCTCAGAAAGAAAGTGAAAAGTCTCTAGAAAATAGACTTAAAGATATGGAAAAATGTGAGTTAAATTAGAGAGAATTCAAGATTGCAGTTCTGAAAAAACTCAAGGAGATGCAAGAAAACACAGAAAAGAGGTTTAATGAACTCAGAAACACAATCAAACAAAAAAAATGAACATTTTTCCAAAGAGATTGAAATTTTAAAAAAGAACCAAATAGAATTTCGGGGAATTAAAAACTCAACAAAAGAAATGAAGTATAAAATAGCCAGTTTAGGTAGTAGAGTTGAGCAGATGGAGGAAAGAATCAGTGACATCGAAGATAGAAACCTGGAAATGACACGGATGGAAGAAGAAAGAGACTTGAGACTTAAAAGAAATGAAAGAACTCTACAAGAACTTTCTGACTCCACCAGAAAGAGCAATATAAGAATAATGGGCACACTAGAAGGAGAAGAAAGAGAGAAGGGAACAGAGAGTATATTCAAACAAACAGTCAATAAGAACTTCCCAAATATGTGGAAAGAACTGGATCCTCGAATCCAAGAAGCAAATAGAATACCTAATTACCTCAACCCTAACAGGCCTTCTTCAAGGCACATTGTATTGAAGCTGTCTAAAATCAATGACAAAGAAAGAATAATCAAGGCACACAGGGAAAAGAAGATGGTAACCTACAAAGGAAAGACTATAAGATTATCATCAGATTATTCAGCAGAAACTCTACTAGTCTGGAGGGAGTGGAACCAAATATTCAAACTATTGAAGGAGAGAAATTATGAGCCAATAATAATATACCTAGCAAACATATTGTTTAGATATGAAGGTGGAATAAAGACCTTTCCAGACATCCAGAAGCTGAAGCATTTTCTAACACATGATCTGCACTACAAGAAATACTAAAAGAGGCTATTCAACCACCATGAATAGGGACAATATGTAGCAAACAAAACATAAAAAGGGGGATCGTACAGGCCTGACCTGGAATACGGGAACGGAGAAAGTAAGCATGCTGAAGAAAATGGAATACTCTAAATATCAAACTTTCTTTTACATAAAATTAAGGGTAACCACTCAAAAAAAAATTCCAGAACTGAAATATATACTGTAATAAAAGAAGAAACAGATGGAAAAATCATAGAATACCACCACACAGAAATAATAGACAACAACAAAAAGGCAAAGAAACAATGGAGACACAGCCTTACCAGAAAACTAAAGATAGAATGATAGGAAATCCTTACATATAAATGATCACCCTAAATGTAAATGGACTGAACTCACCAATAAAAAGGCACAGAGTAGCAGATTGGATCAAAAAACTAAACCCAACCATATGCTGTCTTCTAGAGACACATCTCAGCTACAAGGACAAGCATAGACTCAAAGTGAAAGGGTGGAAATTGACACTCCAAGCAAATGGTACCCAGAGAAAATCAGGTATAGCCATAATGATATCAGATGAAACAGACTTCAGTGTGAAAAAGATAACAAGAGACAAAGACAGACATTTCATAATGGTAAAGGGGACTATACAACAAGAAGACATAACAGTCATCAATATTTATGCCCCCAATCAGGGAGCACCAAAATATACCAAGCAACTACTAACAGAACTAAAGGTAGAAACTGACCAAAACACAATTATACTAGGGGACTTCAATACATCATTCACAGTTATGGGTAGATCATCCAAACAGAACATAAATAACGAAATATCAGTCCTAAATGACACATTAGTTGAAATGGACATAATTGACATTCATAGAGCACTTCATCCTAAAACATCAGACTATACATTTTTTTCTAGTGTACGTGGAACATTCTCAAAGATAGACCATCTTTGGGACATAAAACTATAAAAACATAAAACTAACCTCAGCAAATTTAAGAAGATTGGAATCATCCAAAGCACAATCTCTGATCACAAGGCTTTGAAATTGGATATCAACTGCAAAAAGAAAGCAGGAAAACCCACAAATACATGGAGATTAAATAACATACTTTTGAAGATGGCCAGTCAAAGAAGAAATAAGAGGAGAGATCAAAAGATACCCAGATAAGAAGAAATCAGAATGAAAAAACATCCTACCAAAATTGTTGGGATGGAGCAAAAACAGTTTTTTTTTTATATTAAAATTAAAGTTTATTGGGGTGACAATTGTTAGTAAAGTTACATAGATTTCAGGTGTAGAATTCTGCAATACATTATCTATATCTCACATTGTGTGTTCACCACCCAGAGTCAGTTCTCTTTCCACCACCATATATTAGACCCCGTTTACCCTCTTCTAGAGCCCCCCGTAACCTCTGGTAATCCCTAAACTATTGTCTATGTCTGTGAGTTTTTGTTCCTTCATTTGTTTGTCTTGTTCTTTGTTGTTTTCAGTTTTATATACCACATATTAGTGAAATCATATGGTTCTCTGCTTTTTCTGTCTGACTTATTTCACTTAGCCTTGTAATCTCAAGATCCATCCATGTTGTCACAAATGGTCCTATTTCATCTTTTCTTACTGCCGAATAGTATTCCATTGTGTATATATACCACAACTTCTTTATCCATTCATCTATCAAAGGACATTTTGGTTGTTTCCATGTCTTGGCACCTTAAATAAGTTGCAATGAACATTGGAGCACACATGTCTTTATGGATGAATGTTTTCAGATTTTTTTGGGTAGATACCCAGGAGAGGGATTGCTGGGTCATATGATAATTCTATTCGTAATTTTTTGAGGAACCTCCACACTGCCTTCCATAGCGGCTGCACCAGTCTGCATTCCCACCAACAGTGGCAAAAACAGTTTTAAGAGGGAAATTTATATCATTACAGGCCTATCTCAAGAAACAAGAAAAATCCCAAATAAATAATCTCACGTTACACTGTAAAGAATTAGAAAAAAGAAGAACAAATGAAACCCAAGGTCAGCAGAAGAAAGGAAATAGTAAAAATCAGAGCAGAATTAAATGAAATAGAGAAGAAAATGACAATAAAAAAAATTAACGTGACAAAGAGCTGGTCATTTGAAAAGATTAACAAAAGTGACAAACCCTTCCCTAGACTCACTAAGATAAAAAGAGAAAGACACCAAGAAACAAAATCAGAAATGAAAGAGGGGAAGTTATCACGAACACCACAGAAATACAAAGCATCATCCAAGAATACTATGAAGGACTATATGCCACCAAATTCAATAACCTAGAAGAAATGGAGAAGTTCTTAGAAACATATAACCTTTTTAGGCTGAACCATGAAATTGGAAAATTTAAATAGATCGATCACCAGAAACGAAATTGAATCAGTCATCCAAAATCTTCCCAAAAGCAAAAGTCCGAGACCAGATGGCTTCACTAGTGAATTCTACCAAACCTTCAAAGAGGATCTAATACCAATCCTGCTCAAACTCTTCCAAAAAATAAAAAAGAGACAGTACTCCCTAACTCATTTTATGAGGGCAACATTACCCTGATATCAAAATCTGGTAAGGATAACACACAAAAAAGAGAACTACAGACCAATATCTCTGATGAATACTGATGCAAAAATCCTAAACAAAATTCTAGCAAATAGAATGCAACAATGCATTAAAAATATTATTCATCATGACCAAGTGGGGTTAATCCCCGGGGCACAAGGATGGTTCAACATACACAAATCCATCAATGTGATACATCACATAAACAAAATAAATGACTAAAATCATATGATTACATCAATTGATGCAGGAAAATCATTTGACAAGATACAACATCCATTTATGATTAAAACACTTAATAAAAAAGGTATAGAACGAATATACCTTAACACAATAAAGGCCATATATGACAAACGCTCTGCTAATCTCATAATTAACAGTGAAAAACTGAAGCCCTTTGCTCTACTTTCAGGAACATGACAGGGTTCTCCCCTATCACCTCTGCTTTTCAACACAGTGTTGGAAGTCCACACCAGAGCAATCACACAAAAGAAAGAAATAAAAGGCATCCAAATTGGGACTGATGAAGTTAAATTGTCACTCTTTGCAGATGACATGATGCTATATATAGAACCCCTAAAGACTCCACCAAAAAGCTGTTAGAAACAATCAACGAATATAATAAAGTTGCTGGCTACAAAATCAATGTACAAAAGTCCATTGCATTCCTATATACTAACAATGAAATCCCAGAAGAAGAAATTAGAAAAAACAATTCCTTTTGCAATTGCAGCAAAAAATAAAATACCTAGGAATGAACTTAACCAATGATGTGAAAGAACTAAATGCTGTAAAACATAAGACATTTTTTTAATTAATTAAATTTATTGGGGTGACAATTGTTAGTAAATTTACATAGATTTCAGGTGTACAATTCTGTATTATATCATCTATAAATCCCATTGTGTGTTCACCACCCAGAGTCAGTTCTCCTTCCATCACCATGTATTTGATCCCCCTTACCCTCATCACCCACCCCCCACCCCCTTACCCTCTGGTAATCACTAAACTATTGTCTGTGTCTATGAGTTTTTGTTTCTCATTTGTTTGTCTTGTTCTTTTGTTGTTTTTGGTTTATATACCACATATCAGTGAAATCATAGGGTTCTCTGCTTTTTCTGTCTGAGTTATTTCCCTTAGCATTATACTCTCAAGATTCATCCATGTTGTCACAAATGCTCCTATATCATCTTTCCTTAACGCCGAATAGTATTCCATTGTGTATATGTACCACAACTTCTTTATCCATTCATCTATCGAAGGACATTTTGGTTGTTTCTATGTCTTGGCCACCGTAAACAAAGCTGCAATGAATATTGGAGTACACGTGTCTCTATAGAGAAATGCTTTCAGATTTTTTGGGTAGATACCCAGGAGAGCGATTGCTGGGTCGTATGGTAGACATTTTTAAAAGAAATTAAAGAAGACACAAAGAAATGGAATGACATTCTGTGCTCATGGATTGGAAGAATCAACATAGTTAAAATGGCCATATTACCCAAAGCAATATATAGATTTAATGCAATCCCCATTAAAATCCCAATGGCATTTTTCAAAGAAATAGAAGAAAATATCATCAGATTTATTTGGAACCACAAAAGACCCCGAATAGCCAAAGCAGTCTTAAGAAAAAAGAACAATGCTGGAGGTATCGCACTGCCTGACTTTAGCTTGTGCTACAGGGCTACAGTAATCAAAATAGCATGGTATTGGCAGAAAAACAGACACATAGACCAATGGAATACAATTGAGAATCCAGAAGTAAAACCACATAAATATGTATATATAATTTTTGTAAAAGCAAAAAACATACAATGGAAAAAAGACAGCCTCTTCAATAAATGGTGCTGGACGAGTTGGGAAGCCTTGTGCAAAAGAATGAAACTGGACTGTTATCTGTCACCATGTACCAAAATTAATTCAAAATGGATCAAGGAGTTAAGCATAAGACCTGACACAATAAACTGCATAGAAGAACATTTTATGAATTTGACTCCAAAGGAAAAGGAAGTAAAAACTAAAATAAATGAATGGGACTGTATGAAACTTAAAAGCTTCTGCACAGCAAAACAAGCCATCAACAAAATAAAGAGGTAACCAACTGAATGGGAGAAGAGTTTTGCAAATAGTGCCTCCGATAAGGGGCTAATATCCAAAATATACAAGGAACTCATGAAACTCAACAACGAAAAAAACTAACAACCCAACTGAAAAATGGGCAGAGGACCTGAAGAGACATTTCTCCAAAGAGGACATACAATTGGCAAATAGACATATGAAAAAATGCTCAATATCACTAATCATCAGAGAAATGCAAATGAAAACCACAATGAGATATCACCTCACCCCAGTCAAAATGGCTTTCATCAACAAGACAAATAGTAACAAATGTTGAAGAGGCTGTGGAAAAAAAGGAACCCTCGTACACTGTTGGTAGAAATGTAGGCTGTTGCAGCCGCTCTGGAAGGCAGTGTGGAGGTTCCTCAAAAAATTACGAATAGAATTACCATATGACCTAGCAGTCCCTTTCCTGGGTATCTACCAAAAAAATCTGCAAACAGTTATACAGAAAGACAAGTGTGCTCCAATGTTCGTTGCAGCTTTATTTACAGTGGCCAAGTCATGGAAACAACCAAAGTGTCCTTCGATAGATGAATGGATAAAGAAGTTGTGGTACATTTACACAATGGAATACTATTCGGCGGTAAGAAAAGATGAAATGGGACGATTTGTGACAACATGGATGGGTCTTGAGAGTATAATGCTAAGGGAAATAACTCAGACAGAAAAAGCAGAGAACCATATGATTTCACTGATATGTAGTATATAAACCAAAAACAACAAAAGAACAAGACAAACAAATGAGAAACAAAAACTCATAGACACAAACAATAGTTTAGTGGTTACCAGAGGGTAAGGGGGAAAGGGGTGATAGATGAGGGTAAAGGGGATCAAATATATGGTGATGGAAAAACTGACTCTCGGTGATGAACACACAATGTGATTTATAGATGATGTAATACAGAATTGTACACCTGAAATCTAGGTAACTTTACTAACAATTGTCACCCCAATGAACATTAATTTAAAAAAAAGAAATAAAAATATTTATCAAAAAAAAGAAAAGAAACTAGATTGTCTGTCACTGTGTACCAAAATTAACTCAAAATTGATCAAAGACCCAAACATGAGACCTGAAGCAGTAAAATTCATAGAAGGAAACTTAGGTACTAAACTTATGGACCTTGCATTCAAAGAGCATTTTATGTATTTGTCTTCACAGGCATGGGAAGTAAAAGCTAAAATAAATGAATGGGACTATATCAAACTAAAAAGCTTCTGCACAACAAAAGAAACCATTGACAAAATAAAGAGGCAACCAACGAATGGGAGATTTTTCAAAGAATACCTCTGATAAGGGGCTAATATCCAAAATATATAAGGAACTCATACAACTCAACAACAAAAAAACACAAACAATCCAATTAAGAAATGGGAGGAAGACCTGAAGAGACATTTCTCCAAAGAGGATATACAAATGGCAAATAGACATATGAAAAAATGCTCAACATCACTAATATCAGAGAAATGCAAATAAAAACCACAATGAGATATCACCTCACCCCAGTCAGAATGGCTATCATCAACAAGACAAATAGTAAGAAGTGTTGGAGGGGCTGTGGAGAAAAAGGAACTCTCATACACTGTTTGTGGGAATGCAGACTGGTGCAGCCGCTATGGAAGGCAGTGTGGAGGTTCCTCAAAAAATTACGAATAGAATTACCATATGACCCAGCAATCCCTCTCCTGGGTATCTACCAAAAATATCTGGAAACATTTATAAACATAGACACGTGTGCTCCAATGTTCATTGCAGCTTTGTTTACGGTGGCCAAGACATGGAAACAACCCAAATGTCCTTCGATAGATGAATGGATAAAAAAGTTGTGGTACATATACACAATGGAATACTATTCTGCCATAAGAAAAGATGAAATAGTGCCATTTGTAACAACATGGATGGATCTTGAGATTATAATGCTCAGCGAAATAAGTCAGACAGCAAAAGTTGAGAAACATACAAAATCACTGATATGTGGTTTATAAAACAGAAAACAAGAAAAGAAGACACATAATGAAGAAACAAAAACCGAGAGACAGACAACAGTTTAGTGGTTACCAGAGGGTAAGGGGGGTGAGGGTGGTAGATGAGGGTAAAATGGATCAAATATATGGTGATGGGAAGAGAACTGACTTTGGGTGGTGAACACACAATGTGATATATTGATGATAAATTACAGAATTGTACACCGGAAATCTATGTAACTTTACTAACAATTGTCACCCCAAAAAACTTTCGTTAAAAAAAACAAACTCATAGACACAGACAGTAGTTTATTGGTTACCAGAGGGTAAGAGGGGAAAGGATGGTAAATGAGGGTAAATAGGATCAAACATATGGTGATAGAAAGAGAACTGACTCTCGGTGATGAACACACATGTGATATAGAGATGATGTAATGCACAATTGTACACCTGAAACCGATGTTACTTTACTAACAATTGTCACCCCAATAAACTTTAATAAAATAAAAAAAGAATTATCCAGTGCTGTTCTAAAAAACTGGGTAAATGATTGCAACAGTAGTTGACCCTTTTCACACTCTATCCATAAGACTCTAATGGAATTCTAGGTCTTTTTTCTGACTCCCTTCAGATGACTACACATCTTACCTATTTTTAGGTAAAATAAAAGCAGTAGAACCTAGTCTAAGGACACAGAGTTCTATTATCAATTATTAGCTGAACTATATTCCGTATTTTTCCCTATTCTTAAGCATGCAGAATTATGGTGGTACGTTTCACCACAATTAAAATAGATTCTGGGTGATTCCTTTTTAAATCATTAATTAGAAGACAGGTATCCACACTCAGTCAGAAAGTGATTCTAGGTAGAAGTCCAAGCTTTCATCTCTCAGTCAAGTAAGCAGTGATATATCTCCAGAGTCATCGGGCCCAAGGGTAAAAGTTGTAATAGAGAATTTGGTGATTAACTATAGAATAATTCCCTATGGATTAGAGGCATTTGCTTTAATTCAAGCCTGATAAATAGCACGATAAAACATTTCCAGTGACATAATCTCAAAGATTTATCATCTGAAAATCAATGGTATAAGGCTTCGTTGCTTTCACAGGTTTTTAGGCCACATAGTTCTATAACATAAGTTACTAAGGGTAAATAGAAAAGCTAAAGGTCCATAAACATGAGATGCCACTTAAGAATTCAGAGCTGATATGGATAAATGGTATAAAGCTTTTGGAAAATTTAGACACTGAATGATATTCTATGCCTGCCATGTAGTAATAAATAATACATAGCTATTTCTGTACATCTATTTCATGTAGATTATAAAATATATAGTGATAGCTTATTTTAAAACAATGATATTAAATAGGCATATAGAAACACTTAAAAGAAAGCATTTACAAATAATGAGATAAAGGAAAAATTCTAAAGTTGACTTCCTTCATGTTATTTCTCTAAAATACAGACTTTTAAAAATTTTCCTTTTTAAAATTTGAGTCTTATGAATACGTAGTATTATAAACCAGTCAAATAGCATGTTTTAATCATCTATAAATCAAGGGCAGAAGACTACATTGTTTTCAGTGTTATTTAGGGCATTGTATTCCTAAAAATATGAATATTAAAGTGAAGACAGAAATGTGCAGGTGCTATGAATTTGTTACAAATCCAGGTTATTATGGCTTGTGTGGATTATTGCCTCAAAACTACTAGAAAATTCTTCTCTGTCTAGGGGAGAACATCCACATTATAAACAGAAAAGTTGATCTTTCTTGAAGTATTAACCAAGGAGTGACACAATTTAAGGAATTCACATGCACCACTTTTATCGTTCCAATAGAAGGCAAGGAGAGACAACAGAAATTATGATCCTAATCAGGAGATGTCTCCAAACATTGTGGATCACACACAGTATCAGTGATACACACAACCCACATATATGGTTTAAATTTGTATGGAAGTGTTATAAAGAAAAGTATACAGTTATTTCTGTACTAATATATTTTTTTATTAGAAAACATTCTGGAGACATAACATTTCATAAAAACAAGGTAAAAATAAATCCTCTTAGTGCTTCATCACACTCAGCACCTGAATTTTATACTGGGTGATGGAATTTAAACTTTTTCCCATCAGCAAGATGATCTAGGTGGAGCTTCTTCAAATAAGGCTTTTCGGAATGGTGGATGCTGAGATGATACCTAGCTTGGCCAATGTACCAAGTACCAAAATCTCTTTTTTCGTGTTGTAGAAAACAAAATGCTGACAGAGTGATGAAGTTCTGAATAGAATGACATAAATCACAGGGAAAAATAACATAGGAGAAAGTCTGGCGTAGGTCACAATTGTAGAGGCCACATTGTGAAAGAGGGAGGAAAGACTGGGAATTAGGGAAAAATAAACATACATGGAGTAAAAAATGTTAATAGAAATATAAGCATTCATTTTGAAAAGTTACCAACTACTATACGATCCAGCAAACCCATGTCTGGGTATATACCCAAAGGAAATGAAGACAGGATCTCTAAGAGACGTCTGCACTCCCACGTTCATTGCGTTATTTACAATGGGCGAGCTATGGAAACAACCTAAGTGTCCATCAACAGATGAATGGATAAAGAAGATGTGATATGTATGTATATATGTATGTATGTATGTATTCCATACACAATGGAATATTATTCAGCCATAGAAAAGAAGAAAATCCTGCCATTTGCAACAACATGGATGAATCTTGAGGGCATTGTGCTGAATGAGATAAACTAAACAGGGAAAGACAAATACTGCATGGTGTCACTTGTATATGGAACCTAAAATAGACAAACTTCTAGAAACACAGAGTAGATTTGTAGTTACCAGGGGTTGGAGGGTGGAGGAAATAGGTAAAATTTGGTAAAAGGGTATAAATTTTCAGCTATAAGATGACTAAGGTTTGAGCAGCTAGTGTATAACATGGTCACTATAGTTCATAATACTGTACCATGGGAATTCTCAGGAGAAAGGTAACACAGCTAAGATTCCCTTTAACATCCTGCTTATGGAAGGATCTCTTTAGACATGTGTCCTTCTGCAATACCCACACATCCATAATCTTATGATACATACCGTCATCAAATGATCCACGAACTAGTGAAGACTGCTAAGGTCAATGCACTCAATCCAGTGGTCAGAAGAGAAAAGGAGAATGTAATGGAAGAAGGAAACCTCTTAGTAGACCCCCAAGCTAGTCTGAGAGTTTTGACGTTGTGGGGCTAGACAGATTTCAAGGCAAAGGGAAGGAAAGGAGGGTACTTCTGTGTTCTCAAATGCAACATAAGCATACTCATGTACATTTCTTAGGATGGAGGTGATGTATAAATAACATGATTTTTGTTCAGCACCTAGCAACGTGCCTTAGATACGTAAAAGAGCATACTTTCGTTTATTATTATCATATAAGTCATATTCACCATATTTGTCATCATTAACATCCTCTTCTATAAATTAAAATGAAAAGGGTAAAAACAAGTCTTGAAGTTGAAGTTGACATCATCAGAAGAGTTAGTTTGGGGCTGTGTGTATATTGGGCAAAATGCTCTGCCTCGTGGCACAATTCTAGCTGGAGAACTAGGAAGAAAAGTAGGAAGAGACAGCCAGCAGTCAGGGAAGGCAAAATCGTCACCAACTGGATGTCAATGCTGTGTGAAAGTACCAACTCCAGGAGAATGAAGAAAATACTGAGGAGCATTTGGCTAATAGATGGCATCTATTCCTGCCCCCCTCTCCCTATCCCACAAAAGTGTGAAAACTTTCCATTGTTTTTGAAAATTGAAAGGATTGCAAAGTACATCTCAGGACGCTCCTTTACCCTGGTTTTATTTATAGAAGCAAAACATTGATATCTCTTTGGAGAAAAACCAGAAGAAGGGAAAGGATAAATTCCAAAGGAAAGACAGGAAAATCCCAGAGTTACTTCATCATAAACACTGAGCTGTCATTAGAAACTACACTGTCATGCATAAAAAATCTGTTTTCTGGATCAACCCAATAATGACATAAGAGTAGTTTAGCTTTCTAGTTAAATAGCTTTCACTTTTTTCATCACAGTCTTTGTGTCTTGGTAATAATAAAAGAGATTAATTCACATTTATCTTTTCATTTTGAATGTATGATAAAATACAGTTTGGAAAGAAATCTAAAGCCCAAGCCTAGAGAGCATGGTCAGATGAGGTTCAACCTGTCCTAAACTTTCCTCCTAACTAACTGCATTGGCACATCCATTATCAATGAAGGGGTAAGCGGTACTTTTGTAATAAACAATATATGGGGAAATCGGATACGCATAGTTTTTTCCTCACCAAGTGCTGAGAGATTACATTCTTATGTTTTTTGGAACTAGGCAATGGAAATAACCATTGTTATCACTTTGTTATATTTTCAATGTATTACATTTGCAGCCTCATTTCACTTTTCTCTGATTTGAAATTTCCTAACTGTTAAAGCTCTGGCTGAAGTGCTAACACTATTAATTTGAAGTTTGTGAAATTAAAACTGGGACAAGAAATGTCTTGAGAAAACACTGGTAGGTATTTTGAAGGAAGATGAGGTTAAATTTCTTTATAAGACATTGTTTTGAGCAAAGAATTTCACTTTTTTCTAAAGAATTTTAAATTGTTTTTCAATTATCCAAGTTACTAGATATCACTTACTAAATAATAGTTCTGATAGATTTATGAAGATGAGAGAAATAAAAGGGTACATTTCATGAAAATCTAGAGTTAAAATTTATCCCTTCCTGATGACTATGAATATGAATTAGAACATTTTAATATAAAATGAGTAGGTAATATAATATTTACTTGAGAACTGATGCATCAAATAAATGAAAGTCATTTTATTCAAAGAAACAAGTGGGAATCTATAATTATTTCATGCAAAAGAGTACTGATTTTTATGAATCACCAACTTAAAGGATAAATGCACTAACAAAAACACATCCCCATTGCATTCTAGAGATAACAATCCTGATGATTGTTAAAGCCAGATGGCTAATCTCAGGGCATGAAAAGCCCACTTATTAGACCCATTTTTGCCTCCCTGAAAGACCTGCTTAGGAGTCCCGCCCACACATTGATTCTAAGTGTGCAATAAAGAGGCACTTGCCCAGATGGATGTGTGGGGTGATCTGTGCATGTGAGAAGAACCTGCATAGTTGAAAGGAAGGATATCATTAATTCATCTCTCTCCAGGCCTGTAATTTTAGTGTCTGTAGAAAGGTGACAAGATCTGGCTGGGGAGGACAAAACCATGGCATCACATCCACCATGGAACATTTTAACTGTCTCTTACAATCTGGGAAGAACTGTGCTCAAAACTTTCCTATAAATTCCCTTGCCACATCTGTGTGGAAGCACAGAAGGGTCACAATCATGGTGGACAATACCAGTTCTCTCATTTTGATCCTAACATCAAATTAATACAAATCCATTTCATACCTTGTATGCTGCTACTCTGGGATGGAGATTGCTGGCACCTCACAAGCTCATAGTGGCTCTGAGCGTCCTGTTCCCACCATGTGTGATGGGCATTCTCATCCCTAGGTCAATTCTCAGCTAGAACACATGGTTTCCAGGTATTATTGGTTTTGTGTTCCATGACTTCCCAGCTCACAGGTTCAAGTTGTCTCAAGTTAAATAAGATATAAAAATATTGCGTATGGCCATTGATAAAGGCAGAAAAAATCCTTTGGAACTAATTTCTTAGGAATCCCTGAAGTATCCCCAAATGTGATATAAATATTCATCTTCTACATGTGGATGACCCCAGGCCCTTTATGAGGTGGAATACAAATATCTGCAAAGAGCTGGAAACCTTTTGCATTTAGTGACTGAGGTACTGTGAAATCTAATCCTTGAGACCTCTAGAGCAACAAATGAGAAGTACTTTAGGATGGGCCAGTGTGATGCTGACCAAAAAAATTTCTGGCAGCAGCAGAACCTCAGGATTCAAATTTAGAATAAAAATGAAAATCTTACATAATTTGATCCTGTGCAACTTTAAACTCTTTTTTCAATTAAGTTTAGTTTGAAGGGAATCAGGAGACAAAAGTTTCTGCATGTTCAATAGATTGAAAAAGAGAACATAAGATGCTTAGAAAAAATTAATTATTACATAACTACGTAGGCTAAATGAAGACCAAGGACACTATTGCTTTGATGAAAAGTGCCACAAACCATCACATGTGTATCAAGAGTGTAGGACAACCCAGTCCATGACAGAGGAATCCACCGCCCAGGCTTGCCCTTGCTGCCCCTGATCAGGAATACAGAAACTTTATCTGTGTTTGCTAATCAGATGTACTGAGCAAAAGTAGAAAGTTCTGTGGGGGTGGTAACCATATGTGCCTACAGCAAAATTCTGTGCTCCAACAGAAGCAGGTGGTGGGCAGCATCTCAGCAGCCAGCTGTGTTTGGCTTCTTCCCAAGCAGAAACCTCTAAGCATGTAATTAAGCCATTAAATCACCTGCTTATGCCTATACCTTCAAGTTTGAACAAACGTTCCTTTTCAGTCTCTATTTTTTACCAAAACAAATGGGGGCGGGTGTCTTGGCCATGAGAAAGATCTTATTCTTTTTTTTAAAAAAAGATTTTATTGGGGAAGGGGAACAGGACTTTATTGGGGAACAGTGTGTACTTCCAGGACTTTTTTCCAAGTCAAGTTGTTGTCCTTTCAGTCTTAGTTGTGGAGGGCGCAGCTCAGCTCCAGGTCCAGTTGCCGTTGCTAGTTGCAGGGGGCACAGCCCACCATCCCTTGAGGGAGTCAAACCGGCAACCTTGTGGTTGAGAGCCCACTGGCCCATGTGGGAATTCAACGGCAGCCTTAGGAGTTAGGAGCATGGAGCTCTAACCACCTGAGCCACCGGGCTGGCCCAATCTTAATTTTTATTTTAAGAGGACTAATTAAGGTTGTTGCTTACTCAAGCATGCTTAAGATTACCATCATGACAGAATCCACACAAGAACTAAGTGTATTCTAGACAAACAAAATTATGATAATTAGTATAATAATAATGAGTTATGTGTATTGTCAACCAATGGTCATTGGCACTAATTTAATGCCAACAGGAATCCCTAGTTTGGGGTGCGGTGAAGAAGGAAACTTTATTCAGTGCAAACAGCTCAAATGTCATACAGCACATCTGTGAAAACAGCACAGCTGTGAGAAGGCCTTTGGGCAAGGCACCTCTCTGGCTGGACAGTTCTGCTCTCATCCACTCCACTCTGTCTTGCACCCATCTGCTCTACTCTGGTGAGATATCTTCAGTGTTTCAGCTCTAGCAAGGGTCTTCCATGGAAAGGGAAAATGCACTCCCAAGCCAGAGGGGAGCTGGCTTATATAGAGAGAAGTCCCTACCCCTGCTCCCTGATTGGTCTATCCTCATGCAAATGAGGACTCCAAATCATCACAGTTTGGTCCAAAAAGCACTGTCCTGATTGGTCAGAATGGAGTTGCTCTGATGGGTCAGTGAAGATGCTGATGGTGATATAGCTGTGCAGCTCCGATTGGACAGGAAAAAATTAATTATTACATAATTACCTAGGCTACTTCAACCTCAGTCCTGTCGGTTGAAACACACTTCCCAGAACTCCTTTCTAAGGGCTGGCTCAGATGGCAGGGGCACTGTGCAGGCAGGCAGTCCAGTGCCGGCTTCTCCCTGAAGTGCGGTTTGCATGAGAGGCCCCTCTTCAGAAATGGCTGCTAGGCTCTGCTGTTAAACTTGAGCGCGGGTAGCCTCCAGTCCTTCTTAGTAGGTACTTTCTTTCTCAGGGTCCATGATAGGTATGACTTTACACTCCATTTCTCTAAGGAAAGAATTTTTAGATAAAATCTTAAGACAAATCAGTTCAAGCAGAAATTATTTTTTGCATTCTATTGACCTGAGTCTTTTTTTTTAATGAAAGTTTATTGTGGTGACAATTGTTAGCAAAGTTGCATAGATTTCAGGTGTACAATTCTGTAATACATCATCTATATATCACATTGTGTGTTCACCACCCAGAGTCAGTTCTCCTTCCGTCACCATATATTTGATCCCACTTACCCTCATCTCCCTCCCCCCACCCCCCTTACCCTCTGGTAACCACTAAACTATTGTCTGTGTCTATGAGTTTTTGTTTCTCATTTGTTTGTCTTGTTCTTTTGTTGTTTTTGGTTTTGTATACCACATATCAGTGAAATCATATGGTTCTCGACTTTTTATGTCTCACTTATTGCACTTAGCATTATAATCTCATGATCCATCCATGTTGTCACAAATGGTCCTATTTCATCTTTTCTTATGGCAGAGTAGTATTCCATTGTGTATATATACCATAACTTCTTTATCCATTCATCTATCGAAGGACATTTTAATTGTTTCTATGTATTGGCACAATAAATAAAGCGGCAATGAACATTGGAGCACATATATCTTTAAGGATAAATATTTTCAGAGTTTTGGGGTAGATACCCAGGAGAGGGATTGCTGGGTCATATGGTAATTCTATTCATAATTTTTTGAGGAACCTCCACACTGCCTTCCATAGCGGCTGCACCAATCTGCATTCCCACCAACAGTGTATGAGGGTTCCTTTTTCTCCACAGCCTCTCCAACACTTGTTACTATTTGTTTTGTTGATGAAAGCCATTCTGACTGGGGTGAGGTGATATCTCATTGTGGCTTTTATTTGCATTTCTCTGATGATTAGTGATGTTGAGCATTTTTTCATATGTCTATTTGCCATTTGTATGTCCTCTTTGGAGAAATGTCTCTTTAGGTCCTCTGCCCATTTTTCAATTGGGTTGTTTGGTTTTTTTGTTGTTAAGTTTCATGAGTTCCTTGTATATTTTGGATATTAGCCCCTTATCAGAGACACTGTTTGCAAAAATCTTCTCCCATTCAGTTGGTTGCCTCTGATGGTTTCTTTTGCTGTGCAGAAGCTTTTAAGTTTGATATAGTCCCATTCATTTATTTTAGCTTTTACTTCCATTGCCTTTGGAGTCAAATTCATAAAATGCTCTTTGAACCCAAGGTCCATAAGTTTAGTACCTATGTTTTCTTCTATGCAGTTTATTATGTCAGGTCATATGTTTAGGTCTTTGATCCATTTTGAGTTAATTTTGGCATATGGTGACAGATAGCAGTCTAGTTTCATTCTTTTGCATGTGGCTTTCCAATTCTTCCAGCCATTCAATCATTTATTGAAGAGTCTGTCTTTTCTCCATTATGTTTTTGGCTTCTTTGTTTAAAATTATCTGTCCATATTTATGTGGGTTTATTTCTGGGTTTTCAATTCTATTCCGTTGGTCTGTGTGTCTGTTTTTCTGCCAATACCATATTGTTTTGATTATTGTTGCCCTGTGGTACAATCTGAAGTCAGGGAGTGTGATACCTCAGTATTGTTCTTTTGTCTTAGGATTGCTTTGGCTATTTGGGGTCTTTTGTGGTTCCGTACAAATCTGATGGTTTTATGTTCTATTTCTTTTTTTTTTTTTATTAATTTTATTGGGGTGACAATTGTTAGTAAATTTACATAGATTTCAGGTGTACAATTCTGTATTACATCGTCTATAAATCCCATTGTGTGTTCACCACCCAGAGTCAGTTCTCCTTCCATCACCATATATTTGATCCCCTTTACCCTCATCACCCACCCCCCACCCCCTTACCCTCTGGTAACCACTAAATTATTGTCTCTGTCTATGAGTTTTTGTTTCTCATTTGTTTGTCTTGTTCTTTTTGGTTTATATACCACATATCAGTGAAATCATAGGGTTCTCTGCTTTTTCTGTCTGACTTATTTCACTTAGCATTATTCTCTCGAGATCCATCCATGTTGTCACAAATGCTCCTATATCATCTTTCCTTAACGCCGAATAGTATTCCATTGTGTATATGTACCACAACTTCTTTATCCATTCATCTATCGAAGGACATTTTGGTTGTTTCCATGTCTTGGCCACCGTAAACAAAGCTGCAATGAACATTGGCGTACACGTGTCTCTATAGAGAAATGCTTTTATATTTTTGGGGTAGATACCCAGGAGAGCGATTGCTGGGTCATATGGTAATTCTATTCGTAATTTCTTGAGGAACCTCCACACTGCCTTCCATAGCGGCTGCACCAGTCTGCATTCCCACCAACAGTGTATGAGAGTTCCTTTTTCTCCACAGCCTCTCCAACACTTGTTACTATTTGTTTTGTTGATGAAAGCCATTCTGACTGGGGTGAGGTGATATCTCATTGTGGTTTTCATTTGCATTTCTCTGATGATTAGCGATGTTGAGCATTTTTTCATATGTCTATTTGCCATTTGTATATCCTCTTTGGAGAAATGTCTCTTCAGGTCCTCTGTCCATTTTTCAATTGGGTTGTTTGTTTTTTTGTTGTTGAGTTTCATGAGTTCCTTGTATATTTTGGATATTAGCCCCTTATCGGAGGCACTGTTGGCAAAAATCTTCTCCCAATCAGTTGGTTGCCTCATTATTTTGTCAATAGTTTCTTTTGCTGTGCAGAAGATTTTCAGTTTCATATAATCCCATTTGTTTATTTTAGTTTTTACTTCCATTGCCTTTGGAGTCAAATTCATAAAATGCTCTTTGAACCCAAGGTCCATAAGTTTAGTACCTATGTTTTCTTCTATGCAGTTTATTGTGTCAGGTCATATGTTTAGGTCTTTGATCCATTTTGAGTTAATTTTGGCATATGGTGACAGATAGCAGTCTAGTTTCATTCTTTTGCATGTGGCTTTCCAATTCTTCCAGCCATTCAATCATTTATTGAAGAGTCTGTCTTTTCTCCATTATGTTTTTGGCTTCTTTGTTTAAAATTATCTGTCCATATTTATGTGGGTTTATTTCTGGGTTTTCAATTCTATTCCGTTGGTCTGTGTGTCTGTTTTTCTGCCAATACCATATTGTTTTGATTATTGTTGCCCTGTGGTACAATCTGAAGTCAGGGAGTGTGATACCTCAGTATTGTTCTTTTGTCTTAGGATTGCTTTGGCTATTTGGGGTCTTTTGTGGTTCCGTACAAATCTGATGGTTTTATGTTCTATTTCTTTAAAAAATGCCACTGGGATTTTGATGAGGATTTCTGTTTTAGGTAATATGGCCATTTTAACTATGTTGATTCTTCCAATCCATGAACATGGAATGTCTTTCCATTTGTTGTATCTTTTTCAATTTTTTAAAAAAATGTCTTATAGTTTTCAGTATATAGATCTTTCACATCCTTGGTAAGTTTATTCCTAGGTATTTTATTCTTTTTGTTGCAATTGGAAAAGGAATTGTGTTTTTGTTTTATTTCTTTTTCTGAGATTTCATTGTTAGTATATAGGAATGCAATGGACTTTTGTACATTGATTTTGTAGAGTGCAACTTTACTATATTTTCGTTGATTGTTTCTCATAGCTTTTTGGTGGAATCTGTAGGGTTTTCTATATATAGCATCATGTCATCTGCAAAAAGTGACCATTTAACTTCTTCATTCCCAATTTGGATGCCTTTTATTTCTTTCTCTTGCCTGATTTCTCTGGCGAGGATTTCCAATACTATATCAAAAAGCAGAGCTGATAGGGAACAGCCCTACCTGTTCCTAAATAGAGCTAATGGCTTCAGTTTTTTACCAGTAATTATGATAGTAGCTGAGGGTTTGTTGTATATGGTCTTTATTATGTTGTGGTATTTTCCTTCTATACTCATTTTATTAAGTGTTGTATCATAAATGTATGTTGTATCTTGTCAAACGCTTTTTCTGCATCTATTGATATAATCATATGATTTTTGTCCTTTAATTTTCTATGTGGTGTATCACAATGATCGATTTGCATATGTTGAACCATCCTTGTGCCCCGGGGATGAACCCCACTTGTTTGTAATGTATAATCTTTTTAATGCATTGTTGCATTCGATTTGCTAAAATTTTGTTTAGGATTTTTGTGTCTGTATTCATTAGAGATACTGGTCTGTAGTTTTCTTTTTTTGTGTTGTCCTTACCAGGTTTTGGTATCAGGGTAATGTCGGTCTCATAAAATGAGTTAGGGAGTACTGTGTCTTCTTCAGGTTTTGAAGAGTTTGAGCAGGATTGGTATTAGATGCTCTTTGAGTGTTTGGCAGAATTCACTAGTGAAGCCGTCTGGTCTCAGACTTTTGCTTTTGGGAAGATTTTGGATGACTGATTCAATTTCCTTACTGATGATCGGTCTGTTTAGATTTTCCAGTTCTTCATGGTTCACGCGAGGTAGGCTGTATGTTTCTAAGAACTTGTCCATTTCTTCTAGGTTATTGAAGTTGGTGGCATATAGTCCTTCATAGTATTCTTGGATGATCCTTTGTATTTCTGTGGTGTCCGTGATAACTTCCCCTTTCTCATTTCTGATTTTGTTAATTGTGTCTTTTCTCTTTTTATCTTAGTGAGTCTAGCCAAAGATTTGTCAATTTTGTTAATTTTTTCAAAGAACCAGCTCTTTGTCACATTAATTTTTCTAGTGTCTTTTTGTTCTCTATTTCATTAAGCTCTGCTCTGATTTTTGTTATTTCCTTTCTTCTGCTGACCTTGGGTTTCACTTGTTCTTCTTTTTCTAGTTCTTTAAGGTGTAACATGAGGTTATTTATTTGGGATTTTTCTTGTTTCTTGAGATAGGCCTGTGATGACATAAATTTCCCTCTTAAAACTGCTTTCACTGCATCCCAAAAATTTTGGTAGGGTGTATTTTCTTTTTTTTTTTTTTTTTTTTATTAATTTATTTATTTATTAGTTTCAGGTGTACAAAACAAGGTAATACTTAGACGTTCATCATTTATATCCCTCATACTGTGAACCCCCCTCCCCCCATCCACTATCCCTCCGACCTCACACTGAACCATCACATTATATATATAAAATTATAGTTGGCATTCATTAATGTTTAGCTTCTGGTGTACAATGCCATGATCAGGTATCCACAGTATCCCTGAGGTGGTCTCGGTAGGGTGTATTTTCATTGTCATTTGTTTCTATGTATCTTTTGATCTCTCCTCTTATTTCTTCTTTGACTCGGTTGTTCTTTAAAAGTATGTTGTTTAATCTCCATGTATTTGTGGGTTTTCCTGCTTTCTTTTTGTAGTTGAATATATACAACACACTGGTAAAGGTAAAGGTACAGTCAGATTTAAAAAAACTCTAATTTTGTAATATGATGGTGTATGGATCTATTAACTATAGTAGAAAGGTTAAAAGAAAAAGTAAAAGATAAATATAGCCACTACAGTTTTTTAATAAATACACAATACACACACAGGTAAAGTGCGATATCAGAAACATAAATGGTGGCAATAACCTGGTGGAGCCTTTGTATATGATCAAAGTTAAGCAGACATCAACTTAAAATGGAATGTTTTACCTATAAGGTATTTTATGTGAACCTAATGATAGCCACAAAGCAAAAAGCAGTTGGATTTACAAAAATGAAAGAAGGAAATCAGAGCATACTACCACAGAAAATCACCGATTTACTCAGGCAGGCAAAAACAGAAAAACGGAACAATGGAACTACAAAGCAGACAGACAGTATTTAATAAGATGGCATTAGTAAGTCCTTACACATCAATAATTACTCTAATTGTAAATGCATAGAATTCTTCAATCAAAAGACACAGAGTGGCTGGATGGATTTTTTTTAAAAAAGACCCAACCATATGCTGCCTGCAAAAGACTCCCTTCAACTTTAAAGACATACATAGGCTCAAAGTAAAGGGATTAAAAGAGAGAGAGAGAGAGAGAGAGAGAGAGAGAGAGAGAGAGAGAGAGAGAGAGAGAGAGAAAGAGAGATTCCATACATGTGGAAAACAAAAGAAATCAAGAGTAGCTATACTTATATAAAAAAAAGGGGGCCACATACTAAACCTAACAAGCTCAGGGGGAGGCCTGCATGGTGAGCCTTACAAATTCAGAGACTCAAAATTCACCTAACAAGATGAAAAAGGGGCCACATACTAAACCTAACAAGCTCAGGGGGAAGCCTGCATGGTGAGCCTTACAAATTCAGAGACTCAAAATAACCACATAGGATGGTCTGAACATAAAAAGTAGCTAGTCATGTCCTAGGCCTGTAGCTTCCCTGACAAAGGTCAATGTTTACCTTAAGTGAGTCTGTTTATTGTCTTTTTGCATCTAAGATAACATACCTTTGAAATGTCAGAGTAATCTTTTCCAGACCCCTCAGGACACAAACCCACCAGAGCATGGACTATGGAACCCCTCATTGTTATCTGGTTATCTGGTTGCCTACACATCATTCTATGTGCTGTAAATGTTAATTATTAACTGTCCTATACCCACCAAAGTAAAACAAGTATGTGTCTTTCCATTCTACTTTTTATCCAATCCCAGAGATTTCCCCTCTGCTTTCTCCCACCCCCTTAACCTACCACAAATAGTATTCATGTAACCGCCCCCCCCTTACACCTCTTCCTTTGATTCTAATGTATAAAATAAACTGTAAAATTGCCATTTTCCAGAGCATTTTCTCAATCCATTGAGATTTAGCTTCCCAGCAATTGTTGTCAGTTTGACTCAGATAAACTCTTATAAGACTTTTTCTTAGGCTTGGATATGCTTTCATTGGCATTCACTTGGTGTAGTTGGCAGGATTCCAAAGAAACCCACCCAGGACCAGCCTGTGGACTTGGACCTGGTGCTAGGTACCAGTAGGGGCCCACTGAGCCTTATCAGCTCCCCACTTTGCATCGGGTGAACCTGGGTGAGTTATCTTGGAACCTAGGACCTTCCCCTTGCTGGTGGTAGAGGGTCTGACTTTATTTGAGCTGTTCTTAGAAAAGCCTCGAGGTGGCACTAAAGGATAGGAGTTGAGATGGGTGGCTGGTTTGAATTTTGGCTTTTCAATTGGAACTGAAAGGTTTCAACAAAACCTTTTGCTGCTTGAATGAGAGTCTAAACTCATTCAGCTCCAAAGATAAGGAGCATTTACTCCCTCCAGCTCAAATTTCGGGTATTCTTAGGCGACTAAGAATCTAAATGGAGGTGTTGAGGGTACTCCTCAAAATGTGCAGTGGCCCCATAGGGAATTGCAACACAACTGTAATTAAATAATTGACTCATTCGGGGACGCTCACATAAAGGCTGGTTACCTAGCGCTCCGAGTGCTCATGGATGTACTAGACGGCCGGGGAGAGAAACCGAGGCACATAAGAGGGTTGAAGCGACTCGGGAGGTGACAGCCCCTCGGTGCTCAACCCATAAGCAGCACACTTCAACCCGCTACACAATATCCCTACAAGTGTGTTCAGACTGCAGAAATCTAAGGAAAACTAAAACTAACATGGGAAATCGTGCCTTTAAGGTCGATAAACCCCAGAAACCCCAGCCTCCCATTAATACTCCTGCAAGACACATGTACAATTCGTACAGAATTTCAACTTACAAGTACCTACAGAAATGGAAACTTTTAACAAAAAATGATATCAGCTTGAGATGGCCAAAGTGGGGAACTTTTGACACCTGCAAATTGATTTTTCTGTGTGTTCAATCAGAAAAAGCCGATTCTAAAATTAAACTGAATGAATGGGAAGCTTATCTTGACTGCAAAATTAGAAACTTCTAGGGGAAGCACAAATAAATTCTTTTCTCTACAGGAAGTTAATAAGAAAATTTTGGAAACTGTCTCTGAACTATAGAAGGCTTCCGAAGCTGATAAATGCCAACATTCCATTTCTCCCCCTCTCCAGCTGCCCCACTATATCCTTTGCTTTCTGATCTTCCTTGTCCAGACTTGCCCTCTCCCTCCCTTCTTCCTCCCCATTCTATCTCCTCCACCACCACTCCCTACTGACCCAGGGGAAACTGAGAATAGAAATGCAGACCAAGGTAGACCAGAAAAACCAGAAATTCTGGCAGTTCCTTTCAGGGAAGAGCCGGTCTCAGGCAGAGGGAAACAAGTGATTGTGTATATGTTCCTTGGACTAGAACTGAATTAGAGAATCCAACTGAAGATTTCTCTGACCCTCTGCAGGACCCTGGTGGGTTTGCAAAAGAATTTGAATTAACTGTTGGACTATATGATACTGGCTATTCTGACCTATTCCAATTAATACACCTACTGGTTTCTGAAAGGAAAGCAACAGAATGGATGAACTAGGTTCTCTGGGAGGACTTTTTAAAATGGAGATAGACAGACAGACAGAGGAAAATGCATGGAATTAGCCTGCCAGCTTTGCCAAGCCATACTTAATATTTTTTCCCTAGAAAATGGACTGGACCAAAATCAAGTGAGGTAAAAAGAAAGCCTGATGAAACAGTGCTTGACTTCTTTGAACGTTTCAAAAAACTTTCAAACAGTACTCAGTTTTGTCTCCAGACAGTTTTAAGGATCATCAAAATGATCCCTTACCAAATTTGGCATTTTTGGAAGGACTAGATGAGGAGTTTGTAACTCTGATTTAATATAAATTAAACTGGCTGACCACTTTTACTGATGAACTGGCAATTGTGGCTGATCAAGTATCTAAAACTATTGAAAAGAGAGAAAGAGATAAAGCTGCCAAAATCATGAACTTACAGCTTCAGCAATTAAGCTGTCAGGTCAGGCCTCCCAGAGGTCACTTAGACAAGGGGAGAGAGGAGTCTGCTTTTATTGTCGAAAGTCAGGTCACCTGAAGGATTGTAGAAAACTGAAATGGGATTTAGAAAAAGAAAAGAACAGAAGCAACAACAGGTTTGCTGAGGACTAGGAGAGGATATTTCCCCTTGTCCTTACAAATACTTTAGGAGAAGTCGAAATTATCACAAAAGGGCAAATTACCAAGGACCTTGTAGATACTGGGGCTACTTTGTCTGTTCTTAATGCTACCCAACTAAGTTGCCCTCTCCCCTGGAGGAAAGCTTCTCTACAAATGGTAGGGATAGTAATCAACCAATGGCTGTTTGTAATGTCTGTTCCCTTACAACTAGGAAATGTTACAGGGCAAAATATATTTTACTAGTCAAATCTGCCCCAATTCACCTGGTAGGGAGAGATTTTCTTGAAACCCATGATGCCCATGTATCCTTTTCCCAGAAAAGTGACATGTATTTAAAACTAAATGATTCAGATACTGAACCAATTGGGAAAGTAATGATTGTAAAGGACACTCCACAAAACGAAACTCATCTTGAGACTGACTGAATGTTTGCTATAGGACATTCCAAAACAACTTTGGGCCCTTTATTATATGATATTGGCAAAGTTAAGTCAGCCACTACTATTAAGATATAAACTGACAATTCACTTGTTTCTTTTTTTTTAAATTTATTGGGGTGGCAATTGTTAGTGAAATTACATAGATTTCAGGTGTACAATTCTGTATTACATCATCTATAAATCCCATCATGTGTTCACCACACAGAGTCACTTCTCCTTCCATCACCATATATTTGATCCCCCTTACCCTCATCTCCCACCCCCCACCCCCTTTACCCTCTGGAAACCACTAAACTATTGTCTGTGTCTATGAGTTCTTGTTTCTCATTTGTTTGTCTTGTTCTTTTGTTGTTTTTGGTTTATATACCACATATCAGTGAAATCATAGGGTACTCTGCTTTTTCTGTCTGACTTATTTCGCTTAGCATTATACTCTCAAGATCCATCCATGTTGTCACAAATATTCCTATATCATCTTTTCTTACCGCCGAATAGTATTCCATGGTGTATATATACCACAACTTCTTTATCCATTGATCTATCGAAGGACATTTTGGTTGTTTCCGTGTCTTGGCCACCGTAAACAAAGCTGCAATGAACATTGGAGCACATGTGTCTTTATGTATAAATGTTTTCAGATTTTTGGGGTAGATACCCAGGAGAGCGATTGCTGGGTCATATGGTAATTCTATTCGTAATTTCTTGAGGAACCTCCACACTGCCTTCCATAGCGGCTGCGCCAGTCTGCATTCCCACCAACAGTGTATGAGGGTTCCTTTTTCTCCACAGCCTCTCCAACACTTGTTACTATTTGTCTTGTTGATGAAAGCCATTCTGACTGAGGTGAGGTGATATCTCACTGTGGTTTTTATTTGCATTTCTCTGATGATTAGTGATGTTGAGCATTTTTTACATGTCTGTTTGCCATTTGTATGTCCTCTTTGGAGAAATGTCTCTGCAGGTTCTCTGCCCATTTTTCCATTAGGTTGTTTGTTTTTTTGTTGTTGAGTTTCATGAGTTCCTTGTATATTTTGTATATTAGCCCCTTATCGGAGGCACTGTTGGCAAAAATCTTCTCCCAATCAGTTGGTTGCCTCTTCATTTTGTCGCTGGTTTCTTTTGCTGTGCAGAAGCCTTTAAGTTCCATATAGTCCCATTTGTTTATTTTAGCTTTTACTTCCATTGCCTTTGGAGTCAAATTCATAAAATGCTCTTTGAACCCAAGGTCCATAAGTTTAGTGCCTATGTTTTCTTCTATGCAGTTTATTATGTCAGGTATTATGTTTAAGTCTTTGATCCATTTTGAATTAATTTTGGTACCTGGTGACAGATAGCAGTCCAGTTTCATTCTTTTGCACGTGGCTATCCAATTTTCCCAGCAGCATTTATTGAAGAGGCTGTCTTTCCTCCATTGTATATTTTTAGCTTCTTTGTCAAAAATTATCTGTCTATATTTATGTGGTTTTATTTCTGGGTTCTCAATTCTATTTCATTGGTCTATGTGCCTGTTTTTCTGCCAATACCATGCTGTTTTGATTATTGTAGCCTTGTAGTACAAGCTAAAGTCAGGGAGTGTGATACCTCCAGTATTGTTCTTTTTTCTTAAGATTGCTTTGGCTATTCGGGGTCTTTTCTGGTTCCAAACAAATCTGATGATTTTATTGTTCTATTTCTCTAAAAAATACCATTGGGATTTTGATGGGAATTGCATTAAATCTGTATATTGCTTTGGGTAATAGGGCCATTTTAACTATGTTGATTCTTCCAATCCATGAGCACGGAATGTCTTTCCATTTCTTTGTGACTTCTTCAATTTCTTTCAAAACCTTCTTATGGTTTTCAGCATATAGGTCCTTCACATCCTTGGTTAAGTTTATTCCAATGTATTTTATTCTTTTTGCTGCTGTAATTGCAAAGGGAATTGTTTTTTGTATTTCTTTTTCTGAGATTTCATTGCTAACATATAGGAATGCAACGGACTTTTGTACGTTGATTTTGTAGCCAGCAACTTTACTATATTCATTGATTGTTTCTAACAGCTTTTTGGTGGAGTCTCTAGGGTTTTCTACATATAGCATCATGTCATCTGCAAAGAGTGATAATTTAACTTCTTCATTCCCAATTTGGATGCCTTTTATTTCTTTCTCGTGCCTGATTGCTCTGGCAAGCACTTCCAACATTATGTTGAAAAGCAGAGGTGATAGGGGACAGCCTTGTCGTGTTCCTGAACATAGAGCAATGGCCTTCAGTTTTTCACCATTAATTTTGAGATTAGCTGAGGGCTTTTCATATATGGCCTTTATTATGTTAAGATATTTTCATTCTATACCTATTTTAGTAAGTGTTTAAATCATAAAAGGATGCTGCATCTTGTCAAATGCTTTTTCTGCATCAATTGATATAATCATACAATTTTTGTCCTTTATTTTGTTTATGTGATGTATCACATTGATGGATTTGCGAATGTTGAACCATCCTTGTGCCTCGGGGATGAACCCCACTTGGTCGTGATGAATAGCATTTTTAATGCATTCTTGTATTCAATTTGCTAGAATTTTGTTTAGGATTTTTGCATCAGTATTCATCAGAGATATTGGTCTGTAGTTTTCTTTTTTTGTGTTGTCCTTACCAGGTTTTGGTATCAGGGTAATGTTAGCCTCATAAAATGAGTTAGGGAGTAGTGTCTTTTCTTCAATTTTTTGGAAGAGTTTGAGCAGGATTGGTATTAGATCCTCTTTGAAGGTTTGGTAGAATTCACCAGTGAAGCCATCTGGTCCCGGACTTTTGCTTTTGGGAAGGTTTTGGATGACTGATTCAATTTTGTTACTGGTGATCGCTCTGTTCAGATTTTCCAGTTCTTCATTGTTCAGCCTCGGAAGGCTGTATGTTTCTAAGAACTTGTCCATTTCTTCTAGGTTATTGAATTTGGTGGCATATACTCCTTCATAGTATTCTTGGATGATCCTTTGTATTTCTGTGGTGTCCGTGATAACCTCCTTTTTCATTTCTGATTTTGTTAATTAGTGTCTTCTCTCTTTTTATCTTAGTGAGTCTAGCCAAGAGTTTGTCGATTTTGTTAATTTTTTCAAAGAAGCAGCTCTTTGTCACAGGAATTTTTTCTATTGTCTTTTTGTTCTCTGTTTCACTTAGTTCTGCTCTGATTTTTGTTATTTCCTTTCTTCTGCTGACCTTGGGTTTCACTTGTTCTTCTTTTTCTAGTTCTTTAAGGTGTAACATGAGGTTATTTATTTGGGATTTTTCTTGTTTCTTGAGATAGGCCTGTGATGACATAAATTTCCCTCTTAAAACTGCTTTCGCTGCATCCCAAAAATTTTAGTAGGATGTAGTTTCATTGTCATTTGTTTCTATGTATCTTTGGATCTCTCCTCTAATTTCTTCTTTGCCCCAGTTGTTCTTAAAAGGATGCTGTTTAATCTACATGTATTTGTGTTTTCTCCTGCTTTTTTTTCGCAGTTGATATCCAACGCCAAAGCCTTGTGATCAGAGAATATGCTTGGTATGATTTCAATCCTCTTAAATTTGCTGAGGCTAATTTTATGTCCCAATATATGGTCTATCATTGAGAATGTTCCATGTACACTCGAAAACAATGTATAGTCTGATGTTTTATGATGAAGTGCTCTATATATGTCAATTATGTCCATTTCATCTAATGTGTCACTTAGGACTGCTATTTCGTTATTTATTTTCTGTTTGGATGATCTATCCATAACTGTCAATGATGTATTTAAGTCCCCTAGTATAATTGTGCTTTGGTCAATTTCTCCCTTTAGTTCTGTTAGTAGTTGCTTGGTCTATTTCGGTGCTCCCTGATTGGGGGCATAAATATTGATGACTGTTATGTCTTCTTGTTGTATAGTCCTCTTTACCATTATGAAATGTCCATCTTTGTCTCTTGTTACCTTTTTCACCCTGAAGTCTGTTTCATCTGATATCATTTAAGCTACACCTGATTTTCTCTGGGTACCATTTGCTTGGAGTGTCAATTTCCACCCTTTCACTTTGAGTCTATGCTTGTCCTTGTAGCTGAGATGTGTCTCTTGGAGACAGCGTATGGTTGGGTTTAGTTTTTTGATCCAATCTGCTACTCTGTGCCTTTTCATTGGTGAGTTCAGTCCATTTACATTTAGGGTGATTATTGATACGTGTGGATTTCCTGTCATTCTATTTATTTTTCTGGTAAGGCTGTGTCTCCATTGTTTCTTTGCCTTTTTGTTGTTGTCTATTATTTTTGTGTGGTGGTATTCTATGATGTTTCCCTCTGTTTCTTCTTTTATTACAGTATATATTTCGGTTATGGATTTTTTGGTGAGTGGTTACCCTTAAGTTTATGTAAAAGAAAGATTGATATTTAGAGTATTCCTATTTCTTCAGCACGCTTACTTTCTCCATTCCCA
This sequence comes from Rhinolophus hipposideros, assembly GCF_964194185.1. Classification (NCBI taxonomy): domain Eukaryota; kingdom Metazoa; phylum Chordata; class Mammalia; order Chiroptera; family Rhinolophidae; genus Rhinolophus; species Rhinolophus hipposideros. The sequence goes on along the minus strand of NC_138048.1, from coordinate 1,574,466 downwards.
TATTCCAGTTCAGGCCTTTACTCTCCCACTTTTTATGTTGCCACAATTATCCCTGTTGATGGTTGTCAAATAGCCTCCTTTAGTATTTCTTGTAGTTCACGTCGTGTATTAGAAAATTTTATCAGCTTCTGTATGTCTGGAAAGGTCTTTATTCCTCCTTCATATCTAAAGGATATCTTTGCTGGATATACTATTCTTGGCTCATAATTTCTCTCTTTCAATAGTTTGAATAGTTGTTTCCACTCCCTCCTGGCTTGTAGAGTTTTTGCTGAAAAATCTGATGAGAATCTAATGGGCTTTCCTTTGTAGGTTACCGTCTTCTTTTCCCTGGCTGCCTTGAGGATTCTTTCTTTGTCATTGATTTTTGACAGCTTCAGTACAATGTGGCTTGGAGAAGGCCTGTTGGGATTGAGGTAATTAGGTGTTCTATTTGCTTCTTGGATTCGAGGATCCAGTTCTGTCCACAAGTTTGGGGAGTTCTCATCAACTATTTGTTTGAATATATGCTCTGTTCCCTTCTCTCTTTCTTCTCCTTCTGGTATGCCCATTATTCTTATATTGCTCTTTTGATAGAGTCAGAAAATTCTTGTAGAGTTCTTTCATTTCTTTTAAGTCTCAAGTCTCTTTCTTCTTCCATCCGTGTCATTTCCAGGTTTCTATCTTTTATGTCACTGATTCTTTCCTCCATCTGGTCAACTCTACTTCCTAAGCTGGTTATTTCATTCTTAATTTCTTCTATTGAGTTCTTAATTTCCAGAAATTCTGTTTGGTTCTTTTTTTAAAATTTCTTCAATCTCTTTCGTAAAATGCTCATGTTGTTCTTTGATTGCGTTTCTGAGTTCATTAAATTGTCTTTCTGTGTTTTCTTGCATCTCATTGAGTTTTTTCAGAACTGCAATCTTGAAATCTCTCTCATTAAGTCACATATTTCTATATCTTTAAGTTCCTTTTCTGGAGACTTTTCATTTTCTTTCTGAGCTGTCTTGGTGCCTTGGTTATTCATGGCAATTACTGATTTATTATTTCTCTTCCTAGACATTACAGGAGTGGCTTCTGCAACAGGTTAATAGGAAGATATCTTTCTTTTGTTTTCTAATACTTTTTGGTAGAATGTTTTATTTTCTCTCTGACTGCAGCCTTTTTTCCCCTCTCTCACATAGTAGTGCTATGTTTTCTCCGCACTATTCCAGCTTCTCACACAATGGGGGGATTCCCTTGAAAACGGACTTCTCCTCTGTTAAAGTTTGCCTTGGTCATAGGGCGCAGTGTCCCTGAGGGGATGCAGAGAGTTTTTGCAGTTCCAAAGCTCTTCCTGCACCAGATTCTGAGCCCATATGTTTCAGCAGTTCTGTTTACTCCTGCAGGGATCCGCCCAGATAGGTGGGTTCAGGGGCGGAGTGAATTGTGAGAGGTGGCCCAGGGCAATGGCGGCGACCACCAAGACAGCTGGTCCTGCTTCCACAGCTCCTTACCCTTTGCTAGAACTAATTGGGCTGCGAATTTGTGTCTGCGGTCCACAGTTCTCAGAACAGCAAATATTCTGTTCTTTTGATCTGACACTGCTATTTTATCGCTTCTAGCACCGGGCAGTTGGAGGTGGGGCGAGCTCTGGGAAGGTAGGGAGCGGGTGGCCAGTCTCAGTGCCTAATGCTTCCATTCTCTGCTTGGCAGTTATGGCTTAAACCACCATTTTCAGCCTTCTTCCCTCAGTCTTTTCTCCTAGGTCCCTGCCGTGAGCGTTGGGTTCAGCCGTGTTATATGCTGCCACCTCAGCCCTGTGGGCCATAAGCAGAGCCCTAGCAGTTGGAGTTCTTCCCTCTCCCGCAGCTGCAGTAGTTCCGGGATGCAGCGAGCTCGGAGCACTGAGCTAGGTCTGCGTCCTGCACCCGCCGGGCTCCGTCTCTGCACTCCTCCCTTCCCTCCTCTCACACTCGCACAATTCTCCCACCTTTAGGTGAATTCAGTAGGGGGCCTCTTCGTCTTGCCTGTCTGCTGTGCAGGGAGTCCTTTGTGGAGTTATTGTTATTTGATCAGTGTAAATTCCAGGGGAGCTTTACAGAGGCTCACCTCACGCCGCCATTTTGATGACGTCCCAATTCCTTTGTTTCTACCTAATATTCACCAATATCCTTTAAGACCTGATGCACTAGCTGGAATTAAACCCATTATACAGGATTATTTAAATAGAGGGCTTATAATTCCTTGTATGGGCCCCTGTAATTCTGCCATTCTTCAAGTAAAGAAACCAAATGGAAAAGGTTGGAGATTTGTACAGGATCTCAGAGCAATAAAAATAGTTATTCCCAGACATGTTTTGGTTCCAAATGCACATACCCTATTATCAGCCATTTCTGTGGACTGCCAGTATTTTCCAGTAATAGATTTATGTAGTGCTTTTTTCAGCATTCCTGTTAAAAAAGGACACTCAATATCTCTTTGCTTTCACCTGGGAAGATAGCCAATTTACTTGGATGGCAATGTCCCAGGGGTATACGGAGAGTCCAACCCATTTCTCTCAGATACTAAAGGCTGATTTACATGATGTTGATTTTCCCAGAGATTGTACTCTAATCCAATATGTTGATGATTTACTTTTATGCTCTAGGACAATTTACCTATTACAACAGCTAGCTATAAAAGGACATAAAGTCTCAAAGCATAAGCTTCAGTTTGGTTTGCCCCAAGTAAAATACGTTGGCCATCTCGTATCTAAAGGAGGGCTACTACTGATTTAACCCTGAAAGACTCAGAGGAATCCTAACCTTTACTTTTCTACAAACAAGAAAACAGCTTAAAGTATTCCTGGATCTGACTGGATACTGTTGCAATTCAATTCCAATTTTTTCATTAATGGGCCAACCTCTGTGTGTCTTATTAAAATCAGATTAACCTGAAACAATTCAATAGAATCCAGAAAGGAAACAAGCTATAAAAGCTCTAAAGGAAGAATTATCTAGAGCTCCCGCTCTGGGACATCCTAATTATAAACTTCCTTTCTTCCTTTTCATGAAAACAAAGAAAATGCTTTGGGAGTTCTAACTCAGAAACATGGAGACCATCATGGACCTACAGGATATTATAGTCAGCAATTCAACTTAGTAGCCAAAGGGCTCCCTCCTTGCATGACGGCCATCTCTGCTACAGCCATGTTGTGCAAACAAACAGAAGAGATAGTCATGGGCTCTCCTTTAACTATGTAAGTTCCTCATTCTGTTGAATCCTTACTTGTAGTCGCACAACACCCTAGCCAACTGTCCCTCCATGTCTTTCCTTAAGGAAAGAAGAGTTTATGAGATTGTGCCTTTCTGGGACTCTGTTCCATCCTTTGTTTACACCTTATGTCTCTCTGTCTGGTCCCCAAAAGATGGTTTGCAGCCAAAGACGGGTAAGATATCTCACGGGAGATACAACCTAAGCAAGGCGGAACCGAGTGGGGACCCCAAACGAGCTGCCTTGGGCAGGTATGGGAATGGGCCTTGCCTCCCCTTCCCCCTGCTTGGGAAAGTCTATTGCCAGCTCTGGCTTTCCCCTTGCACCTGTTTCCACTTCTCTCAACAGAGTTGTTACAGTGTGAAAGACTTGATCCTGAAAAGGTACATACTTTAAGTAAAAACATCCTGGGACCTTGCTTTCTTGTAGTTGTAGACCTCTCAATAAAAACCTCCAGCCAGCTTTATACTGGGCTCCAGCCCTCTGAGACTGAGAGACCCCTGGTCTTCGGAGAGATTTAACTGCATTAAGTCTCTGTTTGTTTCTTTCTTAAAAACTTAACCCAAACCGCCCCTTCTCGCATCCTCACTGCCCTTGTTGCGCGGGACGCGACACTTACTGAACGCACATCACATTCAACACTTCTGTCAGTTGACTAGCTTTTTATAAAATATTCTTGCTTTCTGCGCCTAATATTACTTTAAATCAATGTAACAGTCATAACCCAGCAACTTTATTAACCTCTTTACAGGATGAAGTCACCTACGATTGTGTCTTGCTTGCTGACCACCTTCTTGTTCCTAGAATAATTTACAGGAAACTCCTACTGATAATGCTGACTTAATTTGGTTCACAGATAGATTTTATCTCAAAGATGAACAGGGACATCACTGAGCTGGATATGCAGTAACTCCCATGGTGGATAATTGAAAGTTCTTATTTACCTGAAATAAGATCTGCTCAGCAAGCCGAATTAATGGTTCTACTTAGGATTGTCAATTGGCCAAAGATCAAGTAGCCAATATTTACACGGAGAGTCACTATGCCTTTGATGTAGCTCACAAATTCAGAATGTTATGGAAGTAGTGAGGTTTCTTAGCTTCCTCAGGGCAGCCCATAAAGAATGGAAAGTAGATTGCAGAATTATTCGATGCCATACAGCAACTGAAACAACTGGTAATTACCAAAATTCCAGAACATTCTAAGGCTGCCACCAGGGAAACAAAAGGAAATCACTTAGCTGACACTGCAGCTAGCCAAGGAGCATTAAACAGCCAAATTATCCAAACCCGAGAATTCTCCTTTCTTTCTGTTAAATCCGTAAAAGTCTCTTTTACAGTTCCAAAGGACAGCCACAGAAAAAGAGAAGAGGATATGGTAACAAAAAGGGGGAAACTTTTACCCAGGCAAACAGAGAAGTCTTGGACCCAATCAGAAGCCAATCTTACCTAAACGGACTCAACTGCCTATGTTTCAACATGTGCATGAGCTAACACATTGGAGCCCTGAAAAGATGATTTCATGGAGTAAACAATATTACTGGAAACGTTCTCCCACTGTAGCTCATAAAGTGCATGGCAGAATTTCTATCTGCCCAAAAAGAACCCCGGAAGAACATCCCATGGGTCCCAAGGACATTTCCCACTTCCTTTAGGCCCATTTGAGGTATGGCAATCAGATTTTATCCAAATGCTATCATCTCAGGAATACAAATATATATTAATTATAATTTGTATGATTTCTCACTGGGTTGAGACATTCCTTTGTAGGAAAGCAACAGCCTTGGGATAGATAAATTGTTATAAGAAAAAAATAATTCCCAACTGGGGAATTTCCTTTGAGTTACATAGTGACTGAGGAACTCATTGACTGGACAAATAATGCAATCCATCTGTAACATTTGGCCTATTCTACAGCATTTTCATTGTGCTTGTCACGCCCTGTCCTCTGGATTGGTACAATCCAGTGGTACAATCAAAATTTAACTGGCCAGGGCCGGCCCAGTGGCTCAGGCAGTTAAAGCTCTGTGCTCCTACTCCGAAGGCTGCCGGTTCGATTCCCACATGGGCCAGTGGGCTCTCAACCACAAGGTTGCCAGTTCGACTCCCACAAGGGATGGTGGGCTGCACCCCCTGCAACTAGCAATGGCAACTGGACCTGGAGCTGAGCTGTGCCCTCCACAACTAAGATTGAAAGGACAACAACTTGACTTGGAAAAAAGTCCTGGAAGTACACACCGTTCCCCAATAAATTCCTGTTCCCCTTCCCCAATTAAAAAGAAAAAGAGAGTTCTTAGTTCCATTTAAAAAAACAATTTAACTAGCCAAAATTTCAGAAGCTTTTAATCTCCCCTGGCCAAAAGCTCTCGCTATAGTGCTCCTCAACCTGAGATCTACTCCTTTTGGTAACATAGGCTTTCTCCTTATGAAATAGTCACCAGTCACCCTATGTATCTGGATGAAGGGAAATATGAATGAACCTTAGTAAAAGGAGACATTGTACATTATTGTCAAGGGCTTATTAACTAGCTTAGGATTGATAAATTAGTTACTGATTTATTTTAGAGTGTGCTCCCGGGAGATGAAGATTCCAAAAACCATGGCTTACAACCAAGAGATTTGGTCTACTGGAAAAGACATCAAATAAAAGACTCTTCAACCTTGTTGGAAGGGACATTATGAGGTATTACTAACTAATCCATGTGCAGCCAAACTTAAAGGAGTTAATTCTGGATGCACATTTCTCATTTAAAAAAGGTGCCACAGTTTAGTGGTTACCAGAGGGTAAGGGGGATGGGGGGAGGGAGATGAGGGTAAGAGGGATTAAATATATGGTGATGGAAGGAGAACTGACTCTGGGTGGTGAACACACAATGGGATTTATAGATGATGTAATACAGAATTGTACACCTGAAATTATGTAATTTCATTAACAATTGTCACCCCAATAAATAAATTTTTTTAAAAAAGGTGCCTAACTGCAAATGGACATCTACTCCTGTTTCTGACACTTGCCTCTGCCTATAGCAGACATCAGAAACTCTCCAAGGATGAGAAGCCATCAATATTGAAGGCAGACAGCTATCCCAAGACATCAACAAGTCCTATATGCCCACAAATTGATGTTGAACTCAGTGACATTTGTATAATCTTTCCCCTGCTCATAATAATAGTTAAATTTGTTCTTCGAACTTCTCACCAACCTTACTCTTTTATCACCTAATTGTTAATGATCAATGAAGATATATAAAATGATTCTTACATTGTCGTTATCCTTCTTATGGTTTCCTAATGGAAAAAATATCTGTCTCCTGCTCCCTTATTGAATATAAAAAATGCTTCACTTGGATACCTGCTAATCTTTCCTATCTACTGGACAATGACATTTTGATTATCAGCTATGATGGAGTTAATGCCATGCATTTGTCCTCTCCTACTATTAATATAATCTTTGGTACATTTCTTCCCCCCCTGGATATATCTATTATAAAGGATAATCTTGAGCAAATACCTTCAAGAGCACCTTGATAATTTTCCTGGTAGAATTATACATGGATCTAATTTAGATGATCATTATATAGCTATAAGAATGGATGATAAAGAATTAAGAAAAATACCCAAGTATGATGGGAAAAAGCTTGCATCAGCCTGCCCTATCTGTCATAGTATAGCTTGTCCTCAGACTCACCAGTTATGCCCCTGTGGCTGGATGTCTATAAAATAGGAGGGAAAAAATCAATGGGTCCCCATTTCAGAAACTACTTGGATTACTTGGTGGATAGATATGTCTGTAACTATCCAACCTTCCTTGCGTTTTGGATATTTGTGAGAAGCCCTATGGAATACTCAAACTCTAGCTCATTTAGGGGTTACCTTTACTCATTTAATTATGGTATGGGAAACTCGACATTTTGAGTCTGTTTACTGTACTGCAATTGCTCCCAGGCCATAGCTACCCAATGGCAACAACATTTCTGCTGGATTCAACAAAATTGACCCTTTATAAGAAATAAAAGGGGAATACTTGGAGGATTAGGGGCTGGCCTTGGTATTCTGGGACAAGCTGAATTTGAAGTTAATGAAGAATGTCATTCATTAGAAAAAGACTTTTTACCTAAAATAGGTCACATAGAGAGAACGTTATTTCAAGAAGGAAAAGGATGGGAAGCAGCATGGAAAGACAATGAGTACTTAGCTCAATGAATAGAATGGACTTGACAGACTATAAAAGTTCATGAACAAACACACAGTGGGAACGTGTCTGTACACTAACACAACAGGGCCTATTATCTATGCTAATGCAAATGAAATCTAAAGTAGCTATGAAACAATGGCAAACTATAATGCGAGGAGAAGCCCAGGCTGGATACTTATGGGACTCTTATGGTCCCCCTGGAATTTGGAAAATTTTAGATGGAAAAATGTGATCTAAAATGTTTTATCTTAAAAACCCAGGCACCTCAGTTAGTCCTAAACTAAGATATTCAGTAGTTCAACTGGTTGTATAGGGACCATCCTTAATAACACCAGAATACTTCCAGTGGGAAGTAGATGGGCCATATTAGCAAAAGGAAATCCATCTCATTACTTGATTGTGAAATTGGAAAGGTGAATGGTTATGTTCCCAATGTACATGGAATTCTGCATTCATCCAATCTTGGCCTATCATATCTACCCTAACAAATACCAATATATGGTATATGAGAAAGGGATATTTTTATTGGAAAGGGTTAGAAAATTCTTCTGAAAATTCTTCACACTAAGTGATTCCTATTGTAATGACATCAAGTTTACTTTAAATGCTATAGAAATATGGTGTAATACTGAAATTATAAGCAAAATAACTTTGCCTGAGGTTAATGAAATCTATGATAATATTGACCAAAAATCCAATGTATTGGGAAATTAAACTTAATCCTCCCCATGAAGTCTTTCAATAGAACCTAATCAGCAAGAATTAAAATTAGAGCTTCTAGTAGAGATAGTAGAGTCTTCATTCATCTGGCATAAGATACATATGGCAGTAGACAAGGGAGGAAAACATATTAGCTTAATTTTAAAAATATGATGACACACCTAAAGGGTTATTTGTTTGGCTGGGATGTTTGTTCTCCTCAGACTCATACTTGTCTAGTATTGAACATTTTCTGTTCCAAATCAGTGTTATTGGAATACTATAGCTCTTCTTCCTAGAATGTAAAGGTATTACTAGATGCAAAAAACAAAATTTAAGATAAATAGCAAAAAACTCAGGTCATGATAGCTCAAAGGTTAGAGATGATCCAGAATATTTTAAATGAAGACATATAGGATCTGACTGCCTCCCATTCACTCGCCTTTACTTTGGAAAATTTTGGCCTTGACAGCCATCTAACATTATGGTCTTGCTCCATCACCAATGAATGATCTACCATTCAGCAAGACAAATGCTGACACTAAGACTTTCTAGGAATGAGCCTTTGTAGCACTGTGGAACCACATTATCCAACCAAAAGGCTGGTCATCAACGCATCCTTCAGATTATTTATGATGAAAGTGGAAACTGTGGGCAAAAAAGGGGCAACATGTTAAATCTGACAAGCTCAGGGGATACCTGCACCGTGAGCCTTACAAACTCGGATACTGAAAATAACCATATAAAATGGTCTGAAAATAAAAATTCTAACTAAAAGAGAATAAAGGCGAGTCATGGTGAATAGTCACATCCTAGGCCTGTAGCTTCCCTGACAAAGGTCAATGTTTACCTTAAGTGAGTCCGTTTATTGTCTTTTTGCATCTAAGATAACATACCTTTGAAATGTCAGAGTAATCTTTTCCAGACCCCTCAGGACACAAACCCACCAGAGCATGGACTATGGAACCCCTTATTGTTATCTGGTTGCCTACACATCATTCTATGTGCTGTAAATATTAACTGTCCTGTACCCAGTAATGTAAAAGAAATATGCATCTCTGTTTTACTTTTTATTCAATTTTAGAGATTTCCCCAATTTCTTTATCTCACCTCCTTAATCTACCGCCAATGAATTTCATGTAACCCCCCTTATATCTCTTCCTTTGATTCTAATGTATAAAATAAGCTGTAAACTTGCCATTCCCCAGAGCATTTCCTCAATCCATTAAGATTTTGCTTCCCAGCAATTGTCATCAGTTTGACTCAAATTCTTTTTCTTAGGCTGGATATTCTTTCATGACAACTAGATCAGACAAAATAAACTTTAAAACAACGGCTGTAACAAGAGACAAAGAAGGACCCAACAGTTCAATCCTGGATATTTATCTAAAGAAACCCAAAACATTAACTCAAAAAGACACATGCATCCCCATGTTCATGACAGCATTATTTTTTTTTTTTTATTAGTTTCAGGTGTACAAGACAAGGTAATACTTAGACGTTCATCATTTATATCCCTCACACTGTGAACCCCCCTCCCCCCATCCACTATCCCTCCGACCTCACACTGAACCATCACATTATATATATAAAATTATAGTTGGCATTCATTAATGTTTAGCTTCTGGTGTACAATGCCATGATCAGGTATCCACAGTATCCCTGAGGTGGTCTCCCAAATAGGACGCATGTCCATCGGATACCCAACAAAATCTTTACAACATTATTGAATACCTTCCCCAAATTAATTTTCAAAAAAACCCTGAGGCCATCTTGTGGTTACCAGCTGCTTCCAAATCCCTTCACCTTTCCCCTTATCCCCAACCCCCCCCCCACACCCATCTAACAACTCTCGGTTTTTCCTTTGTGTCCCCAAAACTGTTTCTGATTAGTTTATTCACATAGTCTTTTCTTTAGATTCCATATATAAGTGAGATCATATGGTACTTGTCTTTCTCTTTCTGACTTATTTCACTTAACATAATGTTCTCTAGATCCATCCATGTTGCTGCAAATGATAAGATTTCTTTCTTCTTTATGGCTGCGTAATACTCCATTGTATAAATGTACCACAGCTTCTTAATCCAGTCATCTACCGATGGGCATTTCGGTTGTTTCCATATCTTGGCTATTGTGTAAAGTGCTGCAATAAACATAGGAGTGCATACAGATTTTTGAATTGGAGTTTTGGATTTCTCCGGGTAGATGCCTAGGAGTGGAATTACTGGATCATAGGGTAGTTCCATTTTCAGATTCCTGAGATACCTCCATACTGTTTTCCATAGTGGCTGCACTAATCTGCAATCCCACCAACAGTGCACTAGCGTTCCCTTTTCTCCACATCCACGCCAGCATTTGTTGTTTGTTGATTTATTGATGATAGCCATTTTGACTGGAGTGAGGTGGTATCTCATTGTGGTTTTTATTTGCATTTCTCTGATGGTTAGTGAGGTTGAGCATTTCTTCATATGTCTTCTTGCCTTCTGTATGTCCTTTTTAGAAAAATGCATGACAGCATTATTTACAACAGCCAAGATATGGAAGCAACCTAAGCGTCCATCGATAGACGATTAGATATAGAAGATGTGGTAAATGGTTAGACAATTAAGTTTGCGAACTCATCCTAGAAAAAGCGCTACATCCCTCATTGCTGAGTATCACTATGGTCACCTTCAAAGTACTCCCCTTGGGAAGCTATGCACCGATGCCAGCGCCTAGTCCACCCTTCAGAGCAATTTTGGAACTTTTTCTGGAATGTCCATCAGAGTTGTTGTTGTATTACCCTTGATGTCCTGAATGTCATCAAAATGCCTTCCTTTCACTATTTCCTTTATCTTCAGGCAAAAAAAAGAAGTCATTGAGAGCCGGATCAGGTGAGTAAGGAGGGTGTTCCAGTACAGTTATTTGTTTACTGGCTAAAAACTCCCTCACAGACAGTGCTGTGTGAGCTGGTGCATTGTCGTGATGCAAGAGCCATGAATTGTTGGTGAAAAGTTCAGGTCATTTTTGTCTAATTTTTCATGTAGACTTTTCAGCACTTCCAACCTGGTTAACTGTTTGTCCAGTTGGTACAAGTTTGTAATGAATAATCCCTCTGATATCAAAAAAGGTTATCAACATCATTGCAACAAGTTCGAGAACTTAATTGTCTGACCTCATATAGAATGGACTGTTACTCATTCATAAAAAAATGTGAAATATTGCCATTTGCAGCAACATGGGTGGGCCTAAAGGATATTATGCTAAGTGAAATAAGTCAGACAGAGAAAGACAAATACCATATGATTTTACTTATCTGTGGAATCTGAAAAACAAAATAAATGAACAAACAAAAGAGAAACAAACTCATAGGTACAGAGAACATTTTGGTGGTTGCCAAATGAGAGAAGGGTTGGGGGATGGGTGAAAAAGATGAAGGCATTAAGAAATACAAATTGATAGTTACAAAATAGTCCTGGAGATATAAAGTACAGCTTAGGAATATAGTCAATAATATTGTAATAACTATGCATGATGTCAGATGTATGCCCGACTTATCAGGGTGATTACTTTGTAAGTCATATAAATGTCTAATCACTATGTTGTACACCTGAAAATAATACAATATTGTATGTCAACTGTAGTTGAAAAATAAAATGATTAAAACAACCAAAAATCTGAAAAAAAATAACGAAAACTATCTCATTCACAATAGCATCAAAAGCATAAAATATTTAGGAATAAATTTAACCAAGGAAGTAAAAAACCTATACGATGAAAATTATACGACTTTGTTGAAAGCAATTGAGGAAGACACAAACAAACGGAAAAATATCTTGTGTTCATGGATGGCAGAAATTAATATTTCTAAAATATCAATACTATCCATACTGCCCAAAGTCATAAATATATTCAGTGTAATCCCTACCAAAATTCCAATGCCATTTTTCACAGAAATAGAAAAAACATTCCTAAAATTTGTATGGAACTACAGGAGGTCCTGAATATCCAAAGCAATCTGAGGGGGAAAAAATACAGCCAGAAACATCACACTTCTTGATTTCAAACTATACTACCAAGCAAGAGTAATTTAAAAAGTTGAACTGGCATAAAAATAGAAAGACAATGGAACGGAATGGTATTGGTATTAGGCAACTTGGGTAATTACATGCAGAAAAATAAAGTTGGATCCCATATCTTATACCACTCACAAAATTTAATTTGAAATGGATTAAAGAGTTAAATTTAAGACCTGAAACTAAAACTTCTAGGAGATAATATAAGAAAGGATCTCCTTGATATTGGTCTTGGCAATGTTTTTTTGGCCATGACACCAAAAGCAGAAATAAAGAAAGCAAAATCAACAAGCAGGACTACATAAAATTAAAAGGCATCTCTCAGCAAAAGAAACGATCAATAAAATAAAAAAGCAACCTAAAGAATGGGAGAAAATATTTGCAAAGCTTCCAACAGATATGGAGTTAATATCCAAATATATAAAGAAGTCATACAACTCAATAAAAAAAATCCAAGTAAGAAATAGAGAAACTAAATAGACAGGTTTCCAAAGAAGACATTAAAATGACCAATAGGTACATGAAAAGATGCTCACTATCACTAATCATCAGAGAAATGCTAATAAAACCCACAATATGATACCACTTCACATCTGTTAGTATGGTTGTCATCAAGACAAGAGATAAAAAGTGTTGGCAAGGGTGTGGAGGAAAGGGAACCCTTATGCACTGTTGATGGTAATGGAAATGGTTCATCCACTATGAAAAACAGTATGGAGGTTCCTCAAAAAGTTAAAAATTGAACTACCACATAATCCAGCAATCCTATTTCTGAGTATATATACAAAGGAAATAAAGACAGAATATTGAAAAGGTATTTGCAGTCCCACATTTATTGAAACATTATTCACAGTAGCCAAGATATAGAAACAACCTGTTTCTATAGTGTCCAAGATATAGTGTCCACTGATGGACGAATAAAGAAAAAAATTGTATATATATATATATATATATATATATATATATATATTCCCCAGCCATAGAAAGAAAGAAATACTCTCATTTGTGACAACATGGATGGATCTTGACAGCAATATGCTAAGATAAGTCAGACGGAATAAGACAAAAACAATATGATATCACATATGTAGAATCTAAAAATGCCAAATTTGTACAAATAGAGTAGAATGGTGATTACCAGGTGCTCAGGGGTTGAAAGAATTGGGAATATATTGATCAAAGGGTATAAACTTGCAACCAGGAAATGACTAAGTTTTGGAGATCAAATGAGCAGCATAGAAATTGTAATCAATGTTACTGTACTATATACATCAAAGTTGCTAAGAGGTTAGATCTTAAACATTCTCACCACAAAAACGAAATCATAACTAGATGGCATGATAGAAGTGCTAGCTAACTAGCTTGGTAATCATATTGTAATATATAAATTTATCAAATTAAAAAACAGTGCTAATCAGATTAAATTGCAAAACATTCATATAGCATAATGTCAAGAACGAAACTTGTAAGGTTGATGACTGATGTGTTTTCTTTCTGAAGCATCTATACTCTCAGACTTTTTAGGATGACATGGCTTAATTTGTCATATACTTGACTCTTAAGGCAAAGAGCATGGTAGACTCCTAAAAATTATGCTTTTAATCCAGAAAGTCTTCTATTTATTTCTCCAACAAGGAGAATTCCTTAAGTCATTTCCAGTTTCCAACAGAGCCAAAAGGTAGATAACAGCATATTCTGTAAGCATGCACAGACATTCCTGTGCATTTTCATAGTAAGTTTTGTATCCTATATATTCTGATTACCATTGCTGGGAAACAAATTACCCCAAAACCTAGTGGCTTACATTGTCCTGTGCCTACTATTTTGGGGGTCAAGAATTCGGACAGAGCACAGAGGGAGCCATTTGTCTCTGCTAACCAGGTGTGGGACTTCAGCTGGGAAGACACGATGGTTGGAGTGACTTAAAAGCTGGGGGCTGGAATCACATGTCTTCCTGTTTATTCTGGCTGTTGGCTGGGACCTCAGCTGGGGGTGTTGACCAGAACTCCTCTGTGTGACCCTTTCATATGACCTGGACTGTTTCACAGCATGGTGGTCTCAGAATAATCAGACTTTTTATATGGTGAGTCAGGGCCTTAAAGTTAGTGTCCCAGAGAGCAAAGAAGAAGCTGAATTGCCCCTTCTGACTTAGCTTTGGAAGTCAGGCAACATCAGTTTTGCCTCATTCTGTGAGTTATAAATTACTCACAGTCCTACTTAAGCTCAAAGAAAGGGGACAAAAGAGAGTGACATAAACAACATGGCAGAGTAGAAGACTCCTTTGTTTCTCCTTAAATGTACAAGTCATACAACTATAACTCAACAAAGGATCTCCTGCTCAACACACAAAGATGCCTAAGAGATCTACACATTGGTACATCTGAAGGTGGACATATTTGAATGAGTACAGGAAATGGCATAGGGTAGGACAGGGACAGTGGCCGCAGATGCAGTTTGGCACCTACTGTGGCCCCAGAGAGCATGGTAGCAATAGAGAAATCAATCTGAAGCCATCACATGACAGCCTGGAGCATAGGATGGGCAGAAGCAGTGTCCTTCTCTAAGAAGTCTGTCCCTTCCCCCTCCTCGTCACAGCAGAGCCCAATAGAGATAGCTGAGATGCCTTGAAGAGCACAGTGGCACTGGCAGCCATTGCTGGCAAGGAGCTGAGCCACAAACTCACAATATTGCTTCCCTCCCCTCACCTTCCCTGCAGAGTCCAGTAAAAGAAGCTGAGATGCCTTAAACAACACACCAGTGTCAACAGCCATTGCTGGCAAGGGGGCAAAGCCATTAAATCACAAACTTGCTTCACTTGAACCACCCACCTGGAGGAGCCTTGTAGAGGCAGCCGAGATGCCTTCAACAACACAGTGAGGCCAACAGCCATTAGTAAGAAGGAGGCAGCAATGGGAGTTCACAAAATGGGTTCTACACCACCTGCCACATTCCCCCACCATAGTGCTGGTTCCCCATTATTGCAGAAAGCCAGTCACAAAGGGGAAAACCACCACCCCAGTAAGTATATGGCATTTTCCTCAACCAAAGTGATGCCGCTACACTGAAATCACAGAGTTGTAAATAGTGCAGGCAAGTAAGAGAAAACAAAAACTTCTGTTATATCATCATCTATTGCAAAACAAAGTAAAGAATCCTGCTTACAAACCTGCTGAACTGTGAAGGGCACAACAGTATCTGAACTCTTTTGAGTTCACTATCTCAAATGAGCAGGCAGAGAACAATTCACCAAATAACCATGAACAACCAAGGTAACCTGGGAGAACAAAAAAAAAAAAAAAAAAAAGAAAGGAAGAAAGAAAGAAAGTCTCCTTGAAGTTATTATGCTAAGCAAAATAAGTCAGACAGTAAAAGTCAAAAGCCATATGACTTCACTCATGCAGGATATAAAACTGAAAGTAACAAAGGAACAACAAAAACAAATAAAGAAACAAAAAGTCATACATTCAGAAAACAGTGTAGTGGTTACCAGAGGGTAAGGGAGGAGGGGGGTAGTAGATGAGGGTAAAGGGGATCAAATATATGGTGATGGAAGGAGAACTGACTCTGGATGGTAAGCACATAATGTGATATATAGATGATGCATTATAGAATTGTACACTTGAAACTTATGTAACTTTATTAACCATTGTCACCCCAATAAATTTATTTTTAAAAAAAGTTTTCAGAAACCAAACTCAGTCATGGAATACTTAAGACTGCAGTAATGACATAATATAAAGTCATTATATAATGACTTAATATAAAAAAATATAAAACAGAACGAAATAGAAATTCTGGAGCTAAAGAACGTAATAGATGAAAGGAAGAATGCATTAGAGAGCATTGGAAATAAAGAAGATCAGATGGAAGGGAGAATTAGTGAGCTCAAAGATAGAAAATTAGAAATGACCCAGGAGGAAGAAGAGAGAGAACTGAGAACTGAGAAAGACCTCCATGAGAACAATATGACTCCATTAGAGAGAGCAACATAAGGATAATGAGTATAGAAGAAGAGAAGGAGACAGAGAGCATATTCAAAGATATAATTGATGGGAACTTCCCAAACCATTGGAATGAACTGGACTTTCAAAAAATACAAGAAGCTAGCAAACACCTATTTATCTAAATACAAAATACCTTCTCCAAGACACATTACATTAAAACTCTCAGAAGTTAATGATACAGAAAGAATTCTCAAGTAATTGGGGGGGAGGGGAGGAAGACTGCACACTGCAAACGTAACCTTACTTGATCATCATCAGATTTTTCAGGAGAAACATTACAACCCAGAAGACAATTGAAAGAAATAGTCAAAATATTAAAAGAAAAATACCATCACCTGAGACGTCATCAAAATGATGGCGTGAGGTGAGCCTCTGGAAATCTCCCCTGGAATTTAAACAAATTGAACAACTATAACTCAACAAACGAATCCCTGCAGAGCAGACAGGCAAGATGAAGAGGCCCACTACTGAATTCACCTAAAGGTAGGCAAATCACGCGAGCAGGGGAGGAGGGAAGGGAGAAGTGCAGAGACAGAGCCGCGCAGGTGCAGGACACAGACTAGCTAAGGGCTCTGAGCTCGCTGCATCCCGGAACTACTGCAGCTACGGGAGAAGAACTAGAACTCCTAGGGCTCAGTTTATGGCCCACAGGGCTGAGGAGACATCATATAACACTGCTGAACCCAACGCTCACGGCAGAAACCTCGGAGAAAAGACTGAGGGAAGAAGGCTGAAAATGGTGGTTTAAGACCTCACTGCTGAGCAGAGAACAGAAGCCTTAGGCACTGAGACTAGCCACCCCCTTTCTACCCTCCCAGAGCTCGCCCCGCCCCCACCTGCCCAGTGCTAGAAGCAGAACAGCAGCAGTGACATATCAAAAGAACAGAATATTTGCAGTTCTGAGAACTGTGGTCCACACACACAGATTCCCAGCCTAACTAGTTCTGGCAAAGAGGAGGGAGCTGTGGAAATAGGACCAGCTGTGGTGCTGGTTGCCACCATTGCTCTGGGCCACCACTCATAACTCACCCCGCCCCTGTCCCCACTGATCTGGGCAGAGCCCTGCAGGAGTAAACAGAACTGCTGAAACACACGGTCTCTGAATCTGGTGCAGGATGAGCTTTGGAACTTCAAAAACTCTCCACATCCCCACCTGGACACAGTGCCCTAAGACCCAGGCAAACTGTTAAAGAGGAGAAGCCCACCTCCCAGGGAATCCCCCCATTGTGTGAGAAGCTGGAATAGTGCAGAGAAAACATAACACTACAGTGTGAGAGAAAAAGAAAGGCTGCAGTCGAAGAGAAAATAAAACATTCTACACACACATACCGGAAAAGGAAATAAACACCTCTTCCTATCAACCTGTTGCAGAACCCACTCCTGTAGATGTCTAGGAAGAGAAGTAATAAATCATTAATTGCCATGAATAACCAAGAAAACAAGACAGCTCAGAAAGAAAGTGAAAATTCTCCAGAAAATGAACTTAAAGATATAGAAATATGTGATTTAAATGAGAGAGAATTCAAGATTGCAGTTCTGAAAAAAAACTCAACGAGATGCAAAAAACACAGAAAGGCAGCTTAATAAACTCAGAAACAAAATCAAGGAACAACATGAACATTCTACCAAAGAGATTAAAAATTTTAAAAAGAACCAAATAGAATTTCTGGAGATTAAGAACTCAGTTGAAGAAATGAAGAATGAAATAGTCAGCTTAGGCAGTAGAGTTGACCAGATGGAGGAAAGAATCAGTGACATCAAAGATAGAAACCTGGAAATGACACGGATGGAAGAAGAAAGAGACTTGAGACTTAAAAGAAATGAAAGAACTCTACAAGAACTTTCTAACTCCATCAGAAAGAGCAATATAACAATAATGGGCATACTAGAAAAAGAAGAAAGAGAGAAGGGAACAGAAAGTATATTCAAACAAACAGTTGATGAGAACTTCCCAAACTTGTGGACAGAACTGGATCCTCGAATCCAAGAAGCAAATAGAACACCTAATTACCTCAATCCCAACAGGCCTTCTCCAAAGCACATTGTATTGAAGCTGTCTAAAATCAAAGACAAAGAAAGAATCCTCAAGGCAGCCAGGGAAAAAAAGATGGTAACCTACAATGGAAAGCCCATTAGATTATCATCCGATTTCTCAACAGAAACTCTACAAGCCAGGAGGGAGTGGAACCAAATATTCAAACTATTGAAAGAGAGAAATTATGAGCCAAGGATAATATATCCAGGAAAGATATCCTTTAGATATGAAGAAGATATACAGAAACTTATGGAATTTTCTAAAACACGACCTGAACTACAAGAAATACTAAAGGAGACTATTTGACCAGCATCAATAGGGATAATTTGTGGCAACCAAAACATAAAATGGGAGAGAGTACAGGCCTGAACAGGAATATGGGAATAGAGAAAGTAAGCATGCAGAAGAAAATAGAATACTCCAAATATCAAACTTTCTTTTACATAAACTTAAGGGTAAACACTCAAAAATAATCCAGAACTGAAATATATACTGTGATAAAAGAAGAAACAGAGGGAAACATCATAGAATACCACTACACAGAAATAATAGACAACAAAAAGACAAAGCAACAATGGAGACACAGTCTTGGCAGAAAACTAAAAGTAGAATTATCAGAAATTCTTAATATCAATAATCACCCTAAATGTAAATGGATTGAACTCACCAATAAAAAGGCACAGAGTAGTAGATTGGATCAAAAAACTAAACCCAACCATATGCTGTCTCCAAGAGATACATCTCAGCTACAAGGACAAGCATCGACTCAAAGTGAAAGAGTGGAAATTGACATTCCAAGCAAATGGTACCGAGAGAAAATCAGGTGTAGCGGTAATCATGTCAGATGAAACAGACTTCAGGATGAAAAAGGTAAAAAGATATACAGATGGCCATTTCATAATGATAAAGGGGACTATACATCAAGAAGACATAACAGTCATCAATATTTATGCCCCCAATCAGCGAGTACCAAAATATACCAAGCAACTACTAACAGAACTAAAGGGAGAAATTGACCAAAACACAATCATACTAGGGGACATAAATACATTATTGACAGCTATGGGTAGATCATCCAAACCGAAAATAAATAATGAAATAGCAGCCCTAAATGACACATTAGATGAAATGGACATAATTGACATATATAGAGCACTTCATCCTAAAACATCAGACTATACATTCTTTTCTAGTGTACATGGAACATTCTCAAAGATAGACCATATATTGGGACATAAAACTAACCTCAGAAAATTTAAGAAGATTAAAATCATACCCAGCATATTTTCTGATCACAAGGCTTTGAAATTGGATATCAACTGCAAAAAGAAAGCAGGAAAAAGCACAAATACATGGAGATTAAAAAACATCCTTTTAAAGAATGACTGGGTCAAAGAAGAAATTAGAGGAGAGATCCAAAGATACATAGAAACAAATGAGAATGAAAATACATCCTAACAAAACTTTTGGGATGCAGCGAAAGCAGTATTAAGAAGGATATTTATATCATTACTGGCTTATCTCAAGAAACAGGAAAAATACCAAATAAATAAACTCATATTACACCTTAAAGAACTAGAAAAAGAAGAATAATTGAGTCCCAAGGTCAGCTGAAAAAGGGAATAATAAAAATCAGAGCACAAATGAAACAGAACAAAAAGACAGTAGATAAAATTCATGTGACAAAGAGCTGTTTCTTAGAAAAGATTAACAAAATTGACAAAACCTTGGCTAGACTCACCAAGATAAAAAGAGAGAAGACACTAATTAACAAAATCACAAATGAAAAAGGGGAAGTTGTATGGACGCCACAGAAATACAAACGATCATCCAAGAATACTATGAAGGAGTATATGCCACCAAATTCAATAACTTAGAAGAAATGGACAAGTTCTTAGAAACATATAGCCTTCCAAGGCTGAACCATGAGGAACTGGAAAATCTACACAGACCGATCACCTGTGAGGAAATTGAATCGATCATCCAAAACCTTGCCCAAAGCAAAAGTCCTGGACCAGATGGCTTCACTGGTGAATTCTACCAAACCTTCAAATAGGATCTAATACCAATCCTGCTCAAACTCTTCCAAAAAATTGAAGAAGAGTCAGTACTCCCTAACTCATTTTATGAGGCCAACATGACCCTGATACCAAAACCTGGTAAGGACAACACAAAAAAAGAAAACTACAGACCAATATCTCTGATGAATACAGATGCAAAAATCCTAAACAAAATTTTAGCAAATCTAATACAACAATGCATTAAAAGAATTATTCATCATGACCAAGTAGGGTTCATCCCTGGGGCACAAGGATGGTTCAACATTCGCAAATCCATCAATGTGATACATCACATAAACAAAATAAAGGACAAAAATCATATGATTCTATCAATTGATGCAGAAAAAGCATTTGACAAGATATAACATCCATTTATGATTAAAACACTTAATAAAATAGGTATAGAAGGAAAATACCTTAACATAGTACAGGCCATACATGACAAACCCTCAGCTAATCTCATAATTAATGGTGAAAAGCTGAAGCCCTTTGCTCTACGTTCAGGAACACGACAGGGCTGTCCCCTATCACCTCTGCTTTTCAACATAGTGTTGGAAGTCCTCGCCAGAGCAATTAAGCAAGAATAAGAAATAAAAGGCATCCAAATTTGGAATGAAGAAGTTAAATTGTCACTCTTTGCAGATGACATGATGTTATATATAGAAAACCCTAAAGCCTCCACCAAAAAGCTGTTGGAAACAATCAACGAATATAGTAAAGTTGCTGGCTACAAAATCAATGTACAAAAGTCCATTCCATTCCTATATACTAGCAATGAAATCTCAGAAAAAGAAATACAAAAAGCAATTCCTTTTGCAATTGCAGTAAAAAGAATAAAATACATTGGAATAAACTTAACCCAGGATGTGAAAGACCTATATGCTGAAAATTATAAGAAATTTTTTTTAAAAAATTGAAGAAGACCCCAAAAAATGGAAAGACATTCTGTGCTAATGGATTGGAAGTCTCAACATAGTTAAAATGGCCATATTACCCAAAGCAATACACAGATTTAATGCAATCCCATCAAAATCCCAATGGCATTTTTTAAAGAAATAGAACAAATAATCATCAGACAAAAGACCCCAAATAGCCAAAAAGCAATCTTAAGAAAAAAGAACAGTACTGGAGGTATCACACTCCCTGACTTTAGCTTGTACTACAGGGCTACAATAATCAAAACAGCATGGTATTGGCAGAAAAACAGACACATAGACCAATGGAATAGAATTGAGAACCCCAAAATAAAACCACATAAATATGAACAGATAATTTTTGACAAAGAAGCAAGAAACATACAACGAGAAAAGATAGCCTCTTCAATAAATGGTGCTGGGAGAATTGGATAGGCACGTGCAAAACAATGAAACTGGATTGCTATCTGTCACCATGTACCAAAATTAATTCCAAATGGATCAAAGACTTAAGCATAAAGCCTGACATAATAAACTGCATAGAAGAAAACATAGGTACTAAACTTATGGACCTTGGGTTCAAAGAGCATTTTATGAATTTGACTCCAAAGGTAATGGAAGTAAAAGCTAAAATAAACGAATGGGACTATATAAAACTTAAAAGCTCTGCACAGCAAAGGAAACCATTGACAAAATAAAGAGGCAACCAACTGAATGGGAGAAGATTTTTGCAAACAGTGCCTCCAATAAGGGACTAATATCCAAAATATACAAGGAACTCATGAAACTCAACAACAAAAAAAGTAACAACGCAATTGAAAAATGGGCAGACGACCTAAAGGGACATTCTCCAAAAAGGACATACAAATGGCAAATAGACATATGAATAAATGCTCAACGTCACTAATCATCAGAGAAATGCATGTAAAAACCACAATGAGATATCACCTCACCCCAGTCAGAATGGCTATCATCTACAAGACAAACAGTAACAAGTGTTTGAGAGGCTGTGGAGAAAAATGAACCCTCATACACTGTTGGTGGGAATGCAGGCTGGTGCAGCAGTTATGGAAGGCAGTGTGGAGGTTCCTCAAAAAATTACGAATAGAATTACCATATGACCCAGCAATCCCTCTCCTGGGTATCTACCCAAAAAATCTGAAAACATTTATACATAAAAACACGTGTGCTCCAATGTTCATTGTAGCTTTGTTTACGGTGGCCAAGACATGGAAACAACTATAATGTCCTTCAATAGATGAATAGATAAAGAACTTGTGGTATATATACACAATGGAATACTATTCAGGGTAAGAAAAGATGAAATAGGAACATTTGTGACAACATGGATGGATCTTGAGAGTATAGTGCTAAGCGAAATAAGTCAGATAGAAAAGCAGAGAACCCTATGATTTCATTGATATGTGGTATATAAACCAAAAACAACAAAAGAACAAGACAAACAAATGAAAAACAAAAACTTATAGACACAGACAATAGTTTACTGGTTACCAGTGGGTAAGGGGGATGGCGGGTGGTCGATGAGGGTAAGGGGGATCAAATATATGGTGATGAAGGAGAACTGACTCTGGGTGGTGAACACACAATGGGATTTATAGATGATGTAATACAGAATTGTACACCTGAAATATATGTAAATTTACTAACAATTGTCACCCCGATAAATTTAATTAAAAAAAAAACATTTGGAAGAATTGTATCTTAAGTAAATGTGAAACAATATGCATTTAATCATCAAAGGCTAATAAAAAAACTTAAATGGTTGGAAGCAAAATTTAGCTCTTTAATATTGAGAAGAGTTGGTTTACCTAAGTAATAAAAGACCTGATGATATAGAGACAGGAAATAATTTTAATAAAACATAAAACTTTTGTTTTCCCTTTATACTTTTTAAATATTAAGATCATACTAATAGTATAGAAAAACTTTGTCCTTTTTAACACGGAGAGAAAAACAAATTCTAATTCTGTATCAGCGTTTTTTGATATTGAAAAAAATTAACTTAAATCCATGCTAATCTAGGTTAGTTTGACCATACATAGATTTCTTTTTCAAAATTTCTTTTCCATAAATCTTTTATTACTTTCACAACTCTTTTACAACTTTCATAAAACTTTCAGCTTTTGACCTATGTTTTCCTTTCTTATTCTGGCATCATCATTTTAACTTAGGACAAAATTACTTTCATTTCCTTCAACAAAATACATTTCCATTCTGCATGCCTTCTTTCGGCAAACCAAATATCTTACTTTCCATATGCAATCATTTTCAAACTCCGTAACATCTTTATCTTCATTCTCATCACCTTCCCAGAGATTTCACCTTTTAGCATCCAAATCAGGTTTTGTCAAGAGTATGGATCTTAATCCGAGGTATCTAAATCCCTTCTGGCCTTGCAAAATGTTACACCACGGTCTCCAGTTTATTATTCTGCTTTCCCACCTTGCCTGTTTGTCCCAAAGTCAGGACAGTAGTGGACAACTGCTAATCTAAACTCTGTTTTTTTATCGCTTCTTGGCCTTTTGGCTAAGATCAAGTGTAAACTCTGTTTTAAGGTTTTATTTATTTTATTTATTTATTTATTTATTTATTTATTTATTTATAATACTTTTCAAAAAGTTTTTATTAAAAATATGAAATTTGACATCCTAGAAAAAGTGCTCCATACCTCATTGCTGAATATCACTATGGTCACCTTCAAAGCACTCCCCTTGGGAAGCTTTGCACTGATGCCAGTGCCTAGTCCACCCTTCAAATCAATTTTGGAACTCTTTTTCTGGAATGGCCATCAGAGCTGTCATCATATTACCCTTGATGTCCTGAATGTCATCAAAATGTCTTCCTTTCAATATTTCCTTTATCTGCAGGTAAAGAAAGAAGTCACTGGGGCCAGATCAGGTGAGTAGGGAGTGTGTTCCAATACAGTTATTTGTTTACTAGCTAAAAACTCCCTCACAGGCAATGCCGTGTGAGCTGGTGCATTGTCGTGATGCAAGAGCTATGAATTGTTGGTGAAAATTTCAGGTCGTTTTTGTGTAACTTTTTCATGCAGCCTTTTCAGCACTTCCAAATAGTAAACTTGGTTAACTGTTTGTCCAGTTGTTACAAATTCATAATAAATAATCCTTCTGCTATCAAAAAGGTTAGCAACATTGTTTTGACTCTTGATTTGGACTGTCAGAACATTTTTGGTCGTGGAGAATTAGCTGACTCCCATTGTGCACTTTAACACTTTGTTTCAGGGTAGTATTGGTACACCCATTGTTTCATCACCAGTGAGAACATGGCTCAAAACATTGCATTGCTTCTCCAAAAGGTCTTGGCAAACTTTGACTCTCCTTTGCTTTTATTCATCAGTGAGCTCTTTGGGGACCATTTTTGTACACACCTTTCTCATGTCAAGATTTTCAGTTAAGATTTTCCTAACTGTTTTTCTATCAGTGTTTACTTGGTCTGCTATGCTTCTCACAGTCAGCCAATGATTTTGACAAACAATTTGATGAATGTTTGCAATGTTTCCATCAGTTCTCGTTACTGGCTGCAGTGACCTCTCTTCATCAGTGACACGTTCTCTCTCCTCAGAAAAAAAACACCATTTAATCTATTTGTACACTGCTGTTTTCTTCATGGCATTATCCCTATAAGCTTGGAATAACATGTCCCTGATTTCACTTCCACTCTTGCCAAGTTTAACAAGAAATTTGATGTTTGTTTATTGTTCTAATTCAAGCTCAGATGTTCTTGCGACAGCACACAAAAACACAACAACAATAATGAACACCACTCAGCAAGACACCTCCACACATCAACATGAACACAGCTGTGAGACACTGATAAACCAAGGTTATGAGACCTTACTGAGCTGGTTGTATAGTGCTGCCAATGAAAGTGCATGGTGGCAAATTCGCAACCTTAATTGTCAGACCTAGTATACTACCATACAATATTATATCAGTTTCAGGTATACATCATAGTTACTCAACATTTAAGTGATCACCTAAGAAAGTGATCACCATGCAACCATCTGACACCATAACATGCTATTTGAACATTATTGACTATATCTCCTAAGGTGTACATGACTTACTTGTTTTATGCCAAGAAGTTTGGACCTCTTATTCCCTTTGACTATTCCCCCCCCTTTTTTTTTTTTTTTTGAAAATCATAACATTTTATTTGACAGTGGAAGCTGTCTACATTTAAAAATACCTTGGAATGCAGTTGTTCCTTTTTTTTTAATGAATTAATTTATTTATTAGTTTCAGGTGTACAAAACAAGGTAATACTTAGACGTTCATCATTTATATCCCTCATACTGTGAACCCCCCTCCCCCCATCCACTATCCCTCCGACCTCACACTGAACCATCACATTATATATATAAAATTATAGTTGGCATTCATTAATGTTTAGCTTCTGGTGTACAATGCCATGATCAGGTATCCACAGTATCCCTGAGGTGGTCTCCCAAATAGGACGCATGTCCATCGGATACCCAACAAAATCTTTACAACATTATAGAATACCTTCCCCAAATTAATTTTCAAAAAAACCCTGAGGCCATCTTGTGGTTACCAGCTGCTTCCAAATCCCTTCACCTTTCCCCTTATCCCCAACCCCCTCCCACACACCCATCTAACCACTCTCGGTTTTTAATCTGCGTCCCCAAAACTATCTCTGATTAGTTCATTCACATAGTCTTTTCTTTAGATTCCATATATAAGTGAGATCATATGGTACTTGTCTTTCTCTTTCTGACTTATTTCACTTAACATAATGTTCTCTAGATCCATCCATGTTGCTGCAAATGATAAGATTTCTTTCTTCTTTATGGCTGCGTAATACTCCATTGTATAAATGTACCACAGCTTCTTAATCCAGTCATCTACCGATGGGCATTTTGGTTGTTTCCATATCTTGGCTATTGTGTAAAGTGCTGCAATAAACATAGGAGTGCATACAGATTTTTGAATTGGAGTTTTGGAATTCTCCGGGTAGATGCCTAGGAGTGGAATTACTGGATCATAGGGTAGTTCCATTTTCAGATTCCTGAGATACCTCCATACTGTTTTCCATAGTGGCTGCACTAATCTGCAGTCCCACCAACAGTGTCAGATTCCTGAGATACCTCCATACTGTTTTCCATAGTGGCTGCACTAATCTGCAGTCCCACCAACAGTGTATTCCCCCTTTTTTGTGTTTTAATTACAATTGACATTCAATATTATTTTATATTAATTTCAGGTGTATTGCATAGTGGTTAGACATTTATATAATTTAAGAAGTGATCCCCCTGACTAGTACCCACCTGGCACTATGGATAGTTATTACCATATTATTGACTATATTCCCTATGATTTACTTTACATCCCCAGACTATTTTGTAACTACCAATTTGTACTTCTTAAGGCCTTCACCTTTTTCACCCTGCCCCCAATCCCCTTATCACTCTGATAAATCTAGTATCCATGTGATACCATGCATAGTTATTACTATATATTGACTATATTCCTTGTGCTATAACCTACATCCCCATGACTACTTTGTAACAATCAATTTGTACTTTTTAATCCCTTCCCTTTTTTCACCAACCCCTCCAACTTCCCTCCCATTTGCAAGCATCAAAATGCTCTCTGTCTCTATGAGTCTGTTTCTGTTTTGTTTGTTTATTTTGTTCTTTAGATTCCACATATAAGCCAAATCACATTGCATCTGTCTTTGTCTCACATACTCCACTCAGCACAACACCCTCCAGGTCCATCCCTGCTGCTGCAGATGGCAAGAACCCGTTCCCTTCCCTAGCCAAGCAATATTTCACTGTATATATGTACCACCTCCTCTTTATCCATTCTTCCATCGACGGACACCCAGGCTGCCTCCATATCTATTGTAAATAATGTTGCAATGAACATCCTCTTGAAGTAGCATTTTGCATTTCTCCAGGCTAAAAACCAGAAGTGGGATTACTAGGTCCTACTTTGTCTCTTGTTATAGCCTTTGTTTTAAAGTCTATTTTGTCTGGTATAAGTATTGCTACCCCAACATTTTTTTTTCATTTCCATATTCATGAAATATCTTTTTCCATCTATTTACTTTCAGTCAGTGTATGCCTTTCAATATGAAGTGAGTCTCTTGTAGGCAGCATATATAAGAGCATATATATAAGAGTATTGTTTTCTTATCTATTTAGCCCTCCCATATCTTTTGATTGGAGCATTTAATCCATTTACATTGAAAGTTTGTTGATAGATATGTAGCTATTCCCATTTTATTATTCATATTTTTGATCTTTTTTATTTTTCATCTTTAAAAAGTATTTTTTATAATACTGGTTTGATGGTGATTAACTTTTATCTGGGAAGCTCCTTATCTCTCCTTTAATTTTAAATGACAGACTTGCTGAGTAGAGTACTCTTGGTTGTACGTTCTTGCTTTTCATCACTTTTAATGTTTCCTGCCAAACACTTCTGGCCTGCAAAGTTGCTGTTGAGAAATCAGCTGACAGTCTTATGGGAGCTCCCTTATAAATTACTAGTTGCCTTTCTGTTGCTGCTTTTAGGATTCTCTCTTTGGCATTTTAAATATGATGTGTCTTGGGGTGGACCTGTTTTGGTTCATCTTGTTTGAAACTCTGTGCTTTCTAGGCTTGTATGTCTATTTCCTTTTCCAGGTTAAAGAAGTTTTCAGTCACTTTTTCTTCAAATAGGTTCTCAATCCTTTGCTTTCTCTCTTTCCCTTCTGGTACTCTTATGATGTGAATGCTGTTACACTTGATGTTGTCCCAAGGTCTCTTAAACTGCTCAGTTTTTTTATTCTTTTTTCTTTTTACTGTTCCAATTGGACATTTTCTGTTACCTTGCCTTCCAAATTGCTGATTCGACCTTTGGCTTTATCTAGTCTGCTGGTGATTCCTTTTAGTGCATTCTTCATTTCAGTTATTCTATTCTTCATTTCTGACTGGTTCTTTTTGATGGTTTCTACGTCCTTTTTTATGCTTGATATCTCTTTGTTGAAGTTCTCACTAAGTTCCTTGGGCATTTTTGTAACCATTGTTTTCAACTCTGTCTCTGGTAGGTTGCTTGCCTCCATTTCTCTTAGTTCTTTTCCTGGAGCTTTTCCCTATTCTTTCATTTGGCATGTTTCCTCATCTTGGCTGCCTACCTGTGTGTGTTTCTATGTATGAGGTAGGTCTGCTGTGTCTCCCAGTCTGGGCCGAGTGGCCCTATGCAGTAGTAGGTGCCCTGTGGGCCTGGTAGTCTTCC
This sequence comes from Rhinolophus hipposideros, assembly GCF_964194185.1. Lineage (NCBI taxonomy): Eukaryota > Metazoa > Chordata > Mammalia > Chiroptera > Rhinolophidae > Rhinolophus > Rhinolophus hipposideros. The sequence continues at coordinate 1,546,012 of NC_138048.1, read as the reverse complement.
TAGTCACTTGCACTGGGTGCTCCAGGAGTGTCCCTTATGTTGGCCCTCCTCTTATTGTTGAGTCTTGATTGCTATTGGCACTTCACTGGGTGGAATTGATCCTCAAGTTGAATAGATGTGGGATTTTGCCATGACCACAGCTTATAGGCTACTGTGTGGGGGGCTTACTCCCCTGAGCATGATTTGCCCCAAAGTGTTTGGGTGCCTATTGAAACAGCCCTCTGTATATGCTCCTTGTGGGGCTTATTGGGTGGTGCTCTGTTGTGGTCAACTACCAAGTATGTTGGTGCTGGAGCCTCTTGGGAAGAGCTCTGATACAGGCCAAGGTCAGCCACTGCCTGTGACTGGCCAGGGACTACCTGGTAGGCAATACCAAGTGATCCATGGTTGGTTGCTGCCTGTGCTAAACCTGGAGGCATTTGAGAGATGCTACATTGAGAACTGAGGGTGGCTGTCACCAGTACCAGGCCTGAGGGAGCTCTGCAAAAAGCCTGGACACCCTGAAGCCTATTGTCACCTGCCAGCTCACTGAAGGTTCAACTGCTGATAAAGCCTTGAGGGGTACACGAATGGGGTTTAGTGGGTTCTCAGGAAATCACCAGAGTGGGACAGGTAGTGTTCACCAGATTAATGAAGATTCTGGTTTGGTGCCTGTGCTGAGCCCGGAGCTCCTCAAAAAAAGTATCAGTGTACACTGAGGCCAGTTGCCATCCACCTGGGGCCCACAGAATGCCCATAGTTGTGCAAGGAAGCGGGCAATGTAGGCTGGGCTGTCTGCTGCCTGAGAAAGTGCCTCTAGTTTTGGGTGAGTTGTGTGGAGCAGGGTCCCAGGGAGTCACCAGGGTGGAGTGAGGAGAGCTCACCAGACCAATTCAGATTTGGCCATGAGCATGGGGGGAATGCTCAACCCAGGAAAGATGGTACCTGCCTGCTGACTGCATGGGTGAAAGGTACCACACAGGGAAAATGGTGACTGTCCCTCCAGGCCTTGCCCTGAAGCCACACAACTCAGTTTCTCCCCATACGTCTCTGACACCTCCTGAGTCACTGTCCCTCCACTGGAGCCCAGGTGAGTGCCTGTGAGCAAATGAGTCTGTGTATCAGCCCTTTAAGGGGACATCTTGCTTGTCTGCAGCCTTGTGTCTAACCCAGATGGTGGGAATCCCCACTGTTTTCCACAGCCGGATGTTGTGGGGTTCCTCTTCTTGGTACCAGCATTCTGGGCTGGGGAGCATGGTATGGGGCTGGGCTTCCTCACTCCTCTGGAGTGGTGTGGGGCTGGGGTCCCTCACTCCTCTGCAGCTGAGATATCTCTCCCGATTCTCAAGCACCACATTGAGGTTTGGGGCCCACTCGCTCTTTGTTTCTGCCCTTCTTACCAGTCTTGATGTGGATTCTTCTTTATAATCCTAGTTATAAAACATCATCAACTAGACTTCAGATGGTTTTCCAGGTTGACTGTTTTATAATTTAGTCGTAATTTTAATGTGTGCATGGGAGGAGGCAAGCACAGTATTTATTTATTCCACCAGGTTGGATCTCGCTCTAAAGTTTAATTTATTTAATCATTTAACTTAGCAGACTTTAAGTACTTGAATAACCAAAGGATTTTGGAAAAGTATTTACTGAAAAATTCACTCAGAAAGCTGTATCCCATTTACTTCTAGCTAAATCATTTGTTTTTAACAATCAATTTGATTACTCCCCAAAGATTTAATGTGACTTGCATGATTAATCATTATTTTATTTTTTATTTTTCTTTTTTTTAATTTTTTAATTAAATTTATTGGGGTGACAATTGTTAGTAAACTTACATAGGTTTCAGGTGTACAATTCTGTATTACATCATCTATAAATCCCATTGTGTGTACAACACCCAGAGTCAATTCTCCTTCCATCACCATATATTTGATCCCCCTTACCCTCATCTCCCTCCCCCCACCTCCCTGACCCTCTGGTAACCACTAAATTATTGTCTGTGTCTATGAGTTTTTCTTTCTCATTTGTTTGTCTTGTTCTTTTGTTGTTTTTGGTTTATATACCACATATCAGTGAAATCATTGGGTTCTCTGCTTTTTCTGTCTGACTTATTTCACTTAGCATTATACTCTCAAGATCCATCCATGTTGTCACAAATGCTCCTATCTCATCTTTTCTTAACACCGAATAGTATTCCATTGTGTATATATACCACAACTTCTTTATCCATTCATCTATTGAAGGACATTTTGGTTGTTTCCATGTCTTGGCCACCGTAAACAAAGCTGCAATGAACATTGGAGTACACGTGTCTTTATGTATAAATGTTTTCAGATTTTTTGGGTACATACCCAGGTAAGCGATTGCTGGGTCATATGGTAACTCTATTCGTAATTTCTTGAGGAACCTCCACACTGCCTTCCATAACGGCTGCACCAGTCTTCATTCCCACCAACAGTATATGAGGGTTCCTTTTTCTCCACAGCTTCTCCAACACTTGTTACTATTTGTCTTGTTGATGAAAGCCATTCTGACTGGGCTGAGGTGATATCTCATTGTGGTTTTCATTTGCATTTCTCTGATGATTAGCGATGTTGTTTCATATGTCTAAATGCCATTTGTATATCCTCTTTGGAGAAATGTCTCTGCAGGTCCTCTGTCCATTTTTCAATTGGGTTGTTTGTTTTTTTGTTGTTGAGTTTCATGAGTTCCTTGTATATTTTGGATATTAGCCCCTTATCAGAGGCACTCTTTGCAAAAATCTTCTCCCATTCAGTTGGTTGCCTCATTATTTTGTCAATAGTTTCTTTTGCTGTGCAGAAGCTTTTCAGTTTCATATAATCCTATTTGTTTATTTTAGTTTTTACTTCCATTGCCTTTGGAGTCAAATTCATAAAATGCTCTTTGAACCCAAGGTCCATAAGTTTAGTACCTATGTTTTCTTCTATGCATTTTATTGTGTCAGGTCTTATGCTTAAGTCTTTGATCCATTTTGAATTAATTTTGGTACATGGTGACAGATAGCAGTCCAGTTTCATTCTTTTGCACGTGGCTATCCAATTCTCCCAGCACCATTTATTGAAGAGGCTGTCTTTCCTCCATTGTATGTTTTTAGATTTTGTCAAAAATTATCTGTCCATATTTATGTGGTTTTATTTCTGGGCTCTCAATTCTATTCCATTGGTCTATGTGTCTGTTTTTCCACCAATACCAAGCTGTTTTGATTATTGTAGCCCTGTAGTACAAGCAAAAATCAGGGAGTGTGATACCTCCAGTATTGTTCTTTTTTTTTAATATTGCTTTGGCTATTCGGGATCTTTTGTGGTTCCAAACACATCTGATGATTTTTTGTTCTATTTCTTTAAAAAACGCCATTGGGATTTTGATGAGGATTGCATTAAATCTGTATATGGCTTTGGGTATTATGGCCATTTTAACTATGTTGATTCTTCCAATCCATGAGCACGGAATGTCTTTCCATTTCTTTGTGTCTTCTTCAATTTCTTTTAAAAATGTCTTATAGTTTTCAGCATATAAATCCTTCACATCCTTGGTTAAGTTTATTCCTAGGTATTTTATTCTTTTTCCTGCAATTGCAAAAGGGATTGTTTTTTCTATTTCTTTTTCTGAGATTTCATTGTTGATATATAGGAATGCAATGGACTTTTGTACGTTGATTTTGTAGCCAGCAACTTTACTGTATTCATTGATTGTTTCTAATAGCTTTTTGGTGGAGTCTTTAGGGTTTTCTATATATAGCATCATGTCATCTGCAAAGAGTGACAATTTAACTTCTTCATTCCCAATTTGGATGCCTTTTATTTCTTTCTCTTGCCTGATGGCTCTGGCAAGGACTTCCAACACTATGTTGAAAAGCAGAGGTGATAGGGGACAACCTTGTCGTGTTCCTGAACGTAGAGCAAAGGGCTTCAGCTTTTCACCATTAATTATGAGATTAGCTGAGGGCTTGTCGTATATGGCCTTTATTATGTTGAGGTATTTTCCTTCTATACCCATTTTATTAAGTGTTTTAATCATAAATGGATGTTGTATCTTATCAAATGCTTTTTCTGCATCAATTGATAGAATCATATGATTTTTGTCCTTTATTTTGTTTATGTGATGTATCACATTGATGGATTTGCGAATGTTGAACCATCCTTGTGCCCCGGGGATGGACCCCACTTGGTCGTGATGAATAATCTTTTTAATGCATTGTTGTATTCGATTTGCTAAAATTTTGTTTAGGATTTTAGCATCTGTATTCATCAGAGATATAGGTCTGTAGTTTTCTTTTTTTGTGTTGTCCTTACCTGGTTTTGGTATTAGGGTAATGTTGGCCTCATAAAATGAGTTAGGGAGTACTGTCTCTTCTTCAATTTTTTGGAAGAGTTTGAGCAGGATTGGTATTAGATCCTCTTTGAAGGTTTGGTACAATTCACTAGTGAAGCCATCTGGTCCAGGACTTTTGATTTTGGGAAGGTTTTTGGTGACTGATTCAATTTCGTTACTGGTGATCGGCCTGTTTAGATTTTCCAGTTCTTCATGATTCAGCCTTGGAAGGATATATGTTTCTAAGAACTTGTCCATTTCTTCTAAGTTATTGAATTTGGTGGCATATAGTCCTTCATAGTATTCTTGGATGATCCTTTGTATTTCTGTGGTGTCTGTGATAACTTCCCCTTTTTCATTTCTGATTTTGTTAATTAGTGTCTTCTCTCTTTTTATCTTAGTGAGTCTAGCCAAGGGTTTTTCAATTTTGTTAATCTTTTCAAAGAACCAGCTCTTTGTCACATTAATTTTTTCTATTGTCTTTTTGTTCTCTATTTCATTTAGTTCTGCTCTGATTTTTGTTATCTCCTTTCTTTGCTGACCTTGGGTTTCGCTTGTTCTTCTTTTTCTAGTTCTTTAAGGTGTAACATGAGGTTATTTATTTGGGATTTTTCTTGTTTCTTGAGATAGGCCTGTAATGATATAAATTTTCCTCTTAAAACTGCTTCGCGGCATTCCAAAAATTTTGGTAGGATGTAGTTTTATTGTCATTTGTTTCTATGTATCTTTGGATCTCTCCTCTAATTTCTTCTTTGATCCAGTCGTTCTTTAAAAGTATGTTGTTTAATCTCCATGTATTTGTGTTTTTTCCTGCTTTCTTTTTGCAGTTGATATCCAATTTCAAAGCCTTGTGATCAGAGAATATGCTTGGTATGATTTCAATCTTCTTAAATTTGCTGAGGCTGATTTTATGTCCCAATATATGGTCTATCCTTGAGAATGTTCCATGTACACTAGAAAAGAATGTATAGTCTGATGTTTTAGAATGAAGTGCTCTATATATGTCAATTATGTCCATTTCATGTAATGTGTTATTTAGGGCTGCTATTTCGTTATTTATCTTCTGTTTGGATGATCTATCCATAGCTGTCAATGATGTATTTAAGTCCCCTAGTATGATTGTGTTTTGGTCAATTTCTCCCTTTAGTTCTGTTAGTAGTTGCTTGGTATATTTCTTTGCTCCCTGATTGGGGGCATAAATATTGATGACTGTTATGTCTTCTTGTTGTATAGTCTCCTTTACCATTATGAAATGTCCATCTTTATCTCTTGTTATCTTTTTCACCCTGAAGTCTGTTTCATCGGAAATCATTATGGCTACACCTGATTTTCTCTGGGTACCATTTGCTTGGAGTGTCAATTTCCACCCTTTCACTTTGAGTCTATGCTTGTCCTTGTACCTGAGATGTGTCTCTTGTAGACAGCATATGGTTGGGTTTAGTTTTTTGATCCAATCTACTACTCTGTGCCTTTTTATTGGTGAGTTCAGTCCATTTACATTTAGGGTGATTATTGATATGTGAAGATTTCCTGTCATTCTAGCTTTAGTTTTCTGGTAAGGCTGTGTCTCCATTGTTTCTTTGCCTTTTTGTTATTGTCTATTATTTCTGTGTGGTGGTATTCTATGATGTTTCCCTCTGTTTCTTCTTTTATTACAGTATATATTTCAGTTCTGGATGTTTTTTGAGTGGTTACCCTTAAATTTATTTAAAAGAAAGTTTGATATTTAGAGTATTCTAGTTTCTTCAGTGCGCTTACTTTCTCTATTCTCATATTCCAGTTCAGGCCTTTACTCTCTCCCGTTTTATGTTTTGGTTGCCACAAGTTGTCCCTGTTGATAGTGGTCTAATAGCCTCCTTTAGTATTTCTTGTAGTTCAGGTCGTGTAGTAGAAAATTCCCTGAGCTTCTGGATGTCTGGAAAGGTCTTTATTCCTCTTTCATATCTAAAGGAGATCTTTGCTGGATATATTATTCTTGGCTCATAATTTCTGTCTTTCAATAGTTTGAATATTTGGTTCCATTCCCTCCTAGCTTGTAGAGTTTCTGCCGAAAAATCTGATGAGAATCTAATGGGCTTTCCTTTGTAAGTTACCGTCTTCTTTTCCCTGGCTGCCTTGAGGATTCTTTCTTTGTCATTGATTTTAGACAGCTTCAATACAATGTGCCTTGGTGAAGGCCTGTTGGGATTGAGGTAATTAGCTGTTCTATTTGCTTCTTGGATTCGAAGATCCAGTTCTGTCCACAAGTTTGGGAAGTTCTTGTCTACGATTTGTTTGACTATATTCTCTGTTCCCTTCTCTCTTTCTTTTCCTCTGGTATGCCCATTATTCTTATATTGCTCTTTCTGATAGAGTCAGAAAATATTTGTAGAGTTCTTTCATTTCTTTTAAGTCTCAAGTCTCTTTCTTCTTCCATTTGTGTAAATTCCATGTTCCTATCTTCGATGTCAATGTATCTTTCCTCCATCTGGTCAACTCTACTACCTAAGCTGAATATTTTATTGTTAATTTCTTCTATTGAGTTCTTAATCTCCAGATATTCTATTTGGTTCTTTTTCAAAATTTCAATCTCTTTTGTAAAATGCTCATGGTGTTCTTTGATTGTGTTTCTGAGTTCATTAAAATGCCTTTCTGTGTTTTCTTGCATCTCGTTCAGTTTTTTTCAGAATTGCAATCTTGACTTCTCTGTCATTTAAATCACATATTTCCATATCTCTAAGTTCCTTTTCTGGAGACTTTTCACTTTCTTTCTGAGCTATCTTGTTGCCTTGGTTATTCATGGCAATTACTGATTTACTATTTCTCTTCCTAGACATCTACAGGAGTGTCTTCAGCAACAGGTTGATAGGTATGCGAAGAGCTTTTGGAGTTCCAAAGCTCTTTCTGCACCAGATTCAGAGCCCGTTTGTTTCAGCAGTTCTGTTTACTCCTGCAGGGATCCGCCCAGATAGTTGGGGCCAGGAGCGGGGTGAGTTGTGAGAGGTAGCCCAGAGCAATGGTGGCGACCACCACCACAGCCAGTCCTGCTTCCACAGCTCCCTCCCCTTTGCCGGAACTGGTTGAGCTGCGAATCTGTGTCTGTGGTCCACAGTTCTCAGAACAGCAAATATTTTGTCCTTTGATCTGACACTGCTACTTTATCGCTTCTAGCACCGGGCAGGTGGGGGCAGGGCGAGCTCTGGGAGGGTAGGGAGGGGGTGGCTTGTCTCATTGCCTAAGGCTTCCATTCTCTGCTCCGCAGTGAGGGCTTAAACCACCGTTTTCGGCCTCCTTCCCTCAGTCTTTTCTCCGAGGTGTCTGCCGCGAGCGTTAGGTTCAGCTGTGTTATATGCTGCCCCCTCAGCCCTATGGGCCATGAATGTAGCCCTAGCAGTCCGAGTCCTTCCCTCTTCCGCCGCTGCGGAAGATCCGGGAGCAGCGAGCTCGGAGCACTGAGCTAGGTCTGCGTCCTGCGCCCGCGCGACTCCGTCTCCGCAGTTCTCCTCTTCCTCCTCCCCCGCTCGCGGGATTCACCCACCTGGAGGTGAATTCAGTAGTGGACCTCTTCGTCTTGCCTGTCTGCTGTGCAGGGAGTCCTTTGTGGAGTTATTGTTGTCTGATTCGTTGTAAATTCCAGGGAGCGCTACAGAGGCTCACCTCACACAGACATTTTTTCCCCTCTCTATTTTTAATTTTTTGCTGACAGTTTTGTATCAAAAATAATATGAGCTTTTTTGACTAATAAACCCAAGTAGCATGACAGTGGTATGGTTGCATTATGTTACAGTTCTGATACTCTAAAGACATGTCTATTTTAATTAAATCAACAGCCTCAAGCTAGCTTTTATTTATTTTATTTACTTAATCCTAAATTGTGTGCACTTGAAGAGCAGTTGGATTCGTTTCCACTATATTTCTTTAATTCACATAAGTGCTTGTTTGTTTTTAAGCAACTTGAATAGGGCTCCTTTACAACCTAATTTTGAGTTTGCAAATTAATCCTGACCATACTATAGAGAAGTAGATAAATACATATCTATAACATACGTATATAGACATACATAAACAGACAGAGACAGAGATCTCATAGCTTATATTTTATAACCATTACCTTTTGTGTCTCAGGCACAAAACTTAAATGAATAATTGGATCCAAATTATGTTTCCAGACGATGGACCAAATTAAGGTTATTTGTTCAGATGGGTTAATTTTTTGCATGCTGTAATAATTTCTTTAAAACTGTTTTTAAAGTTAATTAATCTTCTACATTTTCCTCAATCAATCAAAGAATGCATTCCATTGTTTCTGAGAGTTTCGGGATCTTCTCGTTTAAGGGTGCCCCTTAAGGTGGACTTCTGTCCACAATAAAGTTGGAGCACTCAGAATGAATTTTAAAAGGGGCAGATTTTCCTAGAAGGGGATAGAAGAAGATGTCATTGGAGGGGGAGCCTGAGCACAAGATGGCTGTCATACCCCTGGAGACAAAGAAGATGGAGAAGAGGAAGAGGAGGCCTCCCAAGTCATTTCACTTCTTTCAATTGTTTGTTCAATTTGGTTAATTTAGAGTCCTGAATACATTTGGAAGCCTCGAGGTACCATGAATAGGTATACCATTCACTTTGTTTTATTTTAGAGCCGTAGTTCTCTAATTTAGTTTTGAGAAAATCAAGCTTTGGGAGGTCAAAAGTTCCCCATGATGACCAATTTAGCTATTAATCATTCTGGGTAATCATAAAAAGGTGGCTGACCAGTAGGGAAAGCTTAGAACATGGGTTTCCCACATGCCCCCATCTGATGAAGGCGTCCCTATGAGTGCCCTTAGCGTGAGTGTCCTCATAAATCTTATGAACATGTTCTGAAGAACCATGTGGACTGAGTCCAAGCCTTATGGATGAGGTCTGAGGAGCTGTATGGACTAAGCCTGAAGGGTCACTTTCCTGAGCTACTCCATGTAGACAAGTGGAGACAGAAAAATCAAAACCCGAACCTCTGACTTGAAAAAAAAAGGAGACAATGAATAGAATTACCATATGACCCAGCAATCGCTCTCCTGGGTATCTACCCAAAAAATCTGAAAACATTTATACATAAAGACACGTGTGCTCCAATGTTCATTGCAGCTTTGTTTACGGTGGCCAAGACATGGAAACAACCAAATGTCCTTCAATAGATGAATGGATAAAGAAGTTGTGGTATATATACACCATGGAATACTATTCGGCGGTAAGAAAAGATGATATAGGAACATTTGTGACAACATGGATGGATCTTGAGAGTATAATGCTAAGCGGAATAAGTCAGACAGAAAAAGCAGAGAACACTATGTTTTCACTGATATGTGATATATAAACCAAAAACAACAAAAGAACAAGACAAACAAATGAGAAACAAAAACTCATAGACACAGACAATAGTTTAGTGGTTACCAGAGGGTAAAGGGGGTGGGGGGAGGGAGATGAGGGTAAAGGGAGATCAAATATATGGTGATGGAAGGAGAACTGACTCTGGGTGTTGAACACACAATGGGATTTATAGATGATGTAATACAGAATCATACACCTGAAATCTATGTAAATTTACTAACAATTGTCACCCCAATAAATTTAATAATAAAAAAAAGGAAAAAAAGGAGACAGAAGCTGGCAGACAGAAAGGGAAAAGGAAAGAAAGAAAAGAAAGAAAGAACGAAAGAAAGAAAGAAAGAAAGAAACAAAGAAAGAAAGAAAGAAAGAAAGAAAGAAAGAAAGAAAGAAAGAAAGAAAGAAAGAAAGAAAGAAAGAAAGAAAGAAAGGAAGGAAGAAAGAAAGGAAGACAGGAAGACAGGAAGAAAGACAGGAAAAAAGGAAGAAGGAAAGAAAAAGAATGCTCAAATAAAGTCCAGAACCCTGCCTAAGGAACGACGTTCCGATCCAGGAGAATTTATCACCAAAAGCAGGACTGCCTGATGAGACGGTAGAGACCAATGGTCTCTTGCAGGTACTTTCGCGAATCGATGGCAACAGCAAGAATCAGAGGTTGGTCACTCTGAATCCTACCACTACCACCATTACTGTAAAAAAAATTAATTGTAGACTGTAATAAATAATAAAAAGCATTTGTGTGAGCGAAAGGAGCTGCAGCCCAGGAGACAGATTCAGGTAGGAATCTAAATAGTGCTCCAGGAGAACAAAGAAAGCCAGAGCTTATAAAGGCAAAAACCACAAGCTGGAACAAAGGAAACCTTTCATATTACCTAGTTAACGTAGTGTTATGGGTAATTCAAAAAGGATTAGTCAAGTCCAGATGATGAAACTCTGAGATAAGTGTTGACATGGAAACAAGAGGGACCAAGATCTAGGATGTAAAAGCATTAAAATCCAAAAGTCCAAACCTCATCTGGGTTGAACTTGCGTAAGCCTGACTTCCCTCATGACCTCCTGACTCCATTTTGGGGTCCCCTGATATTGGTGACTCCGTTTTAGATAATTCAGTTCCCAGAAGGAAGTGGCATGTGCTGCCTCCAGGCTAGCCCTAAAATGTCCCCCCTCACTCCTCCTCTCAGAGGCTAGAAGCAGGGATCAGGGACTGGGCAGCGTCACGAGTTCTTCCAGCCCAGACCCCAAGACACCTTCTGGGCTTGCTGCCCAGGGTCACCTCCTAGCCACAGCACCACGCAGTGAGTGAGAAAGAAACTTTTTTTATGTTAGCAACTGATATTTGGGTGCTTCTTTGGCACTGTGGCTAGCCTGTACTCTTCTAAACACATGAAAAATACACATAGGGATGGAACCATTTAGAGCAGTAGATACCTCTTTGAGGGTGACTGAACTGGGTACGTCAGGCAAGGTGAACTTCAGCCTAATCTACAATGATTTTCTTTTCACAGGGATAAGGAATATGTGGATTTCAGGGGTGGACAACAGGTAAATGTAAAAGATAATCCCTGTAGTCCCCTCCTCTTGTTCCTGGAAAACCCTGTCTATCCTGCAACATACCTTCCCGCATTCACCTCCATGGTTCCCTGGTCTCCATGGCCAAGCTTCAGCTAGGGCAGGAGAGGAACTATGAGATACAGCGAGTCAGTCAACAGATACCAGGACAAAGCATTTGGGCTCTGGGCTGGTACGAGCCAGGCACCAGGAGGAAAATGAGTCATGTTCCCTGGTGTTGAGCAGAGTGACTACTCTGTGCTGCATTAACTGAGCTCACATGCTGAAGAAGGACTTGCCTGGAAAGCAAGGGAGTCTATTCTCTGAGTCTCAGTCTCTTCATGTTTGCCCAAAGCTAGCAGAAGAGACAGAACAGAATAGATAAGTGCATCAGGGCTAACCTAGCACAGGGGTGTGTGCTTAGATGGAGGGGAGGGGCCGTAAAGGTAGAAGTGATCAAATCAGGAAACCTTAAAGACTTGCTTAAGGTGTGTCATCATGAAGGAGCAAGAGACAGCAGGTGTAAGGGGAGTGGCATGCAAGTCAGTGGGACCCACACCTGCAAGGGTATAGAGGGATGAGAGGGGCCTCTACTTTCAAGGCACTGATGGCTTCAGTTTGGTACAAACAGGGTATATGCATGGGAGAGGCACTCAGGGAAGGCCCTTCTACATGAATTTAGACTTGATCCACAGGGCTGCCACCACCATGGTGTAGACTGTGTCCTTGGATGCCTGGCCAGGAGGGCAAATGGGGTAGAAATCCAATCAGGCTCACTCACCATGCCATGTACCCTGGCACAGGTTTGGGTCTACCAGGAGAAAAATGCCTTTTTCTAATCTGCCTAAATGTGTTAGTGTTCTAACAGCAGCCTTGTATATCCTGCCCTCAATACCACAACTTTCAAAGCCTTTTCACATTCAGGATCTTACTAAATTCTCACAACTCCATGTAATAGGGATTATGAGAACAATTTCAGAAATGAACAAATGAGGCTGAGAGGTAGAGAAAAACAAAACTCTCCAAGGGACACTACTCAAGTTGCAGTGATTCCGGTTGGGCCAGAAGATCATGGGATGACCCGAGAAGACTCCTGGCCATTTGCTCTGTGCAAAACATAAGCTTGATGAATACAACTGAGATTTATTATGGACATTACACAACATGACCAAAAAATGGGAAATTTTAAAGGTAAAGTAAGTAATAACTCTTTTTATCATCTTTGTATTTTCCCCACTGTATTAGACTTTCTTTGGGGAAAACCCATCTGTAAAAGGATGGTATGTCCTCTAATGACCTGGCAGCAGAGACCACGGCATGGCCACTTTTTGACACCTGATGAAAATCCATGTTGTGGTCCCTCTGAACATGTGGAGGGGCCTGCAATCTCACACATTTGAAGTGGAAGAAGTTTTGCTGGGAAACGAATGCAAGTAATATCTGATAATTACCTAATACTACTTGGGTGGAAAACAAATAGTACTTTGAGGGAAAGATCCTTCTGATTGAATTCTGTTTCTGGCTTATGAAAAACAGAGCCTGAAAATGAGAAGAGAATGTCCCAGACCTTGGCCAAGGTCCCTAAAGCATCCAGGTAACAAAGGTTGTAGGAACAGGCTGTGTGAATTCGGACCCTGAAGCAGTTTCTGAGTACCTGTGGCTTGCTGTCTGAGGACTAGATGATGGTACGGAAACACTGGGTAGACAAATTTCATACTACTACATTCCTGCTTATATCTGGAAACTTAATTAGATACCTAAAAATCATTGAGAGTTGTACTAAAAATATATAGGCTGCTTGTAAAACAAATTGTAAGGGTCTTTCTAAAAGGTCAATAAGCAAGCCAGTTTACAGAGCTAATTCTCCCTGGCCACTAGAGAAAGCCGTGAGTACAGTTCTGGCGCCATCTGGTGTGTGATATTGAGATCAACACTTCTAAATAAGAACAAAATATGTGCAGCATAAGGATGAAGGAGATGACATACTCTGGGAGGGGTGAGTAGTCAAGAGTTCTTGGAAATATGGGGAAGGAAGGGAGCTGCAACTGGAGAGGCAGGCTGGGAGGCCCGTATCTCAGAGGCACAGAAGGGCTGTCAGCACTTCAGGGACGTGACCAGATGTGTGTTGTAGAACAGTTCAGGTGTAGGCATGGACTGGGTGAGGCTGGCAGAAGGTACCAGATGCCCGTGGGGTCAGCATGTCCAACACTGCGCTTGCTGCCTGAATTCTTGGGCCAGACCACTGCAACGGCCGCCTCCTACTAGAATATAAGCAGAGAGTATTGCTTACTTGTTCAGGTCAATATCTAGAACTGTGACTGGTACATAATAGTTTTTATTAAACATCAAAAGAGGCATATTTCACTATGTAAAACACCACCTGATAATACTGTCAAAATAAAGATCCCCTACCCCATCCACCCCCAAGAGCCTTTTCGAGAATAAAGAGTAAGCTCTGGGCTTCACATCACCCTGAGAGGCGGGCCTGAGACAAAGAGGCTCAGTGATAGTCCTCCGCCCCATTTATGGGCCCTTGTAAGGGGCAATTACAGTTCCAGAAACACAGAGTCTTTCAAGGGACAATCCCCAGGCCCTCCGCCAGGTTAATGCCACCCGAGGAACCCCAAAGAAAGAGGTAACATGCAATCCCAGTAGAAAATATGAAAACTCGGTATCACCTTACAAGAGGGAGAGCTTCAGAAAGGCTGCGCACACCAGAGTCTTCTGCTTCCCTCCAGTACCTTAAATTTGTTAATACCAATGGGGAAACCAGGGCCCCCGAAGGAAAAGCTTCTCTCTGAGGTTCGCAGGCTCGGAAAGCCACGGTGCCCTGCTTTCCGTCGGTCCTTGGACGGTGGGGTCACAGGTGATGGGCTTCAAGAGCAGCCCGTGCTCTACACACTGGCGTCGCCTCCACGAGGCCCACCTTCTCGGCCCCTCCTGTCACCAGCCCCCGCCTGGCTGCACCCGCCCAGCGCGGCAGCTCGGGGCCCAGCCCGCTCGGCGCCCACCCACCCTGCTCCCCGGCCCGCCTCGCTCCTTCTTCAGGTCCCTAAGCAGCACTTGTGCACCTGCCGACCCCTCAGCGACCGGCCGCTCTGGGGGGTCCGTCCCACACGACAGCGCAGGGTCTCCCCGGGCTAGGCGGTCACGGAGGCGCGGGGGCTGAGGGAGGAAGCTGCGCCCCAGGTTCCAGCTGGACGGGCTTGGAGCAGGCCTCTCGCCTCCGCGTGCATGTCCCCGCCCGCACACCGAAGCTGCTGAGAACCCCGCTTTCCTGGGGCTCGTGGGAGGCCTGGGGAGCGTGCGGAGCGCCCCGGTGTGCGAAGCCGAGAGTGGACGGAGGGGAGAGGCAGCTGGGGGACAAGGTGATGACGCACTGCCCCTAAATCCTCCAGGGGCACACAGAGACGGACCGGAGGGCGGCTCGTAGAATACCTGGTCCTCTGCTTTCCCTAGCTGGGTGGCTTTCAGCAGGTTGCGTGGACGCAGGCAGCCCAGTTTCCTGACCGTGCAGTGGGCACAGCACCTTGGCCAGCAGGAACCCTGTGCTCTGGCCCTGCCCTCCTGCTGTTACCTCAGAGTGAGGCTGCAGAAGTGTCAGCGCCGTTCCCCACCCGGCAGGCGCTGGGTTAGGGGCAACAATGGCCTCTGATAATGACCCTCCGTTCCTTCCGCAAACCTTGAATAGCTGAGAACTCAAAACTGGGCAAGCAGCGAAAACTGAATTTTCTGATTTAAATAACAACAATTGTTGAAAGGACATAGTGGAATAAGAGAAACCTGAAGACAAGGGAAGCAGGAGCTGGGCTGTCTTTGGTGGCCTTGCTCCTAAAACCTTCTGAACAGCCACCCCAGGACACTGCTGCTGTATGAAGGCACCCCAACCCTTTCTGTTGTGCCTGCTCAGACGGTATGTGTCCAGAGACAGGTTCTGAGTAATGGCGTGTAGGAGTAGGAAATTCTTCACATTGGAGTAGGTTTTGAAGGATGAATATAAGTTTGCCAAATGGAGAGGGAAGGACCATCCAGGTAGGAGCTGCATGTACAGGGCATGAAATCTTGGGGCAATCTCACAAGTCTGATTGCCACACTATGCCAGGTACTTTCCTGGTCCTCTTATTCAGTGCTCACGAAATCCTACAAAAATAAGTGTTACCAATTTTTT
The DNA here is from genome assembly GCF_964194185.1 of Rhinolophus hipposideros. Classification (NCBI taxonomy): domain Eukaryota; kingdom Metazoa; phylum Chordata; class Mammalia; order Chiroptera; family Rhinolophidae; genus Rhinolophus; species Rhinolophus hipposideros. Next base: position 1,530,645 of record NC_138048.1, on the reverse strand, counting down.
TGGAAAGTGATTTTTATTTTCTTTATAAAAATAGTAAGTGCTTTTATAAAGAATTCAAGCTACACACCAAAATGCTGCAAAAATGAAGGGGTGGGGGAATTACCGCAAATTCTAGTACCTTAAAAATCTAGTGTTAATATTAGGCAACATAATTCCAGATATCTTTCTAGGCATATATACATATATAGGGAAGGAGGAAAGAAGGAGAGAAGATTGAGGGGGAGTAAGGCAGGGAAGGTAAAAGGAAGGAAGAAAGGAAAAGGAAGACCATTTTATAAAGTGGGATCACACTCTATATTCTAAATTTTAAAATACATGGAGTTTATTTAAAAATTTAAAATATATGGAGTTTATTAATACTTAAATTTAACAAAAGGAAAAGAATTTAAGTGAAATAAAAGCAGTTCTAACTTTACCTATTGTTTTATTACCACAACAGATATTATTTCCTACAATACCCCCCCCCCCAAGTTTATGAGGTTAGGGGCATTTGTTTTCTTAAATTACATGTTTCACTCTTAGCTCTATTTTTCCCTATTATTAAGGATGAGAAAAAAATACGTTCCTCACACTCTCTTCCATGCCCACACTCAACATTCTGCTGTTGGGCTATTGTTTCTATAATGCCAAAGTCTATAATATTCACTGTGAATGAAAAAGGGGTTCTATGGAAAGTAACCTCATAGGTGATCTGATCATAAATTCCTAACTGGGCAGGTCATGGTGGGTATGCCCCAGGCATCCACAAGTTCTGATAATTAAGTTCGAGAACTTGTTGGAATGATGTTGCTAAACTTTTCTTATATCAGAGGGATTATTCATTATGAATCTGTACCAACTGGACAGTTAACCAAGTTTGCTATTAAGAAGTGCTGAAAAGGCTGCGTGAAAAAGTTAGACGACCTGAACTTTTCACCAACAATTCATGGCTCTTGCATCACGACAATGTACCAGCTCACACAGCACTGTCTGTGAGGGAGATTTTAGCCAGTAAACAAATAACTGTGTTGGAACACTCTCCCTACTCACCTGATCTGGCCCCAGTGACTTCTTTCTGTACCCAAAGACAAAGGAAATGTTGAAAGGAAGACATTTTGATGACATTCAGGACATCAAGGGTAATATGACAACAGCTCTGATGGCCATTGCAGAGAAAGAGTTCCAAAATTGCTTTGATGGGTGGACTAGGTGCTGGCATTGGTGCATAGCTTCCCAAGGGGAGTATTTCAAAGGTGACTGTAGTGATATTTAGCAATGAGGTATGGAGCATTTTTTCTAGGATGAATTTGGTATCTTAATTTCAGACCTTGTATGTTCTTTAGTAAATGGTTTATCTTTGCCTTAAGAAAGCACTGTCCATTGTTCTTGGGAATCTAAGTTAATACATCTTTGAAATGCCATAATAATCTTTTTCAGACCCTTTTGAGGCACAACTACCCTCAAGGGAGCACATAGTCTTGTTAACTATCCTATAATCCACTCCCACATTACTTTCTCCCACCTTCATTTAATCTTCCATAAGTTCCCTCCTTAAATCATAAAAGAAGCTGCAAACTGTCATTTCTAGGAAGGATTTTTCTCAGTCATTCTAGATCTTGCTTCCATGTGTATTCTCTGTTTGACTCAAATACATTTTTATAAAAATCCTTTACAGATTTGGATGCTCTTAATGACCCTTCCCTTGGATGTTTAGTCCTAGTTCTGGGTTTATTTGAACTATTGTTTACCTCTAATCCTGTTACCTTGGCTTTTCCCTCTCTGAGTTACTTGTTTAGATTCATCACTTGGTTGGTATAGCCCCACTTTACAAATGTGAACATGAGGCTTGTTCAAAGACACTTTGCCCATGGGATATCAGTGCAGGAGTCAAGATTCTGATCTATATTTGCTGACTCCAGAGACAGTGCTCAGGAGCCATGAGCTCTTGGACTTGGGGGTTAGCATCTGGGGAAGAAGGGAGTCATCTCTCTTCTGCAACCTTCTGGGGAGGCCAGAGCAGCCTGGACAGGACACAGGGCTAACTCTATCTCAAGGGATCAGATTCAGGGCCGGGCAGGTTTCCTGTGGTGCCTCTAACCCAGCCCCAAAGGTCTGAGGAGGGAATTAATGACAGGCTGCTTGGTCCTCTTGTTCTAGATTTATCTGGAGGCTGAGGACTGCGGACAAAAAGTAGGATGATGACATCTGCTTCCCTTCTACTAAAAACAAAAATTCCCAGCCAGAGGCCTAAACCATAAGAAGTTTATTTTTCTTTCACTTGGGAAGAAAAAAAAAAAAGCCCAGAGGTGGGCTGTCTCGGCTGCAATTGCAGCTCACCCGTGCCAGCATGTTCCGGGATCCTTTTTGTTTTCCATTCTGTCATCCCTTCTCAAAATGGTGACGAGAGAACAGGAAAGAAGGGAAACCTAAGAGACTAAAAACCCAGTGACGTCCACCTATGTCTCATGGGCCAGAAGAAAGTCATGGCCACTCCTCGCTGCAAATGATGCTGGGAAATGTAGTTATTTTAAGTCTGTCAAAAGACAGACTTCACTTTACCTTCATGATAAGTGATATTTCTTCATCAATTTTTAATCTCCAAAACGGTAACAGCTACACTTGTTCATTTACAGATATTTGTTCAAAGTGCCACTTGGGGTGCTCAGTATGTGCAAAGCACCTAATATCTATTGCTCCTTTTAATTCTCATACAGCACTGAGAAATGTGTATGATTGCCTCATCTTATACACAACAAAATGGAGGCTCTGAGAGGCTGATAATCCATTCAAGCCTCTGTAATCATATAACAGAGGCAGAATCCAAACCTGTGTTGGTCTACTCCAAAGTTTTAGCTCTTAACAGTGTTTCCACACTGGTGGTTTCTATCCCTGGCTGCACCCATGCCTGGGGCCTACCCCTCAGAGATCCTGATTTCGTTGGTTGGAGGTAGAGCCCAGGTATCGGTATACCTTATTTAATTCTCACAACTGGAGTTGGAGGTGTTTTTCTATTTAAAATCAGGGAAACTAAGATCCAGAGAAGTAGACCCACTTGCCCCAAATCATACAGCAAGTTCACAATGGAGATGGATGTGCGTCCACATCTCTTTACCTTTTCCAAAGAGCTGTCCTTGGCTCCAGAAAAAAGGTGGCTTCTGTACATTTGTGTGTGTGTCTGTGTGTGGCGGAGGGACAGAGCACCACGTGGCGCTGGGTGATAGACGGGCCAGGCCATGACAGGAGGTGCAGTGGAAGCCCAGCCTGCTGAGCACAGAAGTGTGGCTGAGCACAGGGTGGGGACTGGATGTGGGGACGAACTTTTTCCCCAGCACAACAAGTGTGGACTTCCTCCTTCCCAGCTGAGTCCTGCCTGATATGTCAGGCCCAGAATGGGTCACCCAGGGGCTGAAGGGCTGGTAGGCAGGCAGGGTTCCAGGGCCAGTCCCGGAGGAAGTCACATGGTGAGGGGTCACAGGCCTAACCCAGGAATGGTGGAGGGAGGGAGATATTTCAGGCCTGAGAGGAAGGGCCCAACCCACAAGATGAATCACCCGGGATAGAGTATCCTGAGGAAGACCTTGGGGGTGGAACTGTGATAAGCACCCTCCTCCCAAGGTGACTAGGAGCTCACGGTCAGCTGGCCAGTGATCAGCAAGTCCAAGTGTGGCTGGACCGCTCTCAGATGTAAGAGCTCCCACTAACTAAGTCCAGGTGCTTTCCACAAGTGACCTCTCGGCTGGTTACGGCATGATGGTGAGCACGGCCATTTGAGAGGTAAGAAAACGGAGACTTTCAGATAAGTCACTTGCTCAGAGTCACACGGTCAGACATGGGATTTGAAATGGGAGTGTGCCTTTCTGTTGTTGCCAGTCTTTCTCCCCAAAGCAGGGAGCTAAGGCTGCTACCTCCCTCTCCTTGCACATGCTCCCAGAGAGGACATGAAGTCTGGCACATAAAATAACCAGTCTCTGGATTCATAATGCAAACCAGGCTTCAGGTCTCTTGCTGGCTTCAGGACGAGTCACTAGACTTGTCCACACTCTGCATTGTTCAAAGGATGGAGTCCAGAGAGAGTGAAAGGCGATTCCAAGTTTCCATAGTAAGTCTGGCAGAGGTCCACTCAAACTGACTCCTGCCTCCGTGCACTGCACTATTTGGGGTTAAAAGTATTACTGCGGCACATTTTCTGGATCTCTCAGTGTGGTCCTGGACCATCAGCACCACCTGGGGACTTGTTTGACATGCACATTCTTAGGCCCTACCCCAGATATAGTATATCAGAGCCTGGGGTGGGCAGCCCTGGGCGTTAACAAGCCCTCCAGTGGATTCTGATGCCACCAAGCAGCAAGTACACACACACACACACACACACACACACACACACACACACACACACACACTAAAGTTATTTAATGTAAAATGGCCTCATCTTAACGCCAAGTTCAGTAAAAAAAGAAATCCCATTCACCTGATGGTCTCATAAGCCACTAGAGTGCACAGGCCCTTGAAAATCAATGGACGGCGTTTCTCACACTTGAGGAACACGCAGGCTCCTTGAAAGGGAGAGCTGTTTGTGTGCTACTTCCTGTGCACAAAAGGGCGGTTTGACTAACTTTTATTGTGCCATTGCTTAAGTTCGTGCTATCATAAAACTAAGTTTCGGCCCTTATGCAATTCTAAAATCAGCAGGTTCTAGATTAAATAGACAACTACAATCAACATCACAAAACCTAACTTTTAACTTAACGATATTGACAGTACAGCAGAGAATGCTGATTTGCTGGGGCCAAATGGCAGCCTGACTGAGGAACCCGTTAAAGTTGATACCATGAATTACCTGTGTGGTGTGATGAATCAAACTGCCGCCCTTTCCTCTATTCCAGCGAAGGGGCTTCAATGCATCATCTACACGCCCTCACCTTCTGCGTTCTCAGAAGCTCCAAATCATGAAGGTGGCTTCCGAAGGCAACCTCACAGCCATAAACACAAAGGCAAACTCAAGCAGGGAACTCAGCTGGGAGGGAGCTCTCAGTTATGAAGTAATCATCTCGATAGTCCAAATAGGGGGGTATCAGATTCATGTTCAAATGAAACACGACAATTTAAAAGGTTTCACTCTTAGAGCCTTGAGCCCATCTCTGGGAAACTAAGGGGCTGCGGGAGCCCCTTTTGGAGAGATCCTGACGTAGAGCTACCATGCCTGACTCCGTTTCTGAGCTGGAAAAATCAAGGCCCACCGAAATGTGGGGACCGGCTCTTCTCTCCTCTGATCCCTCTAGTGTCCACCAGTTGATACCACACTGATTTGAAGAGCTGTGTCCCAACCACAGTTGTCCGCAAATGCAAGGGGCTCCCCAAAATGAAGTGAGCTGCCCTTCCTGAGAGGGGATTGTGCACAGCTGGCCACCCCTCAGTGGGGAGGGCACAGAGAGTGTGTGGACACTGGGCAAGCACTGGGATGCAGCAGGGGTCTCCAAAGGCCTCTGCTCAGTAAGCTGGACACGGTCAGCACCTAGGGAGCTGCTTTTTAGTAGAGCAGCTACTCCCACCTCTGCCAGCAAGTCCTTTAAGATTCCTTCTGGTCCTAAAGGGCTGGATTCTAATACACTTAATTCATTATCACCTTCTTTATCTTCATTGTCATCATCACCACCAAATAGTTATTATGTGCTGAGGACATGACGTAATGCCAAACATTCTGCGAAATGCTTTATATATATGATTGCATGTCATCCAAGTAGTAGCATTATTGCTATCATTCCCATTTTACAGGCAATGTAACTGAGACTGAGGGAGGTTAATCACTTTCCTAAGATCACACAGCAAGTGGCTGAGCCAAAACTCGAGGACGGTTGTGCTGCCACAATGCTCTCAACAGCATTTCCCATCTGACTCTGCCCATCTGGCCATGTGTCAGGAGCTTCTCACACCTGCTTTGGGATTCAGCCTCCTCATCTGTGGGACACACCTTCTGCTCCAGTGTCTGTCCAAGTTTGCAAATAGGCCTTTGGGGTTTGCCGCCCAGCCCACTGGTCAGCAGGACTTTCGCAGAGGGAGTAAGCAGCTGCTTTTCCAGCCCGGATGCCCGCGTTCCATCTCCTCCCTGCCAGGACGCTTCCAGCATCCCTGCGCTGGTTCTCCTGGGAGACGCATTGAATCGCCGGCCTGGAGTGAGCAGACCTCACACATAGCAGAGGCAGAGCTGTAGAAGAGGCCATGTGGATGGAATCGGCCTGGAGGCCCCCCTTCTTAACCGGGGTGGGGAGATGTGGGGAAGACAAAAAGGGGGCTGAATGCTGGGCAGCCACAAAATGATGGAGGCTCACCTTGCTTGGGAAAAGCCACATGGGACTGTGTCACCGTCCTTCTCAGACACAGGTGACATGAGCAGCTTCCCACATCTATGGAATGAAGTCTACAGACTTTTGCTATCAAATCTTGAACAGCTTCTGCAAACTTCTCTCCAACTCCCCCTCTTCCTAACTCTGCTCTGCATGGCCTGGTTACCCTGGGACCCTGTGAGCCTCAGCTGGGGTCCCAGCCACAAGTGCTCCTCTGGAGGTGCTCACATCAGGCGAGGGGGGCAGACCAACACACAGTGCGATGGCAGCATGACGGGTCAGCACAGGACTGTGGAGGTGGATATTCCAGGTGGGGCAGTTGGCCAGGGACGGCTTTAGGGAGAACTGAATCTTAAAGTGCGTTTTCGTTATCTAGTTCTTGGCCACCCTGGCCGAGACTCCTCACCAAGTCACTCTCTGACAGCTGCTTAGGTGTGATGGGGAAAGGACACTGTGCCAGCCCCTGACATCATGGAGCTCCCCTTCCTGTGAGGGAGACAGACAAGAAAGAAACAGTGGCACAGAAGTAAGGCAGGGTTCCCTGGAGTGGCCAGTGCTCTGAAGGGATTAAAATGGATGAAGGTAGAGAAGGTGGCTGGAGATTAGGCTACTGTAGATTGAGTGGCCTGGAAGGCGGCTCTGAGAAGTGACATTTCAGGGACTTTCTCAAAGCCATACAGAGTAGTGACAAAGCTGAGAGGAGAATCTCATTCTCTTGGCTTCCACACAGGAGCCTATGCCCTGTGTCCCATGTCCCCAGTGTTCCCCAATGCTGGAAAAGCCTACACTTTTTCAACTGCCTTTCCAGGTGCAAATCATTGGGAACCTGGCTTGTGGGAATCTCCATTCCTCCGAGCTGCTCCCAGCAGCTCCAAATACTTTAGTAACAGAAGCTTTTTCTCTGGTTTACATTGCTGAAGTTTTCTTATAAGTACAAATGAAGAAAAAAAAACCCACAATAAAAACCTCTGCAATCTCAGCCCCAGGAATCCATCAACGGAAACTGTCTAAAGCACGGATGTCCTTTCCTGATGAATAGTGACACCAAGTGGCGGCTGTGGTTTCCCCATGAATGTTACACATGCGTTCATAGCACTTACTCCTTTCCAGGTAGCATTCTAAGCACTTTACCTGTAGCATCCAAACTTCACAACCCTTAGTGATAGAAACTATTATCGCCAGTTTATACAGGAGGAAACTGAGGCAAGGAAACATTTAAGTAACTTTCCCAAAGTCACAGAAGTAACAAATAACGGAGCTGAAATCTGAATCCTTTTAGAGCTCTCATTTGCAGCAGTTTCTGATAACTAGCAGGGCTCAGTGCATGTTGCAAATTGTTATTAATGCAATCCTTGGGACCCAAGCCGCTTCTCCTTCTGTATTCAGCAGAGGGAGCCAAAGCCCCTGGCTCTTGAGACTGAAAGTGGAACAGCCCTACTGAGTCGCAGGCCCTTCTCCCTTGATCCAGGCTCTTGAGAGGGAGCCAAAGGGAAGGAAGCCTGGTTAGCATGGCTCTGTGAAAGAAGAACTTACTGCAGTGCGCCCCACTGAGTCATGAAACAGTTATTCACACCTGGTTCCTGCCTTGGAACAGATCTGACAGTTGCTTCGTCGGGGAGCTCTCAATTGAGTGAGAGATGAAGTGACCTGGAAATTATTAGCCCCAGGGATAACCCAAAACTTTCAAAAATCAACCTGTCCTGGATCATGCAGCTCTTAAGTGGCAGAGCTGGGATTCAGCCCTTGGCTGGGCTGGGCCTCTTGGACCCAGGCTTATTGGACCCCAAAGTCTGTGGTCTTGTTATCAAGCTACGGTCGATGCTGGGTGCTGGGATACAGAGATGCAGGACACAGGGTCTTGTAGGACAGGAGCTCACGTTGTGCAGGAGGAGGGAGAGGCGTGAATGCAGACACCATTTGGGTGGGAAGAGCTTTGCCAGGATCAGCTCAGGGGTCATGGAGCACAAAGGAAGAAATGTATTAAAATGTGCTTTCCTCAAAGGAGGGCTGCGTCTGTTGTGTGTTCTGCTGTGTCCCACACCCAGCACAGGGTCTGGCACACCTTAGTCTTCAGTCAAGTTTTGATAAACGTATGAACGAGAAGAGACCAAGTGGCTAGCGCAGAAGCAATGTTCATCAAGGAAAGCTTTTCCGATGAATTCCTATGTGGGTGGGCCTTGAAGGATGAGTTAGGAGTTTGCCAGGTGGAAAAGACGGGGAAAGACATTCCAGGTGCGTGCAAAGGAATAACAGGGTGGAACAAAAAGTCTCCCGCTGACTCTGGGTGGTGAACACATAATGCTGTGGATACAGGATGCAGTACAGAATTGTACACCTGAAACCTAGGTGCTTTTGTTGACCATTGTCACCCCAACAAATCCTAATAAAAAAGGTAAAGAGAAGTCTCAACATTTTTTTAAACCACAACTCACAACACACACTATATATTAATACATATATGATATACACATGATATATATGTACGCACACAATTAGAACTTTATTATGTACATGCCCTCTGTTATTTTCTGCTCTATTTCCATTTTGTAAATGTGAGTGACAACCCACTAATTTGTTGTGATATGGGTACAGGGCATTTGGGAAACGTGGAGGCTGGAAGGGGAATTTGGAGCCAGAATGTAAAGACCTTTGGAAGCTGGGGTGATGATTTGGACCCTTCCAGTCTTTGACTGCCCTGCAAGGTTGGAGCCTGCAAACTCTGCTCCTTCAGTAGCTCCAGCAGTAACTGCCCAAAGTTCTGGCTAGTCTTCTTCAGGTGCCTCCAGCAGCTCCTGTCCCCACCTGGTTCTTCAGAGCATGCTGAGTTCCTGGGGGTCTGCCCTGGGCTCCCTGACTAGGCCTCCTGCAGCCTGCCATCCACGCTTGGGTCTGAAGGACTGCCGCTTCTAGCTGTGGACATCCGTCACCTTCAAAGCCCACACCCTTCCTCGTGAGTGCCCCCACACACTTTGGCTGCCCCTCCAGTGCCCTCCAGATACCTTAGACTTGGCACCTCTGAAACCAAGCTCATCACCCTCTCACTGGCTCCTCCCCCATCCAGCTCCATGTTGCCCTCACCAGCCCGTGTCTCACAGGACAGAGTCCTGCCCTTGCGGCCTGTCCTCCTGTCTATTCTGCTTTCAAATCCAGCTACTTCTCTCCCTGCCACTGCCTCTAGCCTTGGCCGGGCTGGGCCTTTTCTCCCCGGATAACAGTTTAACCTCATGCCCGCATCTCCTGCTCCCTTCTGCCCCATAGCAGCTGCCACGAGCCTTCTGAAACATAGATTGGATCATGTGACACCTCTGCTTCCCATTATGATAAAGCCCAAACTTATTAATATTCCCTAAATATTAGGTTGGTGCAAAAGTAATTGTGGTTTAAAAGGTTAAAAAAAAAATGACAAAAACTGCAATTACTTTTGCACCAACCTAACACCTCCCCAGACTCCCTGTTGGGCTCGTTCTCTGCACTCTTCTCCCACCCCCACTGCCTGTAACACTCCGTTCTCCAGACCCTTCAGACCTTCATGGTCCCCGCTTCCTCCAGCTTCAAACCTCTACCTGGTTACCACCAGCTCATTCCTTCAGATCCCAGTTTAGGCACCCCTCCTCCAGAGAACCTTCCCTGACCCACCCATGCTGGCTAGGGAGCCCCTCTCTCTGTGTTCCCATAGTCCACTGCGCACCGCCCAGCTCGATGCCTAACACCTTTTCTATTGCAGTGGCCCAAGTCTCTCTTCTCCATTACAGAGCCAGCATAATCGAGGGGTTCAGGGCAGGTGTCAAAGCCAAAACTCTCTAGGTTAAAATCCCAGCTCTGCCATGTACTGGCTGTGGGAGATTGGAACTTTATTTAACCCCTTCATGATTTGCTTTCCCCATACTGTAAAATGATGATAATTATGCTGGTAATAATATTAACCAGAACAGTAACACCTACCTCCCAGTACTGTTCAGTGAGTTAATATGCTGAAGTTCTTAATGACAGTGCCTGGTACACAGTAAGTACTGTCTATGTATTTGATAATTAAATCAGTCTTCAAGCTAGTTACTCCAGGGCAGCAGACAATGGGTTGATTTGATCCACTGCTGTGTCCCCAGCACCTGCCCAACGTCCAGGGCGTGAGTGTGACATGAACGAGTCTTTGCTCTAAGAGAGCGATGATACATATAGAAAAGAAAGTAGGCATTTGAGCCGTGCTTTGTGGGTAGACAGCGGAGGGTTCGGTGCTGACTCCATTGGGGTGAGTCAGGAGGGGAAGAGCAGGCGCACAGGAGGGAGAGCATGGCCAAGACAGACCCTGGGACTTTTCCTCCCATACCTTTGGCTGTTTCAATTCATAACCCCCACCCCCACCCCCGCCCCACCCCCCATCATTCAGTGACATCTCCATCCATTCGAGGACACCGGCTAGCATGAGTCATTGTTTACTCCTCTCTTCTCTCTCTCTTCCCCTCCACCTCTCCACTGGGTCATTCCAAGTTCTATCAGTGCTAGGCCCAGAGTCCTCCATCTTTTCTGCACTCCACTTCTACTTTAGTTCTTTCTGTTTGACTGCTGTGTGACAAGGTGACCCCCGAATATAGTGGCATAAAACAAGCATTTCATTATACTCACCGTTATGGGACCCAGGAATTTGGATGGGGCACATAAGGATGACTGCAAAAGCCACTGTCCACAGTGCCTCAGCTAGGAAGACTCAAAGGCAGGGACGGCTGGATGGTCGGGGGCTGGGACCATCTGGTGGCTCCTTAGCCCACATGTCTGGCACCTGGGCCCAGGTAACTCCAATGCTGAACTCCACTGGGACTGTGAACTAGAACACTTACATGCGACCTCTAAGTAGTCCTGAGCTTCCTCACAGCATGGCAGCCTCCAGACTCCTTCCAGCAAGGCTCAGGGATCCGACAGGCGTGTCCCAGCCAAGGCAGAAGCTGCATTGCGTCTCACAACATAGCCTTGGAAGTCTTGCGGCATCAGTTCCGTCATACCTGATTGGTTGAAGCCCTCACAAACCCATCCAGATTCAAACAGAAAGAGCACTGGAGGTGTGTCAAATAACTTTGTGGCCACGTTTTAAAACTGCCACGTGAACCGAAATCACCAATGTCTCATACCTGGACTGCTGGGTGGTCTGCTCACTGGCCTGCCTGGCTCCGCTTTGGTCAGCCCTATCTGCTAGTGGATTCGCCACAGAACACCCAAGTCAGATGAATCACCCTTTCTTCTTATCCCTCCAATGTCTTCCCACCAAACTTTTCACTGCAATCTAAGCTCCTTGACATGCCCACACAGCTCTTTGGGATCTATGTACCTCCTTCTGCCCACCTCCACAGCCTTCCTTCTTTTCCTTGAGCACAGGCCCATATCCCCTTGTGGGACATTTCACTGCTGCCCTTCCTGAAATGTCACCCCCACCCCCCAAATCCTGTGTCCTTCAGATCTCTGCTGGAATGTCACTACTTGGAATAAATCCTCCAGCACCCAGTGTTGTCTCACCCATAACTCTCTTTTATCATCTTCATTTGCCCCGGGAAGTCTGAAATTATGTATTTGTTTATTTCTGGACTGTCTCCCTCACAAACTCCAAGAGAGAAAGAAGGACACTTGTCTTTCTTGTTCCTTGTTGTATCCGTGGTTCCCCACCACGGTGTCATTCCCCACAGACATTTGTGGAATGTGAATGAAATGCATGAACGGTAGGTAGTTTTCAGGAAACGAGTGCATGGTGTAAAACAGCAATTCTGAAGGATAGCCAGGCTTGGCCTGGGAGGGTGGGGGTGGCATACTAGAGTCAGGCACGCCTTGTTTCCAATCTAGCTCTGCCACTCACTAGCTGGTGACTTTGGGAAAACACTTTCGCGTCCCCGAGCCTTAATATCTTCAGCTAAAACTTGAGTCTAGCAGCCCGTAAGTCACTGGTCTGGGGTGTATGTCATAGGAAGGGTTCAGCACCTCTAGTTAGCCAGCGCGCTGTCCCTTGGAGCGAGGCCGCGCTGCACCACGCAGTGCGCTCGCCAGGTGTCGCCGTCAGCGCGCGCGGAGTAGTCGGCGGCACCCTGCGCTCTCGGCTGGCTCCGCAACTCCACGTCTTGGATCCTTGTGGGGCATCCAGGCCTCAACCTTACTCCGACTGTCCGCTAGGAGCCGGATTCGTGGCTGCCCCACCTGGGCAACCACCTGCTGTCCCCACTAGAGTAGAACGGCTGAGAGGGGAATATTGCTGAGCCAGTTATCCCCGCTCTGCCAGTAGCCCTCAGGAAGGGGGCGCTGTCCTGCAGAGCGGGTCTCGGAAGCCGGGGAAGGGGACACCAGGGTACGACCTAACGCCCCTCCGCCAGTTCCAAGCCCGGCCCCTCGAAGGGGATGGGGAGGCGAGGCCAGGGCGCAGCGGTTCTTGGCCGAGCCCTGATTCCCCCCAACTCGAGGGCAGTCCTTGGGCGCCCACTCTCCCCGAAACTTGCGCGTTAGCGACGGGTGGGGGCTCCCACGTCCCCTCACTCGGTTCCGCGCCCCGGAGCCGGGAGGGGGCGCCGCGGGAGCGCGTGGGGCAAGGCGCGAGCGCGCGCCGGGAGCAGGCGGCCGGGTCCCGCGGGCGCGGGGGCGCGGGGCGGGCGCTCTGGGGAGGCGGGCGGGGGAGGGCCAGGAGAAAGGGGGGAGGGAGGGGCGGGGGCGGGTGGCTACAGCGCCCCCGCACTCCCCGCACCTTGCACAGTTGCACCGGCAGCTAGCGCGGAGCCCGGCGTCGCCCCGCGAGGCGCTCGCTCCTCCCTCCCTCCTCCCGCTCCTTGGCTCCCGCGCTCCCGGCGAGGCTCAGGCACCTAGCGCGCGGACGGGCGCACAGACAGACGGCCCTGGGGACGCCGCGGCCCGCGCCTCCCGGGCGGGCTATGTTGATTGCCCTACCGGGGCCGGCCCGCGGGATCAGCACAGCTCGGCCCGCGACCCCGGCGGCCAGCGGGGACTATGAACCGGAAAGCGCGGCGCTGCCTAGGCCACCTCTTTCTCAGCCTGGGCATGGTCTACCTCCGGATCGGGTAAGGGCCGCTCGCAGCCCCTGCACGCGTGGCCCGGCAAAGTTGGCGTGGCCCGGGGAAAGGTTGTGCCGTTCGCGAGCCGCCGTAGGCCACCAACTTCCGTGGCCCCTCAGAGAAGCCGGGTGGGCACCATGCGGGAGCGGTGGGCGCACAAAGGCTCCTCGGAGGCGGGCATCCCAGGGCCGCGCACAGCTCGAGAGGCATGGGCAAGGGGACCGGCCACCCTGAGAACGTAGGAGTCTGGAAGCCCCCAGAACCGGAGACAGCCCGTGGGGACGCTCCGCCTTGGGGGACTCGGAAGAGGGCTAGCTGCTGCAAAGGGTCAGCTAATCCCAGGAGCCCTTCAGACCCGGGCATCGGAACAACAGGTCCAGCAGGAAAACCGAACCCGAAGGCGGGACCACACCGCTCCCAGGGAGCTTAGACCCCCGAACCCGAGAGGAACTCTGTACGCAGAGGCGCGGCCACAGCCGCTTCTAGAGAGACAGGGCTGTCCCCGGGTGGCAGGCGGGGCCGGTCCGTGCAACAGGGAACAGGTACCCAGAGGGAGGGACGTGCGCTGGCAAAAAGTGCACACCGCTCCTCTGAGCCCTGGCACCACCCGATTTCCAAGGACCCTGAGGCTCCCGGAGCCCTTTCGTAGGCCGAGGGGACAGCGCCTACCAGCCGCAACAAATACACACAAAGGTAGGACGAGAGCTGGTTTGAGACACCCAGGGAGACGAGCTCGCAGAGCCAGTGCCCGAGAGAGGCGGGACACCACGCCCCCTAAAACTGGTTGCCGGAGTCCGCCGACTCGCGGGTAGAGCAGCCCTCACGGCTTCAGCACTGCGTTTCCACGGAGGTGGGGCGTGGGGCGGCGCTCTGGCCGGGAGGTGGGAGGGGGCGACACGGGACGCGTCTCCGAGTTGCATTTGCACCACCAGTCTCCCTTTGTACTTGGAAGATAATGCGTTGAAGCAAGGAGGGGTGGGGGAGAGGGGGCTTCAGGGATTGACAGAGGTTCTGGCACTAATGGGCCCCCTTGGCAGGTGGCGTCCAACCTGCTCCCCCCCCCCGCAGCAGGGAGCCTCCCCACCGCGCTCCTTGGGGAGGGGGCTGGGTGCGGGAGCTGCGGCGAGAGGGTGTGTGTGGCAGGTCCTTTGTGTTGTGTCACTGCCACTCCCCCCGTCTGCCTGCCCCGCGTCTCTAGAGCGGGGATTCCGCACGGTGACCCGCAGTAGCAGCAAGCAGGTGCGCGCAGAGCGAACCAGGAGCCCCGCCAGCCCCGACCGCGGGCCGAGAGGCGGCTGCGCGGCTAGCGCGCTGCCTGCCGGTGTGTTTTAAGTGTTATTGATTCGTCCGTGTCTGGATGGCTTTTCTGTATTCCCCTGCTTTAATCTTCACCTTGGCTCGCGCCCCCTCCGCCCTGCGCTCATCCAGCATCCAGGAAGCCTGTCGGGCCGATTGGCGCTGGCCGCTTGCGGCTTTATCTGCTTTTTAATTAGAAACGGGGCGGAGGGACTTGGGAGGGGAGAGAAAGGGAAAACAACAGAAAATAACCTCCCCGGGCTGCCCCGCCCGCTCGACCTCCCGCCGGCGCCAAGACCTCATTGGCCCCGCGGGGGCCCAGCTGCCCAGAGGGAGGGAGCCAGGGAGGGCGCCGGCCTGCGACCCAGAGGCTGCCCTTTGGGGCGGGGCGAGGTCCAGGTCGGAAGGAGTTGCAGGGCGGTTTGGGGCCAGGCCCTAATGCTCCGTGAGCCTCAGGTTGTCCGTCTGTAAAATGGGCATGAGGGGTAAAGTTCCTAAGAGGCCTTCTAGTTCTCCAGATGTGACTGGTTCCTCCATGCGCAGGACTGATGTAAGGGCATGTGTGGCATTCTTATTTTATTTGGATAGTTCAAGTGACTCAAGCACCAGCACCTTGTTACAATCAGATCCAATAATAATAATAACAACAACAATAATAATATCAACAACAGCGCCCCCTAAGCACTTTCCATGTTTTAACACGTTTACTTTTTGCGGCAAGCCTATGAGGTGAGGAGTATTTACCAATATCCTCATTTTAGCGATGGGAAAAACTGAAGTACAGAGAGGAAATGTAACTTGCCCGAGGTCACACAGCTAGTAGGTGAAGGAAACTTAGTTGGCACTCGGCCTGCTGACCTATTAGATGCTAGACTATTGTTCCTATAAATTTTTGACCCTAATATATCATTATACTGTCTGCTGGTTTAGGAGTTTCCTGGCGGTCAGCTAGGTGTTCAAAGGGTCCTCCTGACTTGTGACCAGAACCTGCACTTGACTTAATCTTGCTGTGCCATCTGCTCCTCAAACATTTCAAATATTCTGCCTCTATGCTAGACTCTCTTTTAATGGCTGAGACGAATGACCGACAGCTCTCCCCAGGCTCCTGTCTCAAATCCATCGCCTGCTAGCCTCCATGTGTCAGTCTCTGTGAGCCTCAGTTTTCAGATATGTGAAATGGATATGGTGAGTCTTGCCCAACAAGGCTGTTTAGAAAGTTCTCACGGGCTGTTTGGTACAGGCTCCGCCGCATCGCCCTGGTACACAGAAGGGTTGCTGTACAAGTTGACTGATGCAGCCAGTGCATGTGTGGGGGCAGGCACTCGCTCTGAGTGACATTTTTGAAGCTCTACAGCCCATTCATTCAGTCGCCATTTAGTGAACCAGTAGACAGCCTTCCTGCCCTCAAAGAGCTCTCATGAGAAAGGCAGTAAGCAAGTGAGCACACAAAGTAAAGACAAAACGTACAGTGAGATATTTCAGAGGACCGTGAGCAATGAAGAGTATAAGTAAATAAAACAGACTGTAATAGAAAGTTAGCAGGAGTGGCGTGGGGGGACAGGGAGCCCTTGAGGTCACACGAATGATGACAAGAAGCCAAGCATGTGAAGCTCAGGGGATAAGAGAGCTTCCGGGAAGAGGGACCAGCAAGAACAAAGGGTCTGAGGCAGGAAGAGGGCTGATGTGAGGTGGGAACAGAGTGAAAGAGAACAGGGATGGTCAGTTATGTGCTTGGAAAGGCATAGCATCGTCTCATCTCTGGTGCTGTTGACACTTTAAAACAAAATTCCAATTCCAGAACAATTTCCCAGATCTGAGTCCAGGATGGAAAGCATGAGGCACATAGCCCAGTGGCTGACCATTGTCCTTGATAAGTGGAAGCTCTTATTATTATAACCAGAGTGAGACATCTGGGCTTAGGTCTTCTCTTTCAAAGTACTCTTGATGACGGTTAAAGGAAGCTCCTGACCAGTGGGCCATCTTTGTGTAAAGGAACGGATATCTGCATCACCCTGGTTACTGTGGGAGACTGTTTGAGGTTATCTTGATGTTAGGAGATGGCTCCACCCGCAGGCCAGACACCCTGTCTTTACCCTGTACCTCCCCCATCTCTCCCCTCAGCCCATCAGCGAGTTTGCTCCACTCCATCTGCAGCTACCCCATCACTGCCACCAAGCCAAGCCACCACCACCTCTTGCCTGCCCACCCTCCCTGTTCCTGCCCTGATATCCCTAGTCCTCTCCCACGGGGCTGGAGAATGGGATCCTGTCAGTATTGTGCTTGCAGCCCTTCAGTGCTTCCTGACCACCTGAGACAATTCCAGCCCTGAACCATCTCCTCTCCCCAGACTGTCCTCCTTCCCAGACTCTGGTTCTGCTTCAGCTTCTGTGGGTTCTTTCTGTTCCTTGGCAACCCCAAGCTGGTTACCTTCCCAGGGCTTTGCATTTTCTGTTCCCTCTGCCCAGAATACTCTTCCCCAGACCTTTCCACTGTTGGCTCTTGACCAGTCAGGTCTCTGCTTCACTGTCACTTCCTCAGGGAGGCCCTCCTTGGCCCCCCCAGCTAGTTGCCATCACAGCAGCCTTCTTTACTCTTTTCAGAGTGTGCATCACGTCTGAAATGGCCTACTGTGTTCCTCTGTCACACGTGCATTGTGCTCCTGCCAGCCTTCCTCACCTGCTAGCCTGCACGTCTCAATCTCCACGAGCCCGTGTTCAGATATGCAAAATGATTACAGGGAGTCCTTCCCAACAGGGCTGTTTAGCTCCTGAGGACAGGGCCCATCATAGTGCCTGGCAGCTGATAGGTGTCCAGTGTGTGTCTACGCAGTGAGTGACTCTTGCCAGAAGAGTCGTGAGTGTCCTCTAGGCCAGTCGTGTCCAGAGAGGGATACACATGCTCCATCGGCATGCAGGGAGAGAATACTTAGAACTTCTATCAACAATTCCTCTTTAAAGATTTTTTGGGGTAATCACTCATACATACATACCTGAGCATATGTATAACATGTGCGAACAGTTGTTTTTTAATGGACGTCTGTGCACCCACCATCTTTCCAAGATAACTGCTTCATGAAACTTCGTAGTTTCCTTTGCTTGCCTTTGTGGTTTTCCCACATAGAGATGATTCTAAACAATACCGGGTTTCATTTTGCATGATTTTAAACTTCATCTCAATTGAATCCCACTATCACTACAACGGCAACTTTCTTCGTCCACTCAACATTTATGTTTGTGACAAACATCTCTTTTTGTATCTAAAAAGGAAACCCAGCCTCACTAATTACTATTGTATATACACACTGCACAAATACCAATGTAAAGTCACAAATGAATAAGCAGGGGTTGGGGGTGCAGGATCAGAAAGTTGGGAGAACCCTTCTGGGAGATGCTGGGTGAGGTGGCCAGGCTGCATACCCAGCGGGGCCTGGAGGCTGTGCCCCTAGCTTGCTGGCCTAATGCTCGGTCTCTCTGTGTCCCCTGCTCCAGTGGCTTCTCCTCGGTGGTAGCTCTGGGTGCGAGCATCATCTGTAACAAGATCCCAGGCCTGGCTCCCAGACAGCGGGCGATCTGCCAGAGCCGGCCGGACGCCATCATCGCCATAGGAGAAGGCTCGCAAATGGGCCTCGACGAGTGTCAGTTTCAGTTCCGCAATGGCCGCTGGAACTGCTCAGCGCTGGGGGAGCGCACCGTCTTCGGGAAGGAGCTCAAAGTGGGTATGTGCTCACCCAGACACTGCAAAAAGGGTCTCACAGGCTATGGGGAGACCAGAATATCCTGAGGAGCCCTCTGGGACAGCCTTCCTGCCCCATGGTGGAATGCCCCCCAATATGGGAACCCGAAGGTGCCACAACTTGAATTCAGATCTCCTAATGAGGGTCAGTTCTCTGGTTCGAATCCAGACCACCCCGACGGTTTATGGCAAAGTTGAAAACCAGTGGCCAAAATGTTAAGTGGCTGATACAGCACTTATGTTGTTTTTTCCACTAAAGCCCCAAATTTAAAATTAGCTGTTTTACCTAACAATATGAATTTGGCTCCTTTTGAAAAATGGCTTACACATGTACCCACATAATTATAATGAGGCTGGAGCTGAGAACACAGCTTCCGTTAGGTGGAGCCTGGGCAGCTCTTTCACTGCCACTGTCCCCACCTCTCTCTATTACCCACCCTATATCCACCATTATATGGCTTGCCTGGCTGCCATGCGCATTTGAATTTCCAACACCTGTTTTGTAGGATTGTGTGTTGCTCGGACATGCGTGCGAACACAAACACAGACATGCACAAAGTGTCGGGCCACACACTTGGTTTTCAAAGCAAGTATGAGAAAAGCCTGGTGGAAGGGGTTGGTCGCTGGGAGGTCCTGATCAGGGTGGGGAAGGCTGGGGTGTGTGTCTTGCTTGTGTGTGTCTAGACTGGGGGGCCAGGAACTCTGCAGGCTTGCTTTGAGCTGTGAACTGCCCTGAAAGTCAGATCAGCCTCAGGTTTCTTTACGCTGGAGTGGCTCACCTGGCCTGCTCACCTGCTCAAAGGGCACCCTGAGTTCTCTCTCTCCTTCAGCCCCAACATCAGCAAATCCAATGCTAATGGAAAAGATCCACCTAAAACCCAGTCACTGCTTCGAGTCCTCACTTTCTCCCCCTTGGGTCACATAGCTAGCATATATGGGCCCCCCATCACCCTGCTGCCTCATGGCCTTCCTGCAGATCTCCAGCAGGCAGGGTCATCCTTTGTAAATGGAAATCATACCACGTCATTTCCCTACTTGAAACCCTGGGGTCAGAATGAAATCCCAAGTGTGGATCAGGCACTGTTGACCTCTGCCCCCATCTGCTCCCCTCTTCCCCTCCCCCTTGCCCACCCAGCCTCATCCTGTTTCCCAAACACAGCATGATGGGTCCTGCTCTTGGGCTACAACACCATGAGTTTCTTCCACCTCAGATCCTTTCCCACAGCCCATACCCCAAGCCTCCGTGCACGTGGCTCCCTCCCAGCGTCCAGGTGGCCCACAGCCTCCCTGCTCACCTGTCTGAAGTCCCCCTGGCCACGAAGCCCTATCCCCTCAGCCATGCACTTGGCACTGTCTGCATCTGCTTGTCACCTGTGGAGAATGCCGGCTCCTTGGGGCCAGAGCTCTCCTGCCACATTCACCCTTGAATGGTTTCTTCCCCCTTCTTCTTGGAAGGAGGAACAGCTTCATCTGGGTCCTGCAGCAGTCTTGTTTCCTCACCATCTTCTGTAGCCGCCGTCTTATACCTGAGGGGACCCTGAGGAGCTGAGTTTGGGGTGAGGCTGGCAGGGGGCGTGGTGGCCTCCTCCTGCAGGGCCCCTCTCCACACGCACTCCCTTTCTGGCATCTTTGTGGTGTAGGTTTTGCCTTGCACCCCCTGCCCTTCTTCCCACTCTTTCCAACATTAGGGCTTGCTTTTCAGGTAGAGAACCAAGGCCTAGAGAGACAGAGACTGCCCCAGCTCACACTCTGAGGTGGCATTCTCATTTACATCACTGAAATCTCCATCTTGTGAGCCTTCCCTTGTCATCACCTGTGGTTTTTCTGCCTTTTCTTGCTCACATCCCACTCCCCATTTCTGAGGGCCAGGCCTGGGCTCTGGCATTATTTCCATGATGAGGAAATTGAGGCTCAAAAGGGACCCACCCAAGGTCAACAGAAGTGAGTGGCAGGGTCTCCCAGCACAGCTTGCAGTCTTGGGGCAGCCAGCCCATTGGTGGCACCGTGACAGTGCCTGCTGGGGTGCAGTGGAAGGCCATGGTGCAGGGCCTCTGCTGTCCAGCAGAACCACCCCCTCACTTCCCCCAGGACAGCCAGAGTTGTACAGCTGAGGGATCCATGGCAGGCCAAGGTGGGGGAATGCTGCCAGGAGGCACTACCAGTACGTATATATGGGAGGAGCAGAGGCCTGAGGCAAGGAGCATTCTTCAAGAGGAGGGCTTGGGGAGGCAGCGTGGCCTCAGAGAGTTCAAACAAAGAGAGGAGTCCTAGAAAACCCATGGGACAGTGACACCAGGGCCTGGAAGAGAAGAGGAACCACAGTGTGGTCAATCTGAGCAGTCTGGATTTCTAGGTGGTGGGAGCAACTGGAGAATTTTGAGCATACGCGTGACTGCGAAAAGTAAGGTCACATTTTATAAAAGAGCCACAATTCAACTACTTTTGGCCCACAAAAATGAAACATCGTATGATTCAACCAAGTAGGAATTCTGGAAGAGTCCTGGTACAGAATTCATTTGTTCATTATGTCATTCATTGATTCACTCATGCATTCACCAAATATTTAGTGTGTGCCCTCTGTGGCTGGAGGTGGCTGCTGCAAACTGTTGACAGGGAAGACCTTTGGATTGGTGAGGGCGCTGAGCCCCAGGTACACCTGGGGGAAGAGCATGCCAGGCAAAGGGGACGGCACGTGCAAAGGCCTTGAGGCAGGAACTTATTTGTTGTTTGGAGGAACAGTGAGGAGGCTGGGGTAGCTGGAGAACAGCGAAAGAGGGGAAAGAGGAAATCTCAGAGGTCAGAGAAGGAGCCAGGAGCTGCAACGTCTGTGAGGCCAAGTCAGGGGGATGGGTTTTTCTTCAGGGAATGGACAACAAGGTAGTGACAGGACCCAACTTCAGATTTAGTAGCATCTCTGGCTGCTGAGAATGGAATGAACTGCAGAGGGCAAGGATGGGAGTTAGGAGTCTGGTACCGTTTTCTAGGCAGGAGGTGACATTGGCTGTGGACACATGAGTGGAGATCCACTTTGGAAGTGAGCTGCCAGGATGGAGGGAGACGAAGACCTAAAGGCCACTTAGGAAGGAGTTACCCTTCTAAGGTGGTGGTAGTGGGAGCAGAGGAAGATGAGGTCAAGATGGGAACTGCATCCCCACAAGTCTGAGAAGTCACTTCCCTTCTGAGCCTTGGTTTCCTTGTGTATGAATAGGTATCCTGATCAAGGGTACCAAGAAGCAAGTCTCAAATTTAGACTTTCTGGGCTCTTCATCAGTGATCTCACTCCATGGGGTTGCTTCTTTCTGGGAATGACCAGCCAACAAGGGCCGCTTTGTAGTGTGAGGGATCAGGAGTGTAGTCTTTGACTTTGGGAGCTCTGGCCATCAAATTCACACTTGGACAGCAGGACACATCATTTGCCTTTGAAGAGACTTCCCAGAAGCTCCACCCCATGCTTCTGTTTACATCTCATTGGCTAGAACTTAGTCACATGACCATACCTAGCTGCAAGGGAAGCTGGGAAGGGTAGTCTTTTATTAAGAGCAGCTATGAGACCAGCTAAGGATCTGTGCGTTGGTACGGGGTGGGCTGTATTCCCTGGCATAGGTTCTCCATCCTATGGTGAGACCTGAAGACTCGCCTTCCACCACTTCCACAACCTCCACTCCAGTCCACCATTCTGCCTTTGTTTCATGGCTCTGTCCCCCCTTCTGAGTGTTCCAGATTCTACTGCATAGATCTGAGGAGGAGGCCATGGGCAGGGCCCTCTTAGATGCTAGAAACTGAAGCCCAGTTAAAGCCACCCCAGGAGAAAAGACTTTCCCTGGCAGCAACTGCGGAAGGTTCCCTCTGACTGGATCAGCTAAAGGGCTTGACTTTTGGTTGTGTGTCCATCCCAAAACAACCTCAGAGGCCAAGGGCAGCAGTGCTTTTGTTGGCCAAGCCTGGGAACCCCACCCAGACAATTTCTCATGGGACAGGGACTGCTCACGACTCTGTTAGCGAGCTCAGGCCGCTGTAATAAAGCACCACAGGCTGGGCAGCTTACACACAGATGTTTATCTTCTCACAGTTCTGAAGGCTGCAAGTCCAAGACCAAGGTGCTGGCAGGTTTGGTTTCTTCTGAGGTCTCTTTCCTTGGCTTGCAGATGGTCGCCTTCTTACTGTGTCCTCACAAGGTCTTTCCTGTGTGTGCATGACTTTAATATCTCTGTGTCCTAATCACCTCTCCTTATAAGGACACTAGGCTGGATTAGGGTCACCCTAATGGTCTCATTTTAACTTAATCACCCCCTTAAAGGTCAAACATCCAAATACAGTCACATTCTGACTTCCATATGAATTGTGTGGGGAAGGGGATACAATTCGATCCCTAACAATGAGCGACCAGATTGCAGCCTGGGGAAGGCATATGGGGTGTGGTGGGAGCTCAGGGGTGAGACTCCAACATGGGAGGAGTGGACTGGACAGTGAGATGGCCCTTGACCTGGGTCTTGAAGAGTGGGAAGACTTTCGTTGGTCAGTGAATGGGATCCCAGGCAGAGGGAACAGTGGTACAAAGAATGGATGTTTGATGGCTAAGGGGGTGGTGAAGAGGAGTCTGCAGCCTCAGGGGGCAGGGGTGAGTAGCCTCAGGTGAAATGACAGACTGGCTATTTAAGGGTCTTAAAATGCCAAGGATTATTTGGGCGTGGTGTGTGGCCCCTATCAGCTTTATCAATTGCGACCCAGTGTGGCCCTTGGGGACTTAAGAAGGCCTTCAGCCCCCTCCAGGTTTTTCCTTTTCTTAAATAGTACAGTGAACCCTCCCTTGAATCTACCGCCTGATAGAGCGAGGATGGGCAATTTACACCCACCCCTGTGAGGATCCTTTGTGCTCCCCTTGCCTCTCCCTCCCAGGCCATACTTTCTCTCTCCTGGTTCTTGGGGTTCCCATTCTTTGCTTGTTTATGTTTAATTTATCATATAAATATATTACTTGGAAGTCAAATATTTGTATTTAATTTTATGAAGAAAGCCTTCACACTATATGAAATCTTCTGCGATTTACTTTTTCACTCACTGGTAATAAAACTTGTTTATGCTCCTTGTAGCTGTTGTTGATTCACTTTGGCTGTAGTGAGTAGATGTCAGTCCGTGCACCCATACTTTGGGTTGCGGGGTCCGCGTTGTCTCTGACATCTGCCGTCCCTAACAGCGCCACCACCGTCCTGGCGGACGTCTCCAGCGCCCCTGTGCATGCATTTCCCTTGGATATATACAGAGGAGTGGAATTGCTGGTCACAGGGTGTGAATGTCCCCTGATTGCCAAGCACCACTCCCACCAGCAAGCGGTGTTGATACACGGCTTCTCCAGCATTTGGGATTGCCCAGACTTCTTCATTTTTGCCTCAGGGATGGTTGTGAAGTGCTTTTTCTCTGTCATTTTGATTTGCACTTCCCTGAAAAGTGATGCAGTTTACTGTCTGTGCATGTTTACTCTTCTGTGAGTTGCTCATTCATGCTTTTGCCCATTTTTCCGTGAGGTTATGTGTTCTCCCCTCAGTTTGGACCATCGTGGTGGTATCGTGTCCTGGCGCAGGGAGCAGAGTGAGGGCCGCTGGGCTGTGAGGGGCTTCCCTCTCCTGTCCTTCACATTTACACTGAGGACCAGTAGGGGCCAGTGGCTGAGATAGGCCGCCCTCGTATATTACCTTGTTTGGTCTCGTCCACCCCTGAAAGGAGGCCTGTCTCAGGCTCAGAGCAAGGTGGAGGCTGACCAAAGTCACGTGGCTGTTTTGTGGCAGAACTGAGATCAGTAGTAGTTCACTGTTACTGGGAGATTCTTCTGTTTGTGTGAGCCTGCCAGGTTTGAGATTTTCAAGGCTGCTGTGAACTTGAGAACCTTGTCTTGTTGCTGGGTTGTGGGGCAGCCAAGCGATCACTGGCATCAAAGTCACAGAGCCAGGATTCCATCCCAGCCCCACTCCAACCTTGCTGGTGACTCTGAGCAGTACTGCACCTTTCTGAGTTCAGTCTGGCCATGTGCAGAATGGGGGCGTCCCACGGACCACCTTGCCAGGTGGCAGCATTGTTCTTCAGGGTATAAGACCTTGGCGTCAGAGGCGTCCCTTTGCCCCTCCCTGGAGGCCTGCATGCTCATCTCAGATGAAGATGAGCTTCAGAAATTGGAGATGCATGCTCTAGATTTTATTCTTGTTACAACAGAATGCGGAGATGGAGAGTAGAATGGGGAGAAGCTATTGGTTCAATTACTAATCTAAGCTCACCTTTTGGACTCTACCTGCAAAATCTATCCCCCAGCCTGTCCACTTCTCACGACCTACACCACCACATCCTGGTTCAAACCTCCATCTTTAGAGAGCCGTTGCCCAGACCACTAAGTCAGCCTCCTAATGCACCCCTGCCCCACAACCCACAGAGCCATCCAGCACAGCATCTTCTCTGTGTTGCTGTGATCGTGGCGGCCCCCGTGTAAAACCTTACTGAGATTTCCTGTTGCTCTGGGAACAAAATACTGATAGGCCCCTTACAGCCTCATTGACCTGCCTACCAACTCCATCTCCACCCCAGTCTCTGGCCTTCTTCCGACCCTCAAGCATTCAAAAGTCTTTCCCACCTCAGGGCCTTTCCCCTGGCTATTCCCTCTCCTTCTGTTCTTCCCTTCCAGGCTCCCATATCACCCCACCCTAGAGACGCCTTCATGACTCCCACATACTGTAGACTGCCCATACCTATTCACCCCTCACCTTGCTGTGCTTTCTTTGTGTCACTTTACTACTCCAGGGCCTATTCTCAATTTATTTGCTCATAGCACTGTGTAACGGTTCAGCCCTGAAGCCACCTGCTCAATTCTTTTCCCAGCCAAGGACTTTGACCAAAAGGCAATAATATCAGTGCCTATCTCATAGGTGTAGGAGGAGGAGATTACGTATTCCCCGTGAGACACTCAGAGCCATGCCTGGTACACAGCACATGCACAAATCATAGTTGTCCTGTTGTTATCATCTGTCTCTTGGGCCAGAAGGCAGCTTCACGAGGAAGCAGTCCCTGGCACATGAGGGCATGGTTACCACGGGCTCAGTGGATATGATGACAGGCCGTGGCTAAATTCTTTCTGGAACAGGAGGAAGAGCAGAAGGGTAACAGGGAGAAGCTGCTAACGGCAGGCAATCTGCCCATGCCCACACTATGCAGTCTCTGCTCAAACGCCCCTCCTCCAGACTTGGCCACATGGCCTGAAACAGCGTCCCGGCAGGTCCCTCTGTACTGCTGTCTGCACATACTTGCCACTTGCACAAGTGACTTCACTGACTTTTGTAATGGTGTGTCCAACAGCAATCTTCTTCCTCACCACGGGAAGTCCTTGGAGCCCGGGCCTGTCTATCATGTTCTCCCAACACCCCCAACTCCTGGCACATAGTAGGTGCTCAGGAAACACATGGCGAAATGCATGAGTCCCAGGCAGGCCAGCTCCTCTCTGGCCCAATATGCCAACCGCTGTTCTGAGCCAGTGAGGACCAGGCCCAAACCTTGTTTACCTTTTGACTCCCAGGTCTGGGTGGCACTTCATACACAGGAAACACTCTTTCCTCTCTGTTGTGTGAGCAAACGCTTTTCATTTCTGACTCGAAATACAAGATTGAACATTCATTCGTTCCTGCACATTTTTACATTTATCCATTTTCGCCCAGCATTCTGTTAGCTCTCTGCATTGGCTTCAGAAGAGATAAAAATGGTGACTAAGTCAAGGCCTAGGGCAGACCTCTCCCCCACAGCCTGACTCAGAGGACTGTCCCCAGCAGGGTCTGTTCAGCAGGAGGCTAGTCATCCCCACCAGCTTCTCTGTGGAAAAGGGAGGGAAGGGGCGTTCCTGGGATGATAAATTTTAGAACTCAGAACACTGTGCTCCCTGTTCAAGATATCCAGAACCCCCCCCCCCCCCAACGCATCCTAAAGGTTCTTACAAGTCCTGCAGATGAGAGGGAAGTTTGAGCAGGCTTCCACTGGAGGGTCCGCTGTTCTCTCACCTTAGACTCGGCGACCTTCTGGTGGAGCTGCCCTTCAGAGGCGTGCACACCGGGAAGCACTGCTCTGGAGACCCTCACAGGATGACTGTGCACGTGGCGTGCGTTTTGTACTAACCAGGAATCCTCCAAAGTACATTCACTCACGCCCACGTCCACCATCTTCCCGCAAGGGCACAACAGAGGCACTTCGGAGCTCCTGACGTTGATGTGGATGGTGAGATGTAATTCTAGGCAACGTTACCCTTGACCGACTAAAGTCCCTTAAGTCAGCCACAGAATTCAGAATACCTGCTTTACTATACAAGTACAGTATAGACATTATACCTGTGGAGTCATGTGTATAATGACATACAGTAATGCACAATATGCAATACCTATCCAAAATATGCGTGTAGTATTTTTTGAGTTCTTTTCTTTCTTTTTTATAGTCCACATATAAGTGAGATATATATGGTATTTGTCTTTGTCTATTTCACTTAGCATAATGTTCTCTAGGTCCATTCATGTTGTAGCAGATAGCAGGATTTCATTCTTTTTTATGACTAATATTCCATTGCACATATATACCACAGTTTCTTTATTCATTCATCCTTCAATGGACACTTAGGTTATTTCCATATCTCGGCTGTTGTAAATAATGCTCCACTGAACATAGGGGTGCATATCTCTTTGAGATAGTGATTTTGTTTTCTCAGATAAATACCCAGAACTGGAATTACTGAATCATAAGGTAGTTCTATTTTAATTTTTTGACTACTCCCCATACTCTTTTCCATAGTGGCTGCACCAATTTACATTCCCACACATACAGTAATTTAATCTATTATTCCCTTGGTTCATTTTCTTGAATTCATATAAATTAAATGTTCATGGGATCACGTACTATGTCCCCCACCCCATATGTCCACCATTTATTCATTTATCTGTCCCACAAGTATTTACTAGAATCTTCTGAGCAGCAAACAGCTGATGACTGGGCCACAGGCTCTGCCCTCAAGGAACTCACTGGCAGGGACAGACAGCCAAATTGGGGCTGAAATGTGCTCTGGGGGTCTCGTAGAGGCCCTGAGTAGACGAGCAGGTGGACTGTAGCATGGAAGGCAGGGGTCACCTGAGAGGGGCTGGCCACACCTGGAAGAGGAAAGGTGGAGCAGCCAAGAACAGCTTTCAGGTGTGACCCAGCTGGGGGGCAGGGATTCTGAGATGGAGGCACCCTGGACGGCAGGGTGTCAGGTAGGGAAGGATGAAAGGCTGCAGAGTGACAGCTGCAGAGACGTGGGGACAGTCAGTCCTCAGGGTTTTATGTTCCCAACTCATGGGTTGCCTGGGAGCAGAACTGGTAGAAGAGTTTCTCACCTGTCTCAGGACATGGGAAGATAGGACATGGGAAGATAATCAAATTCTTAGCACATATAGAAATCTGCTATGTCTCCAGCATTATTGTCAACAAAGAAATGGTGATTTCCTGGCGTGTGCTCCTGGGGACAGCTGCATTCTTTTCCAAATACTCATGACCTCCTGTTTGGTACTTCCCTGCCAGAATTTTTCCAGGGATGGGCACAGATGACCTAGGATTCAGTCCCTGGGCCCCACCCTCCTCTGCCTACAGACTGGGTAACTTTGGTACATTTCTGATCTTCTGCTCCTGGCACATTTGTCAGCACTTCTCCTCCTGAATAGTCACTTCAGCAGCTCTCCTCTCTCTCCCTGGGGTGACCAGCGGGGCCTGGGAGCCCTCATCTGGGAAACCATGTGCCTTGCACAAATGGCACAGCACCTTCTGGGCTGTGAGAGCAGATGTAACAAACACACGTCTGGTGAGCTAATGACTTCTTGGAGGGATGTGTTGGAAGACCTTTCCAATGAGAGAGACAGACTCAAGGGGTGACCAGCTCCACTTTCTCGCTGCCATTTCCTAACAAGACGCCATCTTGCCTGAGCAGAGACCTTTTCTTTCCCTATTCTTCTCTAGAACACAGCTAACAAAGAACTTTTTGTCTCATTTGCATTTTTTGCCAACCTCAGTTCATCCTGGGTTTTATCTCTCCAGACACTATTTTGACATGAGTCTTGTTGCAATGTTTTCTTTCTAGCTTTCATATGGTAGACAAATAGACACACACACACACACACACACACACACACACGCGCGTGCGCGCGCTTTCACACCCACCATCATTCATTCATTCAACTGTTGAGGCTTCCTAGATAAATAATCCAGGTCACCACAGCATAGTGGGAAGAGACTGATAATTCAATTCCACACAAATTAAGGATGGCTAGTATGCTGGGCCACAAGCAGAGGAAGGGGCTATCACCAAGTCCCTTCAGCAGGACACTGGAGTTGCATGCATCGTGATGGCTGTGGTTAACCAATAATGCATCTAATCAGAGCTACTGCTCATGGCCCCCCTAGCAGGTGTTGTGTGGGCCTGTCGTGTGCCTTGGGCAGAGACTGATAATTCAGTTTGACACAAAATAAGAATGGGAGGAGAAGGCATTTCCAGGCTGAGGGAATGCAGTGTGCAGAGGTATGGAGGCAGGAGGGAGCAGGTGCCAGGATGTCAGCAGTGTGCTCCACCCGGCTTGGTGGCGAGAGAGACCCTGGGATGGAACCGAGACAGGAGAGAAGGGTGGAGGCGGGGGCCTGCACAGGTCCCATTTCTGTGTGCCTGCTGCCTTAGCCAGGCTCAGCCCAAACACCTACTCTCTGCTCCCTCCATTCTTCCAATTGTTCATGGAGAGGCCCCCTGGTTTCCCTGCATGGAGACAGCCAAGCGTGGCATTCTGAGCCCAGCAGGACTATGAACTGCCATGCTACGAGGCTGGCAAAAGCAGCCTTTTTCCATCTGTATGTTTTCCAAATCATCATATATTTCAGCTTGTGTCACTGCAGATTGCTCACTCTCTGACCCATTGGCTTTAAATAGAAAAAGAAAAAAATACAATGCACTTTGTGGTTTCCAGTAAGATACCGTAAATACACCCAGATAATATTCCGGTGCAAACCATTTACAGTGGCCGCACAGGGCGGTGGAATGGAATCTTTCGGGCAGGCTTGGCCACCAGTGTATTTCCTCTGTACCCGCTGGGATCGTTATACAGCTGGAATGTGTGGAGGGCGTCAGCCAGGCTCCCCATTTGCATCTCAGTGATAACACCATGCTTTACTGGGCACCTTCTAGAAGGCTGGGGGTTTCACTGAATCTTCATGGTAGCATGGAGGGGCGCTCCTGGCGGTTCCCATTTTACAGATGGGGAAGCTGAGACTTCCATGGGATTCCATGCTGGAGACCCTGGTTCATATGCCCTGGTCTCTCTGAGTCACTGGAGACTTTGGACAAATCTCCTGGCCTCTGTGAACCTGTCATTCCAGGAACGATTGGCTTCACGTCTGTGGCTCTGCGAGTCCATTCTCTGATTCCAGGGACATTTGGTGGGGATTGGTAGGGCCTGCCACTGCCCTCTATTGCTTCAGTTCCCCATTTCTCCTGGCTCATCTGCTCCCAGCACCCGCTACACCATGTCAGGGCCATCACACAGGCTGCCCCTGAGCTTAGAGCCCTCTCTCCCGCTACAGAGAGCCTCGTGGCTGGCTCCTCTCGCCCCCTGCTCTCGTCACTGTCCTGTTTTATGTTTTAGAGTCCTCAGCTGCCACTGAGTGATTTGACCTCACCATCTGTCCCCCATAAAGGCATGGACTGTCTAAATCCCTCCTGTCAGTTTCCCCAGGCCCCAGCATGGTGCCTGGCACATAGTAGGTACTTAAGAATTATCTGTAGAGTGAAGGAAGAGGGCACATGGCTCAGCCAAGGGGAGGGCTGGGTTTCATGGAGGTTCTTCCTCTGCTCGTGAGCAGGAGGGAGAAGTGGATGGTCAGGGCAGAGGTGGGGTGAGCCTGTTCCTGGAGGGTGCATGGTTAGCAATGGCCAAGCCCAGTGTTCACTGCTCACTGGCCCCACATGAACAACCCAGGAAAGAGCCTGGGCTGGGGTCTGTAGGACTGGAGTGGGTATCATGGCCCTGAGGCAAAGAGTAGCTCAGATGCTGGAGCCAGGCTAAACAGGTTTAAACCCTTGGCAGCTTACATCACTTCTCTAGGCCTCAATCTCCACATCTGTAAAATGGATATAATAATAGTCCACACCTCATAGGATTGTTGCAGGATTGAAATGATCCATACTGAGATTTGAGAACAGAGCCTGGCACGTAGTAAGTAAATTTCTGACTTTGTTATGCTTCTTGTGAACTATGTGCCATTGGTCATATCATCTCACTCACCCATTTCTGCAGCAAGTGAACATCTTAGAACCATCTTTACTGATATCTCATCAGAGACAAATGAGATGGCATTCAGGAAATCACCCAACTAGAGGGGTATCCCCAGGCTAAGGAAGGGGTCCTTATTGAAGCACTGAGCATGACCAGGGTCCGGGGGAGTCCCCTGGAGCTGTTGGCAGCATGTGACACCTGAGTCTGCATCCTGACTGCCTGGGCAAGCCACATGTCTGAACCTCAGTTTCCCCACTGACGAAAGAAGGACTTTTTAGTCGTTGGGGTGGGTGAAGGAGTCATAGATGACTGGGATTCAGTGTGGCCTCCCACCATGACAGTCTGCGATTTTAAGATTACGGGATCATTTTCCACCTTCTTTCTGCCATCAAACCCTGTTCTCAGCTTAACAAGTGTAGCTCATCTGGGTTGAATGGATCTTATACATTATTTATTGACAAGTCTGAACTGATAACTGAGTGGCATCTCTTGACAGAAATAAAGACATTTTGATAAGAGTCGATGCCTTAGCCAAAGGAACAGTGAGCTTTCAGGCAAAGCCAGGAGCCAGGAAAGGAGATAGGGCGGGACTTAGGAAGGGTGCTGCCCAGTTTGGGCCTAGAATCCCATTCTGGCCAGTTTCTAGGTGGGTCGCCTCACTGAACCACATTACTTCCCAGGGCTTCAGTTATCTCACCTGTCAAATTGTGAAGAATGGTCAACAGCTCGAACCAATGGAGCTGTTGTGAAATGCCACACAGATAGCCAAATGTGGATCTGGTTCATCATAGGTACTCGACAAAGTTTACTTTCTTTCCTCCCTTCTCCCCACTCAAAAACAAAACCAAAACCCCAAGTGCCTGCCTAACTCTGTGCTGACCCCCAGGGGGAAGTCATGCTGAGGTTCTGGAGTTCATCACTGCTCCTCTCGGACCTCAACTGGTTGTTCTCTTTAGGAACAGGTGAGCGTACTTTCCAAAGCGCCAGCACAGAAGCACCACATAAAAGTCACATGGTTCTCGGCCACTGTTGGGAGCTTGCATTCATTCATTCATTCATTCAAAAAATATTTACTGACTGCCCACTACTTGCCAGGCCCAGAGGACACAACAGGAAACATGACAAAGTGCTCGCCTTCAAGGCAATTATTTTCTAGAGGGGCAATGGAGGTGTGGGTGTGGTGGGTGGAGCCGATGATGAACAAATAAGTCTAACCTAGCAGGAAGGCTATGGAGAAAACTAAAGCAAGGGGCAGTCTCTTTCTGTACCTCCCAACAGTGCCTATAATTTAATCAGTTTAATCATTATAATTCTATTTTTAATTTAAGCAGTGGTATGTGACAGGTGATATCAACTTTTTCTATAAGGCAGGAATATTAAGAGTTATGGAAATGGAGGTTGAGATGTTATGTGACTTGCTCTGATAGGGTTGAAATTGAACTCAGGTCTGCTCATTCATTCGTCCCTCACACATTATGGTGGGAGTTGTAAACAGGGGGAGCAAGACAGACATGGCCCCGGTCCCCTTGTGAACTGTTTTGGGCGGCATACAGATGTTGGATCAGCTCCACACACTTGCCTCAGCAGGAGGCTGTCTTGTCCTCCAACGTATCATGGAGCATGAACAGGTGACATGGAACACAGCAGGAGTGACAATAACCAACACAACAATAGCGGGCATTAACTGAGCACTCACTCCATATGAGGTACTGTAGCCAGCACCTCCCTTTCATTCTGTGATCCAGTCCACTCAGTCCCAGTCCTATGACATAGAGATGCTGCTCTGCCCATTTCACAGAGGGAGCAACAGAGGCTTAGAGGCTAACAGGCCTCCTGACATTAGTTACACAGCCAGCCTGATGCCCAGGGCAGTTCCCTCAGTGTTCAGCGTTGGGTGGGGGGGAGGTTGGACTGGGTAGTGCTAGCCTAATGTTGCTGGGCAAGGTCAATGTCAAGGTCAACGGCAGGGGTCAACAGTGACCCTTTATCATCTGGAAGCATTAGACTTTAGCAGCCAGTCCCTGGGTCCCTGGGAGCTCTGAAGCCCAGAATGACTGCACTCAGTGTCTCCCGGACTCTAGGGCACCGCCTTCACTTGTCAGGGGCAGTAAGTGCTGAGGTGAGGGCCAGCTACTGTGTTTTCTTGAAAATAAGACCTAGCCGGACCATCAGCTCTAATATGTCTTTTGGAGCAAAATTAATATAGGACCCGGTCTTAATTTAATACAATATAAGACCGGGTCTTATCACATCACATCACATCACATCACATCACAACACAACACAACACAACATAAAACATAACATAACATAACATAACATAACAAACATAACATAACATAACAACAACATAACATAACAACATAACATAACACCGGGTCTTATAGGTATTCATTTCTGCTCCAAAAGACACATTAGAGCTGATGGTCCGGCTGGGTCTTATTTTCAGGGAAACAGGGTAGGTGGGAGTGGAATGCTATGTCCCATGATGACACTTCACTCTGGTCTGGAGATTCATCTCAAACTCACGGGAGTTACGTGTGTTGGGGTACAGCTGCTTTTCTCCCACCTCAGGGGATCTGATGGGGGCTTGCGTAGGAACAGAAGCCATCATCATGGTGTCTAGTTAGTTGTCTGTCCCTCATCATCTGCATAATCATGGGGCTCAGAGAGACCTCAGGGACTGTCACCACTTGGTAGAGCAGCTGCACGTACAATTACCAGGAAGGGTGGTGCCTGGCAGCCCGACCCTATCCCTGGCCCTACCCACAGGGAGGAGCCTGGGAGAGGCAAGTCTCAGAGGGTGGGCCAGGCCCCTCCCCTCCCAATTTGCATCCTCCATTCTTGGTCTGATTAAGGGGACTCGGTCTCCTTTCTTGGAGTCATTTAATCCCTGGGGACACTTCTTGTTCTGTATGGGGTGTCCTGAAGCTGAGTCTGCAGCTCAGCTCTGTAGCCCACCAGTTAGTTGGGTGGCCTGGGCAAACCAGACCTTTCTCTTGGCCTCACTGTAAATGAAGATAAATGAAGATAAATGAAGATAAATGAAGACTTGTACTCCTTATCTCACAGTTCTCTTATAAGGAACTGTTACTATTGTCATCAATAGACATTGTAATAAATCTAGTATTTAGAGCCACTTTCTTATGCCAGTCTCTGTGTAAATACTTTACCTTTGTTAATTTTTTTCTAGTCCTAAATAAAGTTGGTGGTTAGCATCCCTGTTTTATAGTGGAGGAACTGGAACACAGAGAGCTTAATGACTCAGCTAAGGTCACACAGCTAGAAAGTAGTAGAACAAGGATTCCCCACCACCCACCCTCTTCTGTTTTTACTCTCCATCTGATTATTCTTTCCTCTGATGTCCATCAGGGTCTAATCTCACTGTTGGCTGTCTCCTCTAGTATATTGTTATCTGTGCACTTGATATTCTGTAGCAGTCTGAGCTGGTGCCCCGGGGTGGGAGGGTAGTTATCTTTGCTCCTTCCGAGGTTTTGGGAAATCATTGGCCTGGGACCAGTCTTCCCCCTTAGCTTGGGAGACCTTGGAATATGCAGGGCAATAAATGTAAGCCTTAAATCTGTGCAGAGGCAAGAATGAGTCGCTCTCCCATCTCCTGTTCTGGCTAAGTCAGACCCACTTGCTTGCTGCCCAGTTTTGTTGGAGGTGGGGGAATTTTTCCAGTCTACCCTCTCCCTGGGAGTCTATCCGTCAAGTGCTCTTTTCAAACGTCCTGCCTCAGTGGGACCTGAGGCCTGGTCTCTTGCCTTGTGACCTCTGTTCCAAAGCTCCCTATTTTGCAGAGCCCAGCAACATGAGATGGTCCCACTGTGCCCCATCTGCCCTGCTGGCGGTCAGTTCTGTCTTCAACACGTGGCCCCAAGGTCCCCTGCCTTCCTGTGAGCCCGCCAAGCATTAGTGGGTGTTACGCATCATCTCCCAATTTCCCACGCTGAAAGCATTGTCAGGTATTACCCAGCCTTCCAAATCACCACACTGGAAGGCAGGCCTGTGTGCACGCCCCCCGTAGCTACTTCCCTTGATGCAGCTCTCTCCGAGGCCCTCGGTCAGGCACGTGTTACACACATATGGCTTCCAATACCAATACGATGATGTGTGCAGAGTCAGGAACCTGGTAGGTGTGTGGTAAAGCTGGCATTTGAGCCCCCGGGCTAACCGGGATGCCATGAATGTCACCACAATGTGGCCGTGGCACACAGAAGCCAGCAGTCCAGCAGATGGACAGGCCTACGTGTCTGCAGGTGGAGGGTGACAGTCGGAGCTGGGGGGAGGAGGTGCAGGTTGCTTGTGTCTCAGCAGCCCTGATGAGGGAGGCCACGAGGTAGGTGACGGGTGGGTGGGAGAAGGGTGTGTCTGAGTGTGGGTCAGAGTGACCTGGGGCTCGAAGCCACTTCGAGGTGGCCTCCCCCACTTCCTCCCCTATTGCTTAAGCCATCTCCATTCCAACATCCTGAAACACTTCTCCCCACCCCGTCACGTCTGCTCAGCTCCGCTTCATCAGTGTGCTCTGGGCTCAGGGGTGTTCTCCTCCAGGGTGCCTTCCCTGCACCCTCCCCCACCCTGGCACCGAGAGTGTACTTGCTGACTGCCCACCTGGGGCTCGTGCTGCACACAGGGCTTCCCACAGAGTGCCTTGGTTCACCTTCATCCTGTACAGTAGATGCTGCTCACCGCCCATTTTTCAGGTGCAGACACTGAGGTCCAAAGAGGCTATGAGTGCTGGTGGCAGCTCTCCTGCAGCCTGGCTACTCAGGACCCTCCCACCCCAGCACCGCCTGGCTGGGCCATCTTCAAACAGATCGGCAGACCTGTGGGAAAGCGGCTTCTCAGCAGCTCCCCAGACTCTCCACTGCACCTTCTTGTTGGTGTATTATACCTGTCCCTCTCCACCATAACCTTGGGCAGACCTCTCTCCCTTTCCCTAGCCTCTGCCTTCTGTGTTGGACCAAGCCCCGAGGACGCAGACATGAAGGGGGCCAGGTCCCAGCCTTCTCGGGAGATGCCCACAGTCTAGTGAGAGGAGCACAAAGAAGAAGAGGGGATGGACCTATAAGTGGCAGGTGACACACAGCAGTAGTCACAGTGGCCAATAGAGAACAAGAGCTACTGGGACAGGCAGCTGCCAGGAGCCAGGCAGAGCTGAGAGTGGTAAATTGTTTTTTAACTTCTAATTTTTATTTTTTGAACATTTAATAAGAAAAACATTCAACCACATTTTAAAGTTAGGATGGATTAATTTACAATAAAATAATCAGCTTAAAATAGTAGCCCTTTTATGTAGGGCCAAGGAGGCCAATAGTTCCCATTTAAACAGAGAATTCCAAAATTCATATTTTAACCTATATTTGATGGCACAGAAATATGAAAGTCATACAACTTCCACTGAGACCTTCCTTTTCCCAGAGTAGAATTCGTATAATTGCTCCTTAGGTCAGGATTCAGGCTTTAAAGAAACACTAGTTCTGTTTTGAAATACCTACACTTCCCCGATAACGAGAACACTTTAAAAACAATTCTTATAGGGCAAAGTCTTACAGTTCTCTGTCGTCACCATGAGAGAAGTACTACTGCAAAGTTCCCATTTTATAGCTGAGCGCACTGAGGCACAGGGAGGGGGTGTCCCTGGCTAATATTCGTGGCACAGACACCCAGGCCTCTGGCTCCAGAGCCTGTGCACACTGTAGGTGTCCAGGAAACGCTGCAGTGTGGCTTGTTCCACAAGCTGTGAGCCCTGCACACATGTACAGTTTACACCGCTCTGCTGAGTGTGGTGGGCAGGGGTAGTAATCGACAGAGGGGTCTCTGCCGGAGGCTGGGCAACCTGGTGCCCAGTCAGCCGCCTAAGCGTATGTTGTGACTGGAGGCTAGTGGGTGTGTGCATGATAGGGATACTCAGGCATTGTCACAAGCCCAAGACGGAGATTTCCTGGAGGGAAGGAATGAGTGCTCAGTGGGTCTTTGTGGAGCTGTGACAGCGAGCTCAGCTTCCCTTCCTATCTGCCCGGCCTTCTCCCAGGATGCCCTGGACCTGACCCCCGTCCTTCCTCTCTTTTCCTTGCAGGGAGCCGGGAGGCTGCCTTCACTTACGCCATCATTGCGGCCGGGGTGGCCCATGCCATCACAGCTGCCTGTACCCAGGGCAACCTGAGTGACTGTGGCTGCGACAAGCAGAAGCAAGGCCAGTACCACCGGGACGAGGGCTGGAAGTGGGGCGGCTGCTCTGCGGACATCCGCTACGGCATTGGCTTCGCCAAGGTCTTTGTGGATGCCCGGGAGATCAAGCAGAATGCCCGGACACTCATGAACTTACACAACAACGAAGCCGGCCGCAAGGTAGGCAGCGGGGCGGGCGGGGCTGCAGCTGCCACAGAGGTACAGTGTGCAGCTTGCTCCAGGGGCTGCTCTGGGGCCTGGTGATGGGCCACGGCACTAGCCTCCGCTCAGTCTCTGACTCTGTCGGCAGTTTGCTTCTCCTCAGGATCTGTGTGTGGCACGAAGCTTGTCAGCAACTAGAGAGCGCGAATAACTGAATCCGTGTTAAAACAAATTAGATGTGACTCATCAACATGGGAAGAGCGACGCATGGGAACTTCTCCCCGTGGGCCCACAAAACCATCTGTACAAAACTCTGATTGTGGCCAGGGGTTGAGATGAGTTCAGTAGGAGTCGTCACGCTGGGGCAGGGCCACTAACATGTCATGGTCATCTCAACCCAAATCTAGAGCTCAAAATAAAGGAGGTGACCATCCCCTCTTTATTGCCTCCTCAGATCCTCCTGGATTCTGGGCTCAGCTTAGAAGAGAGTAGGGATGTTCCAGGATGTTCCTAGTGGAGATGGCTGGGATCGAAAGGGGCCCCATCCCGGGAGAAGCTGGCTGTCCCAAGGCAACGGAACAGATGGTGTGCAGGTCCAGAGTACAGAGGAAGGCCTTGGGGTTGAGGGGCGGAGTGGACATGTCACACCCAGAGAGACAGGCCCTGGTGAGGACATGCCTCGGCCCGGAGGCAGGGAGTGTTCCCGAGAAAGGAGTGAGTTCTTTATCCCAGGAAGTATTTGGCAGAGGCAGCCTGACCAGGCATCTCAGGGTACCCAACTCAGTGCTGCCTGGCTCAAGCAGTGCCTGGGCTGTGGCCTGGGGTTGGGAGTGGGCTCTAAAGTGCCTTTGAAAGCTGAGGTACTCACAACCCACCCTGGAGCCCCAGGTCCAGGACATGCTGGGAGAGGACAAGCTTTGATGTGGGGTTGGAGGTCCACAGAGAATTGTGAGCCAGGGCAGAGGGAGCAGGAGGGCTTGGTGCTGCCTGCGTGGGGGACAGGCCACTGCAGTGACAGGACTTGTGCTGACACCCCTGGGGGCCACAGACAGGGGTGCCCAGTGGGATCTAGGTGACCAAGGAATCTTGCTCCCCGCATCTACGGGGACTCCAGCTCGGCTGCAGCCCATTGTGACTGCAGGAATGCCAACCCTCCGTGGCCAGGCCCCCTTTGGACTCAGATTTTTATGTATAATCACTGCATTTTTAAGTGTTGGCATTTAAACTGATAATCACTAGTAACTCTTAAAAATATAAAAAAGGTGAAAAAGGTTTAAACACACAAACCTACTGGTTAAGTGTGGGCTGAGCGGCCCCATTCAGGTGACGATGTACAGATCTGTTCTGCTAGAGCACGTGCGTGGGCCAGGCAGTCCTCCAGCGCTGGATGCAGGAACTTCCTTAATTCTCAAGGCGTCCCTATAAACAGTGGCGGCATCATGCCCATTTTACAGGTGAAGAAACTGAAGCACAGAGTGGTTAAGGAATGTGCTGAGGGCCCCACAGTTAATAAGCAATGCCAGAGTTTGAAGCCAGCGTATCTGAATCTCCAGTTGACATTCTTTGCACACCACCTGCTTGGTGGCAGGGTGGTCAGAGGTTTGCCTATGGGCTGGCAGTGGACTGCCTGGGTTCAGATCCCAGCTGGGTCACTCGTTCCATCCCAGGAAGGAAGCAGAGCTGTCAGGAGTGTCCTCTGGGCTGAGGTGAGGAGGGAAGGACGCAAGGCAAGAGAGCACTGAGCACAGGGCCTGGCACACAGTTAGGTCTCAGCACAGGGTGGGTGTGTACAAGTTGTGCAAACGTGTCAGGCAGAAGGGAGTCTGTCTGGGAAGTGGTGTTGGGGGGCAGCCTGCACCCCCGGCAGGTGAATGGGAGGGGACAAGCTGGCACCCCCGCCAGCCCTCAATCCACCTCCCTCCCTCTCCCACTCCAGCCTCTGGCCACATCTGTGTGTCAGAGCCTCCCAGGTGGCCATGGGGAGCCGACTGGCAGAAGCGCCCACCTGGCCTGTCCCAGGCTGGTGTCCAGGGGTAAACGGCGAGGCCCTGCCTGGCCCTACCTGGTCAGTCCTGTGGCTGGGACCTCTTGCCTGGGGCCAGCACATCCCTCTGGGTTTCTCAGCTGTTCATTCCTCCTGGTTTCTGTGCTCAGATGACTCCTTAGGACACAGGTCCTAGATCACAGCCTCCCTTCTAGCCTTGAAGCTCTCACTCCCTGGGGGCAGACGAAGGAAAACAACTGCCTTCCCTTTTCCAACCACAGTTTCCTCACCTGTGGCTTCCTGGTTGGGCCACTGGGAAAACTAAAGAAGAGAATTCCTAGTGTGGAGTAAGAACGGTTCAGTGCATATCAAACGGGAGAGGGTTTGATAACCCATCCAGCGCCAGCCAGCGTGAGGGCGGTGGTTGCTGTTCAGGGCAGCTTTTGGGTGTTGCAGACCGTAGAAGCTGTCAGATGGCATATGACCAATCTCAGCAGGCTTCCTGGAGGAGGTGGACCCCAAAAGATGAGTGGGGTTTGGCTAAGTAGGGAAGAGAGGGGAAGGCAACCCAGCTCTGGTGTGGGGAGATCGTGGGGACTTGGGGCAAGTTCAGGGGAGCAGACTGGCTGGTCTGTGGATCCCTGATGGGATAACAGCAGTAACAGCAGCCAGGGAGCCTGCACTGTCACCTGCCAGGCCGAGTGAGGGCCTTGCTTTCTCCCCCCAGACCTTTCTGTGGCTGCTGTTCAGGTTTCAGCTCAGAAGTTCCTTCCTCAAACAAGCTTCCCTTTCACTTCTTTTGTAGCCTTTTCTTGGACGTCACCTTGCTCCTGGGCTTTCTCCCCACCCCCAGACCATAAACTTGAGGGGGGCAGAGATCCCATGTATCTCACTCGCAGCTGCACCCCCCCCAGGCTGGCATACAGAGTTGATCTATATCAGAGTGACTGGCTGAGTGCCTTCGGTTGTTGGGGAGCCACTGATGGTTCTGGAACAGGGAAGGGGCAGAAGTCACAGACACTTACCCTGGGGAGGCATAGTGAGGCCATGGGCGGGACCAGGGAGGGGTCTGGACTGGAGCCGTCTGGGCCCTTGCAGCTCAGGGAAACCAGCCAAAGGGCTCTCCCTCCACCGATCGGCCTCCACTCTGGTTTGTGAAGACCGTTGTAGATGGAATAGCATTCCAACCTGGCGCTATGTGTTTTCCAGAGCTAAGATGTGGAATTTGGGACTCCCCAATGTATACAGGGAAAGGCCTGGCCAACCACCTTTGTGGTGTGAGGGTGCAAACAGAGGTCCAGTGAAGGTCTCAACTGGCCCTTGGGCACCCAGGGCAGTGGCTACAGTGCTCAACCAGAGGTCAGCAGGAAGCTGGTCTCCCATCCTAGCCCGGGCGTGGCCAGACCCCCACTCTCTGCCACAGGGCACCCGCAGAGCCCAGATACATATCCAAGTGGTCAGGAATAAGGACAACCACCTGGGCTGGGGTAAACAAGGCTTAGTGTATATCAGCTCTGAGTTCCCCACTTGGGGCCTCAGTTTCCCCATCTGTCAAGTGGAACTATCATACTTGATTTGTTCTGGAAGCCCAGGTGCTGGTCAGGGCCAGGTGAGGGCACACACGAAAGATGCCCCAGGATCTTGCCATGTGTCATTTATTCTCCACCCCAGAATCTCCCCCTAGGTAGGCTTCTGTGGGCCCCACACACGCACAGCAGAGGTGGGGAACCAACAGGAGAGAAAGGGCCAGCCGGCAGCCGCTCCTGGCTGAGTGTCTTGGAAAGGATCACAGATGTGTTTATCACTGGCTCCCTCACTCCTGCTGTGAGGAGACAAGACTCAACCTGACCGCGGGCTCTGGGGCTTGTTGGCAGCTGGTGTGCAGAAAGGAGGAGGCAGGGGAAGTCAGGGAGGGTGTGTGTCCCAAGGGCCAGAGGTGGTAGCAGGCGCAGTGAGGGGGATCCAGGGCAACCCACTGACTCATCTGGCAGAACAAACACCGTGGAAGCATCCTGCCCTCACAGGTCTCCAGTCTGGGTCCAAGCCCCAGGCAGAGCCAGGTGCAGGCCTGTGGATGTGGGCCACAGGGCTGAGGCGGTGGGGGCGCCACTGGCTGGGCTGGCCTTCCCCTCATCATCTCACGCAATGCTGTGGTCTGCAGGCTCAAATCAGAATGACCAGGTGAGAAGACAGAAATTGCAGTCTTTCCCTATTGGAATGTTAGGGCCATAATTCAGGCTTGGATTGTAGAATATTAGGTTCACATCCTTATGCATGGCTTTGGAATCATAGAATCTTTGGTGGGGACGGAGAGAGAGGCATCAGAAGTGTTGGGCTGGATCTTCAGATGGTAGGATCTTTGCGTCTCTGAGTAATTTCTTTCCAGTCTTCTGGGCAGTGAGGAGATGAACTGACCATGATTCTTGCCCTCAAGATACTCAGTCTAGTGAAAGAGTCAGATAAGAGGAACAAAAATTACAATTCCGGGCTCACACCATGGGGCAAATGCCACACAGAAGGCTCAGAAAGGAGCCCAGAGGACGGCGTGGTTTCCTCTCAGAGAAGTCTAGAGGCCTCTTGGGGAAAAAGAAGGGATCATTAGCGGGGCTTTGAAGGATGAGTAGGAGTCCTCCAGGTGGACAAGGCAGGTGGGAAGAAGGAGGGCAGTTCAGACAGAAGTAACAGAATATATAAAAGCATGAAGTCGGGCTGTGGGTGGCGCGGGCTCTGTGTGTCTGGGGACAGAGGGGTAATGGACCATAAGGCTGCAGAGTGGGTCAGGCCAAATGCAGGATTTTGAATGCTGGGCCAAGGAGCGGGACTTTGCCCCTATGTGAAGTTTCCTGAGGACACTCTGGCTGGGCAGTGCAGTGGCCAGGTGTCTGTCCTCTCCGGGACAGTGTGGAGAACTGAGTGAAGGGGCATAGGGAGGAAGCTGCTGTCCAAACCCAGCGCGGGCCTTAGGGTGGATGGGAAAACAGCTGTTTGGGAAGCAGAATAGACAAGACCTGCCTTGGGTTGCATTGGGGATGGATGGGTGGGCACCACCCCTCACTGGGGTCAGGAACTGGGGCAGGAGGAAACATATCTGGGCAGAGATGATTGGGGTACCTTTGGATGATGGGGTGGGAGATCCTGCAGTCAGCAAGTGGGAATGCCCCGGGCGCCCTAGAGAGAGGTCTTGGTTAAAGCCACTTCCTGGCCGCCACCAGCAGGAGGCGGTAACAGAAGCCCTGGTGTTTGGTAGGATTGTCCAGCCGTTGGATTCAAGTGGGAAAGCCAAAGAGCTTCCGGGAAGGGAGTACCGGGGCAGGAGGGCTATGAAAGCAGACCAGTCATGGAGGTGGGAGGAGAGTCAGGAGTGGGCCCTTCAGGTGCGTTCCTGAGCATGTCAGGCGCCCCATCGGGTGCAGAGAAGCCCAGACTGTGCCCTGAGCTTCTGCTACGTCCTAGTTCTGGAACCGCAGCCAAGAACTAGCCTTTTGGAGCCTCCGTGATGATATTACCTGGCCCGCACTGTGAAGGCCTTTCTGTATGCTGGGAGTAAAGGGTGCAGGGAGCTCTGGGGGCCTCAGGGGAGGGAGGGGCCCTCAGCCATCCCTTCCTGGGGATGGGGGCCCAGCCGGGACAGGGCTGGCCCCCGCTGGAATGTGCTGCTTGCTCCCAGGGAGGTGAGCTCAGGAGGATGGAATTCCACCTGAGTGAGAAGTCACCTCCTAGGCCCTGCCCAGCCTCTTCTCACAGAGGGTGCCGGTCTTGTCCCTTCCTGCCCTGCCCCGTCTGGTCTGGGTGCTCCTGGGAGCTGGATTACCACCCTGCCCTGGCTACAGGCAGGCCTGTGAGTCAGGGGCCATCAGGGACCCGGCTAGGCCGCTGGGGTGGGGCCCAGATAAGGCTTGCTCAGCTATGCTTCTCTTCACTGTCCTGAGGGCCACTTGCATATTTCACCAGATAGAGTGGTCAGTGGTGGTACGTCGAGAGCCTGGGAGCCAGGCCCTGCCAGGCCTGAAGCTGGCTGACCAGGCCGGGCTGTGAAGAGGCCTCCTCAGGCCATCGTGCCCTCCATTCCTGCCCCAGATCCAGAAGCCGATGTGTGTTCTCCCCTTCCCAGATGGAAAGGCCTTTAGCCAGAACTTGAGGGACTTGGGCCAGAGGCATCCTTGGGCAAATCTCGTCCATTAGGACATTGGTTTTTTCCATGGTGGGAGAAGCTAATGCCCACCATGGAAGGGTGGTCTCAGAAGGGTCTTCCAGGTCTGACATGTGTGGGTGGAAGATGCAGGGTACTTAGGACCAATGGACTCCAGCCTTGTCTGCACCCACACACTCCTGGGGTCCACCAAGCTTGTTCCTGTCTCAGGGCCTTTGCACATGCTATTTCTGCTGTCAGGAATGCTCTTCCCTCAAATCTTTGCATAGCAAACTCCTTCTATTCTTTCATGTTTCTGCTTAGATGTCCCCTTCCCAGGGAGGCGCTCCCTGACTCCACTCCCCGATGTCCACGTTACCTCTCTCTGTCTACTACCCTGCATTATTTTCTATGTGACGCTTATCACCGTGTGAAGTTATCTTATTTACACAGCTCTTTGTGTGCTCATGGCCTGTCTTTTCCCACTACAATGTCAGCACCATGAGGGCAGGAACGACTGAGTTAACAGGGGCTTCCCTCTGTGCCTAGAACAGTGCCTGGCCTATTTGTTGAGTGAATGGATGAAATGACAAATGTGTGCTCTGACCTCGGGGAATTTCTCAGGAGTA
Source organism: Rhinolophus hipposideros (assembly GCF_964194185.1). NCBI lineage: Eukaryota > Metazoa > Chordata > Mammalia > Chiroptera > Rhinolophidae > Rhinolophus > Rhinolophus hipposideros. Next base: position 1,486,886 of record NC_138048.1, on the reverse strand, counting down.
CAGTTGCCAGATTTAATAAAACAAAACAGTAGTTCTAGTTAAATTCGTATTTGAGATAAAACAAATAGTTTTTAGTATAAATATATTCCAACTGTTGTGTAGGACATACGTATACTAAAAAATTATTTGTTGCTTATCTCAAATTCAAATTTTACTGGGTTTCTTGTATTTTAAAATAAAACTTCTTATGTTGAGATATTGTCACTTGACATGTAGTTATGAGAATATGGAAATATGCTGTGTGCCCTTTGCCCAGTTTCCCCAACAGCTCGTAACACTCGAGTGCAGTGTCACTGTCAGGATACCACACTCAGGACACAGAGCGTTTCCGCCGCGAAGGCCTCTGCGTTATTCTGCGGAGCCACGTCGACTGCTCTCCCTCCCTCACCCCTCTCTTAATCCCTGGCAGCCACTGATCTGTTGTCCATTTCTATTATTTTATCATTTCAAAAATGTCATATAAATGGAACCACACAGTCTGTAACCTGTGGGGATTGGCTTTTTTCACTCAGCACACTTCCCTGGAGATTCATGCCTGTTGCCATGGGTGTCACTCGTTCCCTCCTTCTTACTACTGGGTGGTCCTCCATGTATGGATGGACCACAGTTTGGTTAGCCATTCACCTATTGAAGGACACCTGGGTTGTGTCCAGGTTTTTGGCTATCGCAAATAAAGCTGCTTATGAACATTTGTGTACAGGTTTTGATGGGAACATAAAGTTGCCGGTATTATTCTCTGGGATAAATGCCCCAAAGTACAAATTCTGGATCATATAGTAGTTTTATATTTGGCTTTGTAAGAACGTGTTGAACTATCTTCCAGAGTGGCTGTGCCATTTTACATTTCCACTAGCAATGTAGGAATGATCCAGTTTCTCTTCATCCTCACCAGCATTTGGTGTTGTCACTGGTTTTCATTTTTGCCCTTCTGATAGGTGTGTGTGGTATCTCGCTGTGGTTTTAAGTAGCATTTCCCTAAGGGCTAATGATGTTGAACACTTCTCCACATGCTTCTTTGCCATCTGTGTACCTCTTCAGTGCAATATCTATTAATGTCCTATGCCCATTTTCTAATTAGACTCTTTATGTTCTGACTGTTGAGTTTTGAGATTTATTTATATGTTCTAGATGGTAGTCTTGTCATACATAGAGTTTGCAAATATTTCTTCCCCCAGTCTATCACTTCTCTTTTCATCCACCTTCACGGGGTTTTGGCAGAGCAAAAGTCTTTAACTGATAAGGTCCAGTTTATCGGCTTTTCCTTTTATGAATAGTGCTTTTGGGGTTGCCTAAAACTCTTTGCTCAGCCCTAGTTCCCAAAGATTGTCCCCCATACTTTTTACTGAAAATTTTGTAGTTTGACATTTAAATCTGTGATATGTTTTTAAGTTAATTAATTAACTAACTGTAAATCAAAAGAGGTTTATATCTTTCAAAATATTTATTTATTAAAATTTATTTTCAATTGTAGTAAAATACACACGACGTAAAATTTATCCTTCTAACATTTCTCACTGCGCACTTCTGTGGTATTAAGTTAACTCTTACTGTTCTGCAACCATCACCCCCATCCGTCTCCAGAACATTTCATCTTCCCAACTGAAACTCCGTACCCATCGAACACTAACTCCCTATTCCCCCTCCTCCAGCCCTTGGCACCCACCATTCTACCTTCTGTCTCTGTGAACTTGACTACGCCAGGGCCCTCATCTAAGTCTCATATGAGTAGAATCACGTGGTATTGGTCCTGTGTGACTGCCTTATTTCACTGAGCGTAATGTCCTCAATGTTCCGTGATCCATTTTGAGTTAACTCTTGTATAAGGTGCACGTCTGAGGCCAAGGTTTATGTTTTTGTCTTGTTGTGTGCTCAGTCTGGTGACTCTCCTCAGCCCTACAACGTCTGGAGGAGGACAGCCTCCGGACAGTGCTGAGGAGAACTGTAGAACAGTTTTAGAACCAGGAACTCTTCCTTCCTTGGGCCCATTTAATAGATGAGAGGCTGACACCAGACATGGAGGGCCCTTGGCAAGACCAAACGCACCCAGAGGGTGGAAGAGCAGGATTTGCAGCCAGGGCCCAGCTCCCAGCCCAGCCTCCTTCCTGCTCCCTGTGTCTGGCCAAGGAAGCTGGTGCCGGGCTGGGTGAGGGGCTGATGTTGGGTCTGGGAGGTCCATCAGGGACAACCCACTGGCGTGACTAGGTCACGGTAAGTGTGACCAAGGCAAAAAGCCAGGACAGAAGCTGCTGAGGAGGCAGCAGACGGGAGCTGGCCCAGGCCCAGGTGGAGAACGCCCAGAAGGCCTGAGGTTTTTCCAGTTTTCTCTGATGACACAGCAAGGGAAGGGCCCAGCCAGGTCCGGTCAGTGATGCCAGGGAGATACCAGTGGATAGTGCCTGGGAAGGGAGGGGACAAGATGAGGTATCCACGGTGGTGGGAGCAGCAGCAGGGCAGGAACAGACCTTCACATGGAGAAGAGCAACATCTGTGGACCCCAGCGTCATGGAGCCTGGTCCTCAGAATCACACTGTGCTGTGGATGGGCTCCTCAGACCACTTCTCCCCCCCCCCCCGTCCCCCCCAGGAAGCTCAGCCTGGGTTGGGGTAGCCTCAGTCACCGAACGGCAAAGGGAGCAGGAGGGACTGGAACCCAAGAATTAGAGGGATGAGGGAAGATGCGAGATTTTGCTCCAGTGAGAGAGAACTTGCTACCAGAAAGTGAGAAGTGGGAAGGCAGATATACTTTTGCTGGAAGAATAAAGACACGCTTCTGACATTAGCACTTGAAATGCACATACTAATTTAATCCCACAACAGTCCAACAAGCTTAGTATTTCCTCTTCTCTCCATTTTTGCAAATGGAAAAATGGAGAAACAGAGAGGTTAAGAAACTTGCCCAAGGCCCACACACGTGGCAGGTGCCACCTTGGATCTGAACCCAAGCGGTCTGGCTCCAGACTCAGCTCTTAACCACTGAACTGTCTCACCGGTCCCGGGGATTCCTGGACTTGAATGAGTTTATCCCCACTCCCAGTTCTGACATGCTATGATTCTAAGATGTTATCCTAAGATTCGCAGATCCACTGTTTTGGGGAACTTGGAGACTGCAGTCCTCAGCCCCACCCCCCTTAAAAAAAGCCCTGATATCTAGGAGTTTGAGGATTGTGGATTACTGTGAGCTCCTCCCACTCTGGTCACTGTGGCCCTGGGACAGTCCTTAGGCCTCTGTCATCTGCCTGGGAGAGGACACTTCTGGGCCAGGAGGGAACTCAGCTGTATGGAGAGGAGAATTCTGCATGTTGCCCCTCCCCAGCAGGAAGGGGATCTGGGCTGTTGTGGGGGGGGGAGGTTCAAGGTGACACTGGGCAAGGAATTGCCCTGACTAGGGCATGCCCAGGAGTGCCCGTGCCTGTGCAGAGACCTGCAGCACCTCCTGTTTTAAGGGAGTTTCTGGGCGTGCTCAGTGGTGAAGCAGCATGGGGAGCCACAGCCTCTTCCCCTGCAGAATCCTCCTGGGCGGTTCCCAGAACAGCCTGGGCGCCCTCAGCGGAGTGGGGACTTTGACCTGTGCTGTCCAGTACAGTGGGCACAGGCCACCTGTCGCTATTTCCATTAATGACATACATAAGATTCTGCATTCAGGTTCCCAGTTCACGGGTTGGTGGCTCCTGGCTACCGTATTAGACAGCTCCATTCCCATCGCAGGAAGGTATGTTGGACAGCGCCCGCAGGCTTAGAGCACACAACTTAGTGTGATCAGTAAGGCGACCCGGGAAGGTCTAGGCAGGGGTAGAGCCAATCATTTCACTTCCCCGTCTTCCCCCTCCCGCCGGCCCAAGGGGGACCGGCTCAAATAGTGGCCATCTGATTTCTCTTGGAAGGAATTCCCAGTGTGGCTGCTCGCCCTTCAGCCCGTAGCTCATTTGAAACCAACTTGAGGTGGGGAGGGGCCGTGTGGGGAGGCACTGGTGGGCCTCCCAAGTGAGGTGAAGCCGAGGGGGCTCGGTTACACCACGGTGAGACCAAGTCAAAAGGCGCCCACAGGGACAATTGCTGCCTTTGTCCTCAGGAGGGGGACTGGGACTCCTGGGTGTTATCAAATCTGCTGGGATGAGGGGAGGGGAAGCCAAGGGGTGGGGAGGAAGGCAGGCGAGGGGCGGGGCAGGACTGGTCCTAGAGGGAAGGAGGGAGGAATGGGACATGGCCGGTGCGGAGGAAGTGGGCGGAGGAGGCTGCTGTCACTTTCCCTAATTCTGAACACTTGTGTGTTCTTTGTGCTGGTAATCCAGGTTCTCTTCTGTTCTGAGAAAGGACTCTTTGCCTGACAAAGGGGCTTCTTTTCATTGTCACCAGGCAGTGTGCATTTAAGATGTAAATAATAGTCACTGCTCACAGTGGTGAGCACTTGCTCTGTCCCAGCACTCTGTCTACATGGGTTAATCCGTTTCACTGGCCCAACAACCTTGGGGGTCCTTGTTAACTACGTTCTGCAGATGGGCCACTGAGATCCAGGCAGTGATTGAGCAGTGTCCCAGGCTCCTGAGCAGTCCCAGCTGCAGCAGAGTAAGGGCTCATTTGATCTTGGGGCCTCCCAAAGATATTGGGAAAGGGGGACAAGCCCTGGGCCAGTGGGACATGGGCAGTATGAGACCAGCACTCAGCTGCTCTGTGTGACCCTCTCAAGACCTGACACAACATGTGCCCACCCCATTCCAAGTGCTCTCAATAAATGATCTCATAGGGAAGGCCCTATTTTTGTTACTCCCATTTTACACATGAGGAAAACTGAGGCACAGAGCAGTTAAGTAGTGTATTGAGATTGCCCAGGTAGAAAACATCTGAGCAGGATTCCCTCCCAGCCATCCTGCCTCAGGCAACCCATGCTCTATGCGGCCTCTTCTTAGCCCTCAACAGCGCAATAGCGTGTGTGCGCGCGCGTGTGTATTTGGGAGAGGCCTGGAAGGATTGGTAGTATTTTGAAACAATAATGATTCTAACAAAAATATTTGTAAAACATTTTATAATTTATAAAACCTTCCTTTAACACTTTTATGACCTAGCCTCACAACTCTACTCCAAACGAGTGGCAAGTGGCAGTATAACTGTGTCCATTTTGCAGGCACGACATCTGAAGTTTTGGCTGGGTGCTACTCAGTCTGCTGGGAGGTGGCTCTGCGGGGACTGTTCTCCTGGGCTTTGAGAGCCCTGGGTGGAGGCAGGTGAGGGAGCACCTCGGCACGTCGAGCTCTTGACTCATGAGTAGATGCTGGGCTTGTGTTTCCTGTGGGGAGATGGAAATGCCATGGCTGTGGAAAGAGCTGCAATAAGAAACCTAACTTTGCACGTTGTTTGCCATATGACCTTGATTAGTCCCCCTCCTGCAAGCCTCAGTTTCCTCCTTGGGGAAAGGGCAATGACAATTTGTGCTTCTCAGAGCTGTTGTGCAGATTGAGTGCAGTGATGCTCAGGAAGTGCTGACCCCCATGCTGCCTTGTGTGATACGTGCTCAGGAAACAGCAGCTACTATTATGAATGTTGCTGTCATTATTGGTAAAGCCACGTGAGGTTTTAATCCCTAAGTTCTATTCCTAAAGTTCTTTCTAGGTCTAAAACTCCGTTTTCTTCATGTACCTGCCACATAGCGTGCTAGGAGGACTTGGGGAGGAGATGTCCAAGAGGTCATTGAGATTTTCATTTTACCGAACAGAGAGGGTCACAAGAGGACCAAGCCAGTGTGATCCCACGTTGGTTGTCCCCTCTCCAAGACAGGTGAGGCCCATCTGAGTCTCAGTCATGTCTGAGCAGCCACCTCCGGAGAGGGCCCTGCCCTTGTTCTTTGCAGCCCCATGCCACAGCTACCCAAGCACAGTTGCCCATAAAATCCAAGCCTGGCGTACCCAGCCGCACCCCTCCTGCTTCCTGTTGTCCCAAACCTCCTCCTGCTCTTCCTCCTACGAATGTGCTCCTGCCTTTGCCCCACCCTCCCAGTTCATCCCTGCCACTCAGTTCAGGAAATAACAGCTCTATCCGTCCAGTTGTCTAGGCCAAAAACCTTGGCTTTGTTCTTGACTTGGTCATCCATGTTGGTTCTACCTACCACATATATCCAGAGTCTTCCCCTTTCTAAGAACCTGCACTCCTGATCCCGTGGTCCAAGCCATCGTCATCTCACATTAGCACCCTGAAGTCTTTTCAAATGTAAATTAATCATCCTCCCTCCACCCATAATCTCACAATGGCTCCCAACTCACTCAGAGTAGAAACTGATGTCTTCACATGAAGGGCCAGTAAGGCTCTTCATGACTTATGACCCTCTGATCTCATTTCCTCTACTTCCCCTTTGCTCACTCTGTTCCACCTATTCTGTGCCACCTACACTGTTCTTCAAACACACTGGGTACATCTCTACCTCAGGGCCTTTGTACATGCTGTTCCCTTTGCATGGAGTGCTCACCCTCCAGATATTCGCCTTCTCAGCTCTTCAAGTCTTTGCTCAAATATCACCGTCTTAAGGAGGCCTTTCCTCACCACCCTATTTGAAATTGCCAGCCATCCCCATCTGCTTCAACACTTCCTGTCCCCTTCCATGTTTCCTTTTTCTGCATAGCACTAATGACCACCTGACAAAATATTCGTAGTTGGCCAAATGATCCCAGTTTGGCTGGAAAATTAGTGTTTACTGTAGGAAGACTCCTGTGGGAACAGCTCAGTCTCAGACAGAAGCTTTCTTCTTGCCCTTTAAACTCAGGAGTCTGCCTTCAATATTTGTTCCTATGGGCAAGCTTTAAATGTGGGTTTTATTTTTAAACACTTATGTAGCTCTTCTCTTACTCCAGGCACTATTATATGTACGATATATATATATATATATATATATATATATATATATATGTATAAACTCATAAAATTCTCATCAGAACCCATTTAAGTAAGTACTATTATTATCTCCCTGTTACAAAAGAGGACACTTTTGCACAGAGAGGGTCACTGACTCACCCAACGTCACATGGTGATATAGAGCCATGATCTTAATCAGACAGTCCTGCTCCAAAGTCTACACTTTTGCTGTATAGTTCCTCTCTTTTGGGCACTCATTCACTCACTCATTCATTAAATACTTATAACATATCTTCTTTGTGTCAGGTGAGAGATTTTAGAGACCACCAGATGACTAAAATACGGTCCCTGCCATCAGGGAGCTCACAGTGTAGTAGGAAACGCAGAACGCGTAAATAAGGGGGGGGAAATAAATTCATTTAGCAAACATTCACTGACATCTACTAAGTGTCAGCCCTGTTTTTTGTAGGCACTGGAAATCAGAGATAAATAAGAGACAAGGATAGACGGTCAAACCATCTGGGGACTGGTTTGGATGGGTGGATGGTGGGTGGATGGATGGATGGATGGATGGATGGATGGATGGATGAATATTTAGAAGGAAGGAAGGATAGATAGGTGATAGATAGATAGATGATAGATAGATGATAGATAGATAGATAGATAGATAGATAGATAGATAGATAGATAGATAGATGATAGATAGATGATAGATAGATAGATAGATAGATAGATAGATAGATAGATAGATGATAGTATTTATAAGAATGGTTGAATGAATTGTTATATAGATGCACAGATAGATGAAGGGGTGGAGAGATGGATGAATGGATAGTTATTTGGATGGATGGATGGTTGAATGGATGGGTGAAAAGCTGAGCTCACTGCTGGTAAGTTGGATGTTTTCCCAGTGAGATCACCAGACCAGCTGAAAGAAATGATGGAAATCCATGCACTCATTCATTCAATAAATGTTTATTAAGCACCAAAGTATGAGTCTGGGATTGTTTAAGGCTCTAGGATTAGATAGTACTTGCCTTTATGGAGCTGAAATTCCAGAGGGAAAACAGAGGACAAATAATCAAATATATCTACTGAGCGTAATAAATGCTATGATGAAAAATTAAATCAGGGTGAGGGGGCACAGATGACAGGAGGGGGGAATTTATATCAGGTGGTCAGGAAAAGTCTGGGAAGGTGACTTCTGAACAGGAAGTGAGGAAGTGAGCCGGCTGGGGAATAGCGGTTGAGATAGAGGGAACCCCAAATACAAGAGCCTGGAGCAAAGAGGCTCAGTGAGCAGAGTAAGAGAGGAGATGAGATGACAGGTGGGTGTGTTTGGGGTGGGAGGGAGTCAGGACTGGGGAGATAGAAAATTTTCTGGACCCTGAGAGGAGTGTGGGTTTGGTTGTGTCCTGGAAAGCCTATGGTGGACTTTGAACTTCAGCTGATTTGTGTTTGCAATGACACCACCCTCCCTGCTTCCCTCTTAGGGTTTCCCAGCCCTGTTCCCTCCTGGCATGTTCAACGCTGGGAGGCTGTCAGCATTTTAATTACAGCTCCCAGTGCTCAATGGTTTACAACTCAACCATAAAAGAGGCCCTGGGCAACAAGTGGCACCTCTGAGTGATTTACTTGCTCACCATTTCCATATTTAGTGCCATCTAATGCCTGTGGGCCAAGTTTTCTGAGAGAAAAAGAAGAAGGAATTTAGGGGGAGTTAGTTAAAAAAAAAGTTTTTTTAACACATATATCTATTTTTCTGTTGTTTCCTGAGATTATTTTCCACCCTTTAAAAAGTTACAGGATTCCAACTAATGGTGTATTCCATATTGTCCATTTCTTGTTATGCTGCCCTTTACTCTTGAAAGTACGTGTTTGCTTCCTGGCAGGAGAAAGCTGGTTTAAAGGACACCATGCACTGAGTGGGTGACTCAGGGGAAAAGGCATCAATTACCTAATATTTCACATATTCAGGGCTGGAGTTCAGGTCACTTGCTCCCATTCCCTCCGGAAACAGGGATCCCACCAACCTCCAGCCAACGCATCTGCAAGTTGTCTCATTTTTTAATGTGCACACGTATCACCTGGGAAATGTGTGAAAATTCACCTTCTGATTCTGTAGGTCTGGGATGGGGCCTGAGAATCTGCATTTCCAACAAGCTCCCAGGGGATGTCCTGGGACCACACTTTGAGCAGCGAGGATTTTGACCATCTTAGTCCCACAGAAATTTAATTTAATTTAAATTTAAAATTTTTGAATTTTTCTAGTGGCCACATCAAAAAGTTAAAAAAGGGTAACATTAAATTTAATAATATATTTTATTTAATCTAATATGTCCCAAATATTGTCATTTCAATATGTGATCAACATGAAACTACTGAGATATTTTAGGTTCTTTTGGGTTTTTTGTGTGTGTTTTTTGTAGTAAGTCTCAGATCTGACATTTGCTTTACATTCCAGCACGTCTCAGTTCAGATGAACCATAGTTCAAGCTGTCGTATGGCTGGTGGCTACTGTTTTAGATGGTGCAGATCTCAGCCTGGCTTGAATATCTCCGGTGACAGGGAGCTCACTCTCTTATGGGAGGTCCATTCCATCCCTGCAGGCTCTCACCTGGGAGTTGCCTCCTAGCACAACTAGGAAGAGTTTCATTTCCTGGGTCTCACGCAGGTTGGCACCCTCTGCAGAGAACAGTCCTGAAAAAATATGGAGGCTCCGACCTCTTGAAACCCTCTCCTCCAGCTCCCTCCTGTGAGATGGGCACTCACATACTTTGCCTCAATGAGCAGCCCTGAGGTGGTTTCTGTTATTGTTCTAAGTCCCAGTTTTCTTGTGGAAGAGCCAGACTCAGAGAGGTTAAGTGCTTTTTCAATGGTCACCCAGCTAAAAGCTGGCCCAGCTGGGACTCCAAGTCAGCATGTTGAAACGTCTTCTCCCCCTGTTGTGAAAGGCTCCATTTCTTTCAGCATGACCTGGTTTCAGAGGACCGCCCAGACCCATTCACCCTCAACCAGACACACAGGACCAGCCTGTGTGGTACTGACAGGGCCTCAGAGATGGCTAGGAGGGTGAGCATCAGGACCCATAGCACTCTTGGTGTCAGGGCCGGAACAAAAACCCAAGTCCCTCTGAGCTCTGGCTCTCAGATCAGCTGCAGCCCCTTGTAGCTTCAGAGCAGTAACAAATCGGTTATTCCTCAGCCCTGCCCACCCCCTCCACCCATGGGAGAGGCCCACACCACCTCAGCTGGAAACTGCCCTGGGATAGAGATAACCCAAGGTGTTTTCCCAGTTGCGTGGCTGGAAAAATCCTGACTTCATCAGGGACAGGAAAACAGCTATCTCAGTGGAGGTGTCCCTGTGCCCATGTCCTATGGGCTGGTTGTGGGACAGCATGGAATCTTGGGACAGGCCAGCCCGCCCTCTCAGACACCGACACAAAGGGAGCTCCTGTTCTGGGGTGGACTCTTCAAAGAGCATCACTGATACCTGGTCGCCCAGACAGGGCCTAGCTGGGGTCAGGCATTTCATCTGGGTGTGGCCAGAGTCACAGAGGGTTTTCTGCCAACATGACCTGGCTCCTGGGTCCTTCCTCTATGCTCTTCACCATCCCCTTCTGTCCCAAATCCCTTTCCTGGGGGCTTCAGCCTTGGTCTTCTGTGGACTAAGTCAAGGCCTCTTCTGTAAGCCCCTGCGGTGAAGGAAATGGCTGCTGAGCCAAGGTGAATTCATGCATTCGTCCATTCACTCACTTAGTCAGTCACTCTTTCAAATGCTTGCTGAACATCTTCTCTGAGACCGGCCTCTTCTCGATGCCTCCTGAACAAGACAGAGGAGAGAGATGCATTTCTGGGGGTGGCATTTAGGCAGGGAGGGGAGAGGCAAGCAAGCCATCCTCAGATGCCCTGAGTACTCAGGGCTGTAAATCAGTGTGACAGGAGGGAGAATTGGTGGGGGCACCATGGAGAGGGGTGCCATTGAGGGTTGCTTTCAGGTGCAGTGGTGTCACATGCAGAGGAAAGAGCAGCCCTAGAGGCAGACATGGGCATGGTCTGGGTCAGAAAGAGCTGTCATTAGTGACCACAGAGGGGCTTCAGATTTGTGCAGCCATCTCCACAACCAATTTGAGAACTTTTCATCACCCCAAAAGAAATTACATACCGATTAGCATCACTCCCCACTCCCCTTTTGCCCCAGCCGCAGGGAACCACTAATCTGCTTCCTGCCTCTATGGATTTGCCACGTCCAGACATTTCATATAAGTGGAATCCTACAACTTGTGATTGTTCGTGACTGGTTTCTGTCACTCAGCGTAGTGTTTTCAGGGCTCATCCGTGTTGTAGAGTGTGCCAATACTTCATTCCCTTTCATGGCTGATCAATATTCCATTGTCCGAACGTGCCACAGTTTGTTTATTCATTCATCCATTGATGGACATTTGGGCTGTTTCACTTTTTAGCTGTTGTGACTAGTGCTGCTGTGAACATTCATGTCCAGGTTTTGTGTGGACGCGTGTTTCTGGTCTGACTGTTGCACCATCCGGTGGGTAGGTACCCTATGTCTTTAAAGTCCACCATCTTCAGGGTGCCGCTGAGAGAGCCCAGGCCTCTGGGTCAAGAGGGAGGGAGGGTCGGGCCAGATGAGGGCCCTGGCCTGTGGGCAGCAGGGACCAGCTTTGCCTAGTCCTCTGGCTCTGCAGTGCCACAGGGCTGGCCAAGGTCATGCAGGTCAGGAGCTGTGGACGCCGGCTCAGCCCTCATAGGCTGGCCAGTCTGTAGCTGATTTGTTACCAAAGCAGGCCTTTCCCTGGAAAATGGCCAAGTGATCCCTTGGCTTCTGCTGCTTCCGTGCTCTTCATCTGCAGTTCCACCTGGCCCAGCCTCTATCTTACATCTTTCTGTCCTTGCTCAAGCCTCTGGTCTGTCCTCCACGTGGCTGCCTGAGGGAGTTTCTCACATGCCAAGCACCCTTCTGGCCCATCCTGAGGCCCGGCCGGCCCTCCAGCCTCACCCACTGGCTTCCTTCCCATCTGTTGACTGTTACCTGCTCCATCTGCATTGGGCCTCTACTCATGCTCTTCTCTTGGCACAGCCTGCTCTTTCCACCTGTTTTGTCTCGCCAAGCCCTCCTAAATGCCCTGTTCTCAGCTCAGGGGGCTATTTCCTCACTTCCTCATTCTTGTTGATCCCACTGTTGCTGCTCTCAGTCATTCATTCAGCAAGTATTTTCTGAGTGCAAACTATGTTCCAGGTACCAGTCTGGGTGCTGGGAACACGGCAGGGAGCCGATAGGCCGACTGCCTGCCCTTGGGCAGTTTACATTCCAGTGGGAGACAAGAGAAGCCAAACAAGGAAAATGTGTACTACGAGTATGTCAGATATTGGTATCTGTGAAGGAGCAAAATGAACCAGGGAAGGGGTCAAAAAAACATGTCCGTGGAAAGGTGAGATTTGAGCAAAACCCCAATGAAATGGGGGTGGGAGCCATATAGAGAGTGGGGAAGAATGTTCCAGGCAGAGGGACAGCCAGTGCAAATGCCCTGAGGCAGAAGCATGCCTGGTGTGTTAGAGGAACAGAAGGAACAATTGCCACTGGAGTGGAGGAAACAGAGGCGTAGGAGGTGAGGTCAAAGTGGCAGCAGAGAATGACTCGGGGTAGATGGAAAGAAGACAGTGCTGTGACCCCTGTACCCGACCTCCAGCTGCAGACGTGACACCCTCTCAGTTGCTGCACTGGGACAGTTCAGGGCAAATCCCAGACCTCATATTATTTACCTACAAATTGTTGTGTATACATCTCTAATCAATAAGGATTTTTAAAAAACATAACAATAGTCCGTTATTACTCAGAACAACATGAACAATTCTTCAGTGCCATATAATACCTCGTCTCAGATTCCTCCATTGTCTTAAAAACACTTCCCAACCCGCTTGTGGAAGGGGAACCACTGTGAGCACAGGAGAGGCAGGTCTGCACTGTTGGTAGGATTTGGTGTCGGCCTCATGCTCATATGACGTTTGGGTGCACACCCGCCTTTCCCTCCAGAGCATAAGCTTCTAGAAAGCAGGGGACTTGCCTCTTTTTGCCTACCTGGCCACCAACCTCAGGGCCTAGCCCAGGGCAGGGATTAAATTAACATATGGTAGAAAGATGAATTGGTGAGTGTGTGATGAAAAATGAATGAATGAACGAGCAAATGAATGCCAAGGCCAATTCACTGATGCTCTAGAAGTTGGGAGAAGCGTGGGTTTGTTAGCTCTAGCTGCAGCCTGCCAGCCTCCCTGCCCCTCATGCTACCGTTTGGGTCACATGACTGCCTCGCTCTAGGCTGCAGGCCACTTTCCACACCTCAACCCCATCTCTAGGCTGGACCTCATCAGAGGCAGCCCCTGCCCCTTAGTCAACCCAGCTCCCTCCAGGGGAGTCAGTTCATGAGAGGGAGGCGCTGGCACGTGTTTGGGAGACAGGCCGGAGTCGGCAGGCTGCACCCTGAGCAGCCACTGGAGCTCATCTGTTCTACTTCTAAAATGGGCTTTGTACTTTACGTGCCTACGACAGCCCCCTAAAAGGGCTGTGTCAGCCCCAGCTTACAGGTGAGCAAAGCTGCGGCCTGGCCCAGGGCCCATGGCTAGCAAGCTCTGTGGGACCCAGCTGTTGGCCTCCCCTGCCTGGGCTCCCCGCATGTTTGAGGACACGTGTATGACTGCGAGCTCGTGTGTGTGTGTGTGTGTGTGTGTGTGTGTGTGTGTGTGTGCGCATGTGTGAGCATAGGAGGGTGTGACTGTGAATGAAGGGCTGTCTGAGCATGTGTCATGCAGGAGCGAATGGTGTGCAGTGGAAGCACACACGTGTGTGTGAGCACATGGGGGAGGGGGAACATGTGCAGGGGTTTGTGTATGGGCATGTGCGTCATGTGTGTGACTATGAAGGAGGGAGCGGGTGTGAGCACACATGTGACAGAGTGTGTGGACAAGTGTGGGGCTCATGCATATGGGGGGACGTGTGTATAGCACATGGGGGTGTGTTTGGGCATGTGTGTGACTATGTGAAGGGCATATGGATGTACTGAGGGGAAGTGGGAACCTAGAAAGAGACAAGTCTGGAAGTGAGGGAGTACCCGGCCTCCAGAGCCAGGCAATGAACTCTGGGCTCTCACCCCAGGACAACGGGGTGTCACCGACGGTGTCTGAGCAGCTGTAACCTGGCCGACACTGAATTTCAGAGGCCCCCATCGAGACCAGGAACTTCCTCTCCAGTTTGGGTGGACGCTGCTCTTCCTGAGGCCCTGGCCATCAAGGCTACCCCAGTGGCATTCTGGTGGCCCTGTTCTATGGAACGCAACGTTCCCCCTGCCAGCCCCCCTGCCCCGAGGCAACAGGAATATTTTCTTGAAGTCAGTGCATCCAGTATGACTTAAAGAATGTGACCAAGGAGAAAATACTCCAAATGTTTACAAAGAAAAAAAGCTGTCTTTCCCACTCTTTCATCTGAGTTGCCCAGAGGAATACAGCTGCAGCTGAGTGAAATGCAGCTTTCTGCTCATGATGGATTGACAAGCAGGAGGAGGGCGGCTGGAGGAGGAGGGCAGGTAGAGCAGCAGGAGGAGGAGGGAGAGCAACAGGAGCAGCAGAGGCCGTGTAGGCTCTGGGCTTGCAGCCTGTCGCCTCCCTCCCCGGATGTGTTCACACCTGGGCAGGAGCCACGAAGGGCTCTGGGGAGATACAGCTGTAAGGACGTGGGGGACAGAAGTTGGGCTGAAACAGCAGCAGCAGAGGCTTCAGCTGGTCCCATCAGAAGCTCTGGGGCTGGGAGGGACCTTTAGAGTTGCTAAGGCAGGGAGACCCTGTGAAGGCAGGAAGACCAAGTCTTTGCAACCAGCATCAGCCAGTCGCTGGCTGGGGCTGCCGTAAGGAGGCGGCTCCCATGATGACAGGGCTATTCCTCGGAGGAGCTGGGCCAAAGCATCAGCAGCCACACGCCAGGCAGCGGGCGCGAGCGCTGGTCCTGGTGAAGGACCTGGTGAGCACGGCCATGCCCAGTACATAAAGCCACCCGAGAACCGTGGCCTGAGGGGCCATCCCAGCCCCCCACCTTCCATGTGTTCAGCTGCATCCCAAGCTCTAGCCAGGCTGCCTTGCTTTGAACACCAGCTCCAACACTTCCTAACAGTGATGCCCTTAGTGCTTTAGCTTCCTCATCTGTAAAATAGGAATGATAGTCATAAATCTGCCTCATGGGATTTCTGGGCCAAGTCAGTGAGTTGCTTTATGTCAAGTACCTGAACAACAGCTGATGCAGCCAGCAGCTTGTATTGGGGTTGGGCTTGGTTCCTGCCCTCACGGGGCTCACAGCCTGGAGAGAGGGGCAGGTGGACAAATGGGAAGTTATGACAGAGCAGCTTGGGCCCGAAGCCAGAGTGGGGTGCTGCTCTGAGAATTTGTCCCTGCTCTTCTCCAAGACCAACCCAAGCATTTCACACAGCCCATAAAGAATTTAGCAGCCATAACAGCCCAGCTGAATTTCCCAAGAGCCTCCCTGGCCCCGCACTGTGCCTTGAGTCATTCAGTCCTGACACTGCCACCACTGGGTGACAAAACGGAGGCTCGCGGAGGAGGTGTAATCGACCCCGTGTCCCAGCCAGGGTCTGGCAGACGGCACAGTCGGATAACAGAAAAAAATGTAACGAAGGGATTGCTGACAGCAGTGTGTGTGGGTGGTGGCAAGGGACTCCTTCTGTCACCTGGAAGCAAACGCATCTTCAGCAGTTTGCTTCTTGCTGTACAGCAGGAGCAAGTGTTCCGCAGACGGAGCAGTGTGTCACATCACAGGCCCCCTACCTGTGTGACTTTTCCTGCTTTCCTTCCGTGAGAGCTGGGATGAGCCAGCACAGTCTGGGAGGGCCGGGGCCGGGGAGCAGGGTTATGGGGTAGAGAGCAACCTGCGGGAGGATCCCTTGGCAGGAGCCACGGTTGTAGGTGAGGGACGTGGTAGCAGCCGCCATGTGGCCCTGCAGAGAGGGAGTCTGGGCATGATGTCTTAGTCTGTCTCTCGGCCAGCCCTCCCGTCTCCTGCGGGGTTTTCCTGCTGGCTGGGCCTGGCTGGAGGCCTGAGGGCAGGGAGTCCATGGGTGGAGTGTACATAGGTGGCCTCCAGGGACAGGGAAGGGGCCCACAGAGACTGCCCAGCACCCCGGATCTCACGGAGCCACCGTGACTGCAGTAGGGCTCCTGTCTTGTTGGGCCCATGAGGTTCCCAGCACAGGAAGTGGCCCGTGTGCGGCACATGGGCAGTAAGGGGGACAGGTGCTGCAGAGATGAGAGACAGGTATAGCTGAGGCCTGGAGACCTGGGAGAAGCAGCCAGCCAGACTTGGTGACCATCCTCCAGTCTCAAGTTCCCTCGGGTCTGACCTAGGTAGGGCCTTCTGTAGGAACCAGATGTCAGCCTAGGACGAGGAAGACGCCATGCCCAGAAGATCTGCCACCTGCTTTCTGTGCCTCTCCTTGTCTGCTGCCCAGCATTCCCAGGTGATCCATCTGACTCAGGGTTTATTCTGAGGTGGTTCAGGAACCAGGTGCTGAGGAGAGGGTGTCTGGAGAAAGCACCCCTGCTGACATGCTTGGGAGAGGAGGCTGCAGGGACCCAGAGCAGATGGTCTGGGAGAAGATGGTGATGGCCACCTTAGGGCCTTCTGAGCCAGGAAGCAGCAGCTTCAGGAGCTGGGCTGGGTGTTCACAACAGGATGGGTTTCTGGGACGAGTCGGCCTGGAGCTGGGAAGGAAGATGAAAGGCCAGAACTTCTTTAGCAGGGTTCACTCGACACTCAATGACCTCTGGGGAAAATGGGCGTTTCCTCATGTCTTTGCTGCCACTGCGCCACCCTGAAATTGATTCCTACCTGGGGGACATGTGGGAGAATGTAGCAGACTTTAGCCTAGCTGCTCCTTTCCTCACCCTTACCCTCCTTATCCGTCTGTGTCCCTATCTTCTCTCTTCGAGATTCCCCTCTGGCCCCTTCATTGTACAGGAGGGGGAAACTGAGACCCAGAGAAAGAAAGGGACTTGCCTGCAGCCACGTAGCCGTGGGGAGGCAGAACCAGGGCCTCCCGCAGGTTGCTCTTCTACCCCATAACCCTGCTCCCTGGCCCCGGCCCTCCCAGACTGTGCTGGCTCATCCCAGCTCTCACTGAAGGAAAGCAGGAAAAGTCACACAGGTAGGGGGCCTGTGATGTGACACACTGCTCCGTCTGCGGAACACTTGCTCCTGCTGTACAGCAAGAAGCAAACTGCTGAAGATGCGTTTGCTTCCAGGTGACAAAATACCTTCTACGGATGGCTTTATTGGTAGGAGTTTGCTTTTTCTTGCAAAATGGAAGTATGGATGTAGTTTCTTCCAGGGGCTCAGCAATCTCTTCAAGGGCCCAGGCTGTTTCCATCCTTCCAGTCTGCCATTGTCACCTTTTTAGCTCCTGGGTCTCTTGCTTTTTGGTCATAAGATGGCTGCCTAAGCTCCAGGAATCGTATCTCACACCACAATTTCCAAAGATAAAAAAACGAGAAGTCACTCTCTCAGGTCTCTCTTCATCAGGCAGTGCCTCATGTTTTCAGCCTCCATGGTCAGAGGCAGGTAGGCTGTGACGGGAAAATGGAGATCTCTGTCCCCTTTGGCCACTTCTGTCATCACCCATCTAGTGGCCAGAGGTAGGATTTGAACCAGGTTCTCGGGCTCCCTGGCCCTGATGCTGAGCTTGTCCACTGCTTCAGGCTGCTTTTCATCACAATCTGCTGCTATTTCAAGACTGATTCGGATTGTCTGGATCACTGCTCATCACCTGGGGTGCAAATGGTCCAGAACTGACCCCTCCCTGCAGAGGAGCCAGGTGGCCAACGGCAGAAAGGACCAAAGGGAAGGAAGCATCATGCCCAGCTAACCCAGAGCCTCAGTGTCCAGCCCTCAAAGTCCTGGCCTCCCCAAGGCCCTCAGGCAAACCAGTTCTCAGCTCCCAAGTCTGCTCCGCGCTGTGACGTAAAGCCCATGAACTAAGCACTGGCTATTGGCTTTACAAAAGGCATCTCCACTGCACAGGCGAAAGAAGCCCAGTGCTAATTAGGGTGTTCTAAGCTGCATGGGGCAGAAAGCCCACCCAAGCTGACTGGAAAACAAAGGGAATTCATTAGAACTGAATAGTCTTGGGGTAATAAAATCAGATCTGGTTTGATCCATGGTACAAATGATATTCCTAGGAACCCACTACACACGCCCCTGACCCCCCCCGCCCCGCCCCCAGCTCTGCTTCCTTAGTGACCTGCATTCTCAGACCCACGTGGTTGCAAGATGCCTGTCCACAGCTGTGGTCCCTGCAATCTCTCCTCATCGTACCTGGAGAGAAAGAACCAACAGTTCTTATCTACTAGTCCTACCATGTCCCCAGGACTCTAATAGGCCCTGACTGGCCTGAGTCACCAGGCTGTCCTTAGCAGCGACCAGTGGGAGCTGAGAGAGATGACGGGCAGGATCTTGGAGTGATGACCAGTGTGAGAACTGGGAGTGGTGGCAGGTGGGGCTGCTTTAGTTTCGGTGGCTCGGGAAAGCCTCAAGGAAGAGTCGTGTTTGCAGAGTTCCAAAGGCCACGCTGGGCTTTCTGTAAAACAAGGCACAAGGAAGGGCATCCAGAGCAGGATAGATGGGGCTGGGGGAGTCCTGCTGGGGTTGGTTTGGGCAGGGACAGGACTGGACGGCTCTGGGCAGAGGTGGCATTTGCGGAGGCCCTTGGAAGGTAGGACTGGGCCAGGCCATGCAGGGATGAATGGAGCCATATTCCTGGAGGAAGGCATGGCAGGAATGACCAGTCCCCATGAGGTGGGAAAACCCTGGACTATGTTGGGGACATCAGGTTCTTCCTGGGGGCTG
Organism: Rhinolophus hipposideros; assembly: GCF_964194185.1. Taxonomy (NCBI): domain Eukaryota; kingdom Metazoa; phylum Chordata; class Mammalia; order Chiroptera; family Rhinolophidae; genus Rhinolophus; species Rhinolophus hipposideros. Next base: position 1,468,137 of record NC_138048.1, on the reverse strand, counting down.
CAGCGTGGGAGGGGAGGTGACAGGGCACAGTGGAGTTCAATGCTGGGAAACAGCTTTTGGTTTTTAAAACTTAGATGTCCTTCAGAACGCTGTGGAGGGTGACAGAAACTCCCAGTCACAGGAACACCAGGTGGCATGGACCACAGGGGAGGTCACTATGTGACCCCTGTCCCTCAGAACACTTTCCTCCTCCAGGAGGTTCACCGTCTGGACCCTCTGGGCAGCCTGAGAGTCTGGGAGGCACCGTCAATAACACCTATGTTGTGTTACAGATCAAGGAATTTTCTCGAGCCACGTTCCCCCAGTGCCCCTCCCAGACCTAAGAACCCCACCCTGGGTAATTCTGGGCTCTGGGCAGCACCTGGTACATTGTTGGCACTTCCTGGGGGACCTGTCAGAAGGAGATTGATTTTCTCCCTCCAGCAGTGTGGAAAATCCTTCCTGCTGATCCAAACAGGTTTGGGGCTGGGCTGGGGGACAGAGAAGCAGGCTGAGAACAGCCACCCCCACCCAGTGCAGGAATCCCCATTGCAGACCCCAACTGTTTCTCTCACACACTCTCCGGACAGAGATCTCTGCAGCCCCCCGGCCCCCTCCAGCTCTGGTTGGCTTGGGGGGGAGGGCTGGCCCCTCGATGAACTGGTATCTGCTGCCCTGTGAGTACTCCTGCAGCTGGGTTCCAGTCCTGCCCTCTGGACACAAAGTCCCTCCTCTACTCCTTCCCCTCCCCTGGGATAGGCCTAGGGCAGTAACCAGGGCAGAAACTGCCTTCTCTATGGCAGTTTCGGCTACGGCTCCTTCAGTCTTCATCCCCGTCTTCTGCACATGTTCTGTTTCTGTCCATCTGCTGGGGTATAACCCAGTTCTAAAAAATCACATCTCCTCCCTCATTGTGGGCACTAGACCTCAGTTAATATGGTCTCAGATGGTTGACTTTTTGGCAGCCTCTTAGTTCATATTGAACTTGTGGTCATGTAAAGCTGTCGTTCTTTCTCAGTCTCTCCCATCTTGTGCTTTTGCAATCAGTTTTTTAAAAAATTGTAGGTGTTCACCTCACTTCTGGCTGGTTTCAACTACATGTTTTAATCTGTGGAATTGACTGAATCCTGACTGGGACTTAACTCATATTATCCCCTGTGGGTACCCAAGCTGACTGGAGCCAGATTTCCATGGTACCAACACACGCTTCTGCTCCCCAGATGTCATTCTTCTTGGCCACTCACTGTATTTGAAATGTCCACATTATACCAACAACACACCCTCTTTCCCAAGCCTAGTCCTGCTACCTGTTCCTTGTCTCCGTGCATAGCCTCTGCAGCCATCAAAGGCCTGTGAGTCACCTGGGCCCCCGCAACCCACCACCCCTCATTCACCACCAAGTATTGCTGATGTTGCTCCTCCTCTCCCCTCCACTGCCACCATCTTTGTCAGAACCACCACCGTCTTGGCCTGGATGGTGGGGATACCTCCCTGCCAGATCCCTATCCGACTTTCTCTAACCTAGCCACTCTAGCTGCCACTCCATCTGGAATGATTTTCAAAGTTGTCTGTCGGACCTCATCGCTTCCTTGCACGAAAACCCCTCCGTAGCACCCCTGGGCTTATGGAGAATCCAGATGCTTCCTACCCTGAGCAGCCAGCCCCACCGCCTCCCACCTCCACGTCCCTCTCACTCTGCCCAGCCACGCCTGTGCCATCCCACTACATCTGGCCGGTCCTAACTTAGCCTTCCTGTTTATCTAGCTGCCAGCTTGCCTTCTCGGAGGGGGCTGGGGCTGCCTAGAGCTGCACAAGAGCAGCTCCTCCTGAGTCACGTTTTCTTTGCCCTCTGGTCCACTCCTTCGCAGCACTCACCGATTTATAATTACATTTGGAGGTTATCAATGCCATGGCTTGGGTCTACAGGCTCAGAGAAGGCAAGGATAGTATCTGCTTGTGTCGTGTTCCTCCCAGGGCCTCCAAAACAGGGGTGACGCCAAACAGCACACAGTAAGTGCTCAATGCAAACGAGAGAGCAAGTGAAAGAATGTTCCACACAAGAACAAACACACGCTCGGTCCTTTTTTCACCTTGCACCTTTTCCACGCCAGGCGAGTATTGCCAGAGGCTGGGGAGATGGAGATGCATGTCCTGGCCCTGGCCTTTTAGGGGTGTCCCAGGTGGGGTTCAGCGGCAGAGGCTGAGATGGAGTTCCAGGTCCAAGCTGCTTATTAGGGATCAGTGAAAGGAAAGGGTAGGAGAGGGCTGGGCAGCAGTGGAGCTGTGACACTGGCCGGCGACGCTTCAGTGGGGTCTCCAGGGCAGGTACTGCACACCACAGTGGCCACAGCTTGAGACCCCCTGCCTCTCTCTGTCCCTCGCTGCAAACCACCAGAAAAGGCTGCAGTTCTCTGCAGCTGAGACAGACTCTGAAGGATGTGATTGACATCTGGACAATGTATACTGATCTCACTCCTGGTCCATGCTGTGCTTCAGCTGGCTCCCATGGGCTTACAAGACCCAGTGTTAGATATTCAGGGATTGCTAATACATTAGTAGCTTAAAATTGGCCATGGTGGTAGCATTTATCCCACACTACAAAACAGGGCTTTTGCGGCAGGGGGCAGAGCTCAATTTTAAACATACCACTACGTGTAGCTATGAAGCAGGACCGCCGTTTAAGGGAGACCTGGGTAGTATATCTCCATGTTCACCACAGAGCTGCTGGCCTGATGGGGAATGCTGACCGGTAGACAGTCATCACAGGGCCAAGGCAACAAGTACTCAAAAGCCCAGGACAGCTATAGAAGCCATTGATGGAGTCACTGACTGCCCTGGCAATCACGGAAGGCTTTGTGGAGGAGGTGGCTTTTTTTCTGCCATGGTAGAATATTTAAAAGGTACAAAAGGCAATCCCATGAAAAGTAAGGCTCTTATCTACCCGGTCATCCTGTCCACTCCAGGTGCCTGCCCCAGAGGCAGCCACTCTCACCAACTTCTCACCTATTTTCCAAAGATTTATGAACACACATGCACAAATCTTTTCTTCCTCACACAAAGGAGCTCGTGCTCTGCATACTTGCTCTGCATCTTGCTTTCTTCTCTTAACCATGTACCTTGTAGATCGGCCCTCATTAGTAAGTACAGGCTGCCTCGTTCTCTCTACCAGCTGTAAGACATTCCACTTTATAAATGCACTACATTTGCATAACCAGTCCCTATTGGTGGAGCTTTAAAACCTTTTGGCCTTTTTTTTTCACTTTTGTTATCTTTTTGTATGTATTATTACAATTTTAATACAGCTTTTTCTTTTCATATATACATACATGTATATATATATATATATATATATATATATATATATATATATTAGTTTCAGGTGTGCAAAACAATGTACTAGTTAGACATTTACACCCTCACAAAGTGAAACCCCCACACCCCCAACCTACTACCCCTCTGACATCCTATATGTAGCTGTTACAATTCCATTGACTCTATTCCTTCTGCTGTACTCCATGTACTTTAGATATCTCAGGTACTTCCTCTGGGAAGCTCTTTGTCATTTCGCACATGCATGAGCCTCCCCGGAGGGCACATATTCAGTAGTGGAATTGTTGGGCCAGCATCTGTGACAGCAGTAAAGATTGGCCTTCCAGATAAGGAACAGCAGGTGCAGAACCAAGCGTGGCACAGGACTGGGAGTCTCCAGGATAGGGTTACTGCTGGGCTCTCCCACAGAGGAGTGCGGTGTAGCTGTGGGGGTTGTGTTCAATGCAACGGACACACTCAGACTGGGAAATTAAGAGGAGTTTTAAAAGAGTGCTGTCTAACAACTTATGAATGGGTGGATAGACTGTGACATATCCATACAATGGACCATTATTTAGCCATGAAAAGGAATGTAGCCCTGATACATGCTACAACATGGACGAGCTGGGAACACAATACATCGAGTAAAGGAAACTAGATACACAAAGATACACATATTGTGTTTCCCTGAAAATAAGACCTAGCCGGACAATCAGCTCTAATGTGTCTTTTGGAGCAAAAATTAATGTAAGACCCGGTATTATATTATATATTATATTATATTATGTTATATTATATTATATTATTACATTATATTATTAGACTTGGTCTTATGTTATAGTAAAATAAGACCGGGTCTTATATTAATTTTTGCTCCAAAATTAGAGCTGGTTGTCTGGCTAGGTCTTATTTTTGGGGAAACATAGTAAATATTGTATAATTCCATTTATACGAAATGTCTAGAATAGATGAATAAATAAAGACAGAAGGTAGATTAGTGGTTGCCTGGGACTGATGGGGAGGGAGAAATGGGGACTGACTACTAATGGGTATGGAGTTTCTTCTACGGGGATGAAAATGTTCTAAAATTAGATGGTGGTGATGGTCACACAACTCTGAATATACTGAAAACCATTGAATTGTGTACTTGAAGACAGTGAATTGTATGGTATGTGATTTATATTGCAAGAAAGGTGTTTTAAAAGAGAGATTGCTAATAAAACAAAGGACAAAGTTAAAGGAACAGAAAGGGATGGTGCAGGACCCAGGGCTACAGCAGTGAGGGGCCGTCATTCCTGAGGCCTAAAGGCCCAAGAGGCTGGACTGCCAGAATCCTGGGGGACAGTACTGAGAGGACTGGCTAGCAGGAGATGTGACCTTTGGTGGGGACACACCATTGTGTGGTGCCAGCAGGAGGAGTAACTCCAGGACTTTTCTCCTGCCTCTCAGCTCTCTCCAGTGCCTTCTGCTGGCCAGACCCACCTGGATCTCATATGTATGGCTGTATTCAAATCACCCCACAATCCATATGGCCTGGGCCCGATCAACCACCAGTAAATGGCCAGGGTCCTAGAACAAGCAAGCACATTGCTACAGCCCTGCAGTGTAGCCTCCTGGGGCTTGGAGCAGGAGGCAGAAGTGTGGGAGTGGTCTGGAGAGATGTATGGAGGACACCCTGCACACGCTATGACTTTAAGTCCCTTCCTTTCTCTGCGCCTCAGTTTCCTCACCTGTGAAATGGGATGTATAGGAAAATCCTGTTCTGTCAGCGCTCTGAAAACACTTTGTATAGTTTAAAGAGGAGCATGAATACAAGGCTAAGATTCTCAGAGAGAGTCAAAAGCAGACTTAGAAATCATCTAGTTCAAACTCTTGTGTTCAAAATGGGGAAACTGAGGCCCAGGGAAGGCACCCAGACAATCAGCTGCAGAGACAGCCAAGTCTCAACCCCAGAGACAGTCCCTACATACAGCTTCTCCCCAAATCTTTTCTCTAACAGACTTTGTTTTTCAGAGCAGTTTTAGGTTCATAGCAAAATTGAGCAGAAAGCACAGAGAGTTCCCACATACCCCATTATGCCACATACACACAACCTCCCTGCCCAAAAGTGGTACATTTGTTATAACCAACATGAGATCCTTTTAGAATCATCAGTCCTGCTCCTGCTTCACTGGCCTTCCTGTCGCTCCCCATAAAATCTCATCTCCTAGCCTAAGGAGACAGGCCAACAAATGTCATGTGTGGCCTAGACATGGTCCTGGAGCAGAAGAAAGACATTAGGTATAAACCAAGAAAATCTGCATAAAGTATAGACTTCGGTTACTAATGCCATATTGATATTAACTCATTAATTTTAGCACTTACCATACTAATGTAAGATGCTTAGTCATGGGGAACTGGATGCAGCGTGATGGGAACTCGCTGCACTATTGTCACAATTTTTCTGTAAATATAAAAATGTTTTAAAAAATAAAGTCCATTTAAAAAAAAACTAAATAAGAAAAAATATCGCACTCCCTCAGCCTGGTCCATGGAGCCTGTGGGGTGGGACCCCCTCCCCGTGCCACCCCAGCACCGGTACCTGTTGCCCCAGCCACCACGCTCTAGCCTCACGGGCTTGGCCTGCTGTTCCTCGAATGGAAATGAAACGAGAGATTTGTGCTGCCGCATGCTGGCCTCCTCTTGAATTCTGCCCTCTGCTCGAGTATCATCTCCTCAGAGAGCTTGTCCTCTGCCATCAAGGTCATGTAGCCTCCCCCACCCCCTCCCTCACTCTTCAGCTCCTAATCCTGTCCTACTTTCTTTTTCTCTCTTGGTTTACTACTTGAACTAGTTACTTGTTCTCTGCCCCGTAGAATGAATGTGCTCTTTATAAGGGCGGCAGCTCTGTTCTCCTTTTCTTTGCTGAGTACCCAGTCCTTGCATGTTGCCAGCACATAGTAAATGCTCACTTCGTCCCCTCAGTTCCTGTGAAGGCCAGTCCCCAGGCCTGCACTGACTGACCAGCAGCGACAGGGGGCAGTGATCGGGGTCTGTGGGTGGAGCTGGAGGTGAGAAGGGACCACAGCCCCCTCATCCTGTCACTGGAGGCCCTCGGTGGTTTTCAGACCCCAGGTGAGAGGCGGAAGGGGAACTGCACGTGCTCAGGGCCTGCTAGGACCAGACACCAGGCTCTGGGCCTTAGGGATCTATTTCCTCATTTCTTCCTTTTGCACTGAGGTACCTCTGCAACCCAGGATGGTAAAATGGCAGCCCTCAAGCAGTCTTCTGTCACTGGTCTTTAAGCTGGGACCCCACACTGCAGAGAGGGACATACGATATTGATGTTGATCCATGCCAGCTGTTCCAAGCCCTCTCCTCCCCTTCATGGCCCCTCTCCAGGTCCTCCCAACCTCCCCTCCATCCTCAATGTAGGGTCAGGGTGGTAGGTGGGGCCTGGGCATACCGCTTGTGGAATAATTTAAATGCACCCTGTTGATGAATTTACCTTTGGGCATTTCCTGAGAGTATCTGCTGTGTGCCAGGAACTGGGAAGGTACATGGAGTTATGTCATTTAGAGCCTGCAAACCTTCCAACTGCCTAATACTGAATGACAATCTGGACTCCTCAAGCTTAAAGGAAACCCTGGAAGTCCCTCCGGGCAGCTCAGAAGCTGGTAGCCAGCCTGGCCTCGTGGGTGGGAACAGTGTGAGTCCTGCACACACTTCTTCTGCTGTTGTCCCCTGCCTCAGGCAGAAAGCGTGGTGATTAACGGGATGCCCCTCTGGGTGATCAGTCCTGGCCAGGAGGGCTGTGACCGTGTTTCGCCGAAAATAAGACCTACCCAGACCATCAGCTCTACTGCGTCTTTTGGAGCAAAAATTAATATAAGACCCGGTCTTATTTTACTATAAGACTGGGTATGATATAATATAACATAATAATATATTATAATATGATATAATATAATATAATATAACATAACATAACATAACATAACATAACATAACATAACATAACACCGGGTCTTATATTAATTTTTGCTCCATAAAACGCATTAGAGCTGATTGCCTGGTTTACAGGCAGCTTGATGTAGGTAGACATAAAGTGATCACTGACACTCACAAAATGCAGAGTTGGCAGGGTTAACGGGCTGGTGTCATGTGATTAGGGCCCACACAAACACTGCCACGGCCTCAGGCCATGGGAGACCACAGAGGAAGAGGGGGCAGTGTGCAGGAGGCGGCAGCAGGAGTGGCAGCCGCCCCTACCCGACCCAGGAGCCTGGCCTGCGGCACTGGGGTTCATTCCCAGGGTCCACCACACCGGAAACATTTGGTGTTACATGCTTGCAAATACAACCCATGGATTTCTCTAAACTTTCTGGGGACTTTGTTTTAAAAAGCAACTTTATTGAGATATAATTCACATATTATACAATACCCTCAGAGTGTTCAGTTCAACATTTTAAAAAGTATTCACAGATGTGCACACCAGTCACCACCATCAATTTTAGATATTTTCATTACCTCAGAAAGAAACCCTAACCCGTTGGAAGTCACTCCCCATTTCCCCGACCTCGTCCCAGTCCACTAATCTTCCTTCTCTCTATATAGATTTGTCTATCTGGACATAGCACATAAATGCAGTCATACAACATGTGACCTTTTCCAACTGGCTCTGTCCCTTAGCTTAGTGTTTTCCAGGTCCGTCCACGTTGTTGCATGGATCAACACGTCCTTCCTTTTTGTGGCTGAGTAATATTCCATTGTATGGATAGACCACATTTTATCCGCTCATTAGTTGATGGACATGTGGGTTGTTTCCACTTGATACTATAATGAAGAATGCTACTATGAATATTGTTTTGTAAGTTTTTGTGTGGACACATGTTTTCATTTTTCTGGGTATACAGAAGTGGAATTGCTGGTGTCTTAGTCTATTCTGGCTGCTATAACATCCTATACCGGGTAGCATGTAAACAACAGAAATTTATTTCTCACAGTTCTGGACACTAGAAGTCCAAGATCAGGGTGCTAGTGTGTGTGGGTGCTGGCTCCAACCCTCTTCCTGGTTCATAGCCAGTGCCCTTGCACCGTGCCTGCCCATGGTGGGAGGGGCTGGAGTCTCTTTGGAGCCCTTTATTATAAGGGCTCGAATCCCATCCAGGAGGGTTCCACCCTCATGATTTAGGAAACTTCCCAAGGCTCCAAGTACTTAAATCATCACTTTTCTTCAAGGTTAGGATTTCCACATAAGAATTTAATGGTGTGTGGGACGGGAGGGGACGACACAAACATTCAGACCATAACACTGGGTCATATGATAACTATGTTTAACGCTTTGAGAAACTGCTGGGCTGTTTTCCGCAGAGGCTGCACCATTTTACGTTCCCAGCAGCAGTGTGTGAGGGTTCCCATTTTCCCACATCCTCACCAGCACTTATGTCTGAATTTCTTCCTTTAGCCATCCTGGTTTGTGTGAGGTGATACCTCATTGTGCTTTTGATTTGTATTTCCCTGTTGGTAGTAATGTCGAGCATCTTTCCACAAGATTATTGGCCTTTGTACCCATTGCATTTTTATAATTGCACAGTATAGCTTACATGCAAAAAAGCACACATACCATCTATGTTGATTTAAAGAATGATTATAAAGCACCCATATTAAGAAACAGAACATTGTCAGAACCCCAGGAGCTGGCGGGCTGAGCCTCACCACCACAGCTCTCACGTCCTTTCCCAGGAACAACCACTGTCTCGATATTTGTGCCCCTCATCTCTACTTTTTGTACTCTCACCCTCTGTATGTGCCCCTAAACAATGCAATGCAGTTTTGCCCGCCTTTGAACTTGATACAGATGGAATCATTATGGACATCTTGATCGCTTCTTTCCCTCCCTGCTGTGTTTCTGGGGTCAACCTCTATGAGTGTGGCTTGCTGTAGCTGTTCATTGTCACAGCCCTATAATGTCCCATTGAGCACACACGCCTCAGTTTACCCATTCTATCATGATGAATGGACGTCTGGCCTGTGCCCACTTTGGAGCTATGACAAATGTTGCTGCTGTGAATATCTTTGAGCCTGCTTCCTGGGCATGCTCATATGTTTCTCTAGGCCACACATTTGGAAGTGCAATTTCTGAGTCATGGGTCTCTGTATCTCAGCTTCCTTACACACTTCTGTTTGCACCACCACCAGCAGTGTGTGAGAGTCCCAGGCGCTCCTCCTCCTCGCCAATGCTCAGTAGTGTCAGGTTCGCTCTGCAAGTCCCCCAAGCACCTCTGTGTTGAAGTCTCTGACGACACTAAAATCTCAGTCAGCCAGCCCATCGCGCCTCAGTACCAGCTGTTAAGTGTATGTAGGTCATGTGAGGGTGCCAGACACACACTTAACAGCTGGTACTGATGATTAGCCACCCAGATAACACAAATGTCCCTTTTGGTTGTCAAATGTCTAGCCCACCTTTCTTCTTTGGCCTAAAATGCATGGGAAAGAGAAAGGCTCAGAGGTGTGATGCATGTTGGGGGCAGAGTTAGGCAGGTGTTTCGGAGGTGCGATGGGCTGACTGACTGAGATTTTAGTGCCGTCAGAGACAGCACACTAGGTGTCCTGATACTAGAGCAGTCAACCAACCAGAATCTCTGTCTCAACATTGTGGATGCTTGTGGCATCACCGACTCATTTGATTGCAGCTACTGTGGTTGAAACATAGGGTCCCTCCCTTCCTGTTGAGTATGTTGACCAAGCCCTGGTCATCTCCTCCTGGAAGCAGAGCATTTGGGGCTGAGAGGATCCTGAATGCAGACCCATCCTTGGAGACAGGGACCTTATCTTGTCACGTCTGTGTCCCCAGCACCCGCACAGACCCAGACCCAGAGGCAGAACTAACAGCTATTTTTGAATGTCTGATTCCGTTCTAGAACTCTGACTTTTGTCAGAAAAGATAAAATTGCCTTCACTCTATGTTACAGTGAAGGTGACTGAGGCCCCGAGATGGGGTGTGATAACCCAAGGGCACAGAGCCAGTGTACAGCCACCAAGCACTTGATTCACACCCCCCGGCAATAAGACCCTTGCCTCTGAATGCCTCACCCAACGGTCCATCTGCTCTAGGAGTTAGCCGAGCCTCAGCTTTTCCCCCTCAAATGGAATCATAGTAACCGCATGGAGTTAAGTAAGATGCCATATAGAAAAGCATGGGCCCAGTGTGTGTATAGGCGATTAATAAATGTCCAGTCATTCATTCATTTATTCTCTCACTGTACAATAGGCAAAGGCAATTTGACAATCCAGACGGAGCAGCATGAGGGTGCTCATGAAGTGTGACTCAGAAACTGCTCACTAATGCGCCCCCGCCCAGTGCTGGTACTGGGAGCTCATAAATGTCCATTACGATGAAATCAGGTTGAAGATGGTGAGGAAGAAAGAGAATCTTCAGTTACAAATATACTTGCTTCCATATTGCATACAATTTAAAAGAAAAACAGAAAGAAAGGAGGAGAGAAAGAAAAAGAAAGGAGGGAGGGAGGGAGGGAAGGAGGGAGGGAGGGAGGGAGGGAAGGAGGGAGGGAGGGGAAGAAAAGATTTTTAAAACAACTTAAATATCCTATACTATGAGGGGTTTGGTAAACGTTGCCTTCTTTTATTGCTGGGATATTTCAAAGCTGGGGTCAGCAAAATATGGTCCTTGCACCATCTCTGGCCCACTGCCTATATATGTAAAAAAGAGTAAATGAAAACCAGTCATTAGTTCTGCCTGTCCTTGAACTTTATTATCAATGGAATCATACAGTATGTTCTCCTTTGTGTCTAGTTTTTTTCACTCAACATTACATTCCAGAGATCTGTTCTTGTATGTATTAGTAGTTCACTCTTTTTCATTGTTGTTTAGTATTTCATTGTATGATTATAATTAATTACTATGTATTATTATCCCCATTCTGCGTTTAGGGAAATTGCAGCACAGAGGGCTAAAGTAGTTGCCCAACAACACAGCAGGTTCACGTTAGATTTGGGATTCAGGGTCCAGAATCTGTGCTTTTTCCTCCTGTACAATGCCTCTCATGCTATGTTGATGGAAGCCCAAAGGGTATTGGGAACTCAGAAGAAGGGGCATAGCACTGGCCTGGGAGTCAGGGAAAGCTGCCAGGGAAACTTAAATCAGAGCCATGGTTCCCAGACTTAGATGTCCACAGGGTCTGGCAGGTGTCCTACGTGATGAAAGCAGATGACCTCTGAAAAACCAGAGCTTAAGGTCAGGGAGGCAATAGGGAGCAGTGAGGACTATGGGAAATTGAAGGACACCAAGCGTGAAGAAGACAGCTGCTGGCACAGCTCCATGTGACAGTGCTGGCAGAGGCCGTGAGGAGCCAGAACACAGCAGGGCTCCCGGGCTGCCATTGGCGGGCAGCTTCTATGCCAGGAAGTCAGCGCCCAGCTGCACCAGTTATTAAATCCTTTGACTATCACCCCAGAATTGCCACATGCCCTTTGCCAAAAATAAAACATGAAAGTCTACCTGTGAAAGTCTCCTGGTTTTTAAATGTTGGTTCAGAAATTATTTGAAGCCTGTGCAGGCCGAAGAGAACCTATGTGTGGTCTGGACTGGCCTGAGTTGATGTGAGAACCCGTGTAAGGGAGACAGAGAAGGCAAGTTAACTCAGGTGGAAGGCACAGCACGGGGCTAGACACCAGAGGGACTCGAATCCAGGCCCGGGTTCCCTGCACCCGCAAGGAAAAGCCAAAGCCGGCTGGGTGGGCGGGGGCGGGCCAGGCCCGGGGCCGCAGGTCCCTGCCGTGACTGCGTGACTGCGCTGAGCTCTTTCCCCGCCCGCAGGTCCTGGAGGAGAACATGAAGCTGGAGTGCAAGTGCCACGGCGTGTCGGGCTCCTGCACCACCAAGACGTGCTGGACCACGCTGCCGCGGTTCCGGGAGCTGGGCTACGTGCTCAAGGACAAGTACAACGAGGCGGTGCACGTGGAGCCCGTGCGTGCCAGCCGCCACAAGCGGCCCACCTTCCTGAAGATCAAGAAGCCGCTGTCCTACCGCAAGCCCATGGACACAGACCTGGTGTACATTGAGAAGTCGCCCAACTACTGCGAGGAGGACCCAGTGACGGGCAGCGTGGGCACCCAGGGCCGCGCCTGCAACAAGACGGCCCCCCAGGCCAGCGGCTGTGACCTCATGTGCTGCGGCCGCGGCTACAACACCCACCAGTACGCCCGCGTGTGGCAGTGCAACTGCAAATTCCACTGGTGCTGCTACGTCAAGTGCAACACCTGCAGCGAGCGCACGGAGGTGTACACGTGCAAGTGAGCCTGCGACGGCACGCACGCTGCTTTGGGTCCGTCTGGGACCGCCCCCAGCTGTGAGCTAGGCTGGGGAGGGACAGTTTCGAAGCTGCAGTCACCCAGGCCGGTCACTTCCCAGACCCCAGGGGACTGCAGGCAGGAAGGCTGAGGTAGTCTGTTCCGCGATGGGGGCGCCTCTCCTGGGTGTCCCGCGCACCTGTGCAAAGGAGCCCTCCGGTGCCCTGAGGTTCTGTCCCGGGCAGTGCTGCTCCGCCCTCCCCCAGACACCACCTCCGACTCTGGCCCTCCTGAGCTGCAGCAGAGCCTCAGACAGCAGGAACCCTGGATCCGAGGGCCTCACAAAGCAATATTTAACAATTTATTCTGATAAAAATAATATTAATTTATTTAATTAAAAAGAATCCTTCCACCTCATCGGGATCCGTTTTCTGCAATCAAAGTGGACTGTTTGCTTTCCTTGCAGGATGATTTTGTTCTAGGACAAGGAGCCAAGTAGAACTGTACATAGTTATTCTTTATGCAGGTATTTCCACTAGATGGTTTTGCAAGTACCCCTTGCTGCACTAGACGTCTAAGTACAAGAGTAATTATATATATTATATATATAACACATATTGTATATATAATATATATATAACATATATATATCTCACACATGTCCCCCCACACACACACACTGTTATTTTTTTGTTTTTGTTTTCTGTTTGCTGCTACTTATGCAGAAATTTAAGCTGATCCAGAATTGGAGATATTTTTCAGAATACGTTTCCCATCCTTTAGTCCTCCCCCTCTCAAACCAGAAAAATCCAGTTTGAAATATATAGAAAGAGGAAAGACAATAATAAAGCTCTCAGCAGTTTCCATCTTTTGGAAAGTGAGCCGCTGGATAAGAGAATATTTTGTAAGAGACTATTTTTATATGAATATTTTATTTATACTGAGTTTGGCTATGTCATTCCATAACTTGTGCTTCTTCTTAGTTGTGGTACTTGCTTTGGGATAAGCAGGGGCAAGGCCTGGGTGTGGAGTCAGGGGCCGCCAGGACCCTCACACAGCTGGAATTTGGAGTCCTGTTGGCCCAGTGAGAAGGGCGGCCCCTGGACACTTGGGCTGCCATGTCAACGGTGTTACCTGGGTCAGGAACTGGCTTTCCAGCCTCCTCCTGTTCAGCTCAGGCCTTGGGTACAAGGTCACTGAGTGGCAACCTCGTGAGCAGCCATGTCTGAGCAGGTCTGTGCCCTCAGCAGTGCGCGACTGTCACAGGGACTCAGTCAGCGCTGCTCTGCAGAGTCCAGCTCAGGGAGCCTACTCCTCACCGGAACGCCGCTGCCATTGCTGTGTGGCACCCCACCCCCACCCCGGGGGGTGAGGTACACCCTCAGTTATAGGGCACGAAAACAGGAGTGAGGGGTCCAGTCAGCAGCAGGGCCCGGCAGGGCTTCCTAGATGTCACCGTCCCAGGGCAGACTGTCAGAGAGAGGTAGACGAGGACTCTGTTCTGGGTCCACCTACACCCAATGCCTCTGAACCTGCAAAGCTTCCCTCCAGGAGGCTGTGGGTGTTCTGTGTCTGCCTGCATTCCTCTGTGCGTGCGTGTGTGTGTGTGTGTGTGTGTGTGTGTGTGTGTGTGTGTGTGTGACTTTAGGGGTTCTTTGGGTAGTTATGTGACTTTGCACCTTTTAGTACCTTGGGGTGCTGATGTGTGTATGTCTTGTGTGTTCCTTTGTGTATCCAGCTCTCTCTGTATCTCCTCCATCTGTGTGCCTGAGATCTGGGGTGGTGCGTGCATGTGGGTGTCTGTCTGTGTATCTGCTGATCTCCAGGTCTCTGTTTGCAGAGGAGGGCTGTGGTATGAGGCAGATTGTAGAGACCTTTGGCAATTGTGTTGAGCCACCAAGAGATGGCACATCTGAACTCTAGGACCATAGACACTGGTGAAACTCAGGTACCTCTGAAACCACAGCCCCAAGGCCCCATTCACTGGGAACCCCCTTAGTGTCTAGGCTGTGCCGGACACCCAATGTCAACAATGGGCCTGAATCACAGCATGGACAAATAAAATGGCTGGACAGTTTGTTGATTTTTTCCCTTGGACCACATTTTTTTCTTCTTGGTTGTCAGGATGGGTAGGCGTATGAAGGAATGAGTGGATGGGTGGATGGATGGATGGATGGATGGATGGATGGATGGATGGATGGATGGATGGATGGGTGGGTGAATGGGTGAGTGAGGAGAAAACATACAGAAGTGTCTTGATGCCCGCCATGTCACAATCTATCTCTGTCGCAATCTGTCTCTGCCTTGGCAAACCTACTGTGTCTATCATGAACAAAGAGGGCTCCCAAGCCGGCCCCTGACCTCAGGGCCTCTGAAAATGGGGGAGGTTCTGACCAGCCTCCTCAGCTGACCATTTAATGTTAATCGCATATACATGGTATCAGAAGTCACCCTCATGTCCAACCTTACTATCCAGATGAGGAGTACACCTGGCGTGAGGGTAGCTGGACTTGTGAGAAGAATAGACACATCAGCTGGCAACCTTTCACCTGGCCCCTCAGCACACTCTTAGTTCTCAACCCTGGAGCCTGCCCTCTCTCTGAGGTGCCCAGTTCAGCTGTGCTCAGCCTCAGTTTCTCCATCTATAAAGTGGGATAAAAATGCCTGCCTCCCAGGACTGTTGTGAGGGTCCTCCCAGTAGTGATTGTATGGTGCTGTGAGTTTGAAAGCAATGCATGAACGCTAAATATTATTATGAACTATGATTATTACTGTTCTCTCCGTAATGATAAGATCCTTCAAACGCAGCTTGTGGTGATAAATATTTGAATCTGTGTTAGGCAAATATATTTCTCCTGCCTTTGCTTTAATCCTAAGGTGGCTTTTCAATAAAACTGACATTAAAACAGCAAGAATTGAAAGAGGCTGAATGAAAACACCAGGTGGTCCAGGATGCTGGTGTTGGAAGCTCAGTGTCCAGGTGGATAACAAACATGGGAAGCCAGCAGCTCAACACAGCCCATTACAGCCACATGGGAACATGGGCCTCCTCGTCGCCAGGCCCCCTGATTTCCCAAGAAGGGCTGAACATTAGGGTTTTAAAAGAAAGAACTCTTATTTTTTTGGTATGTTGACAAAACACCATGAGGATGGAGCAAAACATGCCTGCAAGCTGAACCTGGCCTGTGCGCCACCAGTGTGCAGCCTCTGACTTGACAGAATCTCTTGTTAGAGAGAGAGAAAAACTGAGGCCCAGAGAGGGACAGGGTTTTATGCAAGGCCACACAGCAAGCCCAGCAGAGGGAAGACCAAGGACAGGACTTGTGCCTCCTGGAATGGCCTTCACCAGCGCTGAGGCAGCACAATAATGTGGAGGGGTGGGGTTGGGAGGGATAAAGTTTGTTCAGATGGATGGATGGGTTCTCCCGTGTGTTCATGCGCAGTGACCTAACTCTGGACCTAAGCTCAAAACTAGCTCAAGGCTCCACAGAGCTGTGGGCCTATGCCTTGAACCACCGTAGGGGGTGCCCTGGCAGCCAGCCAGGGGAACCCCAAGTCCTCCCATTCCCCCACCCACACCTTTCCAATCAAGGGAATCCCTCCACGAGACTCAGGTCAGGAGAGTCCTGGGTAACGTTTTCGCCACCTACGATGGAGTTGTTCCTTGCAATCTTCACAGCATGTTTGTGACGTGTTTTCTGAGCCCCTAGGAAGCCTCCCATTCCCACTTACAGATGAGGACAAGGCTCAGGGAAGAGAAGTGACTTCTTCAAGACCCCATCTCCAGGAAGTGAGAAAACAAAGGCTGTAGTCCGGACTGTTCCACGTCAGCCTGCGGCACTTGGCCTCGAGCCTTCTTTACCTCTAACAGAAGCTTTAGGAAGATAGGAAGGCCTATGGGACACACAGGGCATCCAAGCCTGACACAGATCGGCATGGTCAGCTCCTTCCTCCACCTTACTGAATGCATCCGACAGGTCACCAAGCTCTGGCACTTCTTCCCAAGATATGGCGCAGCCCACCCACCTTCCTCACTTATTCTGGCCACCATCATTTCTCACCTAGAAGAATGCCACCATCTCCTCCCAGGTCTCCCTGCCTCCACTCATGCCCTATCAAGCCAGCCCTCCAAGCTCTGGCTAAACCGGTCCGCTCCCTCTACCACCAGCCATGGCCCTCCCATTGTCATGCAGATATAGACCAAGTTCCTCAGCCCCCCGTGACCTGGCACTTGCCATGCTGGCAGCCTGGCCTCTGCCTCTTCTGCACAACAGTAACAATGATGCCGTTTGGGAAGTAATTGCTCCGTGCCAAGCAAAGTTCTAGCAATTTTCATGTCCTCTCTCTTATCTTCACACCACCCTGTACATCTTGTACTTTTGACAGACACCCAGGGGGCTGTGGGGTGCGAGTCGTGGAGCCACAGAAGGAAGATCTCTGGGTCCCTTAGCGGCCACGTGAAGAAGAGCCACCTGACGATCAGCAACAGCCATGGGCAAGAAATACGTCTGTGTGGGGAGGCACTGCGATTCGGCATTCTTCTGCTGCAGCACAGAGACCCTCCCTCATTAGGCGCCAGCCCCAGGGACATCCCTTCTGTTTGCCAACACGCTAGGCTCCATCCTGCCTCTGGGCCTTTGCACATGCTGTTCCCTCTGATTTTTTGCGTAGCTGGACTGTCTGGTTAATAAGACTTGACTCAAATGCACTTAAGTATATACCTCCAACCACCCTTGCTTCCAGCAACTTTCATCCACTATTTTCATTTCTTTGTGGCTTTTACCACTATCTGAATGATATTCCTCATTTATTAGAGGCCGTAAATTATACTGGTTAAGAGCATTGACTCTGGAGCCAGATGCCCTGTGTTCAAAGCTGGCCCTGCTATTACTGGCTGTGTGGCTTAGGGCAAGTAATTCCACCTTCTGTGTCACTGTGTGTAAAATGGGGACAGTAAGAGAATTATCACAGTGATTCAATGAGCTAACACATGCAAATTGCAAACTGCTGTGCCTGGAACACTTCAGGGTCGTGGAAACGTGAGGTTTGGGTGTTGCCATGTTGATTAAGTCCCAGGAGTGCAGGCCTCCAGCTGTCGACGTTGCCACTGGGTCCCCAGTGCACAGCACATAGTTAGGCTTAATAAATGTTTGCTGAATAAGAATGACTAAAGAGCTGGAACCTGTTCCCTGACTTACCAGGCCCCTGCCTAGCCCCAAGCTGGGGGGCGGCAGGCTCAGGCAGGCGTCTGGAACTGAGAGCTGGGGGAAGAGAGACGGGGGCTGCTGAGACAGAGCAGACCCCCTGATGTGCTCACAGGCGCCTCTACTCCATTGACAAGGTGGCTGTCGGTTGTCACAACAACACTCCTGGCTCCAGAAGAATGTGCTGGAGACAACGGGAGAGCTCTGCAGCCACCCCCCAGCTTAGCCTCTAGGGTGGCAAGCTGCCTCTGACCCAGACAAAGTGTCATACCATTCGCTTGTGCACGCACACACAGACCCGTGGTTGCACATGGACACGGAGCAAGAGACGCAGAGGGACACTCATGCACCCAGACAGAGGGCCACACGTGGCTGAGGGAGGGGCCGCACCATCACAAGGTACAGACACATACAACCGCTGTGGCCAGGGCACCAGACAGACCCCCACAAAAGGCCCCAGGAGACATACACAGACCCCTGCAAGGAGTCCCGGGTCACACTCACAAGATGCCACCTATCCAGAGGCTGGCCACAGGTTGGGCAACTTGTCCCACCTGGGAGGCCATGGTGTGACCTTCACTATTCACCGGTAGTCCCTGGCACCTGCACGCCCAAGTGTGTGTACGTGCGTGCGTGCGTGCCTGTGGTGTGGTGGCAGGTGAGAGTCAAGGAAGTACAGTTGGAGGGAGGCCCAGCACCACCTCCCTCAGGAGGGAGGCCACTCCCAGACTGGAGATAGTTGAGGAGGAGGAGAGACAACCTCTGAGGCCTGAGAGAGCAGCTACTGAGGCTCCAGTCCTGCTCACTCACAGAGCCTTGTGCCCCCCCCCCAAAACCCCGCTCTCAGCCCCAAACGCTGGGTTCCCACCACAGCTCTGCCCCCTGCTGCTGTGGAGACATTGGGCCAGGCCTCCCTCCCTCTGAGCCTCAGTGCTCTCGCTGCAAAGGGCAGAGGGTGATTTAGGGTGGAGGTCCTCAGTGCTGCCAAGAGCAGATGGCTGCAGTGAATACCCAGTGTCGACGAGACAGCACCCTGCACTGCCTGGATTCAGTCCCCACTGCCGTCGGGTGCCAGGACTGTGGGCCTCTGCCCGAAACAGGCCACAGACAGGGATTCTGAAAGCGCAGGCCCAGACCTCGTTCAGGACCAGGAGATCAACAGGGCAAAACTATTTCCATGGTACTACTAAGAAACGTGCCTCTTCCACACTCATTCTCTCACGAGTGTGCCGTGGAGTTCTCACGAGGGTACAGTGGCTGCCCGGGTGGTCTCCTGAGCTCCCGAATGTAGGGGCAGATACGAGACGCCAGCTGACCTCTCCTAAGCCCCCCGTGAAAGAAGTTTGAACAAATGTCAAATAATGCCATTCTTCTCACTAAGGTTTATTTTATTGGTTTCAAAACAAAAAGCTATTTTTCATTAAAAATGCATTATTTATGTAAACATAGTGGGTTCATTATAATTTTAAATAAATGAATACATAAACATTTGTATTTTTCTCAGCTTTAATTTCTGTTACTGTAAATATCAATAGATATACAAATATACAATCGCTCTGTGTCTGCAATAATTTTTTTAAATATTAAGGGGTCTTGAGACCCCAATGATTGAGGCCTGTTGCCTGAGACACACAGCCAGCGATTGATTAGAGTTCCTCTGCTTATCCAAAGTCAGTAGATAATAAAAATAGGGAGCATATCCTGAGTCCTTACTGTGTGCAGGCCCCATTTTAGGGGCTGTAGAGAGATCATTTGATGGACTCCCCACACCAGGCTTATGAAGCAGGTATTGCTGAAGCAGAGGAGGAAACCAAGGCTGTTTCTGGTAACCTGACGATGTTGTGGTACCAGGAAGTGGCAGAGTCAGGACTGAAATCCAGGCCGTCTGACCTGAGAGCAGCCCCCGCCCCAAACCTGCCTCTCTGTGCTTCCTAGGCCTAGGGTTGCCAGATAAAATACAAGATGCCCATTTCAATTTGGGTTTCAGAGAAGCAACAACAGCAAAAAAAATATGGTACAAGTATGTACCGGACATTGCATGGACGTACTTGTACTATACTAAGAATAGCTTGTTTATCTGAAATTCAAATTGCACTAGCATCTTATATTTTTATTTGCTAAATCAGACAACCCTAACTGTGCCAGGCCAGCTCTGGGAGCTGACGACCCTCACCTCTCAGGCGTGTGCGCCCTGCAGCATGGCCCAGCCACTGTGTACCTGGGTCCGACACCTCCACCTCTCTGAGAGGGGAGGCAGCAAGGCAGCTGAGTTTCTGTGGTGGTCATGGGCAGTTTCTCTCTCGTGACATTTCCCCTCAGCTCCAGAACTTGGGGGAGTGTCTCCACAACCACCCATCTGTCCCCCACCCTCCACCCCGGGCCCCACAGCTAGTCAGGCTTACTCTGACAGGTTGTCCCAGAGCTGCTGCCGTCTACTTACCCCGCCCACACCCCCTGCCATCCGCGAAGGCAGTCTTTCTTCCTTCTGCCTCAGCACCCCACTGCACCCCATCCCAGACCTGCCCTGTAACTGGGGAGGACTGGGTTCTCTGGAGTCTCCCTCGGACCCTCTGTCCTCCAGCAGGGCACGGCTGGGCAGTGGCCGTTCAGCTACAGGAGCCTGTACATCTATAGGTCCTGGGTCTCCCCAGTCACGGTGACACCCATTCAACCGACAAAGAAGCTGAGGCTCAGCTCCCAGCACCCGTCATTTAGCACTTAATTAAACACCAGGCTGTGCACCCTGAAATCCAGACCCTCCTCTTTGCAGGAACGTCTGTCTTCTGCCCAGAACAGCCTCCAGCCCACCGGCCGACCAGCACACCTGGGATGGGACAGAGAGGAGACTCATTGCAGACACTCTCAGCCTTGCCACTGGAAGGCAGACAGGGCCACACATCCACAGGGACATGGTGGGGCTGACTCCCCCGTACTGGTACTCTGACTTAACACATGATTACTTCCCTGAGTAAGTTCCTTTCTCCGCCAAGCAGGCCCGCTTCTCAGCTGTTTCATTTTTTGTGTGAACTCTGAGACGATCAGTTCATGTGGTTAAGTACCTCTGCAGGCAAAGAAGTCGGCACGTGTCAGGAGCCCCGGCAAAGTGCACTCAGGAGAGAACTTAAGACTGGAGTTCCGACAGGGGTGTAGGATTTGGGTTCAGACACTGTGTGCTGTGTGATCCTGGGCAAGTTGCTTAACCTCTCTGGGCCTCAGCTTTCTCATCTGTTATTGAGTGTTAGTGTGTGCCAGGCCCTTTCAAAGCACTTTTACAGATCCTTTCGTGTAATCCTCACAAAATAAGTATAGTTATCAGCTTCAGTATCAGAGTTGGCTTGGACAGCTGTGACATAGTACTACAAACTGGGCGGCTTACACAACAGAAATGTATTTCCTCACAGTTCTGGAGGCTAGAAGTCCAAAACCAAGGCACCGGCAGGGTTGGTTCCTTCTGAGGCCGTGAGGGAGAAAGTACTCCTCGCCTCTCCACTTGGCTCATAGGTGGTCGTCTTCTTCCTGAGAATCCATACTGTCTTCTTTCAGGGGGTGTCTCTGTGTCCAACTTTCCCCTTTTCATAAGGACATATTGGATGAGCGTCACCCTAATGCCTCATTTTAACTTGATCTCCCCTTTAAACATCTTATCTCCAAACAAGGTCATATTTTGAGGTACTGGGGGTTAGGACTCCAACATACGAATTTAGGGGGACACAATTCAACCTGTAATACCTGGTTACAGGTGAGGCAAAGAGTTTAAGTGACTGGCCCAAGATCACACATGGTTTAAATGCTAGAAGCAGGACTCAAACTCAGGTTCTAGAACCCCCACTGCTGTCAACCCCTCAGCAGTGTTGCCTATTCGGCCTGAGCCAGTCCTCCCAACCTGATAGGGCTGTGCCAGGGATGAAAGCATAAGTCATGTAACACATTTAGAACAGTGCCTGGCACAGAATCAGTACTGGACAAATGTCAGCTGATAATATAATGGTCTGCCAGGCCTGGGTTCAAATGGTGCCCTGACCTCTCATGTTGTGTGACCTCCGGAGGGGCTTCACCTCTTTGGGCCTCAGTTTCCTCATCTATGAAAGGTGGGGTAGATAAGAGTTGTCCCCCAGATGTCTGCAGTGAGGCTCTCTGGGGCTCCCCAATGTCCTCCAAGCACATCTGCCAGCACCAGGAAAGACCCCATCCCCTCCACCTTCTCCCCAGGTGCTGGGTTTGCTGCAGGTCTGAGGGGCTCCTGAGCCCACTTCCATATGGCCCTCCCGCAGGGTATGGCAGAAGGTCTGACCCAGGGCACACAGCAGCCAGCGGGACCGAGGTAAAAAAGGAAAAGAGAAAAGAATTGAGTTCGATTCAGTTGAGAAGGGCATAGAATCACTAGGATGTCTGCTTCAGGCCCAAATGGAAACACAGGGACCAGTTTGCCTTCCTGCCTGGAACAAACTAACAAAACAGACAAAATAAGATGAAAGAGTGATTATCGAGACACTGAATTCAGGCCACCAAGGACAACGAACCCTGCAATACGGAAACAAACAAGGTGAGCTCTATGATTGCCCAGCTTGCTGCCTTGTGAGTTTCTAGGCTGGGCCATGGGAAGAGGGGGCTGCACAGGGCCCAGGGAACTCCATAGGTACATGGAGAGCAAAGCAGCCACAGTTTGCAGAACAGAACACCTGCAAGGAGACAGTGCCCAAGAGAATCCTGCAGACTCACAAGGAGCCCCCGTGAGTCCCCAGCAGGGTAATCAGTGTATTTGAACGGTCACCTGGTGTCACACAGAACGGGGGCTAGTACCTGCCCCTGCCAGCCAGACTGAAAAGCCTCCCAGATCGCAGGGCGGTGGGTGGAGCACTCGGGAAGGCCTTGCCTCAGGGCTGAGGAATGGTGCCCCTGGACAAAGCCCTGCCCCAGACCCACCAGACCGCAAAGCCAGCTTCCAGGTGACTTGCCTGCCGCTCTGAAAGAGATTCATAGGAGTACAAAGACCTCCGGTACCCGACCAAGTAAAAGTCACATGGCTGGCCTCCAATGGGACACGAACAGGCACACAAAGAGCAGGAAAACACAGCCACGGTGAAGAGAAAAGTCAGCCAATCACAACCAACCCAGAACTGTCACACCAGCATTAGTAGAGAAGGACGGTAAAATAGTTCTTGTGACTAGAAGCCACATGATCAAACGTTAAGTTGAGAAGTGGAGCACAGAAAGAAGGCCTTGTGGAGATGAGGACTACGAGGTCTGAGACGAATGTGCTGTACAAGGAAACAGCAGATGACACACTGCAGAAGAAGAGAAAACTTAGGCTCAGCTAGAGAAACTATCCAGTGTGAAACACACAGAGGAAAGATAATCGTTTTGTAAAACGAAAAGCGCATTTGTGAGCTGTGAGGCAACTTGAAGCAGCCTTACGCACAAGTAGCTGGAGATTGGGAAGGAGAAGTGGGGAGGAGGGCAGCAAAAAAAATTTGAAGAAATAACTATTGCAAACTTTCCAAATGTCATGAAAAATGATAGATCCCAAAACTCAACAAACTCCAAACACAAGAAACATGAAGAAAATCACACAAAAGCACATCATATCAAATGGCTCAAAGCCAGTTGTAAAGAGAAAAATCCTAAAAGACGCCAGAGGGGGGTAAAAACATTACTTTTTCAGACACAAAAGTTGAAAGAATTCATCAATAGCAAACAAACACTCCAAGAAATGCTGAAGGAAGCCCTTGAGGAAGACGGAAAATGACCCAGGTGGAAACCTAGGTATACACAAAGGAATAGAGAGCATTGGAAATAGTAACTCCATGGGAAAATGTAAAAGATGATTTTCCATATTATTGTCATATCTTTCAAAACTAATTGACTGTTTGAACAATGAACTATCTATTGTGGGGGTCATAATTTTGATGAGAAGAATGTGGCAGAGAAAAGGTATGTCACCTGTCTACCAGGGTAAAGGCAGGTGTGAATTCAAGTCTGTAAGCTCTGCTTGAAGTTGAAGAATTTGGTTTTTTTCTGGTGGAAATAAAAAATATTACAGTTACAAATACTTGGAGATATATCTACATAGATATATAGATATGTGAATCTACACCTATATAATTAATATATTCACATGGGATTTGCCTGTAAACCTATTCACTGCGGTTACACTGGTGGGAAATTTACACATTTTGTGTTCTTTTTGCTTATCTGTATTTTGTAATTTTACTTTATTCTGATTTGGTGCAAAAACTTTTAATTCCTTTGGGAAGGATAAAGCCTTTGGTTACATGAGGGTGTGGGAACTGTTTTGAGAATCCATTTCTTTTCCTATTCGTGGATTAAAGTTGGCCCCCCCACAGGGCCCCTTTCTCAAGAAGCCCCAAGGCAGCATGCCCCCCACTTGGGAATGTTCTGGCCTGCGTGGCCAGAGGCAGGGCTCTGCAGTGCCTACAGTGTCCCTGCCAGTGGAACAGTGATCCCCGACTTGGCTGCACATGGGGAGTACCCCCCAAGCTTTGGAGAGCCGATGCCTTGACCCCATCTCAGAACTGCGGTTGGATAAGGTGGGGGTCAGACTGGGCCTGGGGACCTCTCGAAGCTCCTTGCTTTCTCTTGAGGAGCTGAGGCTGGGGACCATCGAGATGGTACGTAGGTGACATCAGTTAACTGTCCCCTGCCCCAGAACCTTGCAAGGTACATAATACTTATTCCCAGGTTACAAGTAACAAAATAAGGCTCAGAGAGGGCTGCACTTCTGGTTTGTCCCAGACCAGAAGCCAGGCAAGGACAGACCCAGGCTTGATGCCCGGGATCCCGCCATTAGGCTGCACACTGTCCCACCACACACTTCACTCTCCATGAGGCCAAGTCTAGACTTGTTTTTTTCTGCATCCCACATTCGTAATCTCAGAAAACAGCCCCTTCTCAAGCTTCCCAATTACCAATCACTCAAAGTCACCCATGGTTCCCCCTTCTCCTCCCCGCCCTCAAATCCAATCAGTCACCAGATGCTGCTGGGTCCACCACTTGACTCTCCTCTCCAGCCCACCGTCACTGTCTACTCAGGCCTTGTCCTTGCCCAGGACTAGGGCCCTGCTCTCCTAGCTCTCTGAGCTCAGGCACCTCCCTGGGCATCGCTGACCACTGTGCTTCTTTCTCTCCTACTGGATAGAGGCTGCGTTCCCTACCAGACTGGGAGCACCTCCAGGGCGGGGACCGTATCTGATCCTGCACCAAGACCCCAGCACCACACAGGCCAGGCTGCTCTAATGGGCTCTAAATAAATGCTTAGTGGATCGATGAATGAATGAATGAATGAATGAATGAATGAATGATTGCCAGACCTTTCCTTTCTTCACCACTGGGCTCTGAGGTCTTCAGAGTTAGGCATGATTTCCTTGTGCTCTGTGTGCCAAGCTCTCAGCACCTGACCAACCTGAGAAAGCCCTAAGAAGTGTTTGTTAATTGAATACTGGAAAGGGCCATTGTTGCCCCCTCTGTCTGTAATGCACTTCCTCCAGACAGCCCCCAAGGGAGCCACAGTGTTTTTACCCCAATGCTGCCTTTTGGGATATCGATTTTAAACCGGTTATTAGGAAACAAGACTCAGAAAGAACCTTGACCTTCCCCTTTCCCTGCCTAAGAGATTCAGAGGTAAAGAGCCACTCCAGGAAGAAAATCTTAGGTTGTTCACCTTAGCAGCCTAATTTGAACGGAGCTTGGCAGGTAGGAGGGTGTCACACAGGCCCCGTTCATTAGATCATCCCCTGTGTGTAACCCAGTGTTTCTGGGTTGCCCAGCAAGAGTATTCCTGCCATGTACGTCCACTCTTCCTCAATTCCCTGTAAATCATCCATCCTCACGTGTGAAATCTAAGACCCCTCCCTTTCTCCTTTGTCCAAACATCATATGTACCCGCTGTTGCCTCACTGCCTTTGGAATTTTCATGCTTATGTGAATTACCCGTGTGTATATATTAAAATTTGTTTTCTCTTGTTAATCTGTCTCTGTTAATTTGATTATTAGTCCAGTTAGAGGTTTGAAAGTGGGAGAAAAAGCATCATTTTTTTTAGCCTCTGCATCTTGATGGTTCACTCCCTCACCTCCTTCAAGACTTTGCTCAAATGTCACTGATGAGGCCTGATCTCCCTACTTAAAACTCAGTCTTTTTCCTTCCAGGATTCAGATCTCACCACTTCCTTTGCACTACTGTCCACCTCCTCATATATGAAATCATTCACTTATTTATTATGTTGACTGGTTATTGTCTGTTTTACCACCACCACCAGAAAAAGATGGTTTTTTTTACACAGAGCTTTTTGACTCTCTATTTTGCATAATTTTGCCAGTGCTTAAAACAGTGTCTGGCACATAATAGCTGCTCAATAAACATTTGTTGAATAAAGAAATATTTTTTGTTCTGCCAGTGACTGCTTTGTGGTCTGGGGCTGATCCTTAATCCCTCTGAAACTCATATTTAAGAAAATAATAGCAACAATAATAATAGTAATAAAGAAGGTTGTGTGGTATGGCAGTCGTTGGCACTGCTTGCAAATATTCTGTGCTGCACCCCCCAGGCACACAGTAGACCGGCCTTTTGGGGCTGGCCATGTGACTGCCATCGGCCAGCAGCAACTCCCTATTCCATCCTCGCCTCTGCCACAGTGACTGGCAGTGTTCCTGATGTGGCCACTGCATCAGCCTGACTCAATGACACAAGCAAAGCCACATCTGACCCATTCTGGGCATGTCGCCTGGGGGAAAATAAACTTTTGTTGTATTAAGCCACCAGGATTTGGGGCTTTTGGGCATAACTTAGCCTCTCCTGACTGATGATCCTGACAAATCAGATTCTGCAGTTCCTGGGTTACCCTGAGGGCTCATTCTCCTTTGCACTGGAAGATGGAAGATGGGGGAAGGGATAGACCTGCAACAATAACAATGACAGTGGCTTATCAGTGCCCCTAGATTGTCACATGGTATGGACACAACAAACCAGATGAGGCACTGCTGTTTTCCCCTTGTACAGAAAGGTGTACAGAAAGGTGAGACACTTGCCAGAGAACTGTGAGGTAGCAGGATCAGCACTTGAACCCAGGCAGTCTAGCTCCAGAGCCTGGGCTCCTCACAACAAGCCACACCAGAGGTGTCCCTTGTTTCCACTTCTGTCATTCTTCAGGTTCCTGCCACCCTCATCCCAGCTGCCAGCTTGAGCAAGGCTTGCAGCTCAGTGCCTGGCCTCTCTGCTACCCTTGGGCCCAGGTGATGCCGAGTCCAAGTATCTTTGCTAAGACAGTCACGAGGATGGGTGTCTGTTGGTCACAGAAGGGCACCAGGTCTGGCAGGCACCCGAACACAGACAGTGGCTGCTGGGGACCCTGTGGGCCCTACATGTCAGTGTTCAGATTCATCCACACTCCTTTGGGGATCTCTCTGTCCTTTATAAAAAGCACCAAGAGCTCCTGGCCCCCACCCAGTAGCGTTGCTTGGGTCAGAGAGTGACCATCTGGTTTAACAACGCAGGAGACAGAGGCTCTGAGAGGGGCACGCACTTAGTGAGGGCCATACAGCTGGGATGAGGCCTCAGTTTGCCTGGATTTAACTTTTGAGAAGCTAGTTTTTGGGGCTGGCCCGGTGGCGCAGGCGGTTAGAGCTCCGTGCTCCTAACTCCGAAGACTGCCGGTTCGATTCCCACATGGGCCAGTGGGCTCTCAACAAAAAAATAAATAAAAAATGTATACACATTAAATATATATATATATATGCATAAGAGAAGCTAGTTTTTTTGATTAGACACACCCCCCCTTAAGAAGTCTTCCTTATTTAAATTTTGGGTGTGCATGATGAGAGACTTCCCCCCATGGACCTGAGGAATGGGGAGATAAGGAAAAGAGACATTTGTTGTGCCAGGAGCTTGACATAAGAAACCTCACCAAAGCCCCTGAGATGGGTCTCATTGTGCCCATTTCACAGGTGAGAAGACTGAGGATGCCAAGCAAAGGGGCCACTTGTCTGAAGTCACAGGGATGCTGAGTGGCCAAGCCAGGACTCACACCCCTGCTCCTGTCGATAACCAGGGCTCATCCTGCAAGACCACGGACCGCCAGCTTCATGGCCACCACCTCTGCAGGAGCTGCCCCTTTGGTGGGGAACTGAGTAGGAAGCTGAAAGCACCTAGGACAACTGACTTTGGGGGAGGCAGAGTCACACAGACTTTAGTTCCTGGCTCTGTGACTTGGGCCAGGGCTTCACCTGCTGAGCCTCAGCCACTTCGGCAGTACAATGGGCATAATAAGGGAACGTTTCGGCAATGAAATAATGAGGTCAAGTGCACCGCACAGCACCTGCGGGTAGTAGGTGCTCCGTACATGTCCACCCCGAGCACTCCCTGAGTGGCAGGCACCCAGGTGCCTGCAGTGCCCGCTGGCCCAAATAGCCCTGCAGGGCATCTCCTCGTGGCCTTGTATTGCATGTCCCTAGGGAATAGGTGATAATGTCTTGGGAGAGGCATCCAGGAGCAGAATTGTTGGGTCACAGGTAAGTGTCACTTCATTTGCATGAGCCCTGAGAGATGGCTTTCTTGATTGGCAGCACAAATTGCTGTTCCCACTCAGGGCACCAGGGGTCCTCTATGCCCATGTCCATGCCAGCACTTGGCAGTACCCAGCTTTCCAATTCTTGCCAGTCTAATGGAGACGTAAAGTGATGCGTTGGGCTTCTCTGGCCCTAACACATTTGCCTAATGCACTCTTCATGTGCTTCTGGGCCTTTTCTGTCTCCTCTCCTGTAACTGGCTTGCTTACACCTTTTGGCTCAGTTTCCCACGGGGGCCACTACCTGAGAAACCTTTTCTGAGGTTCCTACTCGGCCCGCCTCCCTGCTAAGTGTCTACCTGTCCTGAAGGGCTGCCTCGCCTGCTGAAGTCAGGGCTTCTAAGCTGGGTTTGACCTCCCATGCTCATCCCCACCCTGGGGCACTCCACAGGGCTCCCTCCCTCCAGGCAGGTGCCTGTTCAGGTGTCACTTCCTCATAGAGGCGCGCGCAGACTGCCCTACCTCAAATACCAGCCACAGAGATGTCAGCTTTCTCTCTCTTCTGGCACTACCAGTACTGGTCATTACATCCTACATGTTTTTGTTTAGTGGTGTTTCGAGGGGAGGAAGCCGAGGAATGCCACGTCCACAGCAACCACAGAACCGTCCCTGAGGGGGCGGGAGCAGACCCGGGGGGCCTTCCCCAGCACCTGAAGTAGTTCCTGGGGCAGTTTTAACTCAAGTCTACCTGAATAGTTTGCAGAGTCCATCTCACTTCTTTCCCGAGCCCCACCCACTGCCTGTTTCTAAGTCATGGCGGCTTACTCAGCACAGGAGAAGACGTGGGTAGTGGAGGCAGAGAGGCCTCACTTTCTCTGAGCACAGCCACTTCTGCAGGTCCCAGCCCCTCCCACATCTCTGCCATGCTTCCGGGGACTGCTTCTCTTCTGGGAAGCAGGAGCTGGAGCCACTATGCATCACATCCAGACCTACCTGGGGAGGAAGCCAGTGGGCCTTGCCCACCTCTCCTCCCCCACAGCTCCCTTCACAGAGGAGCCCAGGTGGCAGGAGCACAGGACGGTGCCCTCTGTGGGAACCGCCTGCCACTCGCCCGTTCCAGACTACCGGAGTGCATGGAGCCAACCTCAGTTGCATCCAGCCACAGAGATGCCAGGTTTCACCAGAGCAACTGGAGTTGCCAACGAGAGCAGCAGGAGTGGGGCCGTGTCCATCTCCTTAGTTAGAGCGACTGCTTGACCCAGTCTCAGTGAAAGAACCCAGAGATTCAGCGAGCCAGGCTTCTCGCTCTGTGCTCTCTCCAGGTAGATTGTCTCAGTGTAAGGAAGGATGTTCTCTTTCTTTATATTTTCTATATATTTATATATTTTAATAATGAAAGAAATACATGCTCTCTAGCTTAAAAAAATATACGGAAGATCTGAACTAAAAGATGATGAAAATATGCACGTCACTTCCAAAACCTTCTTCCCAGAGGAAAGCACTAGGACCAGACTTTGTCTGTGTGAATACAAATATATACATATATAGCCCAGTCTGTGCCTGCTTGGCAAGTTGTTTTCTGAAATTCACAATGCACACAAGTAGACCTGCCTCATTCTTTGAAACAGTCATGGAGTATTTCATAATGTGGAGTACCCAAATTTATTTCCTCAGCCTCCTGTTGGTGGACATTGAAAAGGATTCCACTTGTTTTTCCACTATCACACACAGCATCGTAACAAAGATGCTTGGACATCCATCCTTCTGCACTGGTGTGAGTCTTGCTCCCAGACGTTACCTTTGAGGCAGGGTTTGCAGGTCAAATAGTGGTGGCTTTCACACTGTGATAGACCCCCCTGGGAAGAGGGTTGATTCTCCCAGGGGGCGACCCTGGGTAAACCCTGGCGGGAGCTTTCCTTTGCTACAGTAATTCAAAGGGCTTTAAACAACCACCCACCAGAGCGCCACAAGTTCTGGGTTGCCCTGGACAACCTTGCATTTGATCCCACTGGCTGATTTTATTTTTGTACAGACCTTTTTTGGGGATGATCCTGGATGAGATCTGCGTGAGGTTCCTTCACAGCCCCTATCTGAAGTTCCCTCTCCTGGGGGCCTGCTGGGGGAACTAGAGCAGCCTCCAGCCCAGCACCCAGCTTGAGGACGAAACTCCCCATGCTCCCCTGAGATGGCCCTGTGAAGTCCACACAAGACATGCACAGACTTGTAGAATCAGTGCCACTCTTTGTGGCCAGATGTTCAGAGGTGGGGGTGCTAATTTATGCAGCAAGTCGGAAGGGGAAGATGGGAGGGAAGCTGCTAGGGGGATGGGCAGGCTGGGGGGATGGCAGGGAGCCCCACACTGGGGGTGTGCATGGGAGCACATCCATAGGAGAAGAGAGCAGCATGGCAGGGGTGGGGGCGGGGAGGCAGCACAGAACCTTTAAGGGTCTCCTGGCAATGACATATAATAAGCCTGAGCATAAGGATCTCTGGTTTTATTACAAGATCCTCTAACCTTGTTGAGAATTTCTACCATCAGGGTCCTGGATTCTACACTCTGTTTTAAAATGCTCTGATCTTGTGATTTTGAGCCTCTGATTCTATGTTAAAACTCCAGGGGAGCCACACAGGGCAGGCAGCTTGGAGATAAAAATCCAACTCATATGGGTGTTGAGAACGTGGGCATACTCCCTGCCAGCTCCATTCTTCAGTTTCTTGGCTGGTAAACGTGAATAGAATGACATTGGCTCATTTGCCCCTGGGAGGGTACAAACATGCATGGGCTGAGAGAAGGAAGCCTGGCATCCAGTGGACACACAGAAAAGGCTGGATTTGATTGCTCTTCAATTAGTTTCAACGGCTAGGAGTCCAAGATTTGATTCTGAGAGCTGAGGCCAGGGATTGAGCTATTGTTCTAAGCTGCCTTCCTGGTGTGGAAGCATCAGGGGCTCTGCGGCTTGGGTCCTTCAGCCGGGCAGGCGGCTAGCCCTCCACAGCAGGCAGCTGTTGGGAAGCAAAGCAAACACAGAGGGAAGGAAGCTCCTGGGGCTGCGGGAAAGCAAACAAGGGCCACTTTCTCCAGCCTCGAGCTGCAGAGGACAACCTTTCCCAGGGTCTTCCTTGGGAGTCCTCGCTGGGCGCCCTGCCCCTGTTTGTACAGCTTGAGTGGTGCAGGGGCAGAGAAAGCAGAAATGCAGAGAACCAGGCCTGGCCAGGCCAGTTTTGGGCCCACCCTGCCTGTCCCCTCCACAGGGCACTGCCACGCATGCCCAGCCGCACACCCAGCTCGGCCAGAATGGAGTGCTGAGGCTGGGAGTACAATCACATCAACGATAACAGTTTGCATTGACTAAATACTTACCTGGAGGGAACCAGGCACTATTCTTAGTGCTTTATGCATAATATTTCATTTAATCCTCATAACAATAACAGGGGGCTATTATTACCATAACTTTGCAGGTAAAGAAACTGAGGCAGGACTAATTTTACAGCCCAGATAGAATGGCTCTGGACTACACGCTTCATAAACCACATATTGCCTTTCAAGAGATAATGCTAATGTTGCCAAATATAATGTTGCCAATAACGAGTCTTTTCTGAATAATCTGCTTGCACGATCTCGCTCAAGTCCTTTAATATGACACCCCAGTAGGTAGATATCATTATAAGCCCCATTTTTCAGCTACGGTAAACTGGGTCACAGAGAAATGGAGCCACTTGCCCAAGATTATCCAGTTAGAAAAGGTAATAGCTGGGATTCAAACCTGTTTCAAGCGCCAAAACCGGTAATGTAAACTAATATGCTACCGTATGCCTCTTGCTGCTGGAACAAATTATCAGAAACTGGTGGCATAAAACAACACAGATTTATTCTCTTATAGTTCTGGAGGCCGGAAATCAGTTTCCCGGAGCTAAGGTGTCGGCAGGGCTGGTTCCTTTTGGAGCCTCTGAGAGGAGAATCCATTTCCTTGCCTGTTTCAGCTTCTAGTGGCCACCAGTTTTCCTTGGCTCCCGACCCCTTCCTTCCTCCTTCTTCAAAGCACGTCACTCCAGTCTCTGCTTCCATCATCACATCCTCCTCCTCCTTCTTCTAAGACCTTTATGATGACCTCAGGCCCACCTGCATAATCTCCAGTCCAGGATCATCTCCCCATCTCAGGATCCTTAATGTACTCCCACACCCAAAGTCCTTTTGCCGCATATAAGGTAACATATGGTCAAGTTTCAGGGATTAGGACAGGGGCCTGCTGGAGGGCCGTTGTCTTGTCCACCACAGGGAGGCTAGGTTGTGTCTTGCTGAAGAGGAGGTAATAAGTCCTGATTCCTGGAAGTGTGAAGCACATTTTAGGCTCACTCAGAACTCCTGTGGTGGGAGTCAGGGGTGCTTACTTCGGGACTTGAAGGCCTCGGGCTCACTGTGAGCCCATCTCGCCCATTTCCGGGTGGAGAAACAGAAGTGTCCCTTACTCCAGAGTATGCAGAGCATATAAAATATACTATAAACAAGGATGTTGTTGGACTGAGGTTTGCATAACAAGTTGTTTACTAGTAGGTATGAGACTGATAAGAGTGAAGTGAAAGTAAGCATGTTTATGTATAGAGCATGAAAGTAAACGTGTTTATATTTATGTGTGAAACTGAGAGTAACAAAATTGACTGGTAAACACACTCACCAAAACAACTTCTGGTTATCACCTAAGAGATACACAACTCCTGGCAAACAGCTTCTGGTTATCACCTAACAAGTAAATAAGTCCAAAGAGAAGAGGATAAAAGCAGAGCTCCAGAGCAATCCCATGAGCAGTCTGACTGGACGCTCTGACTAAGACCCTCTGCGAGGTGTAAGCCGTGGCACTCTGATACTCCGGGACTCTGAAGCTCTACCCATCGTGGGCCCTGTTGTCTCTCCCGGACCAGGGACCTTCACCATCTCAACTGACTCTGGGACTTGGTTCGTTATTAAATTCTACTCTATTCTGTATAACCTTCTGTGCTTACCAGAACACTGGCCTCTGGAGGGACATTGGCTCCCAAATAAAGCTGTTACTCACTCTATTTGAACCTGTGTACAGGGACTTTGTTCCCCACTTATGTCACGAGTGCCACGCAGGGACATAGCGCCCTGCAGAGAGGTTAATGTCCCTTTGACTTTCAGGAAGAGACTGAAGCATGGTGACTGCTCTTCCACGCACGCTCGATACAGTGTATGACTTCTCCAGCAGGCCCCAGCGCCCCTGGCTGCACAGTTCTCTGGGGACTTAGACACCCAGGTTTGTGTTACTGTGCTGTGCAGCCCAGCCTTCACTCCACTGCCTGCTGCGAGCTTGCAGACAGCAGAGCTCAGCTGCCCTCCCTCTAGCCCAGCGCACAGTACCCGCCTGGGAAGCGTGTGTGCAAAGAGCAGGCAGTGTGAGTGGAGCCCGGCACATTGTAGTGCTCTGTAGTGCGTGTCCCACAACCAGCCCGTGCTTCCAAGAGAACTTTCTGCGATGATAGACATGTCTGATATCTGTACTGCCCAGGGTGGTAGCCAGTGGCCACATGTGGCCACTGAGCTCTTGAAATATGGCCAGTGCTACTGAGGAATTACATGTTAAAGTTTATTTTTCGTTAATGTAAATAG
Organism: Rhinolophus hipposideros; assembly: GCF_964194185.1. Taxonomy (NCBI): domain Eukaryota; kingdom Metazoa; phylum Chordata; class Mammalia; order Chiroptera; family Rhinolophidae; genus Rhinolophus; species Rhinolophus hipposideros. Next base: position 1,434,214 of record NC_138048.1, on the reverse strand, counting down.
CCACCTGGGGCCAGTGGCTACTGTGTTGGGCAGAGCAACAATGAGGTGTGCCCAGGCCCTGGGCTCTGCCACAGACTCGGACTCCTTTTCAGGGCCAGGCCGTTGCTCAGGCTGAATCCTCTCAAGGACCCAGTGTCCCGGTCTGAAGTCGTCCCTCTGAAGCACCCCCCCACTTCTCTGACTGGTACAGGTACACTCAGACACTTTCAGGTTTGGCCCCAGACCCCACAATGAAGCGCATATGGCAGTAAAGTGAGTCACACGAATTTTTTTATTTTCCCGGTGCGCATAAAAGTTATGTTTCCACTATACTGTAGACTATGACATGTGCAATAACACTATGTCTAAAAAAAGTACATACTTTAATTAAAAATACTTTATTGTTAAAAAATGTTAGCTATCATTTGAGTCTGTTGGAAAATGGTGTTGATAGACTTGCTGGATGCAGGGTGGCCACAAACCTTCACTTTGAAAAGAATCTCTGCAAAGCGCAATACAGTGAAGCACAATGAAACAAGGCATGCTTGTATCGTCGTAAAGGTCTCAACCCCAGTTTTTGGAGCTGAGCCTGGTCCTTCTCACGGCCCTCAGGGAAAAACTCTCTCCCCTGATGTTCCTACTCTCATTCTAGCTGTGACAGAGCTGCCCCCACCTTGTCAGCATTAACTGAGGACTTACTATGGTCCTGGCAACAATGCAGGAGGTAGGTATCATTATCTCCATCTTTCAGATAAGGAAGAGAAGGTTCGGCAAGGGCCAGCGTCTTCCCCAGTTCACCCCGGAAAGCAAGACAGCCTGAGACCACAAACCCAGGCCGCCTACATGCTGCTGCAGAGAAATTTCTGAAGCAAAGGAGCCCCGCCTCTTGGGGCAGGAAACAGACAAAATCAGGACCACCCTGATTACTCACTCTATTTGAGGCAGCAACCCCGTCACCCCACCCCCCACTCTCAGCCTGCTTTCTGGCCTTGAGCTGCTGTCCTGCCCAGGGCGGGTCAGGGGCCCTACGGGCTGCCCACAGGCAGATGGCTACATTGGCAAAGGCAAGGCAGACCCTCATCGTGCCAGGCCTAGTTTCGTCCAGGGCTGAGGAACAAAGGCCTTTCATGGGGTGTAATCCAGGCCGAGGGGAGAAGAATGGTCAGGTGTATGGAGAAGCAGGTTCACATGGAGGGAGAGAGAGAGCGGAACAGGCCTGGCTGGCACGGGGGCCCGGGTTCCGGCCGCTCTCCCAGGGCGGCAGACGGTCGCTGGCAGCCAGTGAAGGCCCCGTTTGTGCAATATGTCAGCAGGGAGGGCAGGCCTTTTAAGGGGCGAGATCGTGTGGCCCGATAGCATGCCTGGGGCCTCTCCCTGGGGGGGCCCGGGCCCCCTGTGAGGACTGTCAGCCATTGTTAACTGCACCTCATGTGAAGGAAAACGGGACACAGGCGGTCAGCTGATACCTGTGCGATCTGGCCACGGGACCAGCTCCACCGGCTGCAGCTCCAGTTACACAGCCGGACAGGCGAGGGGGGTGCGCTGGCCCTGGGGAGGCCCGTGGGGCTGCTGGCCCAGCTGTAGACCCCTTGGCATGTCCACAGCAGGAGGGATGCGGTGACCCAGCCCAGCCCGGAGTAAAGGGTGAGAAGCACGAGACCACAGGTGTGCTGGTGCTGGGTACAGGGATGGCATGCCACTGTGGGCTTTTCCCACCCCTCCCAGGGGCCACAAAGCCCCACACAGGAGAAAGGAGAGAACATGAACACATTCTCCAGGACCGCTTGACACGTCTTCCCAACTGTCAACAACACAGAAGAGGAAGTCAAGGGGAGAGAGCAGTGGGCATGAAGTAGTATTTGCCAATTCCCATGGTGCCAACGCCTGTAGGCCCACGGCAGCGTCGCCACTGACACTGAACTTCTAGCCACACACACGTGGGTTCTGTGGCCACTAGGTAATGCATGGAAGTTCATGTGTTTAGTCCTCATGTGACAGGTGTTGTAATAATTAACATCCCCATTTTACAACTGAGGCACAGAGAGCCTGAGTAACATGCCCAAGGTCACACAGCTGTGATATGGTAGAGCTGGGATTTGAACCCACACTGTCTGGTTCCAGAGTCCATTCTATTAACCACTGCCCTACCTGTCCCCTTTCCCCCAGAGCATGGTTAAATCACAGCCATTTACTGAGCATGAGTGGTGAGCTGCCATGCTGCTAGGTGAATGCTCTCATTTAAGGTGTTCAACCCCCCCATAAGGTGGTTACTATTATCACTACTATTATTTTACAGAAACCAAAACTCAACTTCAGTAAGTGACATGCCTGGTGAGTCAGGCAGGGAGCCCTGGCAGAAAACAGACAGCATAGTCAAATGGGTAACTTACAAAGGGGCTAGCTGCAGAAGCATAAGCCGGGGTCGGCAAGGGACGTTAAGGCACCCAGGGGCTGGCCACAGTGGGGAGCTGTCCTCTCCTGAGGACTGGGCCAAGGAGACCCTTTCCTGGAACCTGCCCAGGGGCTGAGGGCAGCTGTAGCTGGAGGAGTGGGCTGCCCAGCAGGAACCACGGGCATTGGTGGACAGCTACAGCCAACCTGCCACCCTGCAGGAGAGGCCAGGGAGCTCTGCTCAGCCTCTGACCTCCTTTCAGGTTAACAGAAGCTGTAGGGCTGGGAGGCCCGTGGAGGTAACTGCAGGGTCAGGCCCCAGGGCACCGAGCAGGGCTGAGAGTGAGTGGAGGGGCTGATGCATAACAGCCAGCTCACTGTCTTCACAAAGCGCGGGTTGCCAGCGCCTGGGCCCCATAAAGCACGCGCTTCCCATTGGCCCACTAGCTCACCTTGCTGCCCAGGGACCAGGCATTGACCACAAAGGTGACCCAAAGTCCCAAGTGTGCTCACAGACCAGAGTGTTGTACAAGCTGCAGTGAGGCTGCACACATGTGGGGCCAGGTCACCTCCATGTAACCTGGGGACAAAATAGCAGGTGGAACCTGGATGTTAGATACAATCGGCTGAAGTAATGATGACAGAATTTCAGGGCCATGTGCCCAGTGGAAAGGGGGGGACATTTGGTGAGGACCCCTCAGGTCTCAAACGAGCTGACACTCTGCATATCTGGGTGGCAACAAGCCATTGCTACCAACCTGAACACCTGCAGGAGAGGCTATACTACCTGCCCCCACCCACCCATCTCCTGGTCATTGCCTTAAACCAGTGTCAGTCGGCTTTATTTCCTAGAGCCTACAACTGAGATGGAGACCCACTACCACCACCCCAGCAGTGTGCTCTCCAGCAGGCCGCTCCCTCCCCAAGCCTCTTTCTCCTCCCCTGTCAGGTAGGAATGCTAACAGGAAAGTACATCATGGGGGTTCGTCAGAAAGAGCCCCCGAGCTTCGTTCACGCAGACAAATAGCAATTGTCATTGCTATTCCACGCTCACAAAAGTTAGCTTAATGCCATTTCCAATAGAAATATAATGTGAGCCATGTAGGTCATTTAAAATTTTCTAAAAAGTAAACAAGAAACTGGTGCAATTAATTTTAATAATATATGTTATTTAACCCAATACCTCCCAAATATTATTTCAACACATGGCTCCAGCCACATTTCAAGGGCTCGGCAGCCACAGTGGCTGGTGGCTACATTGGACAGCGCAGGTTAGTGGATGAATGCAAGCATAACCAAATGACTGAGTTTGCTTCGGCCTGCGGAAATCCAAAGACTTCCGGTGGAAGGAGGTAGTGGCATTGGATATCCAAGGGTGAGCAGAATTTAGACATATGGGGATGGGAGGGTCTCCATTTATGTTCTACAGATGGGGAAACTGAGGCCCAGAGAATTGTGAGCAAGAGTTACAAGGAGAAGGTGAGTAGGGAACGGGCATGGTCCCTAATGCCAAGGAGAGGGTGAGTGAGAGGGAGCAATGGAAGAAGGGACAGATGGAGGGATGGAGGGGGGACAGTGTTAAGGGTGGGTATGAGGAGAGGGGAAGATGAGGAGGGAGAGAAAGGAGGTGAAGAACCTTGAAGGGAAATCATCTATGGCTTTGAAAGATTCGGCTGCGTCCTGCTGCTGCTTAAGATTCTCAGCCTGCTGTCACCCTGGTAACGGGAGAAAAATCACAGAGCAATTTGTAATCAGTGGTGGTTTCTGCTCCACTGGAGGAGGTGGGGGGAGGGCTCCTGGCTCAGGCTGCTGAGAGGGTCCTCAGGCACCTCTGGACCAAAAGAAGGGCCTCAGACTTTAGAGTTCACTTATTGTGTGACCTTAGACAAGCCCCTTCCCTCCCTCAGGTCTCAGTCTCCAATTCTGGCAAATGGAGCTGCCAAGCCAACCTGGGAGGGCTTGAGAGAGGCTCAGAAGAGAATGGGGCATGATGGGGGAGGACAAGACATGCCACAGCTTAGCTGCACGGGGCCCAATGGCCCACCCCAGCCCCCACTGCCGCCGAGGTCACCTCTCATGGCTCCATAACTCATTCTGTGGTCCATTACCGCCTGTCCCAACTCCGGCCCTGGAAGTTGTCCAGTCACAAATGGAAAGGAGCATGGGGAAGTGGGGCTGGCAGAGCAGGGAGACTGTGGTTCTGAGGAAGGGAGCCCCCTCCTTTAATCATTGGAGTCTCGGGAGAGGGGCATGGGAGAGAGCAGAACCTGTGTCCACATCTGCTTTCTTTAACCTCCCACCCCTGACCTGGAAACTGCCCTTTAGTTTGCAAATGTTCACCTCCCTGCCCTCGATATAGAGACCCAGGACTTACCTGTGAGGAGACCGGGTGAGAGGGCAGGTGATTTCCCTGAAGTTGCTCATCACATAGAGCCAGCCAGAGCTGAGTTTAGGTAGCCCCAATCCTTGTTCGCAGCTCCTGCAGCTTCCTCTCCCCAGGTTTTCACCCTAGAGAGTGGCATTTTCATTTGTAAGTGAAGGAGGCTCATAGATCATTGAAATTGGAGCAGGAAGGACTCTCCTAGCTAAGCTTCTACAAGAGTTAGGTGAAAGGGCAGCTCAGCCACTCCCTCCCTATGTGTCTTTGGGTGGGTGGGCCTTTGTTTCCACATCTTCAAAATGGGTTCAGCATGGGGAGGTTTAGCAAAGGAAGCAATCTTGGGCCTCCTCCCTGGCCTAGGAGATGTTCGTCTAGCGCAACCTCCACCTGCCATTACACACCCTTTCCCCAGCACTCCACAGGGCTGGTCTGCAGAGGCTCTGAGGGCTGTGCAGTGCACGAAGAGGGAAGGGGATGCCCTGACCAGGCCTGGCGGCAAGGCCCCTGAAGGAGGGTGCCTGCGACACGACCCCAGGGTGCCTACACCTGAGCAGCCATGAGCCAGGGCTCCAGCATCACTTTGTTCCTGTCCATCTCCAGGCCATGAAGGGAGATGCAGAGAAAACACTGATCCCCAGAGAGACAAGTGGCCTGCCCAGAGTCACGGAGCCAGTCAACAGCCCAGGCAGAGCGTGAGCACACCCACTGGTCCCCTTTAGAGCTGTGCCATCTAGCACGACAACCACCAGCCACCTGTGGCCCTGAGCACTTGCAATGTGGGGAGTTTGGATTGAGAAAGGTCGAGTTTCTAATACCCACCAGATTTTAAAACCTTAATAGGAGAAAAAGTAATTCAAAATGTCTCGCTAATATTATTTTAAATATAGATTACAAGCTGAAATGAAATTTTGGGGAGAGCTACATAAATTATACTATTAAAGTTCGTATCACCTGTTTCTTTTTACATTGTTTTAATGTGGCTACCGGAAAGCTGAGCTTGGTTTCCACTAGCTAGCGCGCTCCGCTCCGTGCTTGTGTGCCATCGCCCGGACCCGCCCCCACACCACGGCGTGCCCCTCCACGCCTGGCCCTTCACTTATGGTGCGTGCTCCGCAAGCTGCCCCAGCTGAAGGCTACTGGAAGAGTCCTTAGAGGGATTGCACGCCCAGTCCTCCTGGCAAACTCTCCGAAATACTCGCTCTCGTGGCGATTATTAGTATCCACACTACTGTTATTATCACTGATGTCCAGACAGGAAACTCCCCAAGATGGGGGCCTGGGGGTCCCTGCACCCACACCCTGGACATACGGGCCTCAATGGCAGGAGGGAAGGAGGAAGGGAGAGAGGGAGGGAGGGAGGGAGGGAGGGAGGGAGGGAGGGAGGGAGGCCGCTTGGGGACCCTTGGAATTGCTGGGATCCAAGCACCTGACACAATGGAATTACTGAGCAGGCGATGCTGGGTGGCCTGAGGCGGGCCTGGCCTCTGCCTGCTTAGCATGCGAGGCGGAGGCCCCGCCCCTTCCCAGAGAGGGTTCCAGGAGCAATCATAATGTCCTGATTGCCGGACAATGCTGTGATGGAGGGCCTTGTCACATTTTTGTCCCCAGTTACTGGGATCCCCATTCACGGCCACTGTCACTGTGCTCAGAACAAGCCGGGCCTGGCAACCTCCTTTGCATTAAAATTGGATGAGAAATAAGCCTTGTCCGAAGTTCAGCAAGGCAGAAAAAGAGATTAGGCCAAGGGACAGGCCTGAAGGCCCCTGCTGGGGGCCAACCCTGCAAAGGGAAGTGTCACCCACTGCCTGCCCCAGCTCGAGCAGGGCCTCACACCCTGAAGCACCTCTCCTGGGCCTCGGTTCCCCTGGATCTAAAATATGGACGTGGAAGGAGGTCCCTGAGTAAGTGAATGCCCTTGGGCATGGCCCTGTAGCTCAATACTCCACATTTACAGTAAAGAACTCCATCTAAAATGGGACACAACAGAGTTGCCCGGCTGGTTGGTGGTGATGAGGGATAGAGGGGGCAGAGATGTGCCTGTCTATCCTTCTTCTCACCCTCCAGGGTATTTCCCATCAAAACCTTGGAGCTTCCTATGGCAGAAGCCGCAGAAATAAAGCTATTTCTAAAGCAATGTAGACTCAGCACTCAGAAGCTAAAAGACATGAAAAATGCCAAAGGACTGAAAGCAGCCAAAGGCCCAGCAGTGGGGTCCTGGCCCAAACAGTCAGAGGACCTCACAGCCGCTGAGTGTGTCACTACTAGCAGGTACATATGCCAAGGTGTGTGTACGAAGATGCCCATGCAGCCTGGCGGGGTGGCAAGACTCCAAAACAGCCCCAATGTCTATAACTAGATAGCCGGCTAAATAAATCATGACAATCCACACCTTGGAACTCCATGACCCACTAAAACGAATGGGGGAGGTTTGTGAATCTGAAATAGAAGGATGTTAAAGAAATTAGGAAATGGCAAAAAAAAACAAAAACCCACAATAAGATAAAATAAAAGAGATGCAGACAAGAGTGTTTAGAGGGGTCCTTGGTAGAGAAATATATACTGTGTGTAGACGCACAGAAAATGTGCAGTGAAACTATGAACGTTCTAGAAAATTCAAGAGATTGACAAGGAAAATTTACTTTTACTCTATGTCCTTCATTACTGTTATATTTTTTTTCCTTATCAACATGTATTTTCTTTAAATTTTTCATTAAAAAGCACAAAAGTCCTCTAAGGGTCTTCCTTGCTTATTAATTCAATAGGATCGGTTCAACGAAAATTTGGCAAGTTCTTGTGAGGATCATGCCCACTGTGGTTATGATGCTGGCCACCAAAACACCCTCAACACCCCCACTTGGAGACAGAAAAGCCAGTGACCTCCGGAGCTGGGTGCCACAAGAGCAGCCAGCACCCAGCAGATACTGCCCAAGAGGAGGAAAGGGGACGGCAAAGACTGGACAGCGGAGGAACTAGCTGGGTTTTGAGGGTGAATAAAAGTTCTCCAGACAGACCCGCAAGGGAGGTTTCAAAGAGGAGAGGAGCAGGAGTGTGACGCGCCTTGTGAGCATATGTGCAGGAGCTGGGGCTGTCCCGTCCCCTGCCCTCTCCACAGCTCCCAGCACAGGGCAGGCACTCACAGCTCAAATATCCTGAGCACTATAGGCCAGGCACTGTCCCAGGCCCTTCATGTTCATGAACTCATTGCATGAACTCTCTGAGGTACATAGCATTCTATACAATTATCCCATTTTACAGATGGAAAAACGAGGACTTCAAGAGATGAAGCAGCGTATGCAAGTTCAGAAAGCTCACAGGTTCCAGGGCTGGGATAGGAACCTGAGCAGTTGGCACCAGAGCCCACACTTGTAACCACGATGCCACGCTGCCTCTTGCAGCTGGAGAATGTGTTGGCAAACCCTGCGAGCTGGGCATTTTATACACATGCTTAGTCTTCCTCACACATGGGGAGTGAGGACCCCTTCCTTTGCCCAAGGCCACTCAGCTGGTAAGGAACAGAGTGTAAATTTCAACCATTGGGTATCAGGCCCCAAAGCCCATATTCCACTTACCAGGGGCACTGCCTCTGGGAAGGGGCAGGTCATTCAGTGCCCATAGGGCCTAGGTATGAAGGTGAAAGTGAAAGTGAAGGAAAGTGAACTGCAGGGGAGACAACAGGGTCACAAGAGGGCAACTACCCTTCCTGAGGCTCTTTAGATTCATTATTTCAGAGCAGCCCAAATAGACGACATCGGGGCCACCTGTTTCCAATTTCTAATTTGGTCCGGCCCTTACCAGTACAAAGGAAGCCGACACAGCTTCGTCTGTGGGCTTGTCTCTGGGCCCCAAGCCACCTAGGACTCCAGGCTTCCTCTTCCACCCCCAGACCCTTCCACATCCAGTCTGGGTGTGACCACAGTCTCCCTTCCTGCAGTTTAAACTGGAACTTCTGAGGAGTCCATGCTTCATGGAGAGGGAAGTATTAAAAATCCATGGCGGCTGGCGTTTTCAGCCCAGTGTCATGCTAATCACCTCATTGTGGCATTACAAGCCACATGGAGGCCTTCCCCCATACTCTGCCCTTTTCTGAGCCCCAGAGACACATGCTGGGGAGCTCCACATTCGGTTAACTGGCATTTACAGCAGCTGTAAGCACGTTTGAGGTGATTACCCTATAATTTGTATGCAGTTGCGGGTCATTACCAAAATTACAATTAAACACTGGCACCCTGTAATTAGATGTTTTATGAATTAGGTCCCGAGGTATTAACGTCAAATTTCTAAGTTCTGCCCCTCATCCAACTCCAATGTCCTTCCCCTGCCAGCTGGGGAATCAAGGCACATTTGGGCGCCTCGGAGGCCCGGGGCTGACTTCAGCCAGAGACTTTGCCACTTCCCAGATGGTGGTCACCAGTGTCAGCATCTACTGTCACCCACAAGAATGTCAGCTCCTTGAGGACAGAGATCGCTTCTCACATGTCGCTGCAAGAACACAGCCTTGTCTATTCCGTAAGTGTTTGCTGAGCACCTTCTACGTGGAAGGCACTGACCACATGCTAAGGTTACTGCCGTGAGTGCATTAGAGAAAACCCAGCCTGGTGGAGCCGATAGTCAAATACCAACAACCACAAAAATGAGTAATACATTTGGTGTGCTAAAGCACAAGAAAGGTTAAAACGAAATAATGAAGCTGGGAAGGGAGATGTAACATGTTGTATGGAAGAGGGTGTTGAAACTTCAGACATGGTAATCAGAGAAGGTCTCCCTAAAAAATTAAAGGTCTTCAGAAATTTGGGAGTGTGTCAAGGGAAGAGCTTTCTTGGAAAGAGAACAGCCGTGCAAATGCCCTGGGGCAGGAGTGTGCCAGGGAAGGGCAAGGAGAAGCTGATGAGAGTGGCCAGAGTGCAGGAAGCAGAGGGTGATGAAGGCGATGAAGGGCGATGAAGACAGGTCATAGCATCCAGACCCCAGAGGCCTGTAGGCTGGGGGAGACTTAGGCAGGCGTTTGAAAAATATTGGTGGAAGGGATTAATGGATGAACTGGAGGGAGTTTAACTCCAGTTAGGATCCAAAAAGGATTTTTTAAACATTTCTCTTTTTCTTTCATTGTAAACTCTCATTCTGTGAGTGCTCCCTCTGTGCTGTGAGGTCAGCCAAGGGCTGGGTGGACCTTGTCGGCACTGCACGGGGAAGATACTATCCCAGAACCACAGTGAGGAAAGCAAGTCTCAGAAGGGACCAGCCTGACCCAGCGTCATTGTTGGAGCCATAACTTGTGCCTCACGGTGTCTGGAGGCAGAACGGTTTTGGGGTGAAGAACATGGACCCAAACAAGTCTGCTGGGGTTCCAATCCCAGCTTATCTACACACTGGTTGTGCAGCTTAAGCAGGTTACTAAGCCACCCTATGCCTGTTTCCTCACCCATAAAGAGGGAATAAAATAGCACTTATCTCAGAGGTTTGTTGTAAGAGACTCAGCCCAATTCCTGGCACACAGCAAACAATTAAAAAGTGCGAGTTAGCTTTCTCACCAGCTCCGTCCCCCTCTGACCATGTGACTTTGGTAAGTATGTGTCTCCAAGCCTTGTTTACCAAAGTGGTGGTTAAGGGACATTCACGAGATACCAGTAGGAAAAGGAGGTGTTGGTGTCAGTTATTGCTGTGGTGGGGCCATGAGAACTAGGCCCCCCAAAGATGTCCTTGAACATGATGGGGCTGTGAAGAGGCAAAAGTAAAATTCTCAAAACTTAGAAGTCATAATTACATCAGGTGAAAAGGATTTTAAGGCCTACTTGAGAATTAATTGGAATCAACAATGGGATAGCGTCTCTAAAGAAGGATGTGCCTAGTTCAGATCATAATAACTAAGATCTCTACCCAGCATTAGGGAGGTGATTCCTCAATTCTGTCCCTATGCAGAGTCCCCCTGGAAGGACCTGAGTCTTACCCTGAGGAGAAGCAGGGACATCCTAGAGTATGTTCAGAAAAAGGGAGGATATGAGCTGGTGACCCCATCCTGGGAGGAGCAAGGAATGTAAGGGAAGTCACAGAAGGGCAGACTCTAGCTCCTTGCAAAAAGAGCATTCTCATTTTTAGAGCAAGGTAGGTACTGAATGGGCTGCCTAATAGGTGTGTGTGGGGGTGTTGGTGTTGGGTGGAGGAAGGATGTAAGCAGGGCTAGAAGGCAGCTTGAAGGGGCCTGGGGGAGCAAATTCCAGCTCAGGGTTAGGGTTCGGGCCCTTGATGCATGAGTACCCATGCCTCCATGAGACCCAAACCTGTGGAGGCCTCACAGCAGACAACACAGCAGGTTGGTCAGGCCGACTTTATGGGTTAAATCCTGGCTTCTCTGGGCCTCATCTCTAATACCCTGTTTCCCTGAAAATAAGACCTAGCCGGACAATCAGCTCTAATGTGTCTTTTGGAGCAAAAATTAATATAAGACCTGGTCTTATTTTACTATAATAAAAGACTGGGTCTTTATAATATAATATGATATAACATAACATAACATAATAATATAATATACTATAATACTGGGTCTTATATTGATTTTTGCTCCAAAAGACGCATTAGAGCTGATTGTCCAGCTAGGTCTTATTTTCGGGGAAACACAGTAGTTCCCATCTCATAGGGCTGTGAAGAGTCAAGCACTAAATGCAGCTAAGGTGTTGAGAGTAGTGCAGGCACTGTTGCCTGGGTAGGGGCCTAGGCTGCAGGTTCTGTGTGAGAGTCCTGGAGGGACAAGTTGCCCGAGTCTCACCACACCCCGAGGTGCCGTGTCACGCAGCATGGAGCTGTCTCCTGAGAACTGGCTTCCCTTCACCCCAGGCTGCTGAGGGATTCCCCTGGGAGTCGCCACTGCCCTGGGAGACAGTGAATGGGCGCTTTGTGTCTCCACAACAGCCTGTTGCTGCATGCCTGGGCCCCTGCATGGCTCGCAGCCTGTGCTCGCGCCCTGGCTCCTTTCCGACTCTATGCTGCATGTCTCTTTCATCCTCAAGAGACAGAGCATCTCTGGAGGGCCCTGCCAGGCTGCCCTTCCCACACACTCCAGCCCCCAAGTTGGCCTGACTTCCTGAATGGCAAATGGGCAAGGCTGAGGGGCAGGATGGGATAAAAGCGGCCCATGTGAGTCCCCAGAGAGGCCAGCTCAATTTCCCACCCCTGGAGCAGGTGGAGGTCTGCTGGGCTGCTGCTCAGTACCCGTGAGAAAACGCCCTGTCTTCTGTCCCACTCTCAACTCCTTCCAGTCGAGCTGGTCCCTGCACTGGGCTGAGCGGGACGGCAGCTTGGGACCTCTAAAGCGGAAGTTTCTGAGGGACTTCCTGGGGTGCTGCCAGCAGAATCACAGCGCAGGCACCTGGACTGAAGGATTCTCCGGGCACATTCGGGGACCCCCGTATCCTGACGTTAACAGAAAACTGCAGCAGCCCAGAATAGGCAGAACCACTAATGGCATAGTCCCCTCAGGAATGCAGCTAGGAGTCTAAGAACCAAGCTCAGATGAGGGTGAAGGGGAGATAGGATGGGGAGGGGAAGAAGGAAGTTAAGTCACATGACTAGTGCAAAAATAAAGACTGTAGAATTTATGTGTACTTTTTCTTGCTTTCAGATGAACATGTATATATTAACCCATTGTTTTTCTCTTCCCCTTGTTCCATTTTCATCCTGTCAAGATATAAGGCACACTAACTGTGGTAACCCTGTCTCTCAGCGTTTCAGTCACAGACATCAAAGAGGCACGTGGCTCAGCAGAAGAGACTACGTGCCACGGGAGACTTGTGCACATTAGAGAAGAGGCGTAGCATGCTTTCAGTGGGTCAAAGGGTAGTTGCATCAGTGTAGGTATAAATGCAGTGTTGCCGTGGTCTTTATTCAGAAGTGAATACTAAGGTCACGCTGTGTCTTACAATGGCAGCTTCCACAAATAATCTGCATGAGGTCACATTTCATGGTTTACTTTTGGGAGCCAGGCCCCATAGTTTCTCAGATTTCTCTGCTTTTCTTATATGGAAATTTACATCTCAGCTGAGGTGTAATAAACACCTCTGCAGGATGCTGAAGGGACAGGACAATTTCAGCATGGGTGGGGATCTCATCTGTGGGTGGGGACTTGGTAAAGTGGCAGAGTCCAGGGCCTCACCCCAAAGCCACTAAATAGGCCAAGATTTCATGGTGCCAAGAAATCTGTAGTCTTAAGAAGCCACGACCCTTTGGGCAATTGGAAAGCCAAAGAATGCTGAGATGGGGGACTCGCACCTCATCTTCTAAAACTTCTCAGCTACTGAATCTAAGAGGGATTAAACAGGTGAGCAATTCTGGTGGCTCTGATGACTCTTTCAAAATAATAAAATGAACCAATCCCCATTGCGCAGTTCCAAATATCCTACACAATCTAAAGCAACTTTAATCAAAAGTGGTTCACGTGGCCTTGAAGGTAGTCAGGGTGATTTTAGGTGATACAAGAAAAACACTTTCCTTTCGATAGTTGTGGCACATCGTACCCATCACGATCTGGGGGATAACATTTCTTTTCTTTTTATTAGTTTCAAGTGTGCAAAACAAGATAATGATTATACATTTACCCCCCTCACAAAATGGTAACCCCCATCCCCCAAGTCTACTACCCCTCTGGCATCGTACAGAGATATTACAATACCATTGACTATTCCCTGTGCTGTACTTTACATCTTGTGAATGTATACATACATACATATATGTGTATGTACATATACATACCGGGCTGCTGAAAGACGTATACAAGTGGACACTTGGGTCAACGTTGCTCAAGCAGTAGTTCGTCGTCATCAGAAGTGTCTGGACGCTGATGGGAACCACTTTGAGCACCGCTTGTAATTGCAGAATTCAAACGTGACTTGTATTCATCTTTTGTTATGGGTATATATTGAGTATTACAGTTTTAATGCAGTTTTTCTGTTCTTAAAATGTGTATACTTTTTTTGGCACTATACATATATATATTTGACATTCAATATCATTTCGTATTACTTTCAGGCGTACAGCGCAGTGTCAGGCATCCACACAGTCTATGAAGTGACCTCCCCTGAGAAGTCCACCACCCATCTGACACCCTACATGGTCTCCACAACATTATGGATTATATTTCCCATACTGCACTTCACATCCCCGTGACTATTTTGTGACTACAAATTTGTACTTCCTAATCCCTTCACCTTTCTTACCCATCTGCCCACACCCCTCCCATCTGGCAACCATCAGTTTGTTCTCTGTAAATGAGTCTATTTCTGTTTTATTTGTTCATTTATTCTGTTCTTTAGATTCCACATATAAGTGAGATCATGTGGTATTTGTCTTTCTCTGTCTGACTTATTTCACTTCACAATACCCTCTAGGTCCATCCATGTTATTGCAAATGGTAAGATTTCACTCTTCTTTATGGCAGAGTAATACTCCATTGAATAAATGTACCATAGTTTCTGTCTCCATTCATCTATTGATGGGCATTTCAGTTGTGTTCATGTCTTAGCTATTGTGGATAGTACTGCAATAAGCATAGGGGTGCATATATTTTTTCAAGTTAGTGTTTTGGATTTCTTTGGATAAATACCCAGGAGTGGAATTACTGGGTCATAAGGTAGTTCTATCTTTAATTTTTTAAGACAGCTCAATGGTGTTTTCTATGGTGGCTGCACTAACTCACAATCCCGCTAACAGGCCACAAGGGCTCCTTTTCTCCACGTCCTCACCAACACTTGTTTGTTGATTTACTGATGACAGCCATTCTGACTGGGGTGAGGTGATATCTCATTGTGGTTTTTATTTGCATTTCTCTGATGATTAGTGAGGTTGAGCATCTTTTCACATGTCTGTTGGCCATCTGTATGTCCTTTTTAGAGAAATGTCTGTTCAGGTCCTCTGCCCATTTTTGAATTGGATTTCTTGGTTTTTTTGGTGTTGAGTTGTATGAGTTTTTTTGTAAATTTTGGATGTTAACCCCTTGTCAGATGTATCATTAGCAAATACCTTCTCCCATTCAGTAGGATGTCTTTTCATTTTGTTGATGGTTTCCTTTGCTGTGAAAAAAGCTTTTTAGTTTGATGTAGTCCCACTTGGTTATTCTTTCTTTTGCTTCCCTTGCCCGAGGGGATGTATCAGTAAATGTATTACTAAGGGTAATGTCTGAGAGTTTATTTCCTATATTTTCTTCAAGGAGTTTTATGGTTTTGGGTCTTACATTTAGGTCTTTAACCCGTTTTGCGTTTATTTACCCGTTTTGAGTTTATTCTTGTATATGGCGTAAGAAGGTGGTCCAGTTTCATTTTTTTGCATGTATCTGTCCAGTTTGCCCAGCACCATTTATTGAATAGACTGTCTTTACCCCAGTATAAATTTTTGCTTCCTTTGCCATAGATTAAATGACCATATAGGTGTGGATTTATTTCTGTTCTGTTCCATTGATTTATGTGTGTTTTTATAACAATACCATGCTCTTTTTATTACTATGGACTTGTAGTATAATTTGATATCAGGAAAACCTCCAGTTTTATTCTTCTTTCTCGGGATTGCCATGACTATTCTAGGTCTTTTATGGTTCCATATACATTTTAGGATTATTTGTTTTAGTTCTGTGAAAAATGCCATGGGTAGTTTGATAGGGATTACGTTGAATCTGTATATTGTTTTGGGTAGTGTGGACATTTTAACTATATTAATTCTTCCTATCCATGAGCGTGGTACATGTTTCCATTTATTTGTATCTTCTTTAATTGCTTACTTTAATGTCTTATAATTTTCTGAGTACAGGTCTTTTACTTCCTTGGTTAAATTTATTCCCAGGTATTTTATTGGGGATAGTGTTTCTATGGCTAAATTAAGTCAGGCAGTAAGCTATAAAAGGGGGATCAATTTAGATAAAAATATAAATGATAGCAGAGGTGGATAGTGAATAAACACCTCACATAGCCCCTGATAACATGTCCACTAAAGCACTTCTGTGACATTCTTGCCAAAAATGTGTAACCTCATTCTAATCATGAGACAACATCAGACAGATCCAAACTAAAGGACATTCTACAAAATAACTGAGCAGCATTCTTTAAAAATATGAAACAAAATATAAATGACAAAACAAGATTAAAGAACTGTCCCAAATTGGTAGAGACGAAGGACACATGACAGGTAATGGCAATATCGGGTTCTGGGTGAGATTCTGGGCCAGAAAAACGACATTGTTATGAAAATTGGCAAAATTCACGTAAGGTCTTCAGATTGGTTAGTGGCATTTCATCCTTGATAATTTCCCATCTTTAATAATTGCACTTATGCTGTTCCAAATGTCAACATTAGGGGAAGCCGGGTGAAGGCTACACAAGAAATCTTTGTACTATCTTAGTAAGTCTAAAGCTAGCTAAAAATAAGTTTTATAGAAAGATAAGTGGTATCTTACTGAATAAAAAAGAAAAAGAATAGTAAGGTCGACATGGGGTAGGCAGAAGTTTTGCAGGATGTGTAAGGAGCGTCTGACATTTGACGAACCCTTCTCTAAAGCATCTGAACATTCTAGAGTTTGAATGCTTCTTTACAACTTGGAAGTTGTAACAATTTTAATGTTCTCCCTTCCCCTAAAATCAGAATATTAGAGAATTCTACAGATTTTAAACAGTCCAAAGAATCTGACTATTGTAAAATATTCAAAATGATAAAGACTGCCATGCAAAATATAACAGTGATTTTCAATCTTTAGGATGTATATGAGTCATTGGTTCACTTGTACTAGGAAGTTAAAAATAACCTTTAAAATGAAGGTTCAAGGACTTTGCTCTGAGCTTTGGGTAGATCTGGGGTCTGGACTGTGAACACCCTCTGAGTTATTCTGCTGTCAGCACCCCAGGAGCCCCTCAGAAACCCCGTACCTCCTCTGAGACACAGGTGGATGTGCGCGTGTTCTCTCTCGCTCCCCCGCCCTTCCCCAGGGGCAGGGTAGGAACTCCATTGCCTTCCATAGGGCTTCCACCTTTCCCCAGAGCAGCTGGACATCCTCTCGCAGTGGCCAAGCAAACCCCAGGGCTTTGACAGTGACAGTGAAGGTCCATGACACTTGGTGCCCAGCAGCTTTTTGCTGCCCCCTTCCCAGGCTCTCCTGCTTCTTCTCTCACTTTATTTGGAATCAAATAAAAGATTAAGATACAAATCATTCCCAGAAGGTGGATCATCTGGTAATTATGTGAGATGGTGAATCGCTGCTGGCTCTCCAGCTGACCCCCATTCCACCTCCTTGTCCCCCGATACACAGCAGAAGATGATAATTTCAGAGCAACCACCTCCCAACCCCTGAGATGGGCCGGGCCTGCTTGTCCACCCAACTGCTTGGAGGCACATGCTTCACACTCAGAATCCATCTCCCCAGGAAAGAAGGGAACACACCACATAAGCCACTACTGGGACCACGCCTCACTCTTACCCTGCTCTGTGATTCATACCCACTTCCCAAAGGAGGAAACCGAGGCTGAGATAAGGGCCTCACATGTCCAAAGTTGCCAACAACTCAAGGGACACAAACATCTGGCTTACAGGGCAGGAGTTCATCCTTCCTCTGTATCTCCCAGTACTAGGTGCAGAGACAGGTTGGGAGTCACCTGGGAAGAGGCCAGGCTGGAGATGGGGTTGGGAGGAGCAGCCAAGAATTTGGGTGGTCCTGCCTGGCGAGGAGCAGCCCCTGGGGCCCTGTCACTGTCCCCAGTCTCTGCAGGGCTGGATGCTCCAGGAGGTTCAAAGCAGGCGTATTTATGTCCCTGAGGATATAGCCCAGACTGAGGGTGTGGCGTGGTCACAGGCGGGCACCCTCGGCTCAGCCTGAGGAGAATGTTTGTCCACCATGAGCTGCCCTGGGCACAGTGGCTGTCCAATGCTGGGAGGTGTGCACGCTGTGGCTGCACAGACACCTGGGTATCAGAGATGAGCTGGCGGCTGGCTGACTTCCTAGCACCCTTTCAGGAGGGATGCCTTGGGTCCTCTGGTCCCATTCTGAGAAGATATGGAGCAGCGGCCATCACATTCACCCTGGCCTCAGAGCCCCAGGGCTGGCCAGAGTCCCCTCCAGTGCAGGTAAGCCCCCTCACAACCTCTGTGGCCCAGCGCCCACTCCCTCCAGGGCCCCCATTGCTCCAGCTTCACTGCCTCCTTACCCACCCCATCGCCCTCCATGCTTGTGCACAGCAGCCCTCAGGCCCCACTCAGCCTTCCCTCCCAGGGGAAATGTCACTTCCCCTGGGAATCCTTCTCTGACCAGCTGAGGCAAAGGCCACACTCAGCCCTGGACTGCCCAAGCCCTGCCGTTTACCTCGCTTCACTGGAGTTCTCTAAGATCCTGCTCAAGGACACGGAGCAGTCCTTGGCCACTCATGTATCCTCTGGCCCCAGGCCCAACCCAGAAGGCACCTCTTGCCCAAGCTTGGCCCAGCTGCTCCGTTTGCACCACCTCCCGTCGGGTCATGAAAAGGAAGTGGTCCCTATCTAGGGTACAGTTCATTCACTTATGCTGCCCAGCTCCAGTGTGCGTTACCCCAGGGACAGCCCCGGAGCCTCTCCCACCCACTGCAGCTCACAGGACACCCTGGGAGCCCATCCGAACCTCTGGCGGAGAGATGACAGACAGTAAGATGCAGAAGGACAAAGAGTTTGGACTCGAATCCAAATCTCGCTCTTCCCATAGTGCTCTGTGCCCTTCCCCACCCTCGTGGGCCCCAGCCCTGCTCCCCTGCCAGCCCACCCTCTGTGGGAAATCAGCCCAATCCCTGTCCTCTTCCTGGGAGTGCCCAGGTAATAGGCAGACAGACCAATGAACCTGGAAATGCGGCAGGTGGGTGAGTGCGAGAAAGAAAAGGAGATCAGGGTGAAGGTGCTGCACGTGGAATCCTAAATTTTGGGATTTTGAAAAAAGTAAAGAGAATCAAATAAAAGTAATATTAATAATATATTTAATTTAATCCAACAGATCCAAATATTACCACGGCAACATGGAATCAATATTGAAACATTATTAATGAGGTATTTGACATTTTTAGTGTTGGGTCTTGGAAATCCGGTGCATATTTGACACTCACAGACCATCTGGATTCTGACTCGCCCTATTTCAAGTGCTCAGCACCACACGACGCTGGTGGCCGCTGCATCGGACAGAGCAGGTCTAGAGGGTGCAGGTCCCACAAGGGTGGTCAGCGAAGGCCTCGTGGAGGAGGTGACTTCCGAGCAGGGGCCTGGAGGCGAGGCAGTGAGCGAAGCAGCTAAGTGGGGGAAGCATCCCGGCTTCAGGACCAGAGGTGCCAAGGTCCTCAGGCTGCAGAGTCTGCAGCTGGGGAGTGAGGTGAGCAGGAGGCCAGGCCATCGAGGACTGGCTCTTCCTCTGAGTAGGTGGGAGCTATGCAGGGTGTTGGGCAGACAGTAGGGCCCAGCCGGCTTGGGTTCTCACAGGAGCACTCTACATCAGGGTACAAGTTCTAGTCCCAGACTGCTGGGCATGAATCCCGGCTCTGCAGGTCCCCGTGGTGTGACCTTGGGGATTATAGCAGCACCTTGCACCATGAGGGGCATAACAGCACCTGGCACACAACGGGCATCCCCTAAAAGCCAATGTCACCCACTCAACACTCTGTGAGTGTGAGTCTTCAGCAACACTCACACCTTCCCAGGTACCAAGGGTCCGGGTTCTCCACTTCTTGGAGAAAGGTGGGGCACCTCCCCCCAGCCCCTCTCCTTCTGTAGCCTCTGATTTTGGCCCCTCTATCTCTGAATTCCTGGAATTGCTGCAGGTGATAAATAGTTCCCAAGTAAGGCTGCCTTCAGGCACTCTGACATGGTAGTATTTCCTGCACTTCCTCTGCCTAATGGGCAGGTGGCTGGGCATGGATTCCTGACTCAGCCAGGAAGCCCCTCCACCCCATCCTGTCCCCAGGGCTTCCCTCTCTGACCCTGTGGGGACAGCCCATCCTCTGCACACCACACACCACACTCCTTCATTCATTCCACAAACGTGAGCGCCTGCTCTGGGCCAGGTACTGCTGTAGGCCATGGGGACATGGAGTGAACAAGACAGACAGACACCCGCCCATGTGGAGCTGGCCTTCTGGATTTTCGGGGTTACTTAGTGCCCCCCAGCCTCATTTGATGGGGTACCCAGTCTGGCCCCTCTGACCAGACTCCAATGAAGACCCTCTTTCTTGCCCACCTTTGCGACCCATGGTGGCAGCTTCTCAGGGGATCCGCCACTTTGGAAGGAATGGCCCATGATGGACCCTATAGAAGGAATTTAGGCTAGATCCCCTGGGGAATGGGCCCCAAAATAAGAAAAGAAAAGATGGGACCTCCCATTGCCTGTAGAAGTTTTTAAAAATGCTTTGAAACTATGCATGACTAGAAAAAAGAGAAAAGGCTTGCTGACCAAACCCCACGTACATTAACTGCAGTGGTCTGTTGGGGCGGGGGCCAGGATTCTAGGAGGCTTTGTGTGCCTTCTGCTTTCTGTTTTCCAGATTTTCTATAATACACACATACCTACCGAATATTCAAGGGTTTAACATGAAAAAACAAAAATGTGATAAAACAATCACAGTATTAAAACCTGGCACCTCTTAGAACTTGCTGGAGTGACTGTGTCTGACTGGCAGGGCCAGGGGCTTGCCACCTGGGGAGGGACAGGCGACTGCTCACTCGAGCCTGGGGAACCCTCGCAGCATGGGAGCTGGGCGGTCGGAGGCCAGGGGCTGTGTGTGTGTGTGTGTGTGTGTGTGTGTGTGTGTGTGTGTGTGGAAGGGGAGGAAGGGCTGGGCAGAGAGAGCTGTGTGAGGGGAAGCGAGGAGTTGGGGAAGACCAGGCAGCACACGGAGAGGCTAGCCGAGGAGGCTGAAGGACACAGGGGTCCGGGGCCCTGAGCCCCACGTTGGTCCTGTGGGCACTGGGGCCTCTGATGGTGTATGAACAGGAGTAGGCTGTGGCTGCAGAAGAACCATGGGCATCTCCCCGGTTCCTCTCCCTTCTCCTCTATGACATCGATCCGATGCCCCTTTGTAGGATAAAGATCCTCAGCATTCTCTGAATGACCCACTGGTTATGAGAAGTGGCTTTACAGCCTGACAGCCTGCGTTCAGCTCTCCATCTGCCGCTTTCTAGCTATGGATTTTGTCCTCAGGCTATGACTCAACCTCTCTGTGCTTCAGCTTTTCACCCCCAAACTGAGAATGGCCATAAAATACCAGCCTCCTGGGATTCTGTGGTAGAGGGCATTAGATGAGTTAAAACGGGCTGGCACATAGTGAATGCTCAGTAAATAAATCTCCCGTGTTACTCTGAGACTTTCTCAAGGTCAAAGACGTGCTCTGAATGTGTCAGCAGGTAGACACCAACGACAGCTGTCCTGTTGTCCTCGGGCTGGCGTGCCCAAAGTCATTCTCCTCTGATTCCCCGTGCCTTGCTCAAGATAAGAGCACCCTGATTCAGCTATTTCTCTATCTCATTTAATCTCCTCAGCAACCCTGTTGGGGGGGCATTCTTAATCCATTTTACAGAAGAGGAAACTGAGGCCGAGAGAGGTGAGGGATCTGCTCTGTAGCAAGCCCACAAACACCACCATTCTATCAAGGGACCCCTGCCATGCCTTTCGCAGGTCTGGCACTGACTGGGCAATATAACGCATCTTTTAAGGCAGAGGGGACCCAGTTGGAGAGGGTGGGGGCTTGTGTGGGAAGTGGAATAGAGAGAAGCTTTGATTTCCCACAATGCTCTCAGGTCCTGGAGCTCCAGGTGATAGAGCTGGTTGGGTGCGGGGCCCCAGGTAGGGAGGAGTTGAGATGGGAGTGCACCTCTGGCCTTTCATCTGGAGCCCTAGACCCCCTCCTCCCACTCCTTAGTGGGGGGCCCACAATCACTCACCTGGAGCCATAAATGAGCTGGTTCTGAGGCCCACCTGTTGCCTGGCAGGTATGCCAGGACCTGAGAGAGGGAGGGGTCCCCAAGAAGGAAGCGTCACCCACCTTGTGCTGAACCACACCAAACTTTTGAAGCCCCATAAAAGCTCACAGACCTTCACTCTGCCAAACCTCACCCGCCTGTCAGCCATCCCCTCCCCCAGCCCAGCTGGGGTGTGAAGATGGGAAGCCCAGCTGGGTGTCCATTAACCAGAGACTGGACCCCTCTGAGCCTCAGTTTCCATTTCAGGAAAGGGCAGGGGGAATGTTCCAGTGCATTTCAAGGAGATGGCCCCAGTCTGAGGAGGTGGCAGCAAAAGTCCACTATGCTGCCCACCCCTGACCTGGCATGGCCCTTCCGCCTGTGGGGAGGAAGCTGGCACCCTGGCAGCTGTCAGCTGTTTCTGCGGTTCTGAGCTGGAGTCTGCCCTGTAGCGGGCAGGCGGGCTGGGTGGTCCCTGGGGAGGTACCTGCAAAACCAAACCAGACAACAGGCCCAGCCTTGACCTGGCAGCCGTGCGGGCTCTGTCTGCTCTGTCCTAAGACAGTCAGTACAGGCTGGAGCTCTGTTTCTCGAGCACCTGTTGTATTCCAGTACCTGAGGGAAGCATTACTGGCCTCATTCTGCAGAAATACAGTGGTTCAGAGCGGCTATGCTCCAGCCAAGAGTTACCAGGCTCAGAATCCTAAGCCAAGTCTGGCCCTAGATCCCGGCCGCAATGGGGAAGCAGTTTATAGCAGTGAGGGCCCCATCCAGAGAGGACCCACACACACCTTTCCTCACACCAGCCACAGAAGTGCCTGGGTTTCAGAAGTTGGATTTTCTAGAAAAACAGGTATGGAGTGGAATGGGGACAGACTCTGCCCTCGCAAAAGGGAGAGGTAGGCCTCAAGGTAATAGTTGTCTGATAAGGGACTAATGCGTGTATTTTCTTTTTCTTAATCTTCAAAGTGATTTGAGGAACCCAGGCTAATTACTTTCCCCCAGAGCAACAAGGACTGTCACCTGTCTTACTGCCCAGAGTCGCACCCTAGCCCCCAAGCACACCTGAAGGAGGGGGTGTGGATCCAGCAGTCTGGGAGATGGCAGAGAGGATAAGTCAGCTGGCAGAGACCTGGAGGAGAAAGGAGGGTGGGACTGCCCCCTGGGAGGCTGCCCTCCCGAGCTGCAGGGAGAAAAGCAGAGATTAGAGGAAGTGGGAGGCCGGGGAGCAGGCAGGTCTCCACCTGCTCCTTGAGCAGCACGGCTGCCTGGCCTCCCCGCACTGGCTGTAACCGGGCAGGCGCGGAGGGTGCGGAAGGAAGCAGGTAACGCTTTCCCGGAGGAGGATGTGGAGCCAGGGCTCTGCACGTCTACGTGAGTCAAAGGCACGTCTCTTGTGATTTCAGCCTTGACTGAACCGCGTTGTACATTTGTATTAGAAGTTCTTTGTAAAAATGCCATTAGACACGTGCGTGCATTTGTGTATCACAGAAGCGGGAATCCCTGCGGTGTAGGACTCCCGCAGGTGCCTAAGCATAAAGGGATCTTTTCCTCACTAACCGAAAAGGCAAAGAACAGGTTTACCTTGGCGAAGCGTGAGGCAGGCGTCAGATTGTGTCAGCGCTGCTGCTGTCTCTCACTTCCTCTATGGGGCCTCCCCCTCTGCACTGGCTCCTTCTCAGGAGGACCCCCTGTTAGGGGGAAGGGGGCGCTGCCGAGGGTCCACATCCCACTTTTCCAGCAGTAGGTCCCTGGGGGCGAGAGGGCGCAAAGAGCTAGGATTGAGTCTTGTTGTTCCTGAGCGGCCAAACCTAAGTCACAGGGTCACTCTGAGCCGGTCACAGACTGGGGCCCGCCAGGACCGCGGCCAGGCGCTCGGAGGGGACGGCCCGAGTGCCCAGAGACAAGCCAGTGTCCGCGCACAGACACAAATCCGCTGAACTCGCGAACTCGGTTCAAATTACGGAGAAGGCCTCGATGAGGATAGTAATGATGATAAAAGCAGCTCGGACCTGATCTTTTTTAAGGATCTCCCATGTGCTAGTTAGTCTTCTAGGAATTTTCACGTTCCCTATGTCATTCAATCTTCTCAATCAGAGTTGGCGGTAGGTCCTATTCATACCATCTCCGTTTCACAAATGGAGAGACTGAGGCACAGATGTGGTAAACAACTCTTCGGTATCCCACAACTATCTAAGTGGTTCAAAGTTAAAACCCCCCGCCCAGATATGTGGCCACTCTAAAGAGATGGGTCTTTACTGAAGGTTATTACGTAGGCAGGGAGATACATCCAGACACAAGTGACTGACACACAGTGACAAAAGAACAGGCAAGCCAGTAACACAGAGCCAAGTGGCAAGTGTCTTGGGGCATGCAGGGTGTTCAGAGGAGGAAGGAGAGGCTTCTAAAGGCGGTGACATGTGAGCCTCAGTTTCCTCACCCATAAAACGTTCAGGTTGCACTAGGTTAGCTGACAAATCTTCCACATGCTGGCCATCTCGTTGCCATGCTTTTCCACTGCTGAAGGTGGAGGGTTCTGGTTTCCAACTTTCCTGCTTCTAACTATAAACCTCAAGTGTCAGGGAGCTCCGTGCTGCCCCAGGCAATCCATCCTGGCAAGGGCAGGGGGACGGGGGCAGCATTGCACCTGAACCCTCAGGTTTGAATCTTGGCTCCTCCATAAATTAGATGTTGGGGGTTGAACGAGATGTCTCAGGACCCTCTCAGGTCTGACATGCCATCATCCATGACCAACTGTTTCTTGTGACATGAAGCGGTGACATGTCTGCTTCTGGCAAAGTCGGCACTTTGCCCCTAAACTACCCGGCCCCAGCTTTCTGTGACTTGAGTTCTTACATCTGATTTTCAGGGTTTTCCTGAATCCGTCTACACCATCACTGTCACCTGTGTGTCTTACTCAGTTAATCTGTTCACTGAAAAAGCATTTCCCTGGGCCAGACCTAGGGGTGCAGAGAGGATTGAGGCAGACCGACTGCCCTCAGGGAGCTCTGAGAGAAGGAATAGCAAGCAGCTCACCATCCTGGTCACCAGGGGGCAGTTGGGGTGAGGCTGTCCCTGCCTATGCTTACCTCACACAAGCTTGGTCATGGCTGCTCATTTGTCATCGCTCTGTCGAGGTCTGTGCATTGTTGCAATGACACACATTACATTTAATTGCCACTATAAAATATCTCCAACAAGTTTACATTATGATTTAGCACTGAAGGGAAACATTATTGTGTATGCAAAAAGACCTGGGAACAGAGCATACATGTGACATTAGTAAAGCAAATGTTTGGCATAGGAGGAATAACCATATTTTCTTGCAAAGCAACCACCAAATGCTCTACCAGTTCCATAAAGAGAAGTTCTGCACACATAGATGAAGCTCTCGCTTTCTGTTACTGACACATGCATGATGGTTGGCCATCACGTGCCAAGAAACACCAGCATCAAACTTGCAGAATGTATGTCAGAGATTTGCAGGAAAGTCCCAGAGGTAATCAGTGGAGCACCCTTTTTAGAAATGCTGCAACCTCAACCATCTTAATGACACAGAGGACAATACTATGTAGAAAAACCAACAACCGAATCAAAAATTATTCAAAACAGCCAGACTTTGAATGTCAACAAGTTTTAGGAGTAACTTAAGCAACTTATGTCTCTTATGTTTTTATGCACAAGAGTAATACATGATTAACTCTATTTCTAAAGAACTTTTTCAATGAGAACGAAATAAAAATTCCAAGTGATAGAAAACATTATGTCAAAGTTTATTTGGCAGGAATTCCTTTCTCAAGTGTGCGTAAGATAAAGGGGCATCTTACAATCAGTGATGTTTTCAATTCAATGGTCTACACCAGATTTTGAAGTAGATTTCCTAGCCAGACAAATGTGGATGAATATTTCCAAGGGAACAGCATCACAAGAGGGATGGACAATGAAAGACGTGGAGAGGGTCCACCCAAAGGAGCTCACTTAGGTCAGGGCAGCAGAGAAGGGCCTGCAGCAGTGCCACTGGGGTAGGGGAGATGGAGCAGCAAGAGCGGCAGCATGCTGAGCCCCCCTCACTGGGGATGTCAAAGGAGAGGTCGGCTGGCCCTGTTAAAGAGGAAGAGGAAGATGCAGGTCACATACTGTATGCCCTGCCATACGTGCCCACATGTAGGGGCTGATCCAACTGTCCAAGGTCAATTCTGGCTCACCCCCCACTTGCTGATAACTCCAGCAAGGACAGGACCTTGCTGAGCCTGGCCTCCTCCTCTGTACAGTGGAAATCATAATGTACCTGGCTCACAGTGTTGTGCTGAAGATTGAATGGCTTATTGCATTTTAAGTACTAATTGTCCCTGACCAGTAGTCAACTTTCAATAAATGTGAGCTGCTTTTATCTCAGGAGTCTCCCTGTGAAAATTGGTAATTCACCCTTCAATAAATATTGTCAACCTCTACTATATACTAAGCCCTGCACAGGATTACAAAGATAGGGAAGAATTCCACCCTGACCTTAAGCTCACATATATACCATCTTGACCAAGGTCAGAGAAGCTCCTTTAAGACAGCCAAAGCAAAAAAGAAAAAGAAAAAAATTTTAAATATAATTTAAAGTGGCTTATTAAAAGGATTGATAAGAAAAAGGGTAAGTAAAAAGAGCCAATACCTGATTCTGAGGGAATATGGGCAAATTCTCTCTCTCTTCTCTCTAGAGCGTGTACTGCTCCATGTTCTCTGTTCCAGGCTGGGAAGGCACAGATAACCTAGCAGTTCAGAGCCAAAGTCCTGGGACATTTTCTCTGCCACCTACCAGCTGGTGACTTTGACCCTCTCTAAGCTTCCATCTCTCTAAGCTTTAGTTTCCTCATCATACAAACAGGAGTAATAAGAATGTGCAGAGTTGTGGGGAGGATTAAAAAACTCTTGGAGGACAGTATTAGAATAGTGGAGGGCTGAGAGTAAGAACCTAGTAAATGGTAATTCTGGAATGCCACGTGGATGCTGTGTCCTGGAGTGAGGCAAGGCAGTGCCCTGCTCCCTGCACACACACTTCCTCCTTCTAGGCCCTGATTCCCGATTCAGGTGTTCTGGGTCTTGGCTTGAAGAACGGATGATGAGGGCTTCTCACTCAGAATCACCCATGGCTGTGGTCCATGGTGCCTGAAATCTTTGCACAAAAGACAGGCATCTTCAACAGCTTTGAGGAGGGATCTTGTCCTGCTTGAATGCAAGCAGAAAATGAATCCCCTGTTACGTTGCACCATGAAACTGCCTGTCTGTCCCCCTGCAACTTTAACAGGCAGAAGCTCAGGGACACTAACACTTCACTTCTCCCTGTCCATGCCTCTGTGGGCTCCATCTCCACCCATGGTAAAGATAAGCCTTTGCACCCAGTAATTACATCGAAGCCTGTGACGACCAAAAGAACCAAGAGAGGTGAAGCCTTCAGTAGCATGCACCATGCCATTGCACAGCTTACTGTGTTTAAAGTTCAATGTGAACCATCAGCAAACAAACAACATTTTACTTAAATTGGCAGCAGCTTTGGCTCTTTCTCTTCTGTTAGCCCTCAAATGACTAGAATTGGACTAATTTTAATCTTTGATTACTAGGAACTCAAAGAACCTATAGAAAAATTACTAAACACAATGGGAAGATTTAGCAAGGTGACTGACTATAAGATCAATAAATGAAAGGCAATTGTATTTCATATACTAACAAAAAATATTTCAAAGCATTATTTTTTAAAGATGCATTTGAAATATCAAGAAGAAAATACAAACTACCTAAGAAGAAATCCAAGCATAGATGTGCAAGACTTGTACACAGAAAATTAAAATTGAACTGAAAAGCATTAAGAATGGACTAAATAAATGGAAAGGTAATGGATAAGAAAAGTTTAATATTGCAAAGATGTCAATTCAACTCCAAATTGTCTGCAGAGTCAATCCGATTCCTATCAAAATCTCAACAGGGGACCCTGACAAAATGATGATAAATTTTATACTGTCCACAAAATAAAACCAATTAGAACAAATAAATGAGTTCAGCAAGATTAATGGAAACAAAAATCAATGTATAAAAATAGGTTATACTTCTATACAATAGCAATAAACAATCCAAAGAATAAATAAAGAAAACAATTCAATTTACAATAGCATCAAAAAGAATGAAATACTTAGGAAGGAATAAGTTTAACAAAAGAAGTGCCAGGCTTATATGTTGAAAGCTAAAATACTTTACTGAAAGGAGAGGAGATCGAAATAAATGGAAAATGACCCCATATTCATAGGTAGGAAGACTTAGTGATCCTAAGATGACAATACTTCCCAACATTTCAATCTACAAATTCAGGGAAATCCCAACCAAAATTTCTAGTGCTGTGTTTATAGAAATTTACAAGCTGATCCCAAAATCTATGCGGAAATGCAAGAGGCTAAGAATAGCCAAAACAATCATAAAAAAACAAGGTTGGAGGATTCATACTTCCTGATTTCAAAACTTACCACAAAACTACAATAATCAAGACAGTGTAGTACTGGAGTAAGAATAGAGATATGGATCAATGGAAAAGAATGGAGAGTCTAAAAATAAACCCATGTATCTATGACCAGTTATTTTGACAAAGGTGCCAAGACCATTCAATTGAGAAATAATAGTCTTTTCAACAAATAGTACTGGACAACATGATAACCACAGCAAACGAATAAATTTGGACCCTAACCTCATGCTATATACAAAAAGTAACTCAAAATGGATCAAAGATCTAAATGTGAGTTGAAACCATGAAACACTTAGAAGAAAACAGGTGTAAATTTTCATGACTTTAGATTAGGCATCAGCTTCTTAATGACACCTAAAGTACAAGCAACCAAAAGGAAAACAGATAAATTGGACATTGTCGTGCAGGGTCTCAGCTCCCACTCCCCGCCCAAGAACGCAGGACACGGTAAGGCCAAAAAGGAACACCCATGGAGCCATAAGTAGGGGAATCAAACCAATATATTCTCGCTGGCGGCTGGACTGGAGACACAGGAAGCAGGATCTACATAATCTGCCTAACAGCAGTCCGTGCTTGCCAGCCACCACCTTCTTGCTAGCCCCATTCCTTTTTTTTCCTGCTAGCGTAGCCACAGCCGTTATATTAGTGGCCAATGGCCTACGGGTTACAGCTGACGGCCAACTAGCCACAGCTGCTGGCATCTGATCACAGTTGATGGCCATTTACTACCCGAGCCAGCACCTTTCTATGTGAGGCCGAGAGCCTGGAAACTGTTTTTTGGGGGTTTTGTCCCCACACTCCACCCCTACAGGGTCTCGCCTCACAATCTACGCGACAAGCGTCTTCTGCGAGGGACCCTGTGCAAGGAGCCTGGAGGTGAATGCACTATCCCGAACACAGCCAGGCTCTCTGGGCACAGCCAGGGTTTCTCAGGGCACCACCAGTACTTCTGGGCACAGCCAGACATCCTGGGCTTCTTAGGGTACCACCTGTCTCCCCAGGCACAGCCAGGTTTTCTCAGGGCACCACCCCAGTACTTCTGGGCACAGCCAGACATCCTGGGCTTCTTAGGGTACCACCTGTTTCCCCGGGCACAGCCAGGTTTTCTCAGGGCACCACCACAGTACTTCTGGTCACAGCCAGACTTCCTGGGCTTCTTAGGGTACCACCTGTCTCCCCAGGCACAGCCAGGTTTTCTCAGGGCACCACCACAGTACTTCTGGGCACAGCCAGACTTCCTGGGCTTCTTAGGGTACCACCTGTCTCCCCGGGCACAGCCAGAGTTTCTCAGGGCACTGCCACTCTCTCTGGACACAGCCAGACTTCCTGGACACAGCCAGGGCTCACAGGGCACTGCCACTCTCTCTGGGCACAGCCAGACTTCCTGGACACAGCCAGGGCTCTCAGGGCACTGCCACTTTCTGGACACAGCCAGACTTCCTGGACACAGCCAGGGCCTCAGGGCACTGCCACTCTCTCTCTGGGCCTCTCGGGGTACTGTGCTGGAACAACAGCGGCTCACATCAAGGTGCTTACATATTATCAATGGCGGCCAGTCAAGACACAAAAGCAAACCTCAAACCAGTCCCACTACATGGTGGTATGTTCCCAAACAGTCAAGCGTCCATTAAATCAGGGATAGAAGGCAATTCCCCATAGTCCATAGTCATTCGCCAGGGCTGTCCTGGGGGTGAGGGATGACCTTGACCTCACCCTCATCTCCCACGGAGGACTCAGCATGCATTTCCTCCTGGGACTAAAAGTCCTGCATCCGGGCTGCCTCAGCAAGCAGTTCCCAGCCCACAGGGCGGCAACAACCTTCGCTTTCTCCGCTTTCTCCGGCCTCTGCTGGTTGGGGAACCATCCACGTCTTTCCACCCCTCCACGGGAATCGAGCTCTCCGGCAGCTGCTCCTCCTGGTCTTCCTCAGACTGAGCTTTCATACGCACAAACTGCTCCACTGCCCTTCGGAAAGCTTTGGCCAGCACCGTATCCTGCCGACTGCGCCATGTGTCACGCAGGGGACCCTGCTCGCTGCGCCATTTGTCATGCAGGGTCTCAGCTCCCACTCCACGCCCAAGAACGCAGGACACGGTAAGGCCAAAAAGGAACACCCATGGAGCCATAAGTAGGGGAATCAAACCAATATATTCTCGCTGGCGGCTGGACTGGAGACACAGGAAGCAGGATCTACATAATCTGCCTAACAGCAGTCCGTGCTTGCCAGCCACCACCTTCTTGCTAGCCCCATTCCTTTTTTTTCCTGCTAGCGTAGCCACAGCCGTTATATTAGTGGCCAATGGCCTACGGGTTACAGCTGACGGCCAACTAGCCACAGCTGCTGGCATCTGATCACAGTTGATGGCCATTTACTACCCGAGCCAGCACCTTTCTATGTGAGGCCGAGAGCCTGGAAACTGTTTTTTGGGGGTTTTGTCCCCACAGACATCATCAATCAAAATTAAACACCTTTATGCTTCAAAAACAACTCACAAAATGGGATAAAATATTTGCAAATCATACATCTGATAAGGGTCTAATATTTAAAATATATAAAGCACTCTTACAATAAAAAGACAAATAGATTCGAGACGTCATCAAAATGGCGGCGCGAGGTGAGCCTCTGTAAAGCTCCAATGGAATTTACAACTAATCGAACAATAATAACTCCACAAAGGACTCCCTGCACAGCAGACAGGCAAGACGAACAGGCCCACTACTGATTCACCTAAAGGTGGGAGAATCGCACGAGTGTGGAAGGAGGGAAGGGAGAAGTGCAGAGACGGAGCCGCGCAGGTGCAGGACGCAGACCTAGCTCAGTGCTCCGAGCTCGCTGCATCCCGGAACTACCGCAGCTGCAGGAGAGGGAATAACTCGGATGGCTAGCGCTCGCTTGTGGCGCACAGGGCTGAGGGGGCAGCATATAACACGGCTGAACCCAACGCTCACGGCAGAGACCACGGAGAAAAGACTGAGGGAAGAAGGCTGAAAACGGTGGTTTAAGCCCTCACTGCCGAGCAGAGAACAGAAGCCTTAGGCACTGAGACTAGCCGCCCCCTCCCTACCCTCCCAGAGCTCGCCCAACACCCCCACCTGCCTGGTGCTAGAAGCAATAAAGTAGTACTGTCAGATCAAAAGAACAGAATATGTGCTGTTCTGAGAACTGTAAACTGCAGACACAGATTCGCAGCCCAACTAGTTCCGGCAAAGGGGAGGGAGCTGTGGAAGTGGGACCGGCAGTGGTGGTGGTCACAGCCATTGCTCTGGGCCACCTCTCACAACTCACCCCGCCCCTGGCCCCACCTATCTGGGAGGATCCCTGCAGGAGTAAACAGAACTGCTGAAACATACGGGCTCTGAATCGGGTGCAGAAAGAGCTTTGGAACTTCAAAAGCTCCCCACATCCCCACAGGGAAATGGCGTCCTATGACCCAGGCTAACTGTTAATCCGTTTCCCAGGGAATCTCCTCATTGTGTGAGAAGCAGGAATAGTGCAGAGAAAACATACCACTACTGTGTCAGAGAGAAAAAAAAGGCTGCAGTCGGAGAGAAAATAAAACATTCTAATAACAAGTACTGGAAAACAAAAGAAAGACCTCTTCCTATTAACCTATTGCAGAAGCCACTCCTGTAGATGTCTAGGAAGAGAAATAATAAATCAGTAATTGCCATGAATAACCAAGACAACAAGACAGCTCAGAAAGAAAGTGAAAAGTCTCCAAAAAATGGAACTTAAAGATACGGAAATATGTGACTTAAATGACAGAGGATTCAAGATTGCAGTTCTGAAAAAACTCAACAAGATGCAAAAAAAAGACACAGAAACGCGGTGTAATGAACTCAGAAACGCAATAAAAGAACAACATGAGCATTTTACGAAAGAGATTGAAATTTTAAAAAGAACCAAATGGAATTTCTGGAGATTAATAACTTAATAGAAGAAATTAAGACTGAAATAACCAGCTTAGGTAGTAGAGTTGCCCAGATGGAGGAAAAAATCAGAGATATCGAAGATAAAAACCTGGAAAATACACAGATGGACAAACAAAGAAACTTGAGACTTAAAAAAAATAAAAGAACTCTACAAGAACTTTCTGACTCTATCAGAAAGAGCAATACAAGAATAATGGGCATACCAGAAGGAGAAGACAGAGAGAAGGGAACAGAGAATATATTCAAACAAATTGTTGATGAGAACACCCAAACTTGTGGACAGAACTGGATCCTCGAATCCAAGAAGCAAATAGAACACCTAATTACCTCAATCCCAACAGGCCTTCTCCAAGACACATTGTATTGAAGCTGTCTAAAATCAATGACAAAGAAAGAATCCCCAAGGCAACCAGGGAAAAGAAGACGGTAACCTACAAAGGAAAGCCCATTAGATCACCATCAGATTTTTCAGCAGAAAGTCTACAAGCCAGGAGGGAGTAAAACCAAATATTCAAACTATTGAAAGAGAGAAATCATGAGCCAAGAATAATATATCCAGCAAAGATATCCTTTAGATACGAAGGAGGAATAAAGACCTTTCCAGACATACAGAGGCTGATGGAATTTTCTAATACACGACCTGCACTACAAGAAATACTGAAGGAGGCTATTCGACCACCATCAACAAGGAAAATTTGTATAAACATAAAAAGGGAGAGAGTAAAGGCCTGAACTGGAATATGGGAATGGAGAAAGTAAGCGTGCTGAAGAAAATGAAATACTCTAAATATCAAACTTTCTTTTACATAAACTTAAGGTTAACCACTCAAAAAAACTCCAGAACTGAAATATATACTATAATAAATAAGAAACAGAGGGAAAAATCATAGAATACCACCAAACAGAAATAATAGACAACAACAAAAAGGCAAAGAAACAATGGAGACACAACCTTACCAGAAAACTAAAGATAAAATGACAGGAAATCCTCACATATCAATAAACACCCTAAATGTAAATGGATTGAACTCACCAATAAAAAGGCACAGAGTAGCAGATTGGATCAAAAAACTATACCGAACCGTATACTGTCTCCAAGAGACACATCTCAGCTACAAGGACAAGCATAGACTCAAAGTGAAAGGGTGGAAATTGACATTCCAAGCAAATGGTACCCAGAGAAAATCAGCTACAACCATACTGATATCAGATGAAACAGACTTCAGGGTGAAAAAGATAACAAGAGGCAAAGATGGACATTTCATAATGGTAAAGGGGACTATACAACAAGAAGACATAACAGTCATCAATATTTATGCCCCCAATCAGGGAGCACCAAAATATACCAAGCAACTACTAACAGAAATAAAGGGAGAAATTGACCAAAACACAATTATACTAGGGGACTTAAATACATCATTGACAGCTATGGATAGATCATCCAAACAGAAAATAAATAACAAAATAGCAACGCTAAATGACACATTAGATGAAATGGACATCATTGACATAGATAGAGCACTTCATCCTAAAACATCGGACTATACATTCTTTTCGAGTGTACATGGAACATTCTCAAGGATAGACCATATATTGGGACATAAAATCAGCCTCAGCAAATTTAAGAAGATTGAAATCATACCAAGCATATTCTCTGATCGCAAGGCTTTGAAATTGGATATCAACTACAAAAAGAAAGCAGGAAAAAACACAAATACATGGAGATTAAACCACATACTTTTAATGATCGACTGGGTCAAAGAAGAAATTAGAGGAGAGATCCAAAGATACATAGAAACAAATGACAATGAAAATACATCCTACCAAAATTTTTGGGATGCAGTGAAGCAGTTTTAAGAGGGAAATTTATATCATTACCGGCCTATCTCAAGAAACAAGAAAAATCCCAAATAAATAACCTCATGTTACACCTTAAAGAACTAGAAAAAGAAGAACAAGCAAACCCAAGGTCAGCAGAAGAAAGGAAATAACAAAAATCGGAGGAGAACTAAATGGAATAGAGAACAAAAAGACAATAGAAAAAATTAATGTGACAAAGAGCTGGTTCTTTTAAAAAATTAACAAAATCGACAAACCCTTGGCTAGACTCACTAAGATAAAAAGAGAGAAGACACTAATTAACAAAATCAGAAATGAAAAAGGGGAAGTTATCACGGACACCACAGAAATACAAAGGATCATCCAAGAATGCTATGTAAGACTATATGGCACAAAATTCAATAACCTAGAAGAAATGGACAATTCTTAGAAACATATAGCCTTCCAAGGCTGAACCATGAAGAACTGTAAAATCTAAACAGACCGATCACCAGTAACAAAATTGAATCAGTCATCCCAAACCTTCCCAAAAGCAAAAGTCCGGGACCAGATGGCTTCACTAGTGAATTCTACCAAACCTTCAAAGAGGATCTAATACCAATCCTGCTCAAAGTCTTCCAAAAAATTGAAGAAGAGTCAGTACTCCCTAACTCATTTTATGAGTCCAACATTACCCTGATACCAAAACCTGGTAAGGACAACACAAAAAAAGAAAACTACAGACCTATATCTCTGAAGAATACTGATGCAAAAGTCCTAAACGAAATTCTAGCAAATTGAATACAGCAATGCATTAACAAGATTATTCATCACGACCAAGTGGGGTTCATCCCTGGGGCACAAGGATGGTTCAACATCCGCAAATCCATCAATGTGATATATCACATAAACAAAATAAATGACAAAAATCATATGATTATATCAATTGATCCTGAAAAAGCATTTAACAAGATACAACATCCATCTATGATTAAAACACTTAATAAAATAGGTATAGAAGGAAAATACCTTAACATAATAAAGGCCATAAATGACAAGCCCTCAGCTAATCTCACAATTAATGGTGAAAAACTGAAGCCCTTTGCTCTACTTTCAGGAACACGACAAGGCTGTCCCCTATCACCGCTGCTTTTCAACAGTGTGGAAGTCCTTGCCAGAGCCATCAGGCAAGAGAAAGAAATAAAAGGCATCCAAATTGGGAATGAAGAAGTTAAGTTATCACTCTTTGCAGATGACATGATGCTATATATAGAAAACCCTAGACTCCA
Organism: Rhinolophus hipposideros; assembly: GCF_964194185.1. Lineage (NCBI taxonomy): Eukaryota > Metazoa > Chordata > Mammalia > Chiroptera > Rhinolophidae > Rhinolophus > Rhinolophus hipposideros. Next base: position 1,399,005 of record NC_138048.1, on the reverse strand, counting down.
CCAAAACGCTGTTAGAAACAATCAACGAATACAGTAAAGTTGCTGGCTACAAAATCAACGTACAAAAGTCCATTGCATTCCTTCCTATATACTAACAATGAAACCACAAAGAAATACAAAAAACAATTCCTTTTGTAATTGCAGCCAAAAGAATAAAATGCCTAGGAATAAACTTAACCAAGGATGTGAAAGACCTATATACTGATAACTATAAGACATTTTTGAAAGAAATTGAAGAAGACACAAAGAATTGGAAAGACATTCCGTGCTCAGGCATTGGAAGAATCAACATAGTTAAAATGACCATATTACCCAAAGCAATATACAGATTTAATGCAATCCCCATCAAAATCCCAATGGTATTCTTTAAAGAAATAGAACAAAAAATCATCAGATTTGTTTGGAACCACAAAAGACCCCGAATAGCCAAAGCAATGTTAAGACAAAAGAACTATATTGGAGGTATCGCACTCCCTGACTTTAGCTTGTACTACAGGGCTACAATAATCAAAACAACATGGCATTGGCCGAAAAACAGACATGTAGACCAATGGAATAGAATTGAGAACCCAGAAATAAAACCACATAAATATGGACAGATAATTTTTGACAAAGAAGCTAAAAACATTCAATGGAGGTATTAATAAATCTATTCAATAAATGGTGCTGGTAGAATTGGATAGCCATATGTAAAAGAATGCAACAGGACTGTTATCTGTCACCATGTACCAAAAGTAATTCAAAATGGGTCAAAGACTTAAACATAAGACCTGACACAATAAACTGCATAGAAGAAAACATAGGTACTAAACTTATGGACTTTGGATTCAATAAGCATTTTATGAATTTGACTCCAAAGGCAATGGAAGTAAAAGCTAAAATAAACTAATGGGACTAAATGAAACTTAAAAGCTTCTGCACAGCAAAAGAAACCATCGACAAAATAAAGAGGCAACCGACTGAATGGGAGAAGATTTTTGCAAACAGTTCCTCCGATAAGGGGCTAATATCCAAAATATACAAGGAACTCATGAAGCTCAACAACAAAGAAACAAACAACCCAATTGAAAAATGGGCAGAGGACCTGAAGAGATATTTCTCCAAAGAGGACTTACAAATGGCAAATAGACATATGAAAAAATGCTCAACATCACTAATCATCAGAGAAATGCAAATAAAAACCACAGTGAGATATCACCTCATCCCAGTCAGAATGGCTATCATCAACAAGACAAATAGTAACAAGTGTTGGAGAGGCTGTGGAGAAAAAGGAACCCTCATACACTGTTGGTGGGAATGCAGACTGGTGCAGCCATTATGGAAGGCAGTGTGTAGGTTCCTTAAAAAAAAATTATGAATAGAATTACCATAAGACCCAGCAATCCCTCTCCTGGGTATCAACCCCAAAAATTTGAAAACATTTATACATAAAGACACGTGTGCTCCAATGTTCATTGCAGCTTTGTTTACGGTGGCCAAGACATGGAAACAACCAAAATGTCCTTTGATAGATGAATGGATAAAGAAGTTGTGGTATATATACACAATGGAATACTATTCGGTGGTAAGAAAAGATGATGTAGGAACATTTGTGACAACATGGATGGATCTTGAGAGTATAATGCTAAGCGAAATAAGTCAGACAGAAAAAGCAGAGAACCCTATATTTTCACTGATATGTGGTATATAAACCAAAAACAACAAAAGAACAAGACAAACAAATGAGAAACAAAAACTCATAGACACAGACAATAGTTTAGTATTTACCAAAGGGTAAGGAGGAGGGGTGATGGTAGAAGAGGGTAAGGGGGATCAAATATATGGTGACGGAAGGAGAACTGACTCTGGGTGGTGAACACACAAGGGGATTTACAGATGATGTAATACAGAATTGTACACCTGAAATCTATATAATTTTACTAAGAATTGTCACCCCAATAATTTAAAAAAAGATTTTTTTTAAATTAAAAAGAAAACGACAAATAACCCAGTTAAAATGTGCAAAGAATTTGAATAGACCTTTCTCCAAAGAAGATGTACAAATGGTCAATAAGCTCATGAAAAGATGCTCAACATCATTCTTCATAAGGTAAAGTAACCCAAAACCACAATAAAATTCCACTTTATACCCATTGGAACAGTTGTAATTTAAAAACTAATAATGAGTGTTAGAGAGGATGTGGAGAAATTATAAAACTCATATATTACTAGTGGGAATGCAAAATGGTGCAGCTGCTGTGGAAAACAGTTTGGAGGGTCCTCACAAAATTAAATGTAAGTTATCAAACGACCCAGAAATTCTACTCCTAGGTATATACCCAAGAGAAATGAAAACCTACATCCCCACAAAGACTTGTACACAAATGTTCATCACAGCACTATTCATGGTAACCAGCAGGTGGAAATGACCCAAATTTCCATAAACTGATGAGTGGATAAACAGAGTGTGATATATCTATACAATGGAATATTGTTTAGTCATAAAAAGGAATAAAGTGCTTACACATGCTATAACAGGAATGAACCTTGAAAACATTATGCTAAGTGAAAGAAGCCAGTCAACAAAGGCCATATATTGCATAATTCCGCTTGTGTGAAATATCCAGAATAACTCTGTAGAGATTAAAAGTAGATAGTGGTTGCCTGGAGGAAGAGGCAATGGGAAGTAACTGCTAAAGAATACAGGATTTATTTTGGGGATGATGATTTTCTAGAAGTAGATAGTGGTTAACAGTGGTGCAGAACCCTGTGAATGTACTAACCAAACCTGAATTGTAAACTTTACAATGATGAATTTTATCCTATGGGAATTATATATCAACTTAAAAGAAGAACAAATAACACAAAACAATTATGCAAGAAGAGCCAGGACGTGCCTAACGAGGAAGGCTTGCCTTATCAGATACCAGAATGTGCTTTAAAACTCCAAGAATCAAGACAGGCATGCCTAGGTTTTCATAAAATCTGGTGCTAGCGTTACGAGACTAGTGTGCATATTTTCATTCTGCGATGGGCCTCCATGAAAACACCATTGATGACATTCCACAAATGTCTGTGTGCATCTCATTCCAGTGACCCACAAAGTAATAAATCGTCCTGTCGGTGGTGTAGCTAGCACTGGAGGGAAATAGACAGGAGCTGCAAAGAGACGTTTCTCAAAGTGTGGTCCATGGGCCTCCTGCATTGGAACTACCAGGATGCTGGGAAAAGTGGCAGACTCCTGGGCGCCCTCCCTGCCTCCTGCACCAAAAGCATGACTGGCGCACCATGTGGTTTTCTACAGGGTGAGGTTTAAAGTGGTTACAACCATGGGTATCGCACTGGTCAAGTTCACCCTACTTAGTCCTGAGTTTGAACTCCTTTGAAGATTATTCAAAAAGAGAGTAGCTCGCCTGAAATTCTTTAAAATGCAAAGATTTGGGATATGTATTTCTTCAGCATGTTGAAGGCCTAAAGGATTTACAGCCCTTTTAAAATATTGGAAAAGACAAAGTGACTCAGATGTTGACAACAATTTCACAAAACATTTGGCTGAAAGGATGGACAGGACTGTTGAATCGTGGGTCGACACCAATATCGAGAACAATATCACAACCTTTCTAAGATACCTTTTTAAATTCATATTTTCCACACCACAGATTCCCTTGGACAAAATTTTGACGGGCTCTGATTTTGTCACAGAAATTTCTTGCATCATGTAACTCTGCCCATTAACCTGGGAAAAGCCTGGATGCCAAATCCCTGGTCTTTGGCTGATTTTCCAAGGCCAATCTTCAAAGAATGTTTGATTTTGTACTAATTACTCGTAGAACAAGATTTCAAAGGCTGAGTATTCTTTTGCAATTTTACTCCAATCATATTAGCTTTGGAAGTACCAGAAAATTTTCAAATGAACTGTCAGGATTACAAATAAAATGATTGCCTTGCATGTAATATTTTAAAAATCATATGGAAAAACTTCAAACCATCCTTGAGTTTGCTTAGAGTGTTCTTGTGGTACTAAATCGTGCATTACAATTTTTCTTAATGTGTTCTTATTTAATTATTGACAACTCCCATCACATTACTTAGCACAGGATGTTTTTTGACCTAATTATAAATTGTGTATAACACACTAATGAGGGCCACAACAAGGTACAAGGTCAGACTCCACAGCGGAGAGACTCTAGGCAATTAAAAACCTAAAATCTTAAGATTTCCTATAAGTATCAATCAGTGGCTTTGTTGATATCAAATGAAGGCAAAGCCTAGCTGGCATTGAAGTATGATTTTAGCTGAATATCTTTACAACCATCTTGAGTACATCTTCTAATATGCATGAAATTTAATACAAAGATAAGGCTGGAAAAATGTAATTTTAAAATTCTTGTTTGATATTTTCTCCACTTACCCTCCAGATATTGTTAGTGCAAAAGGCATCATTAACGACTTGGTAGTACAAATGTGGTAGTCATTGCCACCCTTCAATAGATTTGTTTTCAGTAAATATTTATTAGAGGTTTTTAAATTGTTTTCGATATTATTTGAAATATGGAACATTGCTGTCTTTCGTATTAAAGTAATTAAAGAAAATTTTAATGTGAAAAATTTTAAATGTGTTTGCGTTAAAGTGCCATATTACTTTTTCAGCTTCCGATTTTGTTTATACAGTCAACCTTTTTTTGAACAGAAAGACAAGTGATTAGTTGGCCAGGTGTGGCACCTACGCACAGCACGTTACCCTTTTAGAGGTGTGTGAAGACCAGGAGGGTCTCGATTTTTCTTCCAGTCCCTTTTGAACATGATAAGCAAGTTTTACTCTGATCTTGTGGAGCAGGGATTTCTTTTCTGTGACATTTCAGCACCTGTTTTTATTAACTTAAATTCCTGGGGAAAATATTTTATATGTAATATAATAATAACAACCACTAATAATTATTATTAATGATTGTTAATATGATAGCAATAATCATGCCTCCCACTATTGAGCACTTACTGGGCCAGCCCCTCTATGAGAGGATTTAGACTTCATTTTTGAGGAAAATAGGTGCTCTTATTATGTCTGCTTACAGGTGAGAAAACTGAGGCTCAGCAATAAAGCAAAGCCAAAGTCCCGTGGCTGGTCAGTTTGAACCCCAACACTGTTTGATACTTACCACTGGTGCATAACCTCTCACAGAGACAGGTTCTGAGTCCCTTTAAAATTATAAAGCAGACAATATGGACTATGTAACACAACCGTTCCCAAAACAGCCAGGATGTAGAATACTGGGGAACTTGTTACAAATACAGATTTCTGAGCTCCATCCCCTGCGATTCCAATGGGACCAGACTGGGGTAGGACCAGAGATTCTTTATATATAGGAATATATACAGGAATATATGTATATATACACATATATATTTGTGTGCTGTGTAACGATGGGGATACAGTCTGAGAAACGTGTCATTAGGCGATAGTGTCACTGTGGGCACACCATGGCGCACTTACGCAATCCCAGGTAGCAGAGCTTTCTACACACCCAGGCTATATGGCATGGCCTCGTGCTCACAGGCTGCAAGCCTGTGCTACAAGGAATACGCCTGTACTGTCAGCATGTTGCAACATGAGATGAAGTCAAGCACAAGAGAAAAAGATGCGATCAAGAGATGAGGGAACCAGGAGCTGGGTGAGGCTGCTGCCGGTGTAACAGGGCATACTGTTTCACTGCGAACCTTTTTATATGTAACTAGGAAGAATGCCTTCTAAATAACAAAATGAAAGAACAGTACAGTACCTATATTAACCAGTAACAGTCATGTATTATCAAGTACTGTGGACTATACCGAATTATATGCTAGACTTTTATCCGCTGGCAACGCAGTAGGTTTACACCAGCAGCACCCCCAACACGTGAGTGCTGTGCTGCACCATGACTTTACCGTGGCCACACGTCAGTAGGCGACAGGAATTTTTCCGCTCCATTTTATCTTACGGGACAACCATCTCACATATGCGGTGACCAGACGTCGCTATGTGGCACACGACCATATATATATATATATGGCTTTTCAGGAGATTCTGATGTAGTCTGTTTACAGATCAGTTGGGGGAAAATCGTGCTCGTAAGATAGAGATTGAGGCTGCCAGTTTGGTCCGAAGATGAATGAATTATGACCCCCTGACCAACAACACCTTGGTCAAAAGCGTCTCAGGTTTGCAGCTCTGGTTCCTGGAGCTCTGAGCCTCTTCCTCCTCCAGCAGGCAAGGCATTTCCTCCTCCATGGAGTCATCTCAGTCTCTGAGCCCAATCCTGTGCCCTCTATCCCATTGTCCAGACAGGGAACCCAATCTGGTCACACACAAGGCAGAGGCAGCACGCACACTGCCCAGTCTCTACCCACTCTTGTCACCTGCTGCCTGCGTGCGGTTTCAGCTCTAAACCATGTCAGAGCTGACAGAAAGCAGAGGGGAGATGATGACAAGCTTTCTCTCCTGAGTCCTCACACTTTGACTTTCTGACCCCGGCCACTTTTTCAGCCTTATTTCCAGGAACCTATTTCCAGCAAGTTACCAGGCCCTGTTGTAAGCACTTTCTAGAGATGATTTCATTTACTCCTCACCACAGCCCTGTGAAGTTGAGACTGTTTCCATCTCCCCTTCACAAAGGAGGAAACTATGGTTCAGAGAGGTCAAGCAACTTGCCTGAGTTAGAAAGTGAGCTTGGCCAGCTACTAAAGGCGGAAGGTAACAACATGGACCCCAAGCCCCTGCTCTGGAACACCGTGATTCATGACCATTCACTGATTCCCTCATTCATTGCTTCCCTTCTCTGCGGCATGGATTCCAATGGGGTGAGCAGTCCCAGAGGTTGTGTAAAATCCATTGTGGAAAGGAAGAAACATAAAAACGTCTCTTTACCTCCATCGATCTCTAATATTTCTATGTTTGTGCACATTTGTGTATATTATTACTACACATATGTATAATTTATAAATGAATAGATGGTAGAACATGGGGACTTTTACCCAAATAGTTTTTTGCCAATAAGGGTGTGCTACCAAAACAATTTGGACCCCATTGTTTAACAAAACCTCTGTATTTGGTAAAATGGGCATGATGATAACAATACCTGTTTCACAGGGTTATTATGAGATGGAGTAAGTGGGTTCAGGCAGGGCACACAGCATGGCACCTGGCCATGGGACACTCCTACGTTAATTTTAGTAGCTGTTACTCTCTGCTATCCCTTCTTACCTACCAGTACCTCCCCAGTTATTTGCCCCCTTCCTGCCTACATTTCTTCAGAAACATGTACATATTCAGCACCTGTTAGGATCCAGGGCCACAGCCAGTCCCTAGGGACTCAGAGGACACTCAGCCTTGGGCGTGGCCCCAGGGGAGTCCACAGGGACAGTTTTAGGAACAGCTGGTAAATGAGTGGAGGGAGGGTCAAGTGTCTTCAACAGGCCTTGACAGGGAATGATGCGTCCCCCAGGAAACTCCAGGGAGCCTTCCTGGAGGAGGAGACCTCGGCCTGGAGCCTCGGTGATGACCAGAACTTCACATGAACATAGGAACGTAACATGCAGGCTGCAAGTCAAAGCAGCTCTGTGTCACCACCGAGCACTTACTGACAGACGCTTGTTTTAGCCATTAAAGGCACAGCTGTGAACCAGCCAAAGACTTCTGACCTTATGGAGCAGAAAGCATTGTGGGGAAAACAGAGATTAATGAGTACAATATAAGGAGAGTTAGAAGGCAATAAGCCAAGAAGAAAAACAAAGTAAGGTAGAATAGGAAGTGCTGCTGGCCCTGGAGTGGCTGTTCCTGAGAAGGACTGGAAGGAGGGAGGGAGAGAGCATTTGAAGGAAAAGCATTCCAGGAGGAATGAACAGCAAGTGCAAAGGCCCTGCGGCAGGAATGTGTGGGCATGCAGCCTGGAAACAGGTCGGTGGGCCTGGACAGAGTGAGCAAGGGGGAAGGTAGAAAGAGATGGAGAGAGACAATGCAGGACGGCTTCTTTTCTGCCTCTGAGAGTGGTGGGAGTCATGGAGGGTGTCGAGCAGAGGAGGAACAGGCTATGGCTTCCAGCTTAGCTCCATGATTTCTGGCTGCTTGTGGAGAATCGACTGGAGGTAAGTGGGGGAGCAGAGAAGATGGACTGAGAGGCTGGGGCAATGATCCAGGAAGCGGCTTCAGGTCGCTCACCTCAGCTCAGAGAGAGGCTCTCCTAGGTTAGCTCCCCGCCCCAAACCCTACACCCAAGCCCAGGCAGCGTTTGCTGAGAAAGCCCAGCCAGCTCCCCCCGGGAAAGCCCAGGCTAGCGGAAAGAGACGTTCAGAAACCACCAACCCTACAATTACCAATAAGATGGATTCTTCTCCCTGACAGGGTGCGGGAGTTACCGAGCCTGTCATTACCAAGGCCTAATTACAGTGTCTCGGGCTGCAATGCTCCTTGCAAGAGAAATACCAGCGGCCTGCAAAATGAGGCTAATTGTTCCCTCCTCCCTTTTTCTTTTTGTCAGAAGCATTCAATCTGCCTGAAATAATTACACATCTTCTCCCCAAGATGCTCAGAGACAGGATTTGCTCTTCTCCCAGGGCTAGAAATTTAGCATCCTGAATCTGAAATTGCCAGCAGGCAGTTTGGATGTTCAAATCCAGGCCATAGGCTCATCTCCTGTGCCTATGTTGCAGGTCCCAGTCCCAGCACAGCCCTGTGCCAGCGGGAGCCTCTGGCTCATGCACTGTCCAGACATCTCCTGATGTTCGAGCAAATGACTTCACACCATGAAGCTTCTTTCCTCATTGATTAAATTGTTGTGTAATCCCTATTGCCTGGACTGTGGAGAGATGCTCCCAGGCAGGCGTTGCTGTGGAGTTGGCCACAGAGTCATTGTTTGGAGGTGAAGGAGGTCCTGTGTATTTAGCACATACTATGTGCCAGACATACAATGTTCAGTAAGTGTCCACTCAATGAATGGTTTCCTTTTAACAGCATCTCACAACCAACCTGGAAAAGGGATAGTAATTGTTCCTACTGCACAGAAAAGAAAACTAAGGTCGAGATTGCAGGCAGCTCTCCCAGGGTCATGGCCACACAGTAGCGGGTGCGTATGGTTACTGGAGTCTAGCAGTTTGCAGGGAAGTAGAGCGACCTTCCTAAAAACGAAGCTCTCAAAGCAGCACCTTGCTGTGGACCTTGCACAAGTCCCCCTCCTCACTGATCCAGTCTGTAAGGTGACATTGGGACCTGGATGGTAGGTTATGTTGGCATCATGCACGATGAGCAGGTTGTTTCCATGATCTCTTCTTCCGCTGATGGCTACCTGGGGAAAGTCTCCATCTGGTGCCTGCCTGTCATTAGTGCCCTCCAACTCCTGCCCTCTGCTTTACTCGCCAAGAGAGCGGACCTCAGGCTCAGCACCAGAGACAGACCTGCTTGCTTCCATGTACCACCATCACCTAGGAGTCACTGAGTTCATTTCTGCTATTTCCTTTCATTTATAGTGTGTGATGCTGGGTCAGTTGGCTTTTGTTTGTTTGTTTACTTTTTTTTTTAGGTAATCTATCAGGTTTCCACTTGTTGATGTGAAAAAAAAAAGTGAATATGCTTCAAGAAATGTCAGTCCAAGGACAAGTGCTCCCGCAAAACTGGGATGGACCGCGCACTTCCAGGACAGCTCAGGAGAGCTGTGGACACCACTGGAAACCCTCCCTTATGGGTCCCTAGTCATACAGAGAACTATCATGTCACAGTCCCGTGAGCTGAAACCCGGCCCAGTCAGTCTCTGCCAATGAACGACTGCCGTCCTCTGCAGTGCCTCCTGCAGAAGTGTCTGGGCTTCGGTCTCCTCCAAGGGGAAAGGACTGCCCATTGTAGCCTTTCCTTTCCCAGGCCTAGGTCCCAGACTATACTGGGGTCCCCAGCCAGATGCCAGGGCTAAGTGAGATGTCAGTGTTCAATGGCTCCACTTAGGCTGATGGGTTAATGAGGAGGCACGTGACAGCCCCGAAGACCTGACATGTCTATTTTCAGGAAGCGTAACATCTGGTTCTGAGCCCTGTCCTTCTCCTCTGCACCATCTGCCCAGCCTCAGCACTCACCACCACCGTCTGCGCCTGACAGATTGCCCTTCTGATATCTTTATTATTGCTTTGCAAAGACGCCATCAGGGCTCCTGACCCACCATCCTTTCCTGGAGAAAAGCTTCCCCCAGGGCATTCCGATGTCAGCCAGGTTAAGGACGTGACACCACAGGCACTTCCTGGCCAGCAGTCCCCCTGTCACTCGGACGTCTCCATAAATAATGGCCAGCCTCTCGAAGAATCCCGCTCAGGGTGGGGAGCTGCAGATGCTCAAGAAAGGCCCTGCCATTTCCACATTTCCTGCCAGCGGTCAGTTGCTTAGGAGAGTTTTGGGAAATAAGAATTTATGGAAAAAACAATCAATAAGTAAATTCAAGTACCATAGGGTGTACACCATCCAAGGCCTAAGGTTGAATTCAATATTCTCCCACTTTTCCTGCAAAAATGGCCTGAGAGGAAGTAGCTGAGCTGTCATTCATTCACTAATTCATTCATTCTTTCATTCATTAATTCATTCATTCATTCATTCATTCCAAAACATGTATTGGTTTATAAGACCTGGTTTGTTCAAGAAATAAATGGCATGCATAAGAAAAGATGAAATAAGTACCATTTGCCACAACATGATGGATCTTGAGATTATAATGCTAAGCAAAATAAATCAGACAGAAAAAGTCGAGAACCACATGATTTCACAGATATGTACTATATAAAACTGAAAACTACAAAAGAACAAGACAAACAAAGAAACAAAAACTCATAGACACAGACAATAGTTTAGTGGTTAACAGAGGGTTAGGTGAGAGGGGTGGTAGATGAGAATAAAGGGAATCAGATATATGGTGACGGGAGGAGAAGTGACTCTGGGTGGTGAACACACAATGGGATTTATAGATGGTGTAATACAGAATTGTACACCTGAAACCTATGTAACTTTACCAACAATTGTCACCCCAATAAACTTTATTTTAAAATAAATAAATAAATGGCATGAAAATAAAAATGGGGGACATGTTATAGATTAAATGACACTTAAGACACTTATAAACCAAATGCAATATGCAGGTCTTGTTTGGATCCTGATTTGACTAAATCAGTTGTAAAAAAAAACACTCTTGAAATGAACAAAAATAATTGAATACATTTCGAGTTAGAAAATAGTAAGGGACTGTTGTCCATTTTTTAGAGCTAATGATGGTTTTGTTGTTACTTTAAAAAAAATCTGTATTTATGAGTCTGGGATTTCTTTGAAATTATTCCAGGCAAGCCCCCGTCCTACCCAACACAAAAATAAGCACTTGGGGGTAAAACACAATCAACAGACTTCGATGACGGTCAACTTTGGGTGAGAGGTACAGGAGGAGGATGCAATATTGTGTAATGCTCTGTAATTCTGAGCATGTCTATTTTAATGTCTATAACTTTTCAAGTTAAAAGAAATGGTGGCTCCGACAGTACAAGCTGGTAGCTAAGCCTCACTCTGCTACCTGTGAGAATTAAATGGTGCATAGTAGGCACTTACACCCTTCCCTCGATCCCATTTCATGTCCCACAGCCCTCAAGGTAGGTATTTTGCCTCCTCTGCAGGTAAGGAGCTGAGACTCAGAGACATGCAGTCACATGGAAGTGACAGTTGTAGAATGAAGGCTGGGGCTACACAGCATCTGAGCCCCAAAGGCATTTCCCATGTTTCCACTGAAATTGGCCCTGAACTAGCCTGCAGGAGGTTAGAACTTTGTTTGAATATAATAGAACACACAATATCATATATTTATATATATAACCATCATACAGTTTATTATATCATATAATTATATATTATCATTGCCTATAGATATCACATAACACATTATATTACAGAACACTGCACTGTTCCACTTAGCACAATGCCCTCTAGGTCCATCCATGTTTTTGCAAATGGCAGGATTTCTTTCTTTCTCATGGCTGAATAATATTCTATTGTATGTATATTGTTTGAAATTGTAGCTGGTCCCTGCAGCACTTTCTTCCTCTCTCTGTTTTCTTTCTAACAGCTATTATAATATATTAAATGATATTATGTATGGAGTTATTTATCCTTTTTACCTAGATTAGGAGGAATTTAGTTGGTTTTGTTCACTTCTGTCATAGAATAGGTCCCCAATAAAGACTTACTTTAACACATATATATATAAACAAAGCCTGTGTTTATATATACACATAGATGTCACTAGTGCTCAGCAGGGTAGAGGCACAAACACCCCCCTCTTGTCCTCATGACACGTCAGAATTCACGCCTTCTAGAGGAGTTGTACAGAGAGGTGCACAAAGATCATTCTCTCATTCACTCACTCTCTCACTCACTCATTTCTCCATTTAGCCATTCACTCTACATTCATTGGTGTGTCTGTTGTCTCTACCCCGGCCCCAGTACTGGGGACACAGATATGAAGGACACACAGGTCCCTGAGCTTAGAGACATTTTTTGTTTTTTTTATAAAAGGAAAGGCAAAACAGAAAGAGAGGACGTCATCAAAATGGCAGCTTGAGGTAAGCCTCTGCACAGCTCCCCTGGAATTTACAACTAATCGAACAACAATAACTCCACAAAGGACTCCCTGCACAGCAGACAGGCAAGATGAAGAGGCCCACTACTGAATTCACCTAAAGGTGGGAGAATCGCGCGAGCGAGGGAGGAGGGAGAGGAGAAGTGCGGAGACGGAGCCGCGCGGGCGCAGGACGCAGACCTAGCTCAGTGCTCGGAGCCCGCTGCTCCCGGAACTACCGCAGCTGCAGGAGAGGGAAGGACTCGGACTGCTAGGGCTCCGCTTACGGCCCACAGGGCTGAGGGGGCAGCATATAGCACGGCTGAACCCAACGCTCGCTCACGGCAGACCTCGGAGCAAAGACTGAGGGAAGAAGGCTGAAAATGGTGGTTTAAGCCCTCACTGCCGAGCAGAGAATGGAAGCCTTAGGCCCTGAGACTAGCCGCCCCCTCCCTACCCTCCCAGAGCTCGCCCCGCCCCCACCTGCCCGGTGCTAGAAGCGATAAAGTAGCAGTGTCGGATCAAAGGACAGAATATTTGCTGCTCTGAGAACTGTGGACCGCAGACACAGATTCACAGCCCAACCAGTTCTGGCAAAGGGGAGGGAGCTGTGGAAGCGGGACCGGCTGTGGTGGTGGTCGCAGCCATTGCTCTGGGCCACCTCTCACAACTCACCCCGCCCCTGGCCCCACCTATCTGGGCGGATCCCTGCAGGAGTAAACAGAACTGCTGAAACATACGGGCTCTGAATCTGGTGCAGAAAGAGCTTTGGAACTTCAAAAGCTCTCCGCACCCCACAGGGACGTGGCGCCCTATGACCCAGGCTAACTGTTACCAGAGGAGAAGCCCGTTTCCCAGGGAATCCCCCCATTGTGTGAGAAGCTGGAATAGTGCAGAGAAAACATAGCACTACTGTGTGAGAGAGGGAAAAAAAGGCTACAGTCGGAGAGAAAATGTAACATTCTACCAACAAGTATTGGAAAACAAAAGAAAGACCTCTTCCTATCAACCTGTTTCAGAATCCACTCCTATAGATGTCTAGGAAGAGAAATAATAAATCAATAATTGCCAAAAATAACCAAGGCAACAAGACAGCTCAGAAAGAAAGTGAAAAGTCTCCAAAAAAAGGAACTTAAAGATACGGAAATGTGTGACTTAAATGACAGAGGATTGCTTAAGAGGATTGATCAAGATTACACTACTGAAAAAACTCAACAAGATGCAAAAAAAAAAAAAACACAGAAAGGCAGTGTAATGAACTCAGAAACGCAATCAAAGAACAACATGAGCATTTTACGAAAGAGATTGAAATTTTAAAAACGAACCAAACGGAATTTCTGGAGATTAATAACTTAATAGAAGAAATTAAAAATGAAATAACTAGCTTAGGTGGTAGAGTTGACCAGATGGAGGAAAGAATTAGTGATATCGAAGATAGAAACCTGGAAATTACACAGATGGAAGAAGAAAGAGACTTGAGATTTAAAAGAAATGAAAGAACTCTACAAGAACTTTCTGAGTCTATCAGAAAGAGCAATATAAGAATAATGGGCATAAGAGAAGAAGAAAGAGAGAAGGGAACAGAGAATATACTCAAACTAATTGTTGATGAGAACTTCTCAAACTTGTGGACAGAACTGGATCCTCGAATCCAAGAAGCAAATAGAACACCTAATTACCTCAATCCCAACAGGCCTTCTCCAAGGCACATTGTATTGAAGCTGTCTAAAATCAACGACAAAGAAAGAATTCTCAAGGCAGCCAGGGAAAAGAAGACCGTAACCCACAAAGCAAAGCCCATTAGATTATCATCAGATTTTTCAGCAGAAACTCTACAAGCCAGGAGGGAGTGGAAACAAATATTCAAACTATTGAAAGAGAGAAATTATGAGCCAAGAATAGTATATCCAGCAAAGATATCCTTTAGATATGAAGAAGGAATAAAGACCTTTCCAGACATACAGAACCTGATGGAATTTTCTAATACAGAACCTGCACTACAAGAAATACTGAAGGAGGCTATGGACCACCATCAACGGGGACAATTTGTGCAACATAAAAAGGGGGAGAGTAAAGGCCTGAACCGGAATATGGGAAAAGAGAAAGTAAGCGTGCTGAAGACAATGGAATACTTTAAATATCAAACATACTTTTACATAATCTTAAGGGTAACCACTCAAAAAAATCCAGTACTGAAATACATACTGTAATAAAAGAAGAAACAGAAGGAAACATCATAGAATACCACCACACAGAAATAATAGACAACAACAAAAAGGCAAAGAAACAATGGAGACACAACCTTACCAGAAAACTAAAGATAGAATGACAGGAAATCCTCACGTATCAATAATCACTCTAAATGTAAATGGACTGAACTCACCAATAAAAAGTCACAGAGTAGCACATTGGATCAAAAAACTAAACCCAACCGTATGCTGTCTCCAAGAGACACATCTCAGCTACAAGGACAAGCATAGACTCAAAGTGAAAGGGTGAAATTGACACTCCAAGCAAATGGTACCCAGAGAAAATCAGGTGTAGCCATACTGATGTGAGATGAAACAGACTTCAGGGTGAAAAAGATAACAAGAGACAAAGATGGACATTTCATAATGGTAAAGGAGACTATATAACAAGAAGACATAACAGTCATCAATATTTATGCCCTCAATCAGCGAGCACCAAAATATACCAAGCAACTACTAACAGACCTAAAAGGGAGAAATTGACCAAAACACAATTATACTAGGGGACTTAAATACATCATTGACAGCTATGGATAGATCATCCAAACAGAAAATAAATAACGAAATAGCAGCCCTGAATGACACATTAGATAAAATGGACATCATTGACATAGATAGAGCACTTCATCCTAAAACATCAGACTATACATTGTTTTTGAGTGTACATGGAACATTCTCAAGGATAGACCATATATTGGGGCATAAAAGAAGCCTCAGCAAATTTAAGAAGATTGAAATCATACCAAGCATATTCTCTGATCACAAGGCTTTGAAATTGGATATCAACTGAAAAAAGAATGCAGGAAAAAACACAAATACATGGAGATTAAACAACATACTTTTAATGATCGACTGGGTCAAAGAAGAAATTAGAGGAGAGATCAAAAGATACATAGAAACAAATGACAATGAAAATACATCCTACCAAAATTTTGGGGATGCAATGAAAGCAGTTTTAAGAGGGAAATTTATATCATTACAGGCCTATCTCAAGAAACAAGAAAACTCACAAATAAATAACCTCATGTTACACCTTAAAGAACTAGAAAAAGAAGAACAAGCAAAACCCAAGGTCAGCAGAAGAAAGGAAATAACAAAAATCAGAGCAGAGCTCAATGAAATAGAAAACAAAAAGACAATAGAAAAAATTAATGTGACAAAGAGCTGGTTCTTTGAAAAAAATAATAAAATCAACTAACCCTTGGCTAGACTCACTAAGATAAAAAGAGAGAAGACACTAATTAACAAAATCAGAAATGAAAAAGGGGAAGTTATCACGGACACCACAGAAATACAAAAGATCATTCAAGAATACTATGAAGGACTATATGCCACCAAATTCAATAACCTAGAAGAAATGGCCAAGTTCTTAGAAACATATAGCCTCCCAAGGCTGAACCATGAAGATGGAAAATCTAAACAGAGCGATCACCAGTAAAGAAATTGAATCAGTCATACAAAACATTCCCAAAAGCAAAAGTCCGGGACCAGCTAGCTTCACTAGTGAATTCTACCAAACCTTCAAACAGGATCTAATACCAATCCTGCTCAAACTCTTCCAAAAAATTGAAGAAGAGACGAACTCCCTAACTCATTTTATGAGGCCAACGTTACCCTGATACCAAAATTGGTAAGGACAACACAAAAAAAGAAAACTACAGACCAATATCTCTGATGAATACTGATGCAAAAATCCTAAACGAAATTCTAGCAAATCGAATACAACAATGAATTAAAAAGATTATTCATCACAACCAAGTGGGATTCATCTTCAGGGCACAAGGATGGTTCAACATCCGCAAATCTATCAATGTGATACATCACATAAACAAAATAAAGAACAAAAATTATATGATTATATCAAGTGATGCAGAAAAAGCATTTGACAAGATACAACATCGATTTACGATTAAAACACTTAATAAAATAGGTATAGAAGGAAAATACCTTAACATAATAAAGGCCATCTATGACAAGCCCTCAGCTAATCTCATAATAAATGGTGAAAACTGAAGCCCTTTGCTCTACGTTCAGGAACACGACATGGTTGTCTGACCCCTATCACCTCTGCTTTTCAACATAGTGTTGGAAGTCCTTGCCAGAGCCATCAGGCAAGAGAAAGAAATAAAAGGCATCCAAATTGGGAATGAAGAAGTTAAATTGTCACTCTTTGCAGATGACATGATGTTATATATAGAAAACCCTAAAGACTCCACCAAAACGCTGTTAGAAACAATCAACGAATACAGTAAAGTTGCTGGCTACAAAATCAACGTACAAAAGTCCATTGCATTTCTATATACTAACAATGAAATCTCAGAAAAAGAAATACAAAAAACAATTCCCTTTGCAATTGCAGCAAAAAGAGTAAAATACCTAGGAATAAACTTAACCAAGGATGTGAAGGATTTATATGCTGAAAACTATAAGACATTTTTGAAAGAAATTGAAGATGACACAAAGAAATGGAAAGACATTCCGTGCTCATGGATTGGAAGAATCAACATAGTTAAAATGGTGCTTCTCCTCTCTCCGCCTCCGCAGCCACACCAGGATTATCTACCCTTTGGTACAGACAAAAAAGCAGCAATTGGATAGGAACTAATTCTCTACAAATTAAAGAGATCAATCTTCACTCATAGGAATAAAATGGCGTTGAAATAGATTTCCAGCAACAAGTGCTTTGGGGGATTGCAGAAAGTTTTTGAACATGACAGTGTTGAAGTGAAATGCAAAATGAAATTTGCTATCTACTTACCACCAAAGGCAGAAACTGGAAAATGCCCTGCACTATATTGGCTGTCTGGTTTAACTTGCACAGAACAGAATTTTATATCAAAATCTGGTTATCATCAGGCTGCCTCAGAACACGGCCTTGTTGTCATTGCTCCAGACACCAGTCCTCGTGGCTGCAACATTAAAGGAGAAGATGAGAGCTGGGACTTCGGCACTGGTGCTGGGTTTTATGTGAATGCCACTGAAGAACCTTGGAAAACTAACTACAGAATGTACTCTTATGTAACAGAGGAGCTTCCCCAACTCATAAATGCCAATTTTCCAGTGGACCCCCAAAGGATGTCTAGTTTTGGCCACTCCATGGGAGGCCATGGAGCTCTGATTTGTGCTTTAAAGAATCCTGGAATATACAAATCTGTCTCAGCATTTGCTCCAATTTGCAATCCAGTGCTCTGTCCTTGGGGCAAAACGGCCTTTAGTGGACATTTGGGAACAGATCAAAGTAAATGGAAGGCTTATGATGCTACTCATCTTGTGAAGTCCTGTTCAGGTTCTCAACTGGACATACTAATTGATCAAGGAAAAGATGACCAGTTTCTTTCAGATGGACAGTTACTACCAGATAACTCCATAGCCGCCTGTACAGAAAAGAAAACCCCTGTTGTTTTTAGATTACAAGAGGGTTATGATCATAGCTACTACTTCATTGCAACCTTTACTACTGATCACATCAGACATCATGCAAAATACCTGAATGCATGAAAAACCTCAGAAAAGAGACTCTTCAGGATTATAAAAATTGTAATAAACAGAAATGCAGGGAGAAAAGATTTCAAAAAAAGATCTCATTACTGTATTTTGTAATGCTAAAAATGCTTCACTCTGTAGTTAAATCACCTTTTGAATAAATATATGAAACCTGAAAAAAAAAATTACAATGGCCATATTACCCAAAGCAATACACAGATTTAATGCAATCCCCATCAAAATCCCAATGGCATTTTTTAAAGATATAGAACAAAAAATCATCAGATTTGCTTGGAACCCCCAAAACCCCGAATAGCCAAAGCAATCTTAAGAAAAAAGAACAATGCCGGAGGTATCACACTGCCTGACTTTAGCTTGTACTATAGGGCTACAATAATCAAAACAGCATGGTATTGGCAGAAAAACAGATACATAGACCAATGGAATAGAATTAAGAACCCGGAAATAAAACTACATAAATATGCACAGATAATTTTTGACAAAGAAGCTAAAAACATTCAATGGAGGAAAGACAGCCTCTTCAAAAAATGGTGCTGGGAGAATTGGATAGCCACGTGCAAAAGAATGAAACTGGACTGCTATCTGTCACCATGTACCAAAATTCATTTAAAATGGATCAAAGACTTAAGCATAAGACCTCACACAATAAACTGCATAGAAGAAAACATAGGCACTAAACTTATGGAGCTTGGGTTCAAAGAGCATTTTATGAATTTGACTCCAAAGGCAATGGAAGTAAAAGCTAAAATAAAGTAATGGGACTATATGAAACTTAAAAGTTTCTGCACAGCGAAAGAAACCATCACAAAATAAAGAGGCAACCGACTGAATGGGAGAAGATTTTTGCAAACAGTTCCTCCGATAAGGGTCTAATATCCAAAATATACAAGGAACTCATGAAACTCAACAACAAAAAAACAAACAATCCAATTGAAAAATGGGCAGAGGACCTGAAGAGACATTTCTCCAAAGAGGACTTACAAATGGCAAATAGACATATGAAAAAATGCTCAACATCACTAATCATCAGAGAAATGCAAATGAAAACCACAATGAGATATCACCTCACCCCAGTCAGAATGGCTATCATCAACAAGACAAATAGTAACAAGTGTTGGAGAGGCTGTGGAGAAAAAGGAACCCTTGTACACTGTTGGTGGGAATGCAGACTGGTGCAGCCACTATGGAAGGCAGTGTGGAGGTTCCTCAAAAAATTACGAATAGAATTACCATATGACCCAGCACTTCCTCTCCTGCGTATCTACCCAAAGAATTTGAAATCATTTATACATAAAGACACGTGTGCTCCAATGTTTATTGCAGCTTTGTTTACGGTGGCCAAGACATGGAAACAACCAAAATGTCCTTCGATAGATGAATGGATAAAGAAGTTGCTGTATATATACACAGTGGAATACTATTCGGCGTTAAGGAAAGATGATATAGGAACATTTGTGACAACATGGATGGATCTTGAGAGTATAATGCTAAGCGAAATAAGTCAGACAGAAAAAGCAGAGAATCCTATGATTTCACTGATATGTGGTATATAAACCAAAAACAACAAAAGAACAAGACAAACAAATGAGAAACAAAAACTCACAGACACAGACAATAGTTTAGTGGTTACCAGAGAGTAAGGGGGGTGGGGGTGGGAGATGAGGGTAAGGGGGATCAAATATATGGTGATGGAAGGAGAACTGATTCTGGGTGGTGAACACACAATGGGATTTATAGATGATGTAATACAGAATTGTACACCTGAAATTATGTAATTCCACTAACAATTGTCACCCCAATAAATAAATAAAAAAACAAAACTAAAAAATGTAGGGAAAATCTATAGAAAAATTGAAATGGTACACTGAAGAAAAAAACTACTTAACACAAAGGAGAACAGTCAAGGAAAAACCGAGAAACAAAAAAGGACAGAGACAGAAAAAAATAGTAAAATAGAAAATATAAATCCAGCCATATTAATAATTATGAAAAATATGAATGGTTTAAACATCTCAATATAAGGACAGTAATTGTACAAGTTGACATGATACGATAGAGGGAGAACCCTAAAGAGTCAACCAAGAAACTATAAGAACTGATAAATGAATTCAGTAAAGTAGCAGGATACGAAATTAATATTCAGAATTCAATTGCATTTTTTATACACAAATAATGAATTATCAGAAAGAGAAATTCAGAAAACAATGTCATTTTACATCAAAAAAATACCTAGGAATAAATTTAACCAAGGGGGGAAAATAGCTGTGCTCAGAAAATTACAAGACATTGAGGAAACAAGTTGAAGATACAAATAAACAGAAACATGTACCATACTCATGGAGAGGAAGAATTAACATCATTAAAATGTCCAGATTACTCAAAGCATTTTATATATTCAATGCAATCCCTATCCAAATACGAATGGCATTTTTCACAGAACTGAAAAAAAAAACCCTAAAATTTATATGGAACCACAAAAGACCCCCAATAGCCAAAACAATTTTGAGAAAGAAGGACAAAGTTGGAGGTATCATGCTACCTGATATCAACTATACTACAAGGCTATAGTAATCAAAACAACGTGGTACAGTCATAAAAACAAACACATAGACCAATGGAACAGAATACAGAGCCAAGAAATAAACCCAATCCCATATGGTTAATTAATCTATGTCAAAAGAGGCAAGAATATGCAATGAGGTAAAGACAGTCCATTCAATAAATGGTGTGGGAAAAACTGGATGGATACATGCAAAAAAATGAAACTAGACGACTTTTTTACACCATATGTAAGTATAAACTCAGAGTGGATTAAAGACTTAAATGTACGACCTGAAACCATAAAACTCCTAGAAGAAAATAGAAGCGGTAAACTCTCTGGCATTGTTTGCAGTAGTATTTTTTAGATCTACCTCCTTGGGCAACAGAAACAAATAAAGAAATAGACAAATGGAACCACATCAAACAAAAACCCTTTTGCAAAAAGAAGGAAACCATCAACAAAATGAAAAGACAGCCTACTGAATGGGAGGAGATATTTGCCAATGATACATGCAATAAAGGGTTAATATCCAAAATACATGAGAAATTCATAATATTTAGCACCAAAAACATAAACAATCCTATTAAAAATGGACAGAGGACCTGAATAGGCATTTTTCCAAAGAGGACGTACAGATGGCCAATAGACGTATGAAAAGATGCTTAACTTTACAAATCACCAGAGAAATGCAAATTAAAACTACAATGAGATATCACCTCACATCTGTCAGAATGGCCATCATCAATAAATCAGCAAACAAGAAGTGTTCGCAAGAATGTGGAGAAAAGAGAACCCTTGTGCACTGTTGGTGGGATAGCAGATTGGTGCAGCCATTATGGAAACCAGTATAGAGGTTCCTCAAAATTTAAAAAAAAAACTACCATATGACCCAGCAATTCCACTATTTTTTTTTCAAATATTTATTTGAAGAAATCCAAAACACCAATTCGAAAAGATATATGCACCCCTGTGTTTACTGCAACATTATTTACAATAGCCAAGATGTGAAAGCAACCTAAATGCCCATCAACAGACAATTGTATAAAGAAGATATATACATATATATATACAATGGAATATTACTTGGCCATTAAAAAGAATGAAATCTTTCTTTTTGTGACAACATGGATGGACCTAGAAGGTACTATGCTAAGTGAAATAAGTCAGACTGAGGAAAACAAATACCATTTAATCTCACTTATATGTGGAATCTAAAGAACAAAATTAATGAACACACAAAACAAACAAACTCATAGAACAAACTGATCACTGTCAGATGGGAGGGGAACTGTAGAGCTGGATAGAAAAAGGTGAAGGAGGTAAGAGGTACAAATTGGCCATTACAAAACAGTCATGAGGCTGTAAAACACAGCATAGAGAATATAGTCGATAATATTGTAATAACCACACATGGTGTTGGATGGATACTAAGTTAATTGGGGTGATCACTTTGTAAGGTATATAAATGTCTAACCACTATGCTGTACACCTTAAAGTAATATAATATTGAGTCAACTGTAATTGAAAAAATTTAATTTAATAAACAAATAAATAAAATAAAGACAATGATTGTCAGACTGGATAAAAAGGTGAGATCCAACAATAAATTGTTGATGGGAAACAAACCTTTGATGCAAAGACACAAATAAATTGAAAGCAAAATGATGGAAAAATATATACTATACAAACAGCAACCATAGAAAGTTAAAGTGACAAACAGAAAGCTAATGTGAGACAAAATAGACTTTAAACCAAGAAACCACTGGACACCACCAAATCAGTATTACAAGGAATGTGAGAGGGACTTCTGTAAGACAAAAACAAAAAAGATAAAAAATGTGAACAATAAAATGGCAATAACTATATATCTATCAACAATTACATTCAAAGTAAATGGATTAAATGTTCCAATCAAAAGATAGGGTGGATGACTAGATAACAAAACACGACCCTTACACATGCTGTTTAACAGAGACTCACTTCAGATCAAAAGACACACACAGACTGAAAGTAAAGGGATAGAAAAAGATATTTCATGAAAATAGAAGCAAACAAAAAAAGTTGGTGTAGCAATACTTACACCAGATGAAATAGACTTTAAAACAAAGGTTATAACAAGAGACAAAAAAGACCCAGTAATCCCACTTCTTGGTATTCATCTGAAGAAACCCAAAATGCCACTTTGAGGGGACGTGTGCACCCATATGTTCATTGCAGCCTTGTTTACAATGGCCAAGATGTGGAGGCAGCCTGGGTGTCCATCAGTGGATGAATGGATAAAGAGGAGGTGGTACATATATGCAGTGGAATATTGCTCAGACATGTAAGGGAATGGGCTCTTGCCATCTGCAGCTGCATGGATGGACCTGGCGGGTATTGCACTGAGTGAGTATGTCAGACAGAGAAAGACACACGCAATATAATTTTACTTATATGTAGAATCTAAAGAACAAAATAAACAACAAACAAAATAGAAACAAACTTATACATACAGAGAAACTTTTGATAGTTGCCAGATGGGAGTGGTGTGCGGGGCTGAAAAAGGTAAAGGGGTTAAGAAGTACAAATTGGCAGTTACAAAATAGTCATTGGGATGTAAAGTAAAGCATAAGGAATATAGTCAATAATATAATAATAACTATGGTGCCAGGTGGGTACTAGACTAGTCAGGGGGATCACTTCCTAAATTATACACATGTCTAACCATCATGCTGTACACCTGAAATTAATAGAAAATAATATTGAATGTCAACTGTGATTGAAAATTTTTTAAAGATGGGGGGTTGTACACCTGAAACTAATATAATATTGTATGTCATCTGTAATTGAAAAATAAAAAAATATTATTTAAAAAGCTATAACTATATGTTGTTTTCAAAAGATACATTTGAAATGAAAAATAATTAATAGATTGAAAGTTAATGATGTAACACATTTGACAAATAATAAGACCAAAAGTCAGCAGGTGCAATATGGTAATACCAAGCTAAACATTAGAGCAAAGAAGTATCAGTAGACATAAAAAGTGGGGGCATTTCATACTATTAAAAAATTAAATTTACCAGTACTATATAGCAATTCTAAATTTGGAAACTTGTAATAAACCTGGCCTCAAAATCTGGCCTCAAAATATATAAAGTAAACACTGTCAGAACTACAAGGGAAATAGACAAATCCATGGTCATATTGGCAGATTTTAAACATCTGTCTCAGTAACTGATAAAACAAAAACACAAAAAATCATTAGGGTTACATAAGACTTAAACAACATGGCAAACAGACATGATTTATTTTAATTCACATGAATAGAACTGTGCACACAAAAAATGTTTCCTTTTTTTAACATAGTTGGAACATTGACCAAAAAATTGACCATATTCTAGTCTGTAAAGCAAATTTTCACACATACCAAAGATTTGAAATCACCCAGAGTACACTCTCTACCCACAATAGTTAAGATAGAAATCAATAATTCAGAAATCCTCACTTCTTTGGAAATTAAAATATACAGTTCTAAATAACCAATGGGTCAAAGAAGAAATCACAGTGAAAATTTAGTATGTTCACAGTGAAAATTAGAAAATACATTTAACCGAACAGTAATGGAGATGTTATATATGAAAACCTATGACCAAAGCTAACCAATGCTTAAAGTTGGATTTAAAACCTTTAGCATTCAAAAAGAAGATGGGCTGAAAAGAAATCAGCGAATCATCATAAGAAGTTAGAAAAAAACAACAAAAGGTACCCGAAGAAAAGAAGTGGAAGAAAATTATATATATATGAAATTACTAAAACCATAAACATATAATAAAGAAGATCAACAATGTCAAAAGTTTGGTTTTTTGAAAATGCTAATAATAAAACCAATAACTAACTCCTTATAAGACTAATCAAGAAAATGAGGGAGTAAAGACACAAATTATTAATATTGGAAATTAAAAGGGGGAATCTCTGCAGGTCCTGCAGACATTTTAAAAATAATAAAATGACATTATGAAAATTTTTATACCTTTAAATTTGAAAATTTAGGTAAAATGGACTAATTTGAAGAAAAATTCTAGCTATCAAATGGAGACAAAAAGAAATAGAAGTGTGAGTAATTCTCTAACTATTATAGAAATCCCATCTATATTTAAATTGTTTCTACTCCAAAATCACAGAAAAATAGATACACTGCTGGAAAATTCCACCAAATACATAAGAAAACACAGAAAAATGGATACACAGCTGGCAAATTCTACCAAATACATAAGGCAGAAACAAAGTCAATTTTCCACAAAATTTTCAAATAATAGAAAACAGGGGAAATTTTCCAATTAGTTTTCTGAGGTCAACACAATCTTGATACCAAAACACTGGATTCAACACATCATAAGAACAGAAAATTATAGACTAATTGTATTCATGAACATAGATGCAAAAATCTTAAACAAAACAATAGCAACCAAAACTGACCAATATGCTCTTTTTCACATATTATTTTTAAACAACTCTCTAAACATGTAAAAACCATTCTTAGCTCGAGGGTCATACAAAAATAGTCTATGGGCCAAATTTGGCCTGTAAGTCATAATTTGTCAACTCTTGACCTAAATAAACCGTTCAGGAGTTCACTGTTTACTCCTAAAGAATTAATCAATGCAATTCCAAAGTACAAAAGTTTTTTTTGTGCATGTGGAAATTGACAAGATAATTCTAAGATTTGTATGGATATATAAGAGCTAAGAATAGCCAATATAGATATAAAAACTTATCACAAAGCCTCAGTAATTATTGGCACAAGAATAGATGAATAGATCAATAGAACAGCACTAAAAAATCTTGAAAGTAGCAAGAGAAAAATGACTACATCATTTACAAGGGAGTCCCAATAAGATAATCCCTTGACTTCTAATCCGAAACAATGGAGACCAGAAGGCGCCCAAGTGCTCAAAGAAAAAAAAACTGTCAACCAAGAGTCCTATATCAGCAAAGCTGTCTTTCAAAAATCAAGGTGAATTAAAAACAATACAAAATAAACAAATACTGAGAGAATATGTTACTAGCAGACCTGCTGTACACGTAATAACACAGGATGTTCTTCAGGCTGAAAACACATGAATCCAGGCAATAATTTAAATACCCATTAAAAAAAAGAAAAAAGAAAGAAACACTGGCAAAAGTAATTATGTAACTATAACAGACGTATAAGTGCATATTCTTTCTCCCTTCTTCTGTTAATTTATTTAAAAGTGATTATATAAAGTAATATGTATATAATGTATTATTGGACCAAAAGGTATAGAAATGTAATATATTTGTCGATAACAGCACAAGAAGGTGGGAGAGAGCTATCTATTGGGCTAAGGAATTGAACCCAGACGGCAAATCAAATCCACAGGAATAAATGAAAAATAACAACAACCAGAAACAATAAATAAGAAGGTTAACATAACAAAAACTAAAAACATATACAGTCACCCCTCAGTATCGTGGGAGATTGATTCCAGGAACCCCTGCAGATACCAAATTCTATAGATGTTTAAGTCCCTTATATAAAGTAGTATACAACAATGTATACAATTAGCCTTTCACATCTGTGCATTCCCAACTGGAGGTCAAAAATACTGTTTTCTGAATCCTGAATCCTACAGATATAAAGGGCCAGTTGGACTTTTCTCTTAACTTCTTTAAAATAAATAAAATAATATAAATTAATAATTATAACAATACGCTGTTGGGTTTGTAGTTTTATAGCTATAATATGTACAAAAATAAGATCACAAGGGATAAAACTGAATACAAGGTCTGACAATTAAGTTAATGAACTTGTTTTCAATGATGTTGCTAACTATTGTTTCTTCAATTTTCGTGTATTTTTTTTTTTAGTTTTTAAAAATTGGTTCCAGGTGTGCAAAACAATGTAATAATTAGACATTTAAACTCCTCATACAGAAAAAAATAGATAGATAGATAGATAGATGATAGATAGATAGATAGATAGATAGATAGATAGATAGATGATAGATGATAGATAGATAGATAGATGATAGATAGATAGATAGATGATAGATGATAGATAGATAGATAGATAGATAAACTTCTCAAAGAGTAGAAACCCACCCCCCAAGCTACTCCCCCTCTGACATCTTACATAGCTGTTGAAATACCATTGACTATCTTCCCTATGTTGTACTCCACATCCCGTGACTATATTTACCTATATATTTAGTTGTAGTTGACATTCAATGTTATTCTACTTCAGCTTCAGGTGTACAGCGCAGTGGCCAGGCATCTACACAGTCTATGACGTGATCCCCCTGATAAGTCCAGTACCCATCTGGCACCTTACATCATCTTTACAACATTGTTGATTATATTCCCCATACTGTATTAACTACCAATTTGTATTTCTTAACATCTTCACTTTTTTCATCATGCCCCCAACCCCATTCCCATCTATCACTCTGGTAGAACTAGTAGCTATCTGGTACCATACCTAGTTATTACAATATTATTGACTATATTCCTTATGCTATACCCTACATCCCCATGACTATTGTGTAACAACCAATTTGTACTTCTTGATCCCTTCCCCTTGCTCCCATCCTTAACCCCCCTCCCATCTTAAAGAAGTACTTCTAAGATTCCTTGTAATACTGGTTTGGTGGTGATGAACTCCTTCATCTTTTTCTTGTCTGGGAAGCTCCTTATGTGTCTTTCAACTATAAATGACAACCTTGCTGGGTAGAGCAATCTTGCTTTTATGTCATTGTTTTTCATAACTTTGAATATTACCTGCCACTCCCTTCTTGCCTGCAAAGTTTCTGTTGAGAAATCAACTGACAGTCTTATGGGAGTTCCCTTGTAGGTAATTAACTGCTTTTCTCTCACTGCTTTCAAGAGTCTCTCTGTCTTTAACCTTTGGCATTTTAATTATGATGTGTCTTGGTGTGGGCCTCTTTGGGTTCATCTTGTTGGGACTCTGTGCTTCCTGGGCTTGTATGTCTATTTCCTTTACCAGGTTAGGGAAGTTTGCTGTATTATTTCTTCAAATAGGTTTTCAATTCCTTGCTCGGTCTCTCTCTCTCTTTTCTCCTTCTGGTACCCCTACAATGCAAATGTTGGTACACTTGGTACTGTCCTGGAGGCCCCTTAAACTCTACTCAATTTTTTGGATTTTTTTTTCTTTCTGCTGTTCTGGTTGGATGTTTTCTGCTACCTTATCTTCTACATCGCTGGTTGGATCCTCTGCTTCATTTAATCTACTGTTGATGCCCTGTAATATATTCTTCATTTCCATTATCATATCCTTTATTTCTGACTGGTTCTTTTTTATGGTTTTCATCTCTCTGTTGAAGTTCTCCCTGAGATCAGTGAGCATTCTTATTCCCAGTGGTTGAAACTCTGTGTCTAATAGATTGCTATCTCTGTTTCACTTAGTTCTTTTTCTGGAGATTTGTTCTGTTCTTTCATTTGGGACATATTTCTTTGTCTCCCCATTTTGGCTGCCTCCCTGTGTTTGTTTTTATGTATTAGATAGGGCTGCTATGTGTTCTCGTCTTAGTAGAGTGGTCTTATGTAGTAGATGTGCTGTCGGATTCAGTGACAGTCTTTCTGGTCACCTGAGCCACGTGTTCCAGGTGTGTCCCGTGTGTGAGCTGTGTGTGCCCTCCTCTTTTAGTTGAGCCTTGGTTGATAACTGCACATCAATGTGAGGGAGTGACCCTGGGGCTCACTTGTTGTGAGGACTGGCCTTGACCACAGTGGAAGGGTGGCTGTGCAGGGGATGATCCTACAGAGCAGGATCTGCCTCAGCAGGACTCTGGTGCCTGCCCAATCCACCCTTTGGGTGTGTTGTACTTGGAGACAGCTAGGTGATGCCCCAGCTCATTTTGAAGCTGGCCACTGGGGACACCAGCCCCAGGACCACCTTAGAGGAGATCCACTGTAGGTCAAGTTCAGCCTGTACCCCATCTGGGGCCACCCAGCAGGAGCCACACAAAAAATCTGCAGATGTCTGCTGCCCGTGCTATGCTTGGAAGCGTCTTGAGACCAAGCCACGAACCAAGGCTGGCTGCCACTAGTGCCAGCTTAGGGCTGCTCAGCCAGAGGTACAGGACACACTCAAGCCAGATGCTGCTTATCTGAGTTCTGCAACCCTTTGAGAGGCCCTAGGAAAGGGCAGCTTGAGCCAAGGCTGGCCGTCTGCATGAAAAAGCCACTGAAAGCAGCCTGGGAGTGCCTGAAAGTTGGGTGGGGCCAGGTCTGAAATCATCAGGGCTGGGTGAACCAATGGCAGAGATTCAGATATGGTGGCCTGGGTCCACAAGCATGGAAGGGAAAGGGCTCAGAAAGCTGCCCCTTCAACTACTGTCTCAAGCCAGACAACTCAGTTCCCCACCATTTGTCCCTGCCACCTTTCCAGATGCTGCCCCAGTGCTGGAGCTCAGAAGAAGTGATTCCATTGGTGAGTAAGTTTGTGCACAATCATTTAAGAGGAGTGCCTGGGAGTGCAATCACAATCTCCACTGGTTTTCAAAACCAGAAATTATGGAGACTTCTCTCCCTGGCACTGGAAGTCTGGGCTGGGGTGAGGCCTCTTAGTCCTCTGGGGAATGGAGGGACCCCCACAGCTGAAATATCCCTCCTGATCTTTAATTGTCACACGCGGGTGTGGGACCAGCACGTTGTGCATCTCTGCCCCTCCTACCAGTCTGGAGGTGGCTTTTTTTGCATGTCCTTAGTTGAAAGTATGCTAGCTTCAGTTCAGCTTGATTTTAGGTGATTCTCAACAATGGTAGATTAGTTGTAATTTTGATGTGGTTGTGAGAGAAGGTAAGTACACCATTTACCTACTGTGCCATCTTGGTTGTCCCCCATTGCTAACCTTTTTTGATATTAGAGGGATTATTCATTATAAATTTGTACCAACTGGACAGTTAACCACATTTACTATTTGGAAGTGCTGAAAAGGCTGCATGAAAAAGTTAGATAACCTGAACTTTTTGCCAACAATTCATGGCTCTTACATCACAAGAATGCCCCAGCTCACAAGGCACTGTCTGTGAGGGAGTTTTTAGCCAGTAAACAAACAACTGTATAGAAACACCATCCCTACTCATCTGGTATGGCCCCCAATGACTTCTTTCTTTACCCAAAGATAAAGGAAATATTGAAAGGAAGACATTTTGATGACATTCAGGACATCAAGGGTAATATGATGACAGCTCTGATGGCCATTCCAGAAAAAGAGTTCCAAAATTGCTTTGAAGGGTGGACTAGGCGCTGGCATTGATGCATATCTTCCCAGGGGAGTACTGCAAAGGTGACTGTAGTGATATTCAGCAATGATGTATGTAGTACTTTTTGTAGGATGAGTTCACAAACTTAACTGTCCGACCTTGTAGAGCTACATAAAAGTAATAATTCTATTGCACACTGGAAACAAGCTACTCTAAATATGAAGCTTATTTTGAAAAGTTAAGATGTATATAGTAAGCCCTAGAGCAACCACTAAGCAAATAATTCAAAAATATATAGTAAAAAAATATTAAATAATTATTTTGATTCAAATGGTTAAACATTACTATAAAATATTCATTAGATTCAAAAGAAAGCAGAAGAGAAGGAATAGAGGAAGAGAAAAGACATGAGACCTGAGACATATAGAAAACAAAAAGTAAAGTGGCAGATGGAAACCCAACCATATTAATAATACCATAAATGTGACTGGATTAAATAATTCAATCAAAAGGCAAAGATTGTCAGACAGTATTTTAAAAATGAGATCCAACTCTATGATATCTATAAATAAAACACTTTAGATTTAAAGATACAAACAGGTTGAAAGTAAAAGGATGGAAACATATTGTGTAAACAGCTACTTTTAAAAAGCTGGAATGCCATACTAATCTCAGACAAATAAACTTTAAAACCAAAAGATGTTACTAGAGATAAAGATGGATAAAAAGAAAAAGTCAATCCATCAGGAAGATATAACAAACATAAATATATGTGCATCTAACAACAGAGCCCCATAGTAGATAAAAGAAAAAGTGACTAAATGGAAAGGAAAATAGACAATGCAGCAATAAAACTTGGAAATTACAATATCCTATTTACAGTAATGGCTATGACAACTAAGTAAAAAAATCAAAGCATAAATAAATGACTTGAACACTGTAATCTTACTAGACCTTAGAACCCTCAACCCCAACAGCAGAATGTATATTCTGCTCAAGTGCAAATGGAACATTCTCCTGGATGACTGACTATATGTTAGGTCACAAAACAAACCTCATTAAATTTAAAAGGGTATAAATAATGCAAAATATTTCTCAAATCACAATGAAATGAAATTAGATATCAATAACAGGAAGAAATTTGAAAAACTCACAAATATGTAGAAATTAAACAACACACTCCTTAATAACCAATGTGTCAGAGAAGATCTCATAGGGGAAATTAGAAAATAATTTGAATGAAATGAAAATTCTTTGGTTTTTAATTAATTATTTTTTAAATTATAGTTAACATTCAATATTGTTATCATTGTTGACTACATTCCCTATGATGTACTTAGCATCCCTGTGACTATTTTGTAATTACTAATTGTACCTCTTCCTCTCTTCGCCTTTTTCACCCTCCCCCATCTGGTAACCATCAAAATATCCTCTAAATCTATGAATCTGTTTCTACTTTGCTTCTTTATTTATATTGTTCTTTAGATTCCATATGTAACTGAAATCATATGGAATTTGTGTTTCTCTGCCTGACTTATTTCACTTAGCATAATACCCTCTACTGCATCAATGGTCACAAATGGTAAGATTTTACTTTTTTATGGCTGAGTAATATTTCATTGTATATATGTACCACATTTGAAATGAAAATACTTTGAATGACTGAAAATGAAGACACATTCCAAATCTTATGGGATAAAGCTAAAGCAATGCTTAAAAGAAAATTTATAGTTGAAAAGCCTAGACTCAAAAAAGACAAAAATTTCAAACAAATAACTATCCACTGTAAGATACTGGAAAACATAGAGCAAACTAAACCTAAAGCAAGCAGAAAGGAAGGAAATAATAACGATTATAAAGGAAATCAATGAAATAGAGAATAGAAAAACAATAGAGAAAATCACTTAAACCAAAAGTTGGTTCTTTGAAAAAGATCAACAAAACGGACAAATTGCCAGATAGATTGGCCAGGAAAAAATATGGAAGATTTAAGTTATTAAAATCAGAAATAAAAGAGGGGACATTACTACTGACCTCACAGAAATAAAATAGAATAGTATGAACAACTGTATGCCAGCAAATTAGATGACCTTGATTAAACAGCATAGGACATATGTCGGGGAAATTGAGTTGTTTGGCTTTGGACGGGACTAAAAGAAGTCTTGAGATAGGGGGAGGAGCTGAGATGGGGAGGGAATGGACACGTTGTTTCCAATCTAACCACATTCAACTTATCCCAGGAGTATAAAAAGGGCCCTGGGAAATCTGAGTTTCTTCCAGGCTCTGCCACAACCAGCTGGATCATTATAAGTCCTCTCCCATTTCTGAGCTTCAGTTTACCCCCACTTAAGATACTTAGGAGGCAGGACATCATCAAAATGGTGGTGTGGGGTGAGCCTCTGGAAATCTCACCGGGAATTTACAACAAATTGAACAACTATACCTCCACAAAGGACCCCCACCACCACCACTGCACAGCGGACAGGCAAGACGAAGAAGCTCACTACTAAATTCACCTAAAGGTGGGCAAATTGCCTGAGCAGGGGAGGAGGGAAGGGAGAAATGCGGAGAGGGAGCCGCGTGGGCACTGGACGCAGACTTAGCTCAGTGCTCCGAGCTCGCTGCATCCCGGAACTACCACAGCCCAGGAGAGAGAAGAACTTGGACTGCTAGGGTTCTGTTATTGGCCCACAGGGCTGAAGGGACAGCATATAACATGGCAAACACAACGCTCACGGCAGAGACCTCGGAGCAAAGACTGAGGGAAGAAGGCTGACAACGGCTGCAGAGAGAGAGACAGAGAACGGAAGCCTTAGGCACTAAAGGCTCACTGCCGAGCAGAGAACGGAAGCCTTAGCCACTAAAACAAGCCACCCCCTCCCTACCCTCCCAGACTCCACCCTGCTCCCCACCTGCCTGGTTCTAGAAGCGGAACAGTAGCAGTGTCAGATCGAAAGAACAAAATATTTGCTGTTCTGAGAACTCCGGAAAGGGGAGGGAGCTGGGGAAGCAAGACTGGCTGTGGTGGTGCTCGCTGCCATTGCTCTGGGCCACTTCTCACAACTCACCATGTCACTGTCCCCATCTATCTGGGCAGATCACTGCAGGAGTAAACAGAGCTGCTGTAACACACAGGCTCTGAAAGTGGTGCAGGGAGAGCTTTAGATCTTCAGAAGCTCTCCACATCCCCTCACGGAGGGAGTGCTCTGTGAGCCAGGCGAACTGTTAACAGAGGAGAAGCCCCCTTCCAGGGAATCCCCACATTGAGTGAGAAGCTGGAATAGTGCAGAGAAAACATAACACTACAATGTGAGAGAGAAAAAAAGGCTGCAGGTGGAGAGAAAATAGAACACTCTGACAACACGTACTGGAAAACAAAAGAAAGACCTCTTCCTATCAACCTGTTGCAAATCCACTCCTGTAGATGTCTAGGAAGAGAAATCATAAATCACTAATTGCCACGAATAACCAAGGCAACAAGACAGCTCAGAAAGAAAGTGAAAAGTCTCCAGAAAAAAAACTTAAAGACATGGAAGTATGTGACTTCAATGACACAGAATTCAAGATTGAAGTTCTGAAAAAACTCAACAAAATGCAAGAAAACACAGAAAGGTAGTTAAATGAACTCAGAAACACAATCAAAGAACAACATGAACATTTTACCAAAGAGATTGAAATTTTTAAAAAGAATCAAATAGAATTTCTGGAGATTAAGAACTCAATAGAAAAAAAGAAAAATGAAATAGACAGTTTTGGTAGTAGAGTTAAGCAGATGGAGGAAAAAATCAGTGACATAGAGATAGAAACCTAGAAATGACACGGATGGAAGAAGAAAGAGACTTGAGAGTTAAAAGAAATGAAAGAATGCTACAAGAACTTTCTGACTCCATCAATATAAGAATAATGGGCATACCAGAAGGAGAAGAAAGAGAGAAGGGAACAGAGTATATTGAAACAAATAGTTGATGAGGACTTCCCAAACTTGTGGGAAGAACTGGATCCTCGAATCCAAGAAGCAAATAGAACACCTAATTACCTCAATCCCAACAGGCCTTCTCCAAGGCACATTGTAATGAAGCTGTCTAAAATCAATGACAAAGAAAGAGTCCTCAAGGAAACCAGGGAAAAGAAGACGGTGACCTACAAAAGAAAGCCCATTAGATTATCATCAGATTTCTCAGCAGAAACTCTACAAGCAAGGAAGGAGTGGAACCAAATATTCAAACTATAGAAAGAGAGAAATTATGAGCCAAGAATAATATACCCAGCAAAGATATCCTTTAGATATGAAGGAGAAATAAAAACCTTTCCAGATGTACAGAAGCTAAGGAATTTTCTAATACATGACCTGCACTACAAGAAATACTAAAGGAGGCTATTCGACCACCATCAACAGTGACAATTAGTGGAAACCAAAACATAAAAAGGGGGAGAATAAAGGCCTGAATGGAATATGGGAATGGAGAAATATAGGCATGATGAAGAAAATGGAATTTTCTAAATATCAAACTTTCTTTTACATAAACTTAAGGTTAACCACTCAAAAAAAACAACCAGAATTGAAATATATACTGTAATAAAAGAAGAAACAGGGGAAACATCATAGAATACAACCACACAGAAATAATAGACAACAACAAAAAGGCAAAGAAACAATGGAGACACAGCCTTACCAGAAAATTAAAGAGAATGACAGGAAATCCACACATATCAATAATCACCCTAAGTGTAAATGGACTGAACACACCAATAAAAAGGGACAGAGTAGTAGATTGGATCAAAAAACTAAACCCAACCATATGCTGTCTCCAAGAGACACATCTCAGCTACAAGGACAAGCATAGACTCAAAGTGAAAGGGTGAAATTGACACTCCAAGCAAATGGTACCCAGAGAAAATCAGGTGTAGCCATACTGATGTGAGATGAAACAGACTTCAGGGTGAAAAAGATAACAAGAGACAAAGATGGACATTTCATAATGGTAAAGGGGACTATACAACAAGAAGACATAACAGTCATCAATATTTATGCCCCCAATCAGCGAGCACCAAAATATACCAAGCAACTACTAACAGACCTAAAAGGGAGAAATTGACCAAAACACAATTAGACTAGGGGACTTGAATACATCATTGACAGCTATGGATAGATCATCCAAACAGAATATAAATAACAAAATAGCATTCCTAAATGACACGTTAGATGAAATAAACATAATTGACATATATAGAGCACTTCATCCTAAAACATCAGACTATGAATTCTTTTCGAGTGTACATGGAACATGCTCAAGGATAGACCATATATTGGGGCATAAAAGCAGGCCTCAGCAAATTTAAGAAGATTGAAATCATACCAAGCATATTCTCTGGTCACAAGGATTTGAAATTGAATATCAACTACAAAAAGAAAGCAGGAAAAAACACAAATAAATGGAGATTAAACAACATACTTTTAATGATCGACTGGGTCAAAGAAGAAATTAGAGGAGAAATCAAAAGATACATAGAAACAAATGACAATGAAAATACATCCTACCAAAATTTTTGTGATGCAGCGAAAGCAGTTTTAAGGGAGATTTTATATCATTACAGGCCTATCTCAAGAAACAAGAAAACTCCCAAATAAATAACCTCATGTTACACCTTAAAGAACTAGAAAAAGAAAAACAAGTGAAACCCAAGGTCAGCAGAAGAAAGGAAATAACGAAAATCAGAGCAGAGCTTAATGAAATAGAGAACAAAAAGACAATAGAAAAAATTAATGTGACGAAGAGCTGGTTCTTTGAAAAAATTAATAAAACCGACAAACCCTTGGCTAGACTCACTAAGATAAAAAGAGAGAAGACACTAATTAACAAAATCAGAAATGAGAAAGGGGAAGTTATCACGGACACCACAGAAATACAAAGGATCATGCAAGAATACTGTGAAGGACTATATGCCATCAAATTCAATAACCTAGAAGAAATGGACAAGTTCTTAGAAACACATAGCCTTCCAAGGCTGAACCATGAAGAACTGGAAAATCTAAACAGACTGATCACCAGTAACGAAATTGAATCAGTCATGCAAAACCTTCCCCAAAGCAAAAGTCCTGGACCAGATGGCTTCACTAGTGAATTCTACCAAACCTTCAAAGAGGATCTAATACCAATCCTGCTCAAACTCTTCCAAAAAATTGAAGAAGAGTCAGTACTCCCTAACTCATTTTATGAGGCCAACATTACCCTGATACCAAAACCTGGTAAGGACAACACAAAAAAAGAAAACTACAGACCAATATCTCTGATGAATACTGATGCAAAATCCTAAACAAAATTCTAGCAAATTGAATACAAAAATGCATTAAAAAGATTATTCATCACGACCAAGTGGGGTTCATCCGTGGGGCACAAAGATGGTTCAACATCCACAAATCCATCAATGTGATACATCACATAAACAAAATAAAGGACAAAAATCATATGATTATGTCAATTGATCTTGAAAAAGCATTTAACAAGATACAACATCCATTTATGATTAAAACACTTAATAAAATAGGTATAGAAGGAAAATACCTTAACAAAATAAAGGCCATATATGACAAGCCCTCAGCTAATCTCATAATTAATGGTGAAAAACTGAAGCCCTTTTCTCTACGTTCAGGAACACAACAGGGCTGTCCCCTATCACCTCTGCTTTTCAACACAGTGTTGGAAGTCCTTGCCAGAGCCATCAGGCAAGAGAAAGAAATAAAAGGCATCCAAATTGGGAATGAAGAAGTTAAATTATCACTCTTTGCAGGTGACATGATGCTATATATAGAAAACCCTAAAGACTCCACCAAAACGCTGTTAGAAACAATCAACGAATACAGTAAAGTTGCTGGCTACAAAATCAACGTACAAAAGTCCATTGCATTCCTATATACTAACAATGAAATCTCAGAAAAAGAAATACAGAAAACAATTCCTTTTGCAATTGCAGCAAAAATAATAAAATACCTAGGAATAAACTTAACCAAGGATCTGAAGTACCTATATGCTGAAACTATGAGACATTTTTGAAAGAAATTGAAGAAGACACAAAGAAATGGAAAGACATTCCGTGCTCATGGATTGGAAGAATCAACATAGTTAAAATGGCCATATTACCCAAAGCAATATATAGATTAAATGCAATCCTCATCAAAATCCCAATGGCTTTTTTAAAGAAATAGAACAAAAAATCATCAGATTTGTTTGAAACCACAAAAGACCCCGAATAGTCAAAACAATCTTAAGAAAAAAGAACAGTGCTGGAAGTATCACACTCCCTGACTTTAGCTTGTACTACAGGGCTACAATAATCAAAACAACATGGCATTGGCCGAAAAACAGACACGTAGACCAATGGAATAGAATTGAGAACCCCAAAATAAAACCACATAAATATGGACAGATAGTTTTTGACAAAGAAGCTAAAAACATACAATGGAGGAAAGACAGCCTCTTCAATAAATGGTGCTGGCAGAATTGGATAGCTACGTGCAAAGAATGAAACTGGACTGCTATCTGTCACCATGTACCAAAATTAATTCAAAATGGATCAAAGACTTAAGCATAAGACCTGACACAATAAACTGCATAGAAGAAAACATAGGTACTAAACTTACGGACCTTAGGTTCAAAGATCATTTTATGAGTTTGATTCCAAAGGCAAGGGAAATAAAAGCTAAAATAAATGAATGGGACTATATCAAACTTAAAGCTTCTGCACAACAAAGGAAACCATCGACAAAATAATGAGGCAACCAACTGAATGGGAGAAGATTTTTGCAAACAGTGCCTCCGATAAGGGGCTAATATGCAAAATATACAAGGAAGTCATACAACTCAACAACAACAAAAAAAACAACCCAATTGAAACATGGGCAGAGGACCTGAAGAGACATTTCTCCAAAGAG
This sequence comes from Rhinolophus hipposideros, assembly GCF_964194185.1. Taxonomy (NCBI): domain Eukaryota; kingdom Metazoa; phylum Chordata; class Mammalia; order Chiroptera; family Rhinolophidae; genus Rhinolophus; species Rhinolophus hipposideros. The sequence continues at coordinate 1,360,975 of NC_138048.1, read as the reverse complement.
GACATACAAATGGCAAACAGACATATGAAAAAATGCTCAACATCACTAATCATCAGAGAAATGCAAACAAAAACCACAATGAGATATCACCTCACCCCAATTAGAATGGCTATCATCAACATGACAAATAGTAACAAGTGTTGGAGAGGCTGTGGAGAAAAAGGAACCCTCATACACTGTTGGTGGGAATGCAGACTGGTGCAGCCGCTATGGAAGGCAGTGTGGAGGTTCCTCAAACAATTACAAATAGAATTACCATATGACAAAAACTTATACAACTCCAATGTCTATCAACTGTTGAATGGATAAATAAAATATTATATAGACATAAGTAATACATATGAGTATATGATAAAATATTTAGCAATAAATGAGAATGAAGTAGTACTGATAGATGTTACAGAAAAGGGAACCTGAAAACATCATGCTAAGTGAAATAAGCCAATAACGAAATATCCCATAACCTATGATTCATTATATAAATTTTCAGAGGAGGTAAATCTATGGAGACAGAATGTAGATTAATGGTATACAGTAGTTGGGGGTGGATTGGGAGTGACTGCTAAAGAATAGAATTTCTTTGGGGAATGACAAAAATGGTCTAAAGTTAGGTTGCGATAATGTTTGCGTAATTCTGTGAACATACTAAATCATTAAGTGTATATTTTAAGTGGGTGAATTGTGTGTTATGTGGTTTATATCTCAATAAAACTGCTTAAAAAAAACCCACAAGATACTTAGGTTGTTGGACTAGATGAGGTTTTCCCAAAGTGTGGGCTTACACCAATGACAGGATGGCAAGGCTGCATTAAATACACCAAATTCCAAGGTGGAGAAGATACTTCCAGTCCAAATATTTTAGTGCTTTTGATTATCTCAGAAAAAAATGTCAGCTTGGTGCTGGGTATCTCAACTTCCTTCTAACATTTGCTAGTCCCTCTGGAAGAAAGAGAAGGCAGACCCTGAGCTCAGGGTCCTCACCAAAAATAGGGGACCCCTCTGGATGTACTGGCCTTCATCTATTGCCATGTGCTTATTGTCATGGCTACCTTCTGCTGACAGGAAGTTGTGGGGAATTTTTTTTCCATTTAAATTCACTTAAGTAGAAAAATTGACTTGAAAAAATAATTGGGGCTCAACACAGGAATGGCACCCACCTGTGGCTGCTGGAGCAGCCCCCAACACAAGGAAAATGGCAACTGTCCTCCAGCACTTGCTTCAAAATCACACATCTCAGTCTGCCCCCCTATAAGCCTCTGACACCTGAACCTTCCCCCACAAGTCACCATCCCTCCAATGGAGCCCAGGCTCTGGCAGACTGAGACAAAAGTCAGGACTCCCAAGTAAGCAAATTGCCAAAGAGGGTCGACCAGCCACCCCTGCAACGCAGATATCTGTTTGAAGAAGACGGTCTTTCATGATCTACACACAAACTCTTCCATTCGATAAAAACTTTAGGAAGTCCTTTGGAAGAAAAATCTGATCGATGCAAATGTGAAAACCTAATAATGTCCCAGAACCTTGCAAATGAAGAAGTAAGGAAACTAACACAATGCTTAGAAGAAATGACACAAAGAATGGAAGCCCTGGAAAATCTTCTGAAATACAGATGAAGACTCGAAATACTGTGTGTTTGTACATCACTGTATCAAGAATTACAAGGAAAGCAGTTCAGAGCCCCAAAGCTCAGACTATCATTAATTCTGTAAAGTTGTAAAGTAAGACATAATTAATATTCAGAAGGCTGGTTTGCTATAGAATAAAGGCAAAAAGCAGAGAAAATAATAATAATAATAATAATAATAATAATAATAATAATAATAGGAAAGGTGTGTTTTAGGACAGTGTGTATTGCATGTTTTGGACTGTCTTTAAAATGAGGAAGATATATCAAATACATTATATTTGTTCCTGTAGAAATAGCGTGGTCCCTGGGGAGGAGCCAGGTGGCAGGAATCAGGTCCGGAACAGACTGCCCAAAGCGCTTATGAAACTTTTTGATTTTTGAACCATGTGAGTATAACTGAGATCCAAAAAAAATTTTAAATAAAAAGGTAAATTTAAAATTAAGACAAGCATGAAATAAATTATCGGAATGCGCACTCATAAGGCAAGAATCTCAAAGGTGGTGCCCAAATGGCTGACGTTAGACAGGCGCCTGGCTGGCAGGGGGTTTCGGTCCCCTCCAGCTCTGGCCACGGCAGTGGGGCCAGATTCCTGGGCACGGTGCCCACTCCCCACCCTCCACCACCAGCCCTGGTTCTCAGCAGGTGCCCGGGCATGGCTCCCTCAGCCAGCGGGGCTCCTGTCCGTGCACAATGTCCTGTCTGTTCCCAATGCCCGACCAGGCCGGGCCTGCCCACGGCCAGACTCTCCCACCCGTGCTTTCCCTCAGACCCTCTGGCCCTCACCTCCCAGCCAACCCCAGGCCCTGGGCAGGGAGTTTGGCCTGAGATAAGGGGTTGGCTTCAGTCAGCATTTGATTTAAGGACTCCAGTCCTGGGCTGCCTCCCTCTCTTCCTTTGAGTCTCTTTTCTCATGTTCATTCTAGAAGACAATAATAACAAACAGCACAGCTCCTCCCCTGTGCCAGGCACTGTTCTAAGCACTTTTCATATGTTCACTCTTTTAACTTGTACAGCAGCCCGAGGTGGCGTCACCATCATCGTCATTCTGTCTTCCAGGTGAACACCTTGAGGCAAGGTAAATAACTTGCCCCAAGCTCACATATCTGAAAGAGCAGAGCCTGGATTTGAACCCAGGCTGTTTAACCCTGAATCTAGGATCCGGTCCCTGACCACTGCACAGCCAGCGCTAGAGCCCCAGGTGTTAAGAGGGCTTTGCGTCTCATTTTCTGGAGTTCCAGATGGGACACAGGCGAAGAGAGAGCAGTGTCCTCTCCACAAAGTCACACAGTGAGTCGATGACTGGCAGAGCAGACAGGAGGCCTAAACCACCCCTCATGGATGGAGTCCCTTAGAAAAGCCTTCCCTGTCCACAGGAGCATTCTTTGTGCACCTGATTGTGTGTGTGTGTGTGTGTTTGTGTGTGTGTCTCAGCCAACAGGTCCAACTTGGCAGTCCTACTGCCACCTGTACGCTTCCCCACCCCACCCACAGCTCCTGCCCAGGTAGCCAAGCCCCTCCTTCCCCTATTGTTCCCGTCTCACCTAAAAGAACACACGCGTTTTTCCGCTGGAGTCACACTTCTCTCCCTGCAGTAATCCAGTGGAGAAGTGAAAAAGAAAAGAGCAAAGCAGACAGGCGGGAGATTCAGGCCGGAATGTATGAAGGAAGAGACCCAGTCTTCCAGAGCAGGGAGAAAGGTTGAGATCAGGGATCATCTGGTCTTGGGTTGGGTCTCAGAGCCTCAGTTTCTCCATTTGTAAGTGGGGTTCCCAAAATATCCTAGATCTGTTGCCAGAGTTAGACAGGTTTATGTGCAATGGCCCAGCTAGCTCAGTGCTTAACACACAGTAGAAGCTAATGTATGAGAATTTCTTTTCTCTGTGCCTCAGATTCCTTATCTGGAAAATGGGATAACAAACAACCCTCTTTATGACGTTTGTCAGGAGGAGTAAATGAGTTAATAATCGCAAAGCTCATGGTAGGTACCATGCATGCTATGTTCCCACACATCTTGATTTACACCTCTCACTCTGGAACAACTACTAGTGCCATTTGTTCTCTAAGTGGTAGTTTGGAGGGAAAACGATATATGCCTTACGTCAAAGTGGTCAATAGATAGATAGTGAATGCATCGGTGACTACGGTCGCCCAGAGCTGTGCCCGCAGTGACACCACAGGACCCAGTCCCCACCCCGTCCCTCACGGAGGACCAGGGCTGGGGTGGCTGGGAAAGGGGTGTGTCTGACCAGCCCCACTCTCCCTCCCCTTTAGACCAAGGTGCACTTCAGAGATGTTTCTCAGCCCACGTACAGCCCTCCGGGACCTACTTCTATCACTCAGGTTGTGGTTCCCCCCCTTGCCTGGTTCCTGTGCCAGGAGACAAGGCAGACACTTGGTTTCCAGGGTGATACCCTGGCTGGGCTGACTCTGGCTTCTTCCTCTCTCCTCAGGGCCGTTCCCACTGCTTCTTTGCTGGTGGTCTCCTGTGCCTCCTTCAAAGACCAGGTCAAATGGCCCCTTCTCAGACAAACCTTCCTTTGTCCCCCGGTGGATATAATCACTCCCTACTCTGGGCTCCCTCAGTGCCCTGAGATCCACCAGTTACTGGTTTTCTCACCCAAGGAATGTGTTCTAACCTCTCATGCCTCAGTTTCCTCATCTATGAACTGGGAATGAAAATAACAAGACTCTTCCCAGCACTGTGGCATGTTCTGAGAATTATATGAGATACACTTGAAGTGCTTAGAAAAGTGCCTGAGACATAGTGAGCACCTGTTATTATTATTTTATGAGTTGTCATTAGCACACCAGCCCTCACGCTCACCATCGCAGCCCTCAGCACCTCACACCGGCGTGGATGGCTTTCCTGTCCATCTTCTTCATGGGACAGGAAGCACCTTAAGGGTAGAGCTGGGGGGCTGTCTGAATTCTCAGCCTACAGCACTGGGATGGGCAGGAAATACATCCATATGAATCAATTAATGAATAATCCAATCTCCAGGCCTCCCTTTGGAAGGAACATCACCAGATAGGCCAGCCTATTGCGAGATTCCAGACACCCCTCCGAAGCCAGATTTGCCCCCACAGATGTCTCAGAATGTGTCATATAAGTTATAAGTTATGTGTTGCTGTGTAACACACTCCACCTTAAAACACAGTGGTTTAAAACATCAATTTATTCTTTCTTTCTGTTCTGTGGGACGGCAAATCTAGGCATGTCGTTGGCTGATCTTGCCTGGGCTCACTCGTGCAGCTCCATTCAGCTGGGCTAGAAGGTTCCAGAGGCAACTGGTGCTGGCTGCAGTCTGGGGCATCTGCAGACTGGCCCCACTGAACAGGTCAGCTTTCATCCACGCCAGTCTGAGGAGAACGCTCTGAGAGCACAGAGATGGAGCTTGAAGGGCTCGGAGGCTCAGCCGATCCTTCCGCCATCTTCTATCGTGCAAAGCAAGTTGTGGGGCCGAGAAGAGGGGAAATGGACCTGGCCTGCGGGTGGAAGGAGGTGGGGGCAAGTACCCTGTGGGGGGGTTCTGGGTACCAGAACAGAGAGAATTGTGGTCGCCTTCTTTGTAAACAAGTTGCCCCATTGGCTTTTGTTATTGGTGATATACGAGCATGTGCTCTGACCCAGGCTTGCTTTTCCCTAACGGGGTTCCAAGTATCTTTGGTGAGAGAAATGTATAAAAAGATAATAATAGGGCCTTTTGATGAGGGCCGCATTCAAGGGTTATTCATTCATTCAACAGCTGTTTTTCAAGTGGAGCTACTGGACACCTGCACTGAAATACAGTGGTGAACAGGAAGCAGTCCTTGCCCTCCCGCCTCACACTCCAGTAAGGAAGACAGACATCAGGTATATATCAAGAAACAGATATGCCTAGAGGAACAGAAAGCAGGGTAAAGGACAGTGACCGTGTGCCCATTGTAGGTAGGACAGGCAGGAAGCCCTTCCTGCAACAGGGACACTTGAGTGCAGATCTGTATGACATGAGGGAGCAAGCCCCGAGGATACCTGGAGGAGAGCACCCCAGGGAACAGCAAGTACAAAGGCCCTGAGGCAGGCTGTGTGGGTGGTTCTGAGGAATAGTGAGCAGGAGGCCAGAATGGAGTGAGGGAGGTAGCAGGGTAGCAAATGATTTGGAAAAGATGCATTAAGTTGTCAGACCAGGGCCCAGCGTGAGTGGAAGCCTGGCGACAGGGAAATACAGGGTGTACTCTAGGCTGCATGCCTAGCTCAGTGGGACTAGGGCTTCAGGCACACCCAGAAATGGCAGCGGAGAGGTGAGAGAGGCCAACTGTCAACAGCCTCAAATGCCACCCTGGAAGCCTGGCTGGTCCCACAGGCAGGGGTGCCAGGGCTGCTGTCTGAGCCAGGGCCCCCTTCAGCTAGACTGCCCGCCCCATAAGCCTCCTCACCTGGCCAGTGCTCCCTGGCTCCCGGGCCCCTGTCCTGCGTGCCCAGGGCTTTAACCTAGCCTCCCAGCGTTCGCCAGCACCCAGACTCCTCCCAGAGCTCAAAGGCCTGGCTCCAAGTGCCAGCCCTGCACTGGCTCACTGAGTCACCTGGATGACTTATCTTCCCTCACCGGGTCCCAGCTTCCCCATATCTAAAGTGAGCAGCGTGGCTGGCGTGTGGGCAGTCCTTCCAGTTTCCACCTGGGTATTTACTCACATTGAAAAATTTGGGAGGAACTGTTTTGGGCTTGTGACCTGGAGCAGACAAGTGTAGACCCTTGTACAGACGGGAAGACTGAAGCCAGAGAGGGCAGGACTGGCCCGGCGAGTCTGTTGGTGAGTATTTGAGAAAGAACACGTGATGTTATGTGACTTCAGAAGCCCAAGCAGCGGGCCACCATTCCTCACTGTTTGGACAGATGGTGATGTCCCTGGCTGAGGTTAATGCAATTCCCATGGTTGGGGAGTTGGACCCACCCAGCAGTAACAGGATCCCTCCTGTTCTTCCCTCTATGCCAGCAGAGCAGTGAGGGCACCTCTTCGACATCCAAGCCCCCGGACAGGACAGGGCAGGGCAAGGCAGGGGAGTCAGGCAGACTAGCTGGTGGGAAGAATCGCATTTGGGGAAGACAAGAGCCAGCTGCGTGCTCACAGCTTCACCTCGCTTGGTCCTCAGACCCCCACATCAAAGCAGGGACCATCACTATGCCTTTTTTGTGCATGGAAAAACTGAGGCTCAGAGAGATCACACAGGCAAAAGGAGATGGCATCCCAGGACTACACTCAGAAAAATGAGGGTCCCAAATGCACAGACGATCAAATTGCATTTTATAGAACTGCCATTTTTATTTAAAAGAAAGAAAAGCAGCCCTTCTCAGTGCAAGCCCTTCTTTGATGGAACCTCTTGACATTAGCAGCAACTGGGTGACGTGCTGGGATTTCCCATTTCTCAGATGAGGAAACTGAGGCATCAAGAGTTTGGCTGACGTAGCAGTTGATAGAGAAGGAAGAAGAACCCAGGCATATCTGATTCCAAAGCTCCACCTCACCCCACCTTCCTGCCCACCCCATGGCTACTGCAGGCAAGTTGCCAGCCAGCCCTTTGGGTCCATGAATCTCCGGCTTCCTCTGTGTGTCCCACAGCCTGGACCCCATCTCCTCCCCTCTGCAGGCAGCGGTGCAGCAGGAACACCTGAGATCTGAGAGGCCCAGGACATCGAGGCTGCGTGCCTGAGCAGCCTGCCGTTGGGCCAGTCTGCCGCCGAGGAGGGAAGCAGTTGGTCCCAGCTGCTCCTGCCGGAATCCTCATCTCCCACGTGGACACCTGGCGCGGGTCCAAGTCCAGGCCAAGCATCCAGCAGCCTAACTTACATGCCTCTCCCATTGGGGAGCTCAGTACTGGTCCCAGCTCTGCCTTCTGCCTGCTCCACCTGCCCCAGAACAGTGCTGCTGAGGCTGGGGGTCAGAGCCTGATTCCAGTTTGGCTCTAAATACCAGGAGACATTTGAGCTTTGATTCAAGAACAATGGGGAGGCATGGAAGGCATAAGCCGAGGAGGGGTGGAAGTTTTAGGAAGGACACCCCAGCAGCTGTGCTGAGGATGGGGGAATCTTCAGAAAGCAGGGAGGCCAGGCCTAAGGACACAGGGGATGAGGCCAGGACGAATTACAAGTAATCATGTGGAAAAGAGTGGTGTACACGAGGGACAGAGAGCCCGGGCAGGAACGGGATTGACGGGGAGAAGGGAGGAGGGCACCCGGCCTCCCCATGGGGCTCTGCCCTTTCCACCCACCCCTAGCCCTGGGCACCAGTAGCCCACCATGAGCCAGGCGCTGGTCAGGAGGACGACAGTCAGTGTGGTGGGTAATGTGAGGTCTCTGGGGTTCAGATGCTTCTGCTCAGTAGCCATCTGCCCTCGGGCATCTTCCTTGCCTCAGTTTCCTCCTCCATCCATTAGAATGGAGCTACAAAGAGGTGAAATGTAAAGAGGGCTTACAACTCTCTGCCACCATCACTCCCGTAAAAAAAAGGTCAGCTGTTGTTGTTTGTATTCTTCCATATTTCTGGATTGAATGGATGGCTTGGGCACCCAGGCAATGACAGGCGTGAGGTGGAGAGCGAGCCCCTCTGAAGCAGATGGGGGGCCCCCAGTCCCGGGCTCAGGCAGGAATTACCATCACAAACCCAGTGATGAGCTCACCCACTCACCTCTGTCCAACAATACGCAATCAGCCCATAAATCCCCAGGGCATGCTGGGAGCCACGCTGGCATTTGAATATGAAAGGGTGAGAAACAAAACAGTGTTCTGGGGGCTGGGGACAGAGAAAGAGGGTGTCTGCACGGCCAGGCTGGGTGCAAGCACACACCACGGGCAAGGCGTCCACATACACGCACATTCAGAAAGCGCACACGCGCGCCACGTGGACACGCTCACTTCCGCGTTGCCTCCACAGCTGCACAGTCGCAGCAATAAGGCGATAATCACGGACATACACTGCTCACGGAGCCTGGGTGACACTCAAGCCTCAGCCCCTGGTGTCCAAGAAATTTTGTTAAAGGTATTTGTGTATCTCAAATTCCGTGTTTGAGCCCTCCTCTGACAGAGACCGCACATCGGTTAATTTGGGTATGCCCGCCCTCCCCGGAGCCCCGCAGGTGTGAGCCCTTGCAGCCTGTCTTGGCGGGGCCTCTCCAGCCGCCTCAGACCTGCGGCCCGCCCGCAGCTCCCCTGCCTCCCCGCACTCTGCCAGCAGGGGGCTCCACCAGCCTCCGCTCCCGCGGGAGGCGGCCGAGGCCATCTGCTATCAGAGCCCACCTGAGCGCTAGGACAGTGTGCCCCTGCTCTGGAACCTGGGAAACCTCCCTCAGGGTTGGGAGGGCCTGCTGGGGACTCTGGGCTCCCACTGCAGTATACAGCAGAACAGTACAGTGGGAAGAATCCGAGAGCCCGAAGTCTCGCTGCCCCTGCCATCACTAGCTGTGTGCCCTAGGGCAGCACACACAGCCTCTCTGTGCCTCGGTTCTCTCATCTGTGAAATACAGTAATAAGAGTACTTGCCTGATAGGTTGGCGCTAGGATTCCAGAAGATAACGTGTGCAGAGCCATCACAACAGTACTTGGCACACAATAAACTCTCACAACCTTTTATAGGTCTCCCACGAGACCTTCCATTCGCAGTGGGCCTAGGCTTTTGGAGCTCAAAAAGCAGAATGACACTAGCTCACTGAATTAGGCACAGGGAGGAAAAGGCAGGAAACGGCCAAGGGGTAGCACAAGCCATTTGGAAAAAAGAACTCTGGTTACCATGTGGAAATAGCATTGCTCCAGAGGCATGCCCAGCTCCATGCAAACTCTACAAGCCTGAGCTTCCTCAAGCCTCCCAACAGCTCTGTGAGGTCAGTGCTGTCCATCATTACCTCTACTTTAAAGGTGGGGAAACTGAGGCACAGACAGGTGCCGCACGGGGCCCCAGGTCCAGAGCTAGGAAAAGCCAGAGTTGGAAATCAGAACCACCCCTTAACTGCTAGTTCCCATTTTTAAAACAAGGAAAGTGAAGCCCAGTGAGCTGAAGCAACATGCCCAAGGTCACACAACTGGACATGGCCCACACACAGTGCCTTTCCCCAGCATCGCAGCACATAGGATTGAGGGATTCCTTGTCCATGAGGGCTTGCATGCCGCGGGAATCTCAGACAGCCACCCATTTCTCTTTCACTGATGGAGAAGCAGTTTTAGAGGCCTCCATTATTCACCCCAATTTCTGCAGGATTATCCTGGGGCCAAGGGTAGCAGAAGGCAGAGCCAGGAATGACAGCTGGGGAGCGCGACTGGTTGCCTGGCCACAGAGGGAAATCGGAGTTCCTGATAATGAGAGATTTCTCCCAGTCAGGGAGTCCAGAGAAACAGAAAGGATACCAGTAAGGGAGTGAGTGTCCCATCAAGGGAGGTGTGCAAGTCAGGTAGGAAGAGTACCTGGTAGGGCTGCTGCTGAGGGGATTCAGGGACTTCTTCATAAAGGCACACAACAGAATCTCCAACAAGGCCTCATGATCAGGTTGGCCAGACAGCCTGAAGCCAACCAGCATACTGAAATGAACCACTTATGGTTCTCAGAGGGCCTTCCATACCTCAGAAAACTCTGCTGCACATCATCTTGGGACACTACATGGGAGACATCACCCCAGAGGTACTGCGTGGCTTTCAACATCCAGACAGCAAGGCAGAGACCATGGACTGTACAAAAGTCCCCACACTTCCCTCTTCCTGTTAGTAAGAGTCCTCTAAGGGTTACCTGGGAACATGGCCACCATGTCGTCTCCCTGGAGACTGAATCTCCCAGCCTGCCTTGCAGCATCAGATTGCAGTATAGATCTGTGGGTAATAAATTGGTGCTGGTCAATGCAAGGTCAGCCAAAGAGATGTGTCTACTTCCCGTGGTGCCCATGAAAGGATTGGGCATGCCTTCTCATTGACTGCGAAAACGTGACCTTGAACTTGGAAATGGACTTCTTGAGGAAGCCAGAGTCCCCTCCCAGGCCTGGAACACCGTATTGGACCATAAAGTGAGAGAAGTAAACAATCTACTTCCGACCCTCCCAGGGTCTTCCATCTCTGTTCTGTTTCAGTCACTATGTTTTGGGGTTTCTTTATCCCAGCAACTAAGCCTACATCCTACGTGATATCACTGATGAGTGAACAGGGGTCCCAGTGGACCACAAGCTCTAGAAGTCCAGGAAGAAACTCTCTTTCCATCTGCGGCTCAGGAACAGGCATGCTGAAGGCACCACAGAAGTACTTGTGGAAGGAATATGGGAGAGAAGGGAGACCTCTTCTCATCCCCATACGTACATATCCAAATGCCCTTTTTCATCTTCTCTTAAGGCAACTCTACCTAATCTTTCACGTTCCAGAGTGAACTGCAAATTTGTTCATGCTGCTTTCTTGCCCTTCTTAGTAAGTGGCACCTCTAGCCACCAAGGGGTCCAAGCCAGAATCCTAGAAGATCACTTGTGCTCCTTCATCTCCTCTCACCCTCCCCAAATCACTGCCAAGTCTTCCTGATTTTACTTCTCCCCAAATTTCTCCCCAAGCCAGGACTTCTCATAGCTGAGCGCCCAGTCCTTGCTGCCACTCTCTCTTTCAGGGCTCATTGGTCTCCCTACCTTCACTCTCCCCTCCTGCAGTCTCTTCACTCAGCAGTAAGAGCAATCTTTTAAAACCACCATCACAATGCAGCCCCCCACTCTCAAACTTACTATGGCTCCCAGTTCACTGGGGAGCCGTCTCCTTAGCCCTCCCACCTCCCTATAAGTTGCACTTGTATGTCAATTTGTGCATGTGATGTCTGCTCCCCTCAGAGGCTGTTGGCTCTGGGAGGACCTCATGGGGCCTGGTACACAGTAGGGCCTCAGCAAATGTTTGGGGAGGAATAGCAGAAGAAGGGACACACCAGTGGTTGGATCATTTAATGCAAGCACGTGAGGACCCAGGGATGACATCTGTGCTCTGCAGCAAGGTGGAGCAGGTGGGCGTGCCCGGGGTGGGCACTGGCTCAGATGGGGGGTGCATAGCAGCCAGGGCTCAAACCCAGAATAAAAACTCAGTGAATGCCTTGACTGTCACCACCCGTCACCCTCCTGTGGTTCCCAGCTCCACAATTCCATCATCTGAGAAATGGGAGGGGTCAACAATGCTGTGTCCACCTCCAGTGCCCCCTGAGGCCCTCAGTGTGGAGGCTGGGCAAGTCTGTGGGGCTGTGGGGGCCTGGGGGTGGGCAGGTAGGTGAGGAGAAAAGCATCCTTTTGTGGTCTCAAGGGTGTGGCGGTAGCACAAGCAGCAGGTGGGCATTCGAGGTGTGCCCACCTGGACTCCATCTTCCTGGGAAATTTCTCCACCCAATGGTATGTACGAGTCACTTCTGCCCCAGGTCCAGGGGCTGAAATGCAGCCACTAAGTACAGGCCAACCCGAGAGGTGCACCTATCAGCGTGCCCAAGAAGAATGGAGGCATGCCAGAGTTCAGCTCTGGGGTCTCGAGGTGCCCACGGGAGCCTCTTTCCATGCTCCCTCGGCCTGGAGACCAGCATTCTGCCTGGAACAAACTACACATCCTCCAGAATTCGGATCCAGGTCACCTTCATGACACTTGCCTCCCCTCGGGTAGAAATGGCAAGTGCCTGCTCTGGGCCTGCCCCATGGTCCATGCAGGCTTCCTCCCAACATGCTTCACTAAGGAGGCCACTTGTCCCCCGAATTGTTTCCCAGAGCCCCCTGCATCGCCATGTGCTCAGCCTAGCACCGCAGAGAAGCTGGCACGGGGGACACACTGGTAAGTGTCTGGCGAGAAGTAAATGTCAGTAAGGACGTGGATCCCTAGAGCAGGTGTCACACTTCTCGCCAGCTGACACTGCTGTCCCCTGCCTCACGTGCTCTGGGCCACGTCTTCAGTCCAGTGGTGGCTGGGACAACCAGCTCTGCATAGATGTACCTGTTTGTGGGCTTTCCTGAAGTCACCAGATGGGACGCAGCTGACCGCAGAGCCATGCGGACACATGGGCAAACACTCCAGTCCATGAGGAACTTCCAATGAGCAATGAGCACCTCTTCCATCCCTGAGGGGACAATCCTGAGGCCCCGTACACTCCTCAGGGGATGCACGGCAGGACTGAGCCTCAGTTGGCCCACCAGAGATTGGCTCAATAGCGCCCCCATGGACTGGCTTCCCCCCCTGCATTACCCCAGTCTTCCACTCCAGTCCCAGGGATCACACCCTAAAATAAACCACCAGGTCCTAAGCCCTTGCCTCAGGCTCTGCTTTTGGAGGAAAACCAGGCAAAGTGACCAAGTGACTTTCTTTAGATTGGAAGGCCCATGAGTCCCCAGAAAACTGGCCTATGCAAAGAGAACCCCGCTCCCAAGCCATGTGTCACTACTGGAAGAGACAGTCATTCCTCGGGTAGCCCCGTGCCAGTCCAACCCCGTTGGCACCAGCCACGTGGGCTCCAAATGCCCTTTGCACCCTAAGCTGCCTGCTTTGGGGACTGTGGACCTGACCCTCAGCCTGGCATTGAAGGCTCCGTAAATGGGCTCCTGTCTGCCCACCCGCTTACTTCTTCATTCCCTCCTCAGTGTTTCCACTGACACCCACATGACAATATCCTCTGTTTGGGGGTGAGTTGTGTTCCCCAAAATTCAAATGTTAATGTCTAACCCCCAGACCTTTAATGTGACTGTTTTTGGAGATGGGGTCTTTGAAGAGGTGATTAGGTTAAAATGGGGTCATACGGGTAGGCCCTGATCCAGTCTGACTGGGGTCCTTATAAGAAGAGCTTAGGACTCAGAGGGAAGAGCGTGTGAAGACACAGGGAGAAGACGGCTGTCTACATGCCAAGGACCGAGGCCTCAGAGTCATCAACTCTGCAGACACCTGCATCTCAGTCTTCCAGCCTCTGGGACTGCGAGGAAATGTCTGTTGTTTAGGCCGCCCAGCTTGTGGTCCTCTGTGACGCAACCCCCCCACACACAGCTTTGTCCCCGTCCTGGAGTGCCCTCTGAGTGCCTCCAGAGCGTCCCACATCCTGCCTTTCCCCTGGCATTCACACGCCACCAGCGCTAGTGGACCTCTTACCTGGCAGAGCAAGTGACTTCCCCTTTCTTCATGTGTAGGACGACACAACCACACGTCACTCCCAGGACAATGTGGGACAACACAACATGGTTCCTAATGGTGCTAATAAAGGTGGGTGTTCACAGAAACAAAGGACTCTGTCCCAACAGCTCTGCCCACAGCACGTTCTGGCTGGCTCTGAGCAGGGCTCTGCCTTTCCTAGGCTCTCCCCTCCCCCCACTGAACCCCGCTTTGTGTCTGGGCCCTCAGGTCCACCTGCTGGGACTGGGATCAGTGATGGGGCCCCAGAGCCCACCCATTTCTGGGTTCAGTGGCCTCGGCCCCTCCACCAACATATAGCACAATTTTGAGACCTTTTTATTCAGCTAAGTCATGGACTAGAAACAATGCATTCACTGTGTCAGCTGGCCCCTGTTTTGGGAGAATCCAGAAAAATTACTGGATATGCAAATGGCATGCAAATGAGCACTTCTGAGCAGAAGCTGTTCCCTTTGGCATCCTTTCAGGGCCGGGTCTAGTGAGTCGATAAAAACGCCCGTGAATGGCACAGCAATGGTTGGCATGGAAACAGGGCTTCTAAGGGGCTTGAGGAGACTCAAAGTGGCCCAGAATCAACTATGTTAAACATCCCCACCCTGCAATCTTGTTCACACTCGAAGTGGGCACTTCAGCTGGAGAGAGCATTATCTTGGCCACTGGAGATAAGCTGCAGACTGTGAGTTCTGAGCAGAGATTCAAGAGATTTGCCTCAAATGGATTTCTCTCCCAAAATGAACTTTCGAGTCACACAGCCCTGAATTTGAATCTTGGCTCCCAAATGCCCACCTGTGAGGCTTTGGGCAGGGGGCCAGATGCCTGTGAGATCCGTCATGAGGATTCCTGGGGCAGGAGGGTCCGCACCACCCAGCCTAGTGCAGGGCCCAGCCTGAGGGGGCTGCCCTAGGCCCAGAGCCAGGCCCAGCTCTAGTCAACGCTCAGCCAACGTTCTGCCCTCCTTGCTTCCTCCACCATTCGTACGTCTTGTGGGCTACTTTTATTCAAGTTCCAGGTGAAATAAAACAAGTTAAAGCAGAGCATGAAATTTGAGGAGGATTCCACCTTAAGGGGGAAAAAAAATCCATCTCTGCAATAACAAATAGTTGGAGCTGGTGCATTACTCAGGTGAAATTGTTACCCCTCCAGACAAGTCTCAACTCTTCAGCGTTATGAAAACTCTGAGGGTTGCTTCGCTACTGAAAATTTATGGCCCCCAAATCATTCCTAAACGACAGCACACATTCCCAGCCGAGGCTTTCCCTCTGATACAACAGCTCCTTTCTCGGTGTCAGCTGAGGGGCTGCTGTGCCGTGCAGCTGCATTTGGGGTGTAGGTCTCACGTCTGCCTGACATGTCTGCTCTGTGGGGCGCACATGAGGCCCGGGACACACGGAATGATCAGGGGGCGTTCTGTCTTTGCAGTGTCTGCACTGTGGCAGCACCAAAAGACAGCTTGGGAGGGTCCCCTCCCGCTGCCCCCCAACAGGCCACACAAACCAGTCTCAATTCGAGCTCACCGAACAGGGGTGGAGGCAAGTGCCCCTATTCCCCTCCTCTCCAAAAACACCTTCGAGGATGAGAAACCAGAGCATGCCTACACGACAAGGAAACTTCCAAGCTTCTAGATGCTTCATCCCTAAGTTTCAAGGATGAGGAAACAGAGGCTCAATGGGTGCAAGGAAGTCTGCCAGGAGCCACAGGGGTGGAGCTGGGCTCTGATCCCAAGTCACAAAGCCCTGGCTCATTTCACCTTAGCAAGTCTTCAGGAATCGCTTGACATCCAGGGGGGACCAGGAGGGCAGGTGGGGATTTGAGTTAAAAGACCCAAACCCAACCTGCAATGAATGGCACCGCCCTTCTCATGGGCCCTAACGTAATGCCTTTGAGAAGAGTATTTTTATCAACCCCAAAATGGGGGGCATTAAGTGCATCCTTTTGCGTAACAACTGACTTCAGAGAGAGACAAGTGTCCCCTTGCCAAAGGACTCCCTGGCTCCCCACTCCCAGGTTGGCCTGAGTGTCTCAGGCCACTTCCTCAGCCCTCTGGGGCCCCCAGTCAGCTGCAGCCCCTCCCAGACTAGCTGCAGTCTGACCAAGCCCTCTCCCTCATTCCCACACTTCCCTCCCCCTGATCTTTGGACTCTCCTGTCCAAACCCTCCTCTGCTTCCCGGACTCCCTGCGAGCCCTCTCAGTGCCTGGCCCATCCTCAGGGGCCTCTTTGTGGCCCCTAAGCTCCCTGGGCCTCACTCCCCCACATTCACCCATGTACATCCTCACAACCACCCTGTCAGGAGACTTCAAGGGCAGAACAGCCCACAAAAATGGAGCTAGAAAGGGTAAGTAACTTTCCCAAGATCACACAGCTGGGAAGTGTCAGGACCAGGCCTTAACCTCCTCTGACTTCACAGGCCTCGCCAGCCCCGTGGCACATGCCTCCCTCTGACATTAGCTGGTCCCGGTATTTCAGCTCTGAGGGCAAGGCCCTGAGCTCTCCTTCTACTGCCCCCGCCATGACTGCACAGACAAAATGCTGAGAAGGCCTGTGCGGAGCCTCTCTGGGTGCCACATGCTCAGAGAGGCTAAGTGACTTGCCGAAGGTAAGACAGCATGTGGAAAACCAGGCAGGGATTTCAAAGCAGGTTCATTCAGACGAGTTAGGTGTCTCTGTGGCCAGGCAGAGCACATCAGGGAGGGCACTGGCTGAAGGGGTTTGGGGACTAGAGCACATGTCCTCCACCTACCAGGGAATGGCTCCCAACTCCAGCCAGCAGTTAGCAGCTGGGAGCACCAGCATGACCAGTTTCTGATTCTTTAAGGAAAGGTGGAAACCCAGATTTTTATGGGAAACCTCCTATTTTTTAACACTGACCAACACCTGCCCTGAATGTTTTAAACAACTCGGGGAACAACAAAGAAAACACATCTGAAGGTCTGACTCAAGCACTAAGACCCCTGCTATGGAGCTTGGAGTTCTTTTCAAAAGAGTGTAGGAGCACTGGTATACAACCCTTCCCTACAGATGGGGAAACTGAGGCCCAGAGATGGGAAGGGCAGCCTGCAGTTACACAGGGTGCAGTGGGAATAGCCCCAGCCAGCTAATCCTTCAGTGACAGGGATGAAAAACTCAACAAGCAAACACTGGCCGACTCTTAACCCCAGGTGCACAAGCCATGGGCAGTTCTGGGGAGAGGCCAGGGACCGGGGCCAGAGGCCTCTGTGTGGTTAGGAGGCAGACCTAATGTCTCTGGGCCTCAGTTTACCCACTTGCCAAAGAGGGAAAGAAAAAAACCAAACAAGAATGTTTCCTTCGCTCTGTCTTTGTGAAGATGATAAAGGAATGATGGCTTTGTTTTTTTCAAAGTTCCTAGAATTATAAGAAATGACAAGTCTCCTCTCCGTCCTGAATCGAGCTTCCAGGACTGAGAAGTTAGAACAGACCCTGGAAGTCACAGCCCTCGGCACTGGAAACGAGGGCAGGAGCTCAATCTTTCGCTGTCCACTCAGAGGCCAGGCAGCCAGGACTACATTGTACAGACCAGGGGCTTGGCAAGGCTCAGGGAGTGGCTGGCAGGCTCAGAACCAGGAATGTCTCAGACCAGGAACTCCTCCGGCTGGCAGGGACAGGCCCTGGGCGCAGCGGGCTGTTACCACTGCCGGCATCCGTCAGGCCTTCACGCACTGCGCCCTTTGAAGTTCAAAGAATGGGCCTCGCCCCTCCAAAGCAGGCAGTAAATCAGAAAGGAGAAAGGAAACTGTCCACCCAGATGAGTTATGGCAGCCGTGGCGAGACAGCCCTCACCCTCTGGGACTGCTGGCCCCAAGCTTACCTGTCCCTCTGGCCTCCCTCCTGCCCCTTTCCGGCCGCAGCTGGCCCCTCCGTCACCCCTGAGCTTGGGTCCTGCCCCAGCCCCTCCATCCCACCACCCCATACGTGCCCCATCAAGGAGCAGTGTGGCCCATCTTGGACACCTCCTGTGATGGGGAGCACACGGCCAGCTCCGACCTGGACACCGCTCTCCCTCTCACGGGCCTGCCGGTGGCTTCCCAGGCGGTCTCCCATCTTCGTTCCTGGGCTGGCCTGCACTCTGGGCCACAGGCCTCCTCTTCCCTGACCCCAAGCCGGCCCTGCAGAGATGAGGGGTGACACAGCCTCCTTGGGTGACTCTCATTGTCTCAGAGCTACCTGGGGAAGACACAGGGGACCCATGGGTTTGCAGGTGTGAACTTGGGGACGAGAGTGAACATCATGGGTGATTTCACTCAGAGCTGTGCACTTGTGGGCAGATGAATGGGTCAGGGGCAGGGGAGTGTGCAGGTTGAACGTGTGCAATGTGTCATCCTAGGGCGGCCATCAGTCAGAACATGGACGTGACAGAGTGTCTGTGCAGCATTGCGTGAGCACCCGTGTCAATGTGGGTCACTGGTTGGGTGTGTATGAGTGTGTAACTGGTAGTGTGTGCACTGGGGGCCAGCAGGGAAAGAGGGGAAGTACAAAGTGTGTTAAGGCAAGAAAGCATAGGTGTGGGAGATTGTGAGCTTCTGGTGTCCGTGTGATAATGTGATTGTGAGAGTGTGTGTGTGTGTGTGTGTGTGTGTGAGTGTGAGTGTGTGTGTGTGACACAGAGAGGTTAGGAGCCTCTGAGACGGCAGGGGGACGATGTCCCCCAGCCCTGGGGGACGGCCCTGGGCCTGATGACATCATTGGGCAGGAATAGTGCCTGAGCTCATCTCCTGGATGTGGGTCCCAGAAGAAGGTCGCTCAGGAGAGGCGAGGTCTGGGCGGCAGGGAGGATGCGTTCTCCTCAGTGAGGGCTTCCAGGAGAGAGAGGGGCCTGGCTCCTGATCCCCCAGGGCCCCAGGGTCCCAGGATGGGGCAGGGGAGGCGGTTACGGCTCTGACTCCGAGCCCGAGTGCATGCCCTGGCCAGCCTCACAGTGGGTGTTCACACCCTCCTACACGGCTGCAGTGCGGCCTTGCTGCCCCGCGGCTGCAGTCTGGGTCAGTCAGTACTTCCCCACTGCGGGGCTGGACACAGCTGGCCAGCCAAGGGGACAGTGTGGGTGACGCAGTGCTCCCTCCGCTGCGAGTCAACCAGGGATCCCAGACGATTCCTGGAAGCCACCCCAACTGCCCAGCCTCTCAACCAAGCCCTCTTGGTTCTCTCCTCCATCTCGCTGCAATCCCTGGCTGTCGGTCACCATGGCAACCATCGGGTCCAAGCCACCACCGCCGCCTCCAGTCTGCATTGCTCGGCAGCCTCCGTGTTGATCTCCTGCCCGCCTTGCCCCACTACGCACTCCCATAGACACCCGTACAAGCGTGCCCAGCAGGCCCTCTGCAGGGCACATGCACACCCCCCCAAGCCAGCCCTGTTCCAGCCTTAATCGGGCCACTCTGTGTCCATCCTCAACCAGCCCTAGGCAGTGGGGAGGGGAGGTAGAAGGCCATGCTATGTGGCCTCAACCTGCAGAAGGCCCAGCCCCTAGAGTCCAGGAGGAGCCAGCCATCCCAGAAGCACACGGGCCACCAGACGTGGCATTGCGTGCTAAGGTCCCCACGGCCCATCATCCTCGTCCCACAGGGAGATGTGGATTCAGTCTGGATGTGCTGGGTCTGGGACGTTGGTGACACATCCCAGTGAGAATGAGAGAAAGCCTCAGATGTGGCGGGCCAGAGCTCAGCAGAGAGGTCTGGGCAACAGGCAGTGTCCGAAGGTCACCAGGGTGTGGGAGAATCCATCACTAGCTCCCTGGTGGCCACCCAAATCTGTGTGTCCCTCTCACTGTGCCTGTTCCCAGCAGACTGACAGCTTTTTGGTTTTGTTTCGAATCAGAGGTTGAGATTTACTTCATCTATGGACATGAAGTAGGCGGCTGCAGTGCTGTACACAATAGGTGTTCAGCAAGAAGAATGTCACCTAAAATACAGAGACAGCATGTCTGAGCTCAAAAGCCGTGGGTCACTTAGGCTACCACTGCAGAAGTCAGAGAGGTGAGTAGCTGCCATCAATGAGGGCAGTGGTGCAGGGGGCCTGTGGGGAGACGGGGAGCCCTGCGCCAGCTGGCCTACAGCCCTCTAGGATTAGGGACCCAAGGCGCTGTGCCTTCCTGGCTTTCAGAGAGGCCAGAGAGCCAGAGCAGTGTTCGACGCTTCCCGATGTTTAAAGGGTGCTCAACATTTTCACACGCACAGCCTCTCATTTAGTCTCAGTCACTCCTTCTACTGAAAGGAAACTGAGGCTCCAGAAAACTTAGGGAACCGACTCTGTGCAGCACAGGAGCAGAAGGCCAGGGAGCTCCGCACCTGCAGGCGTGGCCCGGGTCCCAGCGCCTGGGGACAGCCAGACTGGTGAGAGCAGTGGGTGCTGTTGGTGCCAAGCCCAGACCCCCCTTGCAGGGCAGGGCACCCCTCCCTCAGGATACTGTGAGGATGCCAGCTAAGAGCTTATAGCCACGCCTTGACTGAAAAAGTGTCTTTGAGCACCTGGAAATAAATACCAGGAAGACTTATGCCCCTACCCCCAGGAGCAATGATTGACTGTTACAAGGTCCAGTCCCCTTGCTCCAAAGGGGTGGCTCCACAGTGCCCTTCACTCTCTGGAGCTCCCATGGGGTCAGGCTGAGGAAGGCTTCTCCTGAAACCACATCCTTCCAGGTTTTTCCCAAGTGCTCCCTTAGTAAATCACAGGCACCCAATCCTTGCCTCAGGCTCTGCTTTTAGCAAGCAGCCTAAGCATTGAGGGCGGCAGCAGGGGAGCTCAGTGGAGGCATGGGTAAAGGCCAAGACCCTTTGGCCAAGACTGGACCACAGAGGTCTGAGCATATCTGAAGGCAACAGGGAGGCAGGGGTATGCAGAGAAGGGAGCTGCTGGGGACATGGCTCTCCCATAGAGCCATGTCCTTCACTCTTGCTGGTAAGTGTCACAGGACACCAAGTCAAAGGACTTCAGTGTCAACTTGGAGAAAAATCAGGGGACAGTCACCATCACCATCTTCCCTACAAAATTCCATGGCCGGTCAACAAAATGAATCAAGGGCCTGCTGCATGCCAGGCCCACCTCTGGGTGCCGGACACAGCAGGGCACACACACACTGGAAGGTACAGCCCCTTCAGCCTATCTCAACTGCCTTCCTCCCTTCCTCCGTCCCTTTCCCTTCCCTCCCTCCCTCTCTCCCTCTTTCCTTCCCTCCCTCCCTTCCTGCTTCCTTCTTCCTTTCCTTCCCTCCTTCCTTCTTTCCATCTGTCCTATCTTTCCAGATCATCTTTCAGGCCCTACATCTTTCCAGATCTTGTTTCAGTAGGTTGATACATACTAAAAGTTCTTGTGACCCTGAGACAAAAAGAGAAGACAAACAGCTCTGGAATAGCCTGGACGAAAGAGGTATGGCATCAGCCTGTAAGTAGAAGAAGACTTCAGAAAGAAGACCTCAAAGCTGTGCCCTGAGGCAGGAGGGGCAACAGCTGGAGGAGGATCTGTAGGTGGGTGAGGGGAGTGCTGTCATTTTTACTTGCAGCATCCAAGCTGTCTCCTAATGCCCCCAGATGTCCTGCAGAGCCTCTCTCTCCTTTCCCATTCTGGGGGCCCTCTTGGCGAAAGGGGCTGCCCACCTCCCACCATGGAAGTCTAAGGCCTCCGCTTTCCCCTCTCTGCCCTAGGACAGCCCCAGACCAACATGGAGCTGAGCTGAGCTGGTCAGACCTCCAGTATAAGACTGGGTCTCGAGAGAGCCACCCACGGTCTGAAGAAGTCTGAGGAAGGAGAAGTTGGGAGGCAAGAAGTGAGGCAAGTGACACATGGTCTCAGCCAGTTCTCCAGGGAGCCCTCCAGATGCCCCTTTTCTTATTAGACACTGGTTTTGGATTTTTCACAAATGTATAAGTTGTAAGTACCATTTCTGTACCTTGCTTATGTGTTTCAACATCATATTTATCCATGTTGGCATTTGCAGCTCAAGTTCATTCATTTTTAACAGCTATATGATTATTCCAAAATGTGAATGCGTCAGCACTGTCCAACCAAGCCATGGATTCAATAGCAAGAACACAAGCTTATGTTTTGAGCAACTGAGGTTTGTTGGTTTGTCTTTTGTTTGTTTGTTTGTTTTGTAGGGATGTGAGATTTCACATCAGAAAGGATGCTTTGGGTGGCAAGTAACAGAAAACCGAACTTTTTAACTAGTCTCAACTATATAGGGAATTGATTAGATCATGTAACAGAAAATTCCAAAGTTATCGAGAATTCCAAAAAATGCACAATGACTTCAGGCATGGTTTAATCGAGGCTCCAGGTTTGTTTCTCTGTGACTCTTTCTTCCTACAGTTCTTTGGGTGTTGGCTCTGCCCTCAAGGTCACTTGTCTCCATGCACTAGTTGGCTTAGACAGTCTTTATGGACCCACCAGTGTGATAGAAGCGGTGGGGCTGTGCCTACCGGCTTGGGCCAATGCCGTTCACGCTGGAGCTAAGAGGGAGACAGGCACCTCCCACACCTCATGACCACCGCTTGATGGGGAGGAGGGAGAAAATGGATGCTGACGGCGCCATGATAAAGACAGTGGCAAGGGCCTGGCCCTGTGACAGCACATTGCGTGAGGTGCCGCCTCCTCTGGCACTAGCGTGTCCCTGTCTAGGCCTCAGTTTCCCTTCCAGTAAGATGCAGGACTGCTGGGATGGGATGATGTCTGTCGACCTCCACCCCGCGTTAGCTCCCAGAGCCCAGGCCTCAATGGATCAGTCTGAGTCTTAGTGGAAGGCTGGAGCCCACCCCCTGCCATTTGTGGGTGAAGTAGACTCCATGGGCAAATGCTTCCTGGCAGAACAAATTGCTAGAGCATTGTTTCTCAATCTTCTTAGGGTGAATAATTTCCAGGAGATTATTGGGGTAAGTGAATGATTTCCTCACTCTGCCAAGTCCTTTCCAACACTATAATTGCATTTTTAGTGACAAATTCTTAGCAATCACCCCCCAGCCAGGACCAGGATGTGGCAACCTCCACTTCACACGTTGGAGGCCATCCATCTGTGCACTGCCAGCCCACCTCCTGTCAGCGGGCATCAGGGGAAGTCTACTGGAGGGTTCTGGGAAATAGTTCCTGTCTGACAAGAGACAAGCATGTGAGCAGAAAATGCCCTTGTACCCCAGCCTCCCGCTTCCCGCTCCAGCTGTACAGTGCCTGGTGCTCGGCAGCCATTTGGGAAGGGAAAGTGAGCGCGCCGAGGCGGCCACGTGGGAGGAGGGGGAGAACTGGGCCCCTCTTGTCTCTGAGCTCCGGAACCTGCACTGCCCGCTCACCTCCAGATGTTTGTAAAGTAAAAGTGAATGTCCTTGATGTAAGGGTTTCTTGCAACCAAAAGGGTCCTGAGTGATTGTCATGCCACGGTGAGTCCGAGTTCTCCAGGGCGGCAAGATGGCACGTGCGCTCCACGCAGAGGACAGTGGGGGGGCGAGGGCCGGGAGGTGCGCGAGGACGCCCCATTCCGGGCAGGGGAAAGCAGCGCGGGCTGCGGCTAAGCGAGGGGGCCACGTGGTGCAGTCTGGCCTCCGCCCGCGGGGTGGTCAGTGGGCCCCGGGACGTCGGAGCGTCTGGGGGGCGGCTTTGGGTCACACGGTGAGCCACGGGTGGGAAACGGGCTGGGGGGACAGGCTGAAGGCAGGGAAGCCGGGAAGCAGGGTGTGCGACCCGAGAAACGGAGGCGTGCGAGGCGGCGGGAGGTTTGAGAGCAGGGGCGGGGAGGTGCCGCGGGGAGCAGGCCCTGGGGACGGCGACACCTGACACATGAGGGAAAGAGGGGACAGACTGAGGTCAGAGAAAAGGCAGACAGGATTTCCGGGAGGGACGGGCAGCTGTGTTGCGTGCTTCTCATGGGCCACACCAACAGCCTGACTTCAGAGTACCCCCCCCCGCGCCGCCCATCACCTCCCACCAAGCCCGCACCAGCCCCTCTCCCTGCTTTCTGGTGCCGACCTCCTGCCGGCCCCCGCCCTAGCGCCCTGCTGTCCCTCTCTCCGCGGCCGCCAGAGGGCGCCCGATAAAACCTCAGCCTGGTCACACCCTCCTCAGCGCCACACCCACTCACGCTCTCATCTCCCCAGGAGGAAGAGAGAGCCAACTTTCTCCTAGCCAGCTTGGGTGCCCTAAAGACTCCCCACCCCACCTCTCCAACCTCATCTTCCACTACTGTCTCCCTACTGTCTTTCAGCCACTCTGGCCTCCGTGCTATTTGAACAAGCCAAGCGTATTTCCACTTCCTAGACTTTGCACTTGCTGTGCCCACTGCCTGGAACATGCTTCCCCAGGATCTTTGCAAGGCGTATCCCCTCACCTTTCTCAGCTAGTTCTCCCCTGGCTCCTTTATATAATACTGCTCCGGTGCACAGCACCCTCCCTCCACCCTGCCCTGCCTTACCATTCTCCATAGCCTCTATGTGCAGTGCACTGTATGTGCATATACTATAAATACTGCTGTGTTTATCAGCTTGAATCAGCTCCGTGGGTACAGGATTTGTGTCTGTTCTGTTCACTGTTATATCCCCAATGGTCACGTATGTCTGGCCTATAGTAAGTGGTCAATGAAAATTTATAGAACGAATGAATGAGGACCAAGTGTGATAAAGACTGCAAAAAGTCCTCTCTGAGTTTGGCAATGAATCCAGAATGTGAAAGGTGAGGAAGTGGAGGTGGCAGGTATAGACAACGGATTTAGGAAGCTTGGCCATGAAGGGAGAACAGAAACAGGGAATGGGGCA
The DNA here is from genome assembly GCF_964194185.1 of Rhinolophus hipposideros. NCBI lineage: Eukaryota > Metazoa > Chordata > Mammalia > Chiroptera > Rhinolophidae > Rhinolophus > Rhinolophus hipposideros. The sequence continues at coordinate 1,336,481 of NC_138048.1, read as the reverse complement.
AGGAAGTGAAGAAGGGCTTTATTTTTCAGATGCATGTGGTTTAAGCAAGTTTAGATGCTGATGGAAGGAACAAATAGAGGGAGAGGCTTTCAAGACACAGGAGAAGGGGGAACCAACAGAGGCTGGCCAGAAGAGGCGGGCCAGACAGGGACACAGAGCCTTGGACAGCCATGCCTGCAGAGCATTTGCAGGAGGAAATAGGGAGGGCTATAGGAGGTGGCCCCTTTTGTTAAAACACCTCTGAAAGTGGTGCCTGCCATGGGTAAAGCGTATAAAGCATGCACAATGACAAAACTGACTTCAAGTTAACTTGATTTATCCAAAGAGGGTTTGAGGGTCTGCTGATGTTCCACAGAAGCAAGAGAGTTAACAACATTTGACAAATATTTATCAGAGGACTACTCTAGACCAGGCCCTGGGTCCAGGCACTGGGTAAAACTCTGCTTGTGATGTAGCCACAACTAAATACCGGGAAAAACTGAGCCACTTTTTACAACACTTCCTCTTTAGGGATAATGAGAATCATGTCAATATTGGTGTTTCCTCCTTTACTTGGCTACTAGGAAGCTCAAAGCCAAATTTGAAGGTCAGCTTTTCAAAACTAGAGTTTTATGGACCACGTAGCTGCATTCTTACTTTCTTCCCAGATTTGATCACTAGTTAGATTTTTATTTTGCCTTGCCCTGAAGGTTTGGTTTGTCGTTACATTTGTTTGAGTGGTTGCACTTCAAAGAAAATTAAAATAACAGTGGCTTAAAACACGATAGTGGTTTGTTTTTATCTCTTATAACTGGAAGCCAGGAAGTATACAGACCAGACCTAGGCAACTACACCACACTGTGCTCAGGGTCCTGGATCCCACCTCACCCTTGCTCTACCTTCCTTCAGGTATGCCCCTGGTCCTAGTGCTCACAAAGTAGCCTCAAAGTTCCAGCGTCATATCCACATCCCGGGCAGAAGGTAAAAGAATTGCTGGAGGACAAGCAACAAAATGAATTTCCCAGAAGCTCCTCCCAGCAACTTCTGCTTAGAAAACATTGGCTAGGACTGTAGCCCATGATCACTCCTGGCTGCAAGGGAAGCTGAGCAATGAAGGTTTTTCCCAGGGCATAGTGCTGCTCTGGACAACACTGGAATCCTACTACTGAGAAAAGCGTAGATCAATATTGATTGGGTAAATAGCAGTACCTAACATGGTTATCTATATTTTTCTCTTTTGTCCTTTATAAAATAAAAACCTTACAAATGTTGGGATGGAGTACAAACGCCCAGCATTTCCCAGAGTAGCTACAAGCTCTGTGTGTGTCCTGTCTGTGATTTTGTCTTCACTTCCTTGGAAAGGAGCTAAGTACACTTTGCAGGGAGGTGAATGTCATTATTCTCATCTTATGGAGGAGGAAACAGCTTTTCTTCAGACTTCAAAGAACATCATACCACAGAGTCATTGAGCTTAAGATTATTATTGTACAGAGAAGGAGACATGGCCCAGAGGCTTTAAGTGACTTGCCCAAGATCACACAGCAAATTCATGGCAAAGACTAGAGCCCAGATCTTTGAAGATATATTTCAAATTGAATCTGGTCTGGACAGAACCCAACCCTGAAGTTGCCTAAGGCAAGGTTTCTCATTCCCCTAGATACTGAAATTCCATTATTCACAGTAGTCTTAAACACGGGTTCTAGTGAAGTGGGAGACTAGAGTCGTCTTTGTGTCATGCAAACTGCTGTAAAGAGTCAGGGTAATGGAGAAAATAACTAATAATTACTTTCGACCAAATTCAAGGTGAAACTGGTAAACAATGAACTTGAGAGGTGGAAAAAAACTGTTTTCTACTAAAAATCCATTTCCTTGGGTCAAAAGCATTTTTGGCAGGATGGTTTTCCAGTAGACCATGAAGACCTGAACATGCCCCAAATATGTAATCCCTTCCTAAGTGCCAGAGAAACCCCACATTGGCGCCCTGACAAGTTGCCACCAGAATCACTATAGTTTCAGCCCCCAGAGAGGAATCAAAGTCCCTTTTACTAAAACACATTATTTATGGCTTACAGAAAGTCTTCCAAACCCTGACAGCTAAGGAATGAGCTCAGAAATGAACACTTTGATATTATCAGGGTCAATCCATCTCTCTGGATTCTTTACCCCGTGTTCTTTTTTTTTTCTTTCTTTCTTTCTCTTTTTCCTGAAAAGCACGTATAGAGGAGGAATTTCATTCAAGGCACAAAGGAATGACGAAGCTGGCTTGATAATTGCATTAGCCCCTTCACTGATCAACCCTCTGATTCATCCATCCTTTCTGTAAAGATAGAAATGACTTCTCGTTTCAATGAAGGTGGTCCCAAGAATGGGAGAACCCAAGAGGTGGCCAGGGATGAAGAGAATGAAGCTGGAGAGCTCCAAGAGACCACCTCATCCCATGGAGGCTCAGAGACTGCACAAGCCTGGCCGTCTTCACACAGCAAGCTTATGCACCAAGGCTGTGGGAAGTGTCAGGAAACCAGAGTCCCAAGGCTAGTATTCCCTTCTTGAGATTCTTGGCGAGTTCTGACTGCTTGGAGCCTCAGTTTTCCTATCCATAAAATGGCTGCAAACATGAGCCCAGTGTATTTCTAACTGTTTTTTTTTTTTTTACTAAATTTATTGGGGTGACAATTGTTAGTAAATTTACATAGACTTCAGGTGTACAATTCTGTATTACATCATCTATAAATCCCATTGTGTGTTCACCACCCAGAGTCAATTCTCCTTCCATCACCATATATTTGATCCCCCTTACCCTCATCACCCACCTCCCACCCCCTTACCCTCTGGTAACCACTAAACTATTGTCTGTGTCTATGAGTTTTTGTTTCTCATTTGTTTGTCTTGTTCCTTTGTTGTGTTTGGTTTATATACCACATATCAGTGAAATCATAGGGTTCTCTGCTTTTTCTGTCTGACTTATTTCACTTAGCATTATACTCTCAAGATCCATCCATGTTGTCACAAATGTTCCTATATCATCTTTTCTTACCGCCGTATAGTATTCCATTGTGTATATATACCACAACTTCTTTATCCATTCATCTATTCAAACTGTTTTTAGTGACTGAATTTCTGTTTTGATTTTTCAAGCAAAACCATTCAAGGAATCCCCAAAAAGTAAAAAGATGAAAATGCAGTAATTTTTCTCTTGGCCCATCTATCATGGATATCAAGGGACCCAAGAACTCTAGGCTCCACAAAAGATTGTTTGAATTTCAGGCATGAGCATTGAGACACTTCCAATGTGGAATTTGGGGTTCTACAATTGTGAGAAGCTATTCCTTCATCCCTAAGCTGAATTATGACTGTGTTGGCCCTCAGCAATAGAAGGGTGCCCCTCACCTTGCTCCAGCTCCATCCTCTCCCCACAGGCCCCTCCAGTGCAGAGATGAGCCCCTGCTGCTTGGAGCACCCTCTGCCTTGCCCGATGCTGTAGGATGCTGGCCCCTTATTAGTACACCCTCCCCGAGGCCATTCTCACCAGAGAAAGCATGGGAAGCTGTGGGAGAATAAGGCCGGCTAGAAGGCAAGAGGCTTGGACTTAGGTCCTATGTCTGTTACCAGCTTGCTGAGTGACTTTGGGCAAGTCACTTCCCTCTCTGGGTTTCAATTTTCTCTAAGGTACAATGCTAAGAGATATATTGGTCAGGATTATTTTAGGTGCAAAGAACAGTCAACTCAAATTGGCTTCCAAAAATGGAGAAATAGGAACCATGTGCACTTTTGGTGGAATTGCAAATTAGTGCAATCACTACAGAAAACAGTATAGATGTTCCTCAAAAAATAAAAGTAGAACTATCTTACAACCCAGCAATCCCCCTTCTGGAGATATATACAAAGGAAATGAAAACAGGATATCAGAAATATATCTGCACCCCCATGTTCAAAACAGCATTATTCACAATGGCCGAGACCTGGAAACAACCTAAATGTCCATCAGTGGATGAATGGATAAAGATGCCACACACACACACACACACACACACACACAGAGGAATATTATTCAGCCTGATAAAGAAAAAAATCCTGTCATTTGCGACAACATGGATGAACCCAGAGGGCATTATGCTAAGTGAAATAAGGCAGAGAAACACAAATACAGTTCACTTACATGTGCAATGTAAAAAGAAGTCAAACTCATAGAGATTAGAAAAGTGGTTGCCAGGAGCTGGGGCAGGTAGGGAGTAGGGAGAAGTTGGGGGAGGTTGATAAAAGGGTACAAACTCCCGGTGTAAGATGAATAAGGTCTTAGGATCTGCCACGTAACGTGATGACTACAGTTGATAACACTGGGTTGTGTAATTACAATCGACTACGAGAGTAGAGCTTAGGTTCTCACACGCACACAAAATGATAAATATTCGTGTGTGAGGTGACGGACGGGTTAACTAATTAGATGGGGGATCCTGTCTCGATGTACAGGTATATCAAATCACCATGATGTACACTTTAAGTGTGTTACAGCTTTGTCAATTATACCTCAGTAAAGCTGGGAAAAATAAATTTAAAATGGAGAAGTGGAAAACACTGGCACCTGGGAATGAAGAACCCACTGGTGGACTGGGTCCAAGCGAGGCCAAATGTCTTCCAGAAGGTGTTGTCTGGCCTCTTTCCTTCTTTCAACACTGGTTTGATCTGTGTGGCTTCATCCTCAGGCAGGGTCTCCCGTGCGGTGGCAAGATGTCCACTAACGTCTCCCAACTTGCAGCCAGGTGGCTGTCAAGCTCTAGAAAGCAAGAAGCAGCTCCTTGATGACACCAAGCAGAATCTCAGGACTGATGCTGATTGGCCTGTCTTGTATCATGTGACCACCCCTGACACACACACACACACACCCCTTGGGAGCATGCTCTTCTCTGATTGGCCAGGCCTATCATGTGCTCATAACAGAAGCCTGGAGTGACAGTCCTCCCCAACCTTTATTATTCCCCAAAGAGAATCAATCTCCATTAGAAGGCAAACTGGGGGCTGGAAAGGCCAAATCCACAGAGGATCACAAGAGAAAACTAGGGTCCCAACCTCTTTAAGTATAGAACCCCATCCTCAAACTACAGCTCACACAAGCACCCAATACTTGATACAGAGTAAAGTTCAGGTTGTTTTGGTTGAGGGAATTGGATAGTCCAGGACTGTGTTCACACTCGGTCTCTGCTTTCTCTGTGGATCCCAGTTGGGATAGTTAAGAACCCATTCAGCTCCCTAGAGGGGGCCAGGACTCAGGGTCTGTACCCTCAACAGCAGCCTGAGGTCAGGGACACTGTGCCAACCTGCCCCTTGCTGCTAACAGACCCGAGAGCTCAGCTGGCGCGGCCTCCCATCTGATGGCTAAATCCCTCCTCAGCAGGCAATCTCTCCACCCTCCTTCACACCCATCATCAGGGCGCTCACCCTCCTGCACTCATCCCACTACATGTTAGAGTCTGTTCAGTCTTTACTGCAGCCTCACTGACTGTGAGCTTTGGAGGGCAGAAGTTGTGCCTGTGTGCACTGCTGTGTCCCCAGGCTAGAGCAAGAAGGCTGGGTAAACACTGGATGGCTGGATGGGCGGTGGGTGATGGATGAGTGGATGGACAGGTAGATGAATGAGCAGATGATTGGAAAATATAGCTCCCAGGATAGCCCATCTCCTTCCCAGAAAGGGACTAGGAAAAAGCACTTACTCAGAAGGAGCGCCTCCCTCAGTGTCACACAAACATACGGAGGGCCTGGCCCTGTCCTCTGACCCACAGACTCGCCTGTGCCCCGCCCAGCCCGTTTCAGGACGGCTGGGCAGACATTGAGGGAGGGACTGACCAGGACTCCTGGGGCTGCCTCTCTGAGTGGCCCAGCTCCTCCAGTTACTCCCCATGAAGCATGTCTCTACTGTCTGGCTACCCCTCTGGACACGCCCTAGCCTACACCTGCCCCTTTCTCAAAGATCTCAGCTGCAGCTTTCAGGCAGTTCTGCGGAGTACAAGGGTATAGCAAGGCCCTTCCTCCTTTTGGCTCCATGCCGTAAGTTATATGGCCTGGGGCACATGTGCTTGTCTGTACCACACCGGGACCGAGCTCCGGACCACTATGGACACTGCTGAGCCATATCTCCTGATCCTGGCCACAGGGCAGCTTGCTTTTTGGACCCCAGTGGTGGAATTGACATTTATTACTGGTCAAATTCACTTTGCAGGATTCCTGCTGGCATGACAAGACCACTGCGGTTCCTGAGTTATTCTGGGGCCTGGCCATGGCTTTAGGGCATCTCCACCCCACGCCCCCAGCGCCAAGGCTTCGAGCAGCCATTGGCAGGACTTGGGGACACTTCCCCTGGAGAAGCCATGGCAGATGGGGAGATGGGCTCTCACCTCACCTTTGATGGAGATGGGGGGGCAACACCGTGCCTTCGTGGTAAATTCCTGGTCAGACCCTGACCCTCAACCTTCCTGCAATTGTTTTCTTTTCCATCCTTTGCTTCTCCCTTATCCTCAACTTGGGCCGCGGTCCCCCTCCTGCCAGAATCTTCCCAAAGACTCAACCCTTCTTTCCCCCACAGAATCACTGACAAATGCGTGGGACAAAAGTGAGCTTTGTGCTTTACAGATGGGGAAACTGAGGCCTGTAGTGGAGGTGCACCTTGCCAAGGCCTCCCTGAGCATCAGCAGCCAGACGGGACCCCCCTCTGTGAACGCATTCCCACCACATCACAGGGAGCACGGTGCTTAGACAAGGGGCTGGGCTTCCAGGGTGGATTCCCAACTGCAGACCCCACGAGCCAGGTGACCATGGCCAATGCCTCCTCCGGGCTCATTCTGCCTGGCTGAAAAATGGATGTGGTATAGGATTTACCCTATAGGACTCAATGAGGTCATCTGTGATGAAGGCAAAGAATAGCGCCTCAGATAGAAAAATGGGCAAGAACTCTGAATTTTTTCCCTATCGTGTGCCGGACACAGCACTGAGCACTTTACATGCATCGTCACCTTTCTTCTTTGGGGCACGCGTGGTAGTTAGACAGCAATATTCTCATTTTCCAGCTGAGGAAAGCTGAGACTCAGAGACAGAAGCCAGGCCTGCGGCACCCTCCACGCCTCACTCTGTCTGCTCTATGTCCTGCTGTCCGCTCTGGACCACTGCCCACCTACTTCCCAGTTCATGTTACTCTAATTCTCATTCCCGGGCACTGGCCCACGCTCTGAGGAGACTGCAGGAACGGCACAGGGAAGGCTCCCGCTTTCTCTGTCCTGGAGGGACCAAGGTGCCCTTTGGTCTCCGTTGCTACCTTCACTTGGTGCCCCACTCCGCCCCTGAAAGAGCTGGACCTTTTACAAGTAAACACACACACGGAACAGACACACTGCAAAGTGCTCGTGCTGTGATGAAGAGAAACGGGAAGACAAAGACGGGTGAGCCTCCTCTGTGTTAACCAGGACGCCCAGAGAAGACCTCTCAGGAAATACAATGTGAATTGCTGAGAAAAAGACACATCATGGCTATCTGAGGGCAGGAGTCCAGACAGCAGGTGCAAAAGCTCTGAGGCAGGAACGTGTTTGGCAAGTTCAAGAAACAGTGAGGTAACCAGATGGCTAGAATGAACTGGAAAAGGGAGAGAGTGGGAGATGATGAGCCTGATGTTAAGGATTCCCAAGAAAGAAGTCTGCCTCTCGGGGTGCTATCAGCGCTTCCAAAGCACGGGAAATTGTGCTGGGAGGAGGAAACGCAGCACCGATCACTTTTGATTCCAGAACATTCTGCATAAAAACTAACACACCTGCTGGGAATATGAACTGGAATCAAGAATCAAACATTTAAAATGCACATCATTCTTTGACTAGGCAATTTTACCTGCAAAGATGGTCAGTGGCATTTAATTACAGCAGAGAAAATCTAGAAAACACCTACGTATCAACAGGTTGTCTGTGTTATTATACCATGTCAAGGTCACAGGAGATGACGTGGCCGTGTGAAATGATGCTATTGAGAAGCACTGAGAGCGTTTTAGTAAAAAAAGAAAGATGTGCACTATATATAGTTAAAATGAAAAATGGCCCTGTCTTTCTAAATATAAATCTATATGTACAGGCGTAGCCCAAGAGACTAGAAACGCTAAGGACCATCTTTGTGGGAGGGAGTTGCAGGCACGTTTTCTTGTCTTCTTCTTGTTTATCTGGGGTTTCTTCCCCCCTAAAGTTACTTCAATTCCCCTAAGTTAGGTTAAAACGGGAACTTTAAAGAGATGCATGGCTTTATGGTTCTACAGCCAAGATGGTAGGTGCTGGGCCGTGGCTCTGGGAGATGTGACAGATGCGATGGTCGCCGCCATGGGTCAGCCTTCTGGTGATGCACTGACCACAGCTGGGCTCTCCAACAGGATAGGACACTCCTGGGGGCCTGGAGGGTGACCTGAGGAGAGGGGCGGTGTGGGGCAGGGCTGGGCCTGCTGGCCAGCCGGGACAGCCACAGTTGGCATCCAGGCCACAGTGCCCCAGTGACAAGCCCTGTGTCAAAGCATGCCCCACACAGCCTCCCTTATGTCTCCAGCAACCCATTCTGGGAGATATTGTTGCCCTCACTTTACATATGGGGATACTGAGGCTCAGAGAAGGGCACCAATCCACTTGAGGTCTCACAGCTAAACAGAGCCAGGAACCAGGACCAGAGCCAGGACCCAAAGTCAGGCCAGGACTCCAGAGGACGTACGATTGGATGACAGTGCCAACTTACAGCCAGGCTTCCACCTGTTCCCTCAACATCTCTCAGTTCCTGCCACAGTCTCATGATGGGAACTAGGCTCAGAGAGGTTATGCAACCTATCCGAGGCCATACAGCCGGCAGGTGGCAGAGCCTAGGACTCCAACTGCCCCCATTACACACACTCCAGCTTCCACAATGAGGAAGTCCAGAGGGAGTTGGGAGAGAGCCACCTCCTGTCCCTAAGAACTTGGTGGGGAAACTGAGGCAGTTGTGGGGAGTTTGCTGGGAGCTGCTGATGACCCCTTTCCAGGTACCCCAGCCTCCCTGCCTGACCCATGCCAGAGGCTGAGGATCTTGGGTGTGGACTGATTGAAGCATCCACTGGAGGTGCTCAGAGTCGTGCAGTCCCCAGAGAAAGCCCAGAGTGGGGTAGTGACTTGCCCAAGGTCACACAGCACAATATCAGGGAAGGGTCCATGGGCCTCCCCTCCCCAGGCACCACAGGCTGGAGTGAGGGGGTTGTCAAGGAGAAGGAAGGAGCGTGCGTTTTCCAGGCAGAGAGATTCCTCACGTCTAGAGATCACGTCATCGGGCCAGGATGCCACGGCCCTGGAGGACTGTCTCCATCCTCCATGACGTCATTTCTTGGCTGGGCCCCAGTGTAGCACATGGTGCCTGGAATCAATACCTCTTGGCAGGGCCCGAGGCTCTCCCCACCCCCACGGCCCGGGCATCCCTGCCCAGGAGAACACCGACCCTCCCAAGACAGGGAGTCCAGTCAGAGCCACCACTGCTCACCACAGGCTGGAAGTGAGCCCTGAAATTTTCAAGGAGCTCAAACTGATTCCCCTCCCTGGGGCTCACCTGGGCTGAGCTTACCCGCAGGTAGGGGAGCAAGCAGCCTCCTTTCAAATTCAGAAACCTTCCCACACTTCCTGCCCCATAGGGGGCAGCTCACATGGCCTCCTTGGGCCAGTCTTTTTGTGCTTCAATGGGGGTGATGAATCCAGCTCACAGAGTAGCCATGGGGTTCCACTGTGAAACACAGTGCCTCACAAACAGTAGGCACTTAATAAGTGCTCTCTCTCCTCCCTTTAGTCTGGATGCTTATTATAGCACCATCAGAGTCATCCTCACACTTAACAGCAACCATGAGAAGGAGGCTTGGTGGGGACAAAAGTCCCCTCCTCCAGCTGGGGAGGCGGGGTTTGGTGAAGGTGCCCTGGAAACAGGTTTAGAACCCAGCACTTGACAACATCAAAGTGTGGCTCCAGGCTGCCTCTCAGTCAGTGCCTGGGCTGAGAAACCTCTGAGAGAACATGGCATCCAGCCCGCTCCCCATTCACAGGCAGGAAGGTCAAGGCAGTGCTGAAGATCACAGAGCCAGTTAAGGTAGAGGTGACTGGAGCTCGGTGTCCACACTCCCAGGCCCGGCCTGAGACTGGAGGCTGCTATGACAGGACAGGCCCCTCCACTGCAGTCACACTCAGCTTTAGGGAGCGTCCTCATCCTCATGGGGCCCCTAGGGGACTGATTGCCCTGTGTGGCTTCTCCATGGCGGGTCCCTGGTGCATACAAGGTCTGACAATGTAGTTCACGAACTTCTTGCTAACCTTTTTTTTATATCAGAGGGATTGTTCATCATTAATTTGTACCAACTGGACAAACAGTTAATCACGTTTACTATTTGGAAGTGTTGAAAAGGCTGCGTGAAAAAGTTAGACCAAAATGACCTGAAATTTTCACCAACAATTCATGGCTCTTGCATCACGACAATGCACCAGCTCACAGGGCACTGTCTGTGAGGGAGTTTTTAGCCAGTAAACAAATAACTGTATCGGAACACCCTCCCTACTCACCTGATCTGGCCCCCAATGACTTCTTTCTTTACTTGAAGATAAAGGAAATATTGAAAGGAAGACATTTTGATGACATTCAGGACATCAAGTGTAATACGACAACAGCTCTGATGGCCATGCCAGAAAAAGTTCCAAAATTGCTTTGATGGGTGGACTAGGCGCTGGCATCGGTGCAGCTTCCCAAGGGGAGGACTTCGAAGGTGACTGTAGTGATATGCAGCAGTGAGGGATGGAGCACTTGCTCTAGGACGAGTTCGCAAACGTCACTGTCGGACGCCGTAAGTCCCACTAGCCCCAGGGCCCCGCAGTAGGGTGTCCTAAGAGGGGTGAGGACCTGACTATCCTGGGGCTGCACCATCACGGCCCAGGCATCGTGCGACAGATGAGAACTGAGGGAAGCCGCCCCTCTGGGCAGATGAAAGGGAGAGGTGGGGACGGAGGTGAGCAAGAGAGCATGTGCCCCACCGCAACGCGGTGGTTACTCGTTTTCTGCCATGTGGAAATATGGGTTGTAAGGGCTTCTTGGTTGTTGATATATTGTTTTCAAGAAAAAGCAATAAATCCAGATTTTTAGATAAAATCTCATTGAATCAGCAGGGAACAGGGCAGGGTAAAGGGGACTGCTTGCTCTTTGGGCCTGCACCTGGGAGCAGTCTTAACCTCACAAGATGACTGTGCAAATGCCTCCTGGGTTCTCCAGAACCCCACAGGCCAGTTTCACCATTTGCTTTCTTCAGCTTCTGGGTGGGGAGTGGAACCCATGTAGCCCACCCCTGCTCTCTGCAGGCGGTGTTTGGGTCAAGAAGCAGAATTATGAAGGAGGGACCCTCACCCTGGCACCCTGAGATTAATGGGACACCCATGAGCAGCCTTGAATTTGCAGCAGTGGTTGTGGGTTTGGGGCAATTCCTGGTATCTTTGCTGAGACTTCCCTTTCTCTGCCAACCCAGAGAGCAGAGAGGAAACGGGTGAGATATGATAACAGAAATACACTCTGCTATTGAGCAGGCAGTGAAAACAAACCTTCCCACCTTGGGTCTTGTGCATTTTATTCAGGCCACACCTCACCCCACACACCTTACTCACACAGGCCCAGATGCCCCCAGAGGGCCATGCACAGCGGTGGGCAGGGGTTGCCATTTGGGCCTTGAGAGGGCACAGCACCAGCAGTAGGCAAAAAATGCCCGCCCTCCCCAGATAGCCACATCTTAATCCCTGGATTCTTGGAATGTGTTACCTTACATCGCAAAAGAGCCTTTGCAGATGTAGTGAAATTAAGAATGTTGAGATAGGGAGATTATCCAGATTATCTAGGTGGGTACAAGGTAACCCTAAGAGTCCTTAAAAGGTAGACAAGGGAGGCAGAAGGTCAGAGTCACAGCAAAACTTCAAGCTGCTATACTACTGGCTTTGGAGTGGGAAGAAGGGGCCACCAGCCCAGGAGTGTAGGCAGCCTCTAGAAACTACAAAAGACAAGGACATGATTGTCCCCTCGAGCCTTCAGAAGGAACGCAGCCCTGCCGACACCTTGAAATCATCCCTGTAAGACCCATTTTGGACTTCTGAGCTCCAGAACAGTTCAGAGAATAAATGTGTTAAGCCACCGTGTTTGTCGTAATTCGTTAGAGCAGCAACAGCAAATAACATAGATGTCATGTTAGCTGGAAGAAAACTTGGAATAGGAGTAGCTGGGGCTGCGGGTAAGGAAGCCCTGGAGCTCACGTCCTGAGGGCACATGTCCCAGCACACAGAGAGCAGAAAGGCCACGTGCCTATCATGGGCGCAGCCTCACCCTTGCCTCACCCAAGCTGGTCTGTGACATCCCACCCCTCTTGCCTCAACATTTGGTGGAGATAACCCAGAGCGAGGCCAACGAGAGTATAATACCTTCACCCCGCAGGAATTGGCACAGAAACATCCCGATGCGTGCAGAGGCCAGAACCTCTGCTGGCTCTGACGTCTCCTGCACATGAGGCCTGGAACCACTGCAGCCATGTTGCCACCTTGAGGGGCTTAAAAACTAGAGAAGGCAGGAGCTAGTGCGTCGCCTGTGAGAGCCGCTGAGGTCTCAGCCTAAACAGTGCCTGTGGGGAGGGCCTACTGTGCCAAAATGAGGAAGATGAGCGAGGAGGACAGCCTACGGGTGAAACCAGAGCCACCAGCATCTCATGTACATTCTCCCCACAGCAGCCAGGGGCAGCACATGAAGATAGGCCAAATCACGACCCTCCACTGCTCAGACCTCCAGCGGCCCCTCCTCACCCTGAGTAAGAGCCAAAGTCCTTCCTACGGCTACACGGCAGTACACCCCTGGGCCCCACGACCTCCCTGACCTCGCCGCCCCACCCCCAGCCTGTTTCACCTTGGCCCTGCTCTGTAACTCAAACACACCAGGCACACGCGTGCCTCGGGGCCTTTGCCAGGGCTGTGCCTGTGCCTGGCACACCCTTCTTCTCAGAGGCTCACTTGGCTCACTCCTCCCTCTATTTCAAGTCTTCGCCTAAATGCCATCCTGTCAGTGAGTCCTTCCTTGACCACCGTGCCACCACACTCACCCCCATTTCCTGCTTGGTTTTGTTCCCAAGTATTTATCACATACCATTTATTCACTTATATCTTTTGTTGATTGACTGTAGCTCCCTAAGGGCAGGGACCTTCTCTGCTTAGTCCCACTGCCTAGAGCAGCATCTTACAAAGCCTGCAAAATACATACCTAAATCAGAACCAGGAGAGCTCGGGTGGAGGCTCCAGCTCTCACAACGCAGCCCCTCCCCCCTCCCCTCCCCCCCACCGCCCCCTCCCCTCCCCCCCACCGCCCCCTCCCCTCCCCCCCACCGCCCCCGCCCCGGACCGCTGCCCCACCGCTACCTCCACCACCACCTGGACCACCACCCTGGGGCCGGGAGTTTGCTCGCGGGCGCCCCCCACCGGCTGAGCTGGCCCGCGTCTCCTGACCTCTAGACCCGCAGACAACTTTGTCTTAAAAAGTGCAGGCATTCCTGGGCTTCCCCCCGCCCGCCCCTACCCTTCAGCCCCCCTCCCCCGGCCTCTGGTGCACGCAGGCACGTGTGCTGACAGGCCAGCACGAGTGGATTCCAGGAACGGAGAGAGCAGCAGGCCGGGCCCAGAGAGGCTGCCCATAGTGGGGCACCAGCAGCCCCAGCCCCGTCCCAGGAGAGCCCCCAAGTCGCTACCTGAGCAGTCCCTGCTTCTGGGCACACACGCATGCCCGCACGCAGGCACGCACGCACACTGCATTTGGAAATTGCAGAATGTCAGAATCCTAGTTTTGAAAACTTGTTGATTTCAATGTAGCCCACATTCTGTTCTTGAAAGACTGGGCCATGGCAAACTGGATACTTCCAGACCCTCAGACCTCTCAAGAATCAAAGCAGAAAAGTCCCATGAGATCATTCTACGGCCGACTTAGCTGGTGGCTGCCAGCACCATCCTTTTCTTATTTCTCTGATTTTCAGCTGGGCTCTCCAAATGAAAACCTCACTCCCAGCCTCTCTTATATCTAGAAGGGTCATGTGACTAAGTTCTGAACAGGGAAATGTAAGAAATAGTGTCCAGCATCAACTTCCAGGAGCTTTCCTTAAAAGATATCTGATACCCACACTTTGCTCTTTTTTATCCTTCCCTTCCTTCCTTCCTTCCTTCCTTCCTTCCTTCCTTCCTTCCTTCCTTCCTTCCTCTGTCTCACTGCTTAGAACTAAGATGTGATGGCTGAGACCCTGGAACACAAAGACCAGATTTCTTCCTTGGTTTGAAGCCGGGAGCTAGAAGGAGACTGGTCCCCACACCTATAGGCTTAAATATGAAAAAGATAAAAATTTCCCTCTTGTTTAAGTCATTGCTCTTTGGGGTTTTCATTTACAGTCCAACCCTCTTACTGCATAGATGGGGCAAGTGAGGCCAGAGTGAGGCGTGGACCCTTACAAGGCTAGATGACGAGTCAGGGCAGGACCAGTGCAGAACTGAGGCTGGCCCCTCTGATTGCTCTAATGGGTCCCAGGACCCTCTTCCCCCAGGTTCGCCCAGACTAGTCCCCTACCTCTTTGCACCCATGGAGGTTCCCAAGGCCGCCGGAGGCAGCCCTGGAAGGAGGCACCGGCGGCCTGGGCTCCACCAGGGACATGTATGAGCCCGGGCAAGCCCTTCCCATCTCTGGCTACATGTGTGCTTCATCAGCCCCAATTATTGACCTCGATGTCTTCCTTCGCTAGACTCCCTCAGGATTCCTGGGTTTCATCCTCATCTTAAGACCAGAGGTCCTTAAAACCAGGGATCCCTCAGCCCAAGCCCTGTCCCTTCCACAATATCGCTGGTACATGGCCACCCAGGTGCTGCTCAGACAGAGAGGACATTTCCTCCCCGACAGTGCAGCCCAGTCCTTCTGAGCTCTGCCTGGGAAGCCCAGGCTGCACGTGGAGCTGGAATCAGCCTGCTGAGTCCCAGCCTGTCCTCTGGGCCCAACGAGCATGGGACCAGGACTGCAAGCCTGCTCCTCTCCACACTCATGGGCATTTGGTGCACTGCCACTTTCTGAATTCTGCGTGCTGGGGAGGAGTTCAGATGGGACAGTGGAGCAAAGGGAATACAGACTACTCAGCTTCTCCGCAAGGGCTGGGTTTTTATCTCCACAGATAATGGAGCTGCAGAAGTGGGTCCAGGCCTCGCTGGCACGGGAAGAGACCCAGCCCATGCTCTTCATGATTTATCTGATTTAATGTTCATAATAATTGCCAAGGTACACTCAGTTATTACCCCCATTTCACAGATGAGGAAACTGAAGTACAGAGAAAGTTGTCCACGGTCAACTTTCTGCCCCAACAAATCCAGATGCAACCCAGGTGTGTCACCTTCTCCAAGAGCCTCCTCTGTCTGGGACCCCAGCCTGCCCATGGCACCCGCAGCGGGCCCCAGTGGTGGATCTGAGCACTCGCCCACTGTTTCCCAGGGCCCCTCCCTCAGTTCTCCCAGGCCCACGTCAGAACAAGACTCCAACTTGCAGGAAAATTATGAATAAGGCAAAAGAAAGTTGTCCTGGCCCCTGTGCATGCCTTAAGTATTTAAATTCTTTTTCATAATTATCTCAAATAGTAATTATTGCAGGAGCAGATGCGCTTATCGCAGACAAGAAACCACCTGCCTTCCCATTTTTGTCAAAAGTGGAAACACTGACATTATTTTTGCGATTTGCTTCAATAGCTGTTTTCACTGTAAATACCACCTTAACCACAAGAAAAATACCCTGGGAGACGCTGGAGGTATTCGAGGTTTTGGAGGAATTATTCCATGAGGGCTGCAAGTGTTTCACAAGGATGTGGACAGAAAGGGGCATGGAAGAGTGCTACCTCTTCATGCCAGAGGGAAAAGTGCACCAGCTGAGAGGAGGCTTTTACTCCAATGGGGGGTTCACCATGTGAGCCCCTTCCTTCTCTCTGCTTCCAACTCTCACCCCCACTGTCAACTCCAGCTGCCTCCCCTGGGCTGCCCACCCTCTGGAAACACCTTGTTCCTCCCCAAAGAACATCAAAATCAAGGGGCTCCCTCCAGGCCCCATCGGAAACAATGGGCCCTACCTCCAATAGGAAGCTCTAAGAACGGAAAGATTGGAAGGGACCAGGCTTCCAAGAACACGGCATTCCGAGATTTGCAGGTCTCTAGTCTCACACAGTCAGGCACAGGGGAAGTTGGGAAAGAAAAAGGAACATCAGGGGCTACAGCCTGAAAACTCCCCACCCCAGCAAACTCCTTCCTCACGGAGTTATGAGGAAGCAGGGCACCCCATCCTTCTCAGTCCGAGCTCAGTCCGAGCTGTCAGGGACCGAGTGACCTCCCTGGGGGTGTGCAAGCAGGGCCTGGACAGTTGCTATGGGAAGGAGTATCCAGTTCTGGGTGAGAGGCTGTGGACAGGGGCCTTGCAGGGCGGGGGGGGGGGGGGGCCTATGACGGTGCAGAATAAGCCATGGCCAAAAAGCGAGCCTCCCAGGTCCTAATACTGTGTCTGCCACAGGTGGCCTTGGCCTGGCCACCCGTCCTCTTTGGGCCTCAGCTTCCTCTCCATCAAATGGACAGGCAGTCTTGGAGGAGCCTCTAGCACTCGTTCCTGGGGAGTACAGTTGGGCAAATCCCTCCTCTTCAAAGTCTTCAGTGTTCTCATCTGAACAGCAGGTCTCTCCCGGGCTCTATGTCCCCAAGTTATTAATGTCATTGTCATGATCAATTATTGCCATTGAGTATTTTTACTAAGTGCCAGGTACTACACTGAGTACCCAGCATGCACTCTGCTTTATGTCAGCTTTCTTGCACAGGATTTCCACGCTGTAGTACTACTACCATCCCCATTTTACAGACTGGAAACTGAAGCTCAGAGAGTATAAGCGCATTGCCCAAGGCCACACAGCTAATAGGCCGAGGTACACATGATGCAAGCAGACAACGTTACTGAGACCTACACTGTGCCCCCTAGAGATGGCAGGAGCTCTGATTGTTCCCATGTCAAGGATGCAGGCATCAAGGCTCTGGGAGACTCGCTTTACCAGAAGCGGGGGAGCTGGGACTTCAGCAGGTGTCCCTGATGGTCAGGAGGGAGGAGCTTGAGAAGACAGTAGCAAGATGGGTACTGAGAAGTGAGGGGAGGGGTTCCCGTCCAGCCGTGGCTGCCTGAGCGGCTCCACAGGGCTCCGTGGGCGCTCCACCTCCCCACCCCTTTCCAGTTGTGTTCTCTGCTGCCCTCGGATGGTCAATGGAGTAAACAGGGTCTCTGGATCTGGCTTGAGTCAGAAAGCGTTGGCTGGCCTGGCCAGAAGGCAAGAGGGCCGTGGCCTGGCCATGAGGCACAGTCTTCTTGCTCGTCTCACGCACCCCCTCCAGCCAGTCCGGCACATTCTTACTTCTCGGCCTTCTCCCTGCAGATCCCTCTGCCTGGGACACTCTTTTCTGCCTTTTCACATGGTGGCCACCTTCTCATCCTCCAGCTTCCCGGTACTATGACACCTCTCCTATCTAACCTAGGCCCCTGCTGTTCTCGGCCCTCGGCTCTGCTCTCATGTCCACTGTCAGATTTGCCACTACCTGGCATCACATTCTGAATTTGTTTGTTTGTTGACTGTGTCTCCAGCAACGTCAAATCCAGTGTCTGGCACACAATAGATGCTCAGTAGTGACTTTTGAACAAATGACTGCGTGAACATTCCCATCAAATGACCGTCCATTTGTTCACCCCCATCATGGGGCAGCTACGACTAAAACAGGGGCACTTTCTCACAAGTTTTGGTCCTGTCTTCCCAAGGGTTCCAGTCCTATTCTCCTGCCCCAAGACACCCTGCAAAGAATTAGGGACAGCAGTTGGAACCCCTGAGGCTGTGCTTCTCTTGGCTGAGCCACTCTGCCTTCTTCCAGGATGGAGTCTCCAGGGGTCGCTGTCCATTTCAGAGTCCATTGAAGGGTCTAGAGTGGAGCACAGGAACCAGGGAGCTCAAAGAAGACCAAAGCAGAGCTGGACATCCCCTCCCTCGTTGCAAGCACAGATCTTTAGTAATGCGGCCTGACAGACACAGTCAATAGCTCAACAAACATATCTTAATGCTGTTCCCTGCTGGTGCAGAGAAGTCTGCAGAGATGAATCCAGCCTAGATATATTGCTCGTGGGAGACATACATGCCTCCTTCATCCCACCCACTTCTGTCTGGCTGTGTGAGACTTTGGGCAAGTCCCTTAGCCTCCTTGGCTTTAGTTCCTCTTAGGTACAGTGCAGGTCTGGGGGGAATGGTCACAAAGTTCCCTGGGACCCTGGGAGCCCCCATTTCATTGCGTTAAGCCTGCCCCTGCTCTGAACCTGTGCCTTTCAAAAGCATGCCTCCCAATGTGCCTTCTTGCTCATCTAGCTACTACCCATCCTCCCCTGCTGCTCAAGGGATGGCAGTCTCAGCAGGGAGAGGGGCTGTGTTCAGGCCCACGGGGACGGCCAGTGGCATAAAGGGCGGCCGCCCCTCCTGCCCAGCACCCTGCCGAGATGGCCTGATGGTGGCTGTCATTGCTCTCTTCTGGGTGGAGGGGGGTAGCCTGGTCAAGGCCTCCTCACACAAGCTTCTGTCTCGCTGTGTGACAAAGTTAGGGGAGACAGCCACTCACGTTTATTGAGCACCTACTGTGTTCCACACTCCGTCCTGAATGTGCCCCGTCAGCACTGCATGACAGGTGCCTGCATCCCATCTTTCAGGTGGGGGGACTGGGGCTTGGAGCATTCAGCAACCTGCCCCTACCGCCCAGCTGGTCAGTTTGGCCCAGCACAGACTTCACCTTCTGTGGCTCAAACTGCTGGGGACTCTCATTTTTACTTTTCTTCCCAGAAAAAGTTTGGGTCAAATGTCTCCTGAATGCTCCAGGCCATTAGGGTTCACACATCTATGTTTCTCGATTTCTTGGTTCTCTGCACCTCCTATTTTAAGACTCTGGGGTTCTGAACCCATGAGTGGAATACCCTGTCATGAGTGACAATAGTTCCCCCTCCTGGAGGTACCAGATGCACTGACTCCTTCAGCCCTCCCAACCGGCTGGTTCCGTTATTAACCGCAGAATCTCACAGGCGAGGAAACGGGCACACAGAAGTTAAGGAACTTGCCCAGGTAAGTGGGCGAGCCAGGACCTGAACCCAGGAAGTCTGGCTCCAGGCTGTGTGCTCCTCACCACCCTACACTGTACTAAAATTCAGAGAGCACCTCGTCCGCAATTCAGGTGCTGAGATTTGAAAATTGCAATCTTGTAAACACCTCAAGGAGTGTCATCTCCTGAATGGAGTGTTCTCACGACCTCCACCTCTGGTCTGGGAAAATGATCGCACCCAGAGATCTTGGGGCACCCATGGCCTTCCGAGAAGTGGCCCACGGGCAGCTGCTGCTCCTGCAAAGTGCACGCGGCAGGTGGCTTCCTGGAGGAGGACCCTCCTTCTTGGTTGGTTTGGGGCCCCTGCGGTGGCGTGCCCAGCCCCGTCCTGCTCACACAGGCACTGACCGGGAAGCCGAGGCCGCACAGAGGGGCACGGAGCCGGCCCCATCTGCGGGGTCAGTGGTGCGCGGCCCCCAGGACCCGGGCCTGGAGAGCGGCGGGGAGCGCTGGGCGCCAGGCCCACCCGCCAGGCCCACCCTGTGCGGCGCCGCGGCGCCCCCTGGCGGCGGCCGGCTCGGGCCTGGACCGCGGGGAGGCCGGGCGGGGGGCGGGGGGCGGGGGGCGGGGGGCGGGGGGCCGGGGGCGGGGGGCGGGGGGCGGGGAGCGGGGAGGCCGGGCGGGGGGCGGGGGGCGGCGGGCGCGGGGGGCGGGGGGCGGGGGGCGGGGGGCGGGGGGCGGGGAGCCGGGAGCGGGGAGCGGGGAGGCCGGGCGGGGGGCGGGGAGGCCGGGCGGGGGGCGGGGGGCGGCGGGCGGGGGGCGGGGAGCCGGGAGCGGCGGGCGGGGGGCGGCGGGCGGCGGGCGGCGGGCGGGGGGCGGGGGGCGGCGGGCGCGGGCCAGCCGGGAAGGCGGCGGCGGCTGGCAGGCAGCGGAGGGAGCGGCTCCCCGGCGGGCTGGCCCTCCCGGAGAGGCCCGGGCTTCCCGGGGCCGCGGCAGGCTGGAGCGGCCGCCGGGACCCGGGAGGAGCGCACCCCAGCCGAGCCCGGAGCTGGCTGGCCCCCCGCTGTGCCCGGCAGGCAGGCCCTCCCTTCCTGCAGCCAGCTGGAGCACCGGGGATGCCCTCAGTGGTGACCAGGCCGACAGCCACCGCTGGGGCCAGGGCCTCCCACGCCGGCGGGCCCACGGGTGCCGCGTGGCTTTTCTTAAAGCGGCGGAGTGTGCGTGCAGATGGCAGTGCCGGCGTCAGGGGTGTAGGGAAAGGCAGGGAACACACCTGCCTAGAAAGGGTTGGGGACACGGCCCTCAGCCAGAAGCCTGGGTCGGATGCGTCTCACCCTCCCCCGCCACCAGGTCAACTCTGCCTGGAGGCGGAGAGGAACTGTAGGCGGAGTGTAGGAGGAAGCCAGCTGGGGCTCCCAGGGAACACAGACCTCAGGCGGCGTTCTCTTCTGAAATCTAGCAGCGGGGGCCCCAGGAGACAAAGCTGCCTGCAGGGAGCAAAGCTCCCTTTCCTGGAGTCCAGCACCTCTGCTTCCACACAGACACACACACACAGACACACACACACACACACCCCGCTTCCCAGGACAAAGCCGCCAGGAAGTAAACACATCATGTTAGCAGGCTGTGTGAGAAGGACAGCCCAGGCCCAAGGGTACAGATGGGGAAACTGAGGCCTAGAAAAGGGCAGCGACTGGCTCTGCGTCCTCCGCACACCCCCGCATTTCCACCATCATAGCACTCATCACACCATAGGATCTGTCTACCAGGGACCCCAGACAATAATCACACAACTAAATATATGAAATAATATCAGTGGATGTGCTTAGAAGAAACATACAAAGGGTAAGAAGACAGGGGATGACAGGCAGTAGGGCAGTGGGACTTACTGCCGATATGGGTCAGGGAAGACCCTTATGAGGAGGTGAAATCTGAGAAAAGACCTGAATGAAGGGAGGGAAGGAATCTTATGAATACCTGGGAATAAGTGTTCCAGGCCGTGCAAAGGCCCTGAGGTGGGAATGTACTAGGTGAGCTCAGGAAGAGTGAGGATCTCCACATGGGTGTGGAAAGGGAGATGAGGTTGGGGAGGTGTGCCTGGGCCAGCACGGGAGGTCTTACAGACCACAGGGAGGAATTTTAATTTATCCTGGCTATGATGGGAATCGATGGAGGGGATTGAAAACACGTAAGTTGTTTAAAATAACTGCTCAGGCACCTTTGAGGGAAAGTGTTGTGCAGACTGGAGGGCTGTGTGGTAAGGGAGGAGGCAGAGCGGTGGCAGCAATCCAGGCGAGGGACGATGGTGGCTGGAGCCAGGCTGCTGGCAGTAGAGGCGGAGGGTGCTTGGGTTCTGACGTGTTCTGAGGGCTGATTGTGCAGCACTTGCCTACAGTTGCCTGTGGGAGGAGTAGCCAAGGAGAGGTCAGGTTCTTTAGTGTGCTGAAGGTCCAGCAGTCAGGACTCACTGATGGTTTGGATGTGGGGGTGACAGAGAGCAGTCTGGCTGATCCAGCTTCTGAGCGACTGGGTTACCATGGTACCATCCAACTCGGGCTCAGCCACTCCCACCCTCCACCCCTTTCACTGTGACTCTGGGAACTCCTAGGAGTAGCCAGCAAGACCCCTAAAGCCGCTCTCCTTACTGCATGCTCACCACTCGCAGAAGAGGCTCCCTCTCCAGCCCCAGCGCCTGGAGGGGTGGCCAGGAAGGTGTGCAGGGGCCAGGAGAGCTAAGACCATGTGGATGGGGGAGGGGAGCTCCCCAAAAGAAAACAAGGCTGCTACAACCAGGGCGGGCCTGCCAGGCACAAACTACTGGTGCCTCGCGCAGGAGCGCACACTAACTGACATCCCAGGAGACATCAGCTAATGATGTGGTGTCCATTCACGGTCAAGGAAACAGCGGTCCAGGGAAGTGGAGTTCCAGCCAATGTCCCTCTGCTGGACCATGCAGGGCTGCCAATGCTTCCCCTTCACCATGGCCGGTAGGTGGGTTTTCCCTGGGATTCCCATCCCACAGCAGTGACAACGTGACTGTGTTCACTCTGGGCCCAATCGGAGGGGCATTGGTGCCTCTACGCCTACTCTCCTCCTGCCCTCCTCCTGCCCTCCTCCTGCCCCCCTCCTGCCCTCCTCCTGCCCCCCTCCTGCCCACCTCCTGCCCTCCTCCTGCCCACCTCCTGCCCTCCTCCTGCCCACCTCCTGCCCTCCTCCTGCCCCCCTCCTGCCCCCCTCCTGCCCCCCTCCTGCCCTCCTCCTGCCCCCCTCCTGCCCCCCTCCTGCCCCCCTCCTGCCCCCCTCCTGCCCCTCTCCTGCCCACCTCCTGCCCTCCTCCTGGGCCTCTGGCCTTGCTAGGACCCCTGCAGAGAGGTTTCAACATCGGCCCAAGGGCGTTGGCCTGGTGACCAGTTCTTGGCTGGAAGCATCCAGGCAGAAATCCTGACACAGCTGACAACGCCTTGGGCAGGCACAGAGGCCCACTGTCCCCTTCCTGTCCCCACCCTTCCTGGTTGGTGTGTTTCACAGGGTCAGAGTGGCTGCGGTGGGGAGGACAAGCACATAAACCTTGGCCCCTCCAGGCTGGACCCACCTTGAGCTTCCGATCTGATAAATGGACTGCACGGAGGGCAAGGCATGGCACAATGCTGACCTTTTGGGGCTGAGAGTGAGGGAGCTAGAGGGCTGAGTCCCACTGGGGACTCTTAGGGGCCTGTGTGGCAGCAATAGCAAAGGCCACCACCAAGGAGTATGCAGAGAGAAACCTGGAACAAGTACTTCAGGTATTGGAGTAGTGCAGGCCAGAAACAGGCCCCAGCCTGGGACGCCCCTCCCCCACACACCAACTGCTGCCATCACTACCACCATGCTGTGCTGCTTCCTTTAGTTCTGGTCCCAGCCTGCACAATTGGACAAATTCTGATTATCACCTGAATGGCTGGAAAGGACCCAGCCTTTCTTTCAAGCAGCTCATGGTTGGGTGGGGGAGTGCATAAACATGTCTCTTTATTTATTCAATAAACATTTATTAGTGCCTACTTTATGCTGTACCTGGTGCTAAGTGCTGGGGAAAGAGATGATGTTTGTGTAAATTCTGAGAAGGGCTACCCCCTAGGGATGTGTGAAGGCAGTAGGGGCACAAAGCAGGGATGTGCCAACCCTGTGTGTGGTGATCAGAGCAGGGCATTGCAGGATGAGTAGGAGTTTGCCAGGCACTCCAAGCACAGGCATGGAGGTGTGAAGATCCTTGCAGGTAGCTGGGGAGGGATAGTGGCTGGGGTGGCTGGAATGCAGGGTGTGACGCCGATCGGTGGGACTGGGACTTGATGGGGGTCACAGTGGGATTTACATAGGAGAGTGCCTCCTCTGCTAGCTCAGCCCCTGACATGGCAAGCGAGGACACTCAGAAGTGTCCTGTCCCTTATTAGCCATGGCTGGCCTGTGTGTGTGGCCTGGGCGAAATGTTCTGCATTGGCAAAGTAGGCATGATTAAGGAAAGCAGGGGGAGTCAAGAAGGCTGGTCTCCCTCAGAGGAGGCAAGGCAGAGCCCGCTCCTCCAGGCCGCTCGCCACCCGTAGGCATGGGCAAGGGCCAAAATGAGCAGGCTGACCACGGGGCTGTGGGTCAAGTGGCTGCCAGAGCCCAGGCACCCGAGATCAGAACCCCCCCCCCACACACACACAGACACACACACACAGTGGTGGCCCCTTCCCCTTAGATGCACCCCCACTCAGGTTAGCATGCCCACAAAACGCAAGTACCGCAGGACCACTGATGGCCTGTAGGCCCCAGACATATGGCAGCCCCTGTCGTAGTGTCCTTGGGGGAGTCCGTTCACATCTCACTCAAGAGTGCAGAGCTAGACAATAAAGTTATGGTCACCCACCTCATCCTGGGCATTTGCTGGTGTCACCGTTCCTCTTAAGAGGGCTTCTCAACCATTGTGTGTGCATGTGTGTGTGTGTGTGCGTGCACATGTGCATGTTTGTGTGTACCTGCCTACGTGTGCATGTGTGTATGCATGCACATTTGTGTGTACACATGCACGTGTGTGTGCATGTTTGTGTGCAAGTGTTTGTGTGTACCTGTGAGCATTTTTGTGTGCGTGCATGTGCCAGATGTGTCTTTGGCCGTCTGGAGGAAACTGTAGGTTTTTAAACGTCAATTATATTGAAATTATAGTTATCAAAATACTAAAAAGAAGTCTGTAATAGGGCACTATGTGGGTTCCTTTCTTAACACAATAAATAATACATTCTAGCGGCAGATCTAACACACACAGTAATTTTAAAGTACTGATGAGCATAAGCAGTATTTTGAGATACCTGAAATGCTAATGCTAACGCTACTGTAGCTTGTTGCCTGCCTTCATAATGAAAGGAAATGCTACATTTCCATTAGGGGTTAGTTTAGTGGCAAACAAAAGATGTCATTTTTGTGCATCTATATTCACGATCCCGATTTCTTTCCAGGTCCCAAGAGCGCTCTAGGAGCCAGAAATAGCTCTGCCCCATGCACCCCTTCCTGCCCTCCCATCTGCACCTGTGTGGCTACCCGCAGTTCCCTGTGTATACACCCCAGTGCCTGGAGGAGCTGACCCTGGGCCAGCTCCGCAAAGCTCTAGGGACAGCACCCATAGTCCTCTTCCCACTGCCTGTGACTCAACTCTGCATGTGCACCCCACTTTGCACCTCAGAACTTCCACTGCTCCCCCAATGCCTCCCAACTCTGTGCCTGGAGTGCCCAACCTGCTTCTCCACCTGGGTAATTCTTGCTGGGTAATTGAAAGCCCACTGGAGGCAACACCTCCTCCAGGAAGCCTTTCCTGAACCCAGTGTAATCACCGCTCTAAGTGGCCACAACCCCCTACAGCTTCCTCACCATTGCAATGACTGCCTAAATGGTCATACCTGTTTCTGTGAGCTTCTGGAAGCTGGGTAAGACAGTGCGACGAGCTATTTTCCTTCATAGACTATTTTTCAGAGCAGTTTTAGGTGCACAGCAATATTGCCTGGAAAGGGCCCTTCTGCCGTCTCCACCCACACATGTACAGTCTTCCCTGCCATCAACACCCCACCGAAGTGGTACATCTCTCACCGTCCATGAACCTCCATCATCACCCAAAGTCCACAGTTTCCATGAGGCCTCACTCTTGGTGCTGGACATTCTGTGGGTTCTGGAAAATGCGTAATGATATGTGTCCATTATTACAGTACATAGAGTAGTTTCTTTTGCAGGTCCGGTTAGCAGGTGGGCAGGCAGGGTGGGAGAGCAGTGGCAGCCACAGGGGCGTGGAAGGGGTCTGGACCCTGGCTTCTCCATTCCTGCTCCCAGCCCGTTGCCTCATGGCATCCCTGTCCCCAGGCCATGCTGCTGGCCTACCTCCCAGCATGAAAGTTGGGTGAGGGAGCCTCTTCCTATAGAAAAATTAATAGGTGCCCAGGGTGGGACCTAACCCACCCCACCCTCAGTCCCAGGCCTGCAACAGCCGTCTTCCAAAGAGAAAAGCCGGTTCAGGGGGCCAGGATCTTTTCATTGTCTCCATAGTTTTGCCTTTTCCAGAAAGTCATATAGTTGGAATTATACTGTATGTAGTCTTTTCATATCTGCGTGTTTTACTTAGTAATATGCATTTAAGTTTCTTCCATGTCTTTTCATGGCTGGGTAGCTCCTTTATTTTTAGTGCTGAATGATATCCCATTGCCTGGATGGACCAGTTTATTTATTTATCCATCACCTACTGAAGGACATCCTGGTTGCTTCCCAGTTTGGGCAATGATGAATAAAGCTGCTGTAAACATCTGGGCGCAGGTTTTAGTGTGGACGTAAGTTTTCAGCTCATTTGGGTGCGTACCAAGGAGTGTGACTGCTAGATTGTGTAGTAAGAGTACGTTTTGTTCAGTAAGAAACTGCCAAACTGTCTTCCAAAGTGGCTGCACCCCCACATACGAGAGTTCCCATGCTCCACAGCCTCGTTGGCGTTTGGTGTTGTCAGTGTTTGAGCTTCTGGCCATTCTCATAGGTGCGTTTGGCGTGGAGCATCTTTTCATATGTCTATTGACCATCTGTAGATTTTCTTTGGTGAGATGTCTGTTAAGGTCTTTGGCCCATTTTTAAATCAGGTTGTCTTCTTATTGAGTTTTAAGAGTTCTTTTTTTTTGGATCACTGTCCTTTATCAACTATGTCTTTCACAATTTTTTTCTCCCAGAGTGTCCCTTGTCTTCTTATTTTCTGGAGCAATGAATTTTTGCGGTGAAGCACACCTGGGTTCAAATCTGTGTGACCCTAGGTAAGTCATGTGTTCTCTAAGCCTCAGTTTCCCCTCTGTAGAAAAGAAAAGAGGCCCTCCCTCACAGGTTTTAGGGGGATGAAATGAAACCTTAGCGACGCAGAGCTCCCGCGCAGAGGCTACCGGGTAGGCACTGATGGAGCCGAGTCTTCTCAGTTCTCTGGGTGGTGCTCTTTGCCCAAGTTCCACCATGAAAGCACCTGGCCGTTAGTGGGGCTCCCATCCATGGCAGAGGAGACCAGGCCAGGTCAGTAAGTCCGTTTGCCAGAAAGATTCTTGTGGGTGGGAATTCTTGGTCCCACAGGGAAGAGGATCCATCCCCAGGAAGACGAGAGCCTTAGGGCCAGGGACACACCTGCTGTTCAAGGGAGGGTTGGCCACTCTGCCAAAGTCAGGGCACCACCTACGCCACATCCCCCGAGGACACCTCTCCCTCGGCACCCAATGCCCTTCTCATCTGGCTTCCCTCAGACCTCCAGCCTCTGCTCCCCGTACCCTTAGCCTCCAACCACACTGGCCCCGGACAAGGCCTGTAGTTGTGGCCGTCCCCGTCACCACACACCCCTTCCCCCATGCCCAGCTGTCCAAATGCATCTGTCTCCACGGGCAGTGGGCAGAGCTGCAGCCACAAGGGGGTGCCACGGTCCCGCAGATGCCGGAACTCACTCAGCTGCCTGCCTCACAAAATCTGGACAACATGAGCTTCAAGGGCCAGCTCACACACCTTCACTGATGGGGGCGACCGGGGTGACACCTTCACCCGCCTTCACCTTCACCGCCCATCACAGGACAGCTCTTTCTTTAAGAAAAGGGCTTTGCAGTGACCTGGGCCTACATATTTTGCAGAAGCCAGGGGTTTTAAGAGGCCACGGAGACTACCAAATCTAATATTTTAAGAGAACAACTCCAGAAAAGCTCAAAACTTAAAACTTTATGTGACATTTCTCAATGTTTACCTGTTGTCTCAAAGTTTTCCTAAATATTGTGCCAGCCAAGCAATGGAGCACGTGGGCCCTCAGCTCGCCACACATGCCCTGGTTTGTGGCATGGCTCGGTGACTTGGATGGGTCAGCCTCAGATGCCCACGTGCGGTACTCAGATACCCTCACGTGCACACGGGCCAACAGCGCTGCCTGCCCCTCAGCTTGGCACGTGCCAGGAAGCGAGGTCACCGACGGACCCAGGTTACAGGAGGCTGACGGGAACTGCCTTTCTGGAGGGCAGCTGGTCAAATGGCCACCTGGCGATCAGCAGCCACTCCGGGCTTTGTGTCCAGAGAAGTCCCGAAGCAGGCCCTGTGGGGACAGAGTCCCAGAGAGCAGTTTCCAGGCTCTCGGCCTCGCGTGGGGAGGTGCTGGCTCGGGTGGTGAATGACCATCGGCTGTGATTGGTCGGCCGTCAGCTGTGACCGGTTGGCCACTTGGTTACTGATGTAACTGCGGGGCTGTGTTGATTGGTTGGTTGGTTGGCAGGCAGAGAAGTGAATGGTGTCTCCCCCGGCTGCCAGAGAGAATATAGTGGTATGACTCCCTACCTATGGCTCCGTGGGTGTTCCTTTCTGGCCTAGTCATATCCTGCGTTCTTACGTGGGGAGCGGGACCAGAGGCCCCGCAGGCTGCCCCGCACGACAAATGGCACAGCGAGCAGGGTCTCACACATGGCAGGCCCCAAGGGCACGAGGATGTTCATTGTGGCAGAGTCGGGGATTGGTACCTGGGAGCAGCCGGGGGTGGGGGGTGGAGGGCTCTGCAGCAACAGACCAGATGCGCACAGCAACGAAAGTAAGTTTAAAACGGTACTGAATGCAAGGCAGCTTTTACACCGAATGACATCTAGACCACAAGATGGTTAAAGAATTAAAAATACATGCACAGAAGAATGCAGTATGGAAAGAGGGAGAAGAAAGAGTCACTTTATAGCCAGGGAATCCGACAAACACAACTTCAGCCAACATGCACAGTGACATATAGTACGGTCTTCCTCCCCCAAACTCCCGACCCCGGTCTAATCTGAAGGAAAACACTGGCCACCATCCAGGAGAGGGCACCTTATGGGACACCTGACCAACACTTCACATTATCAAGGGCAACAGAAACAGGACAGCCTGCAAACAGTCACAGCCAGGAGGAACCATGACTACTGGTAACGTGGGGTCCTGGATGGGGTCCTGGGTCAGAAAAAGGATATTAGGTAACTACTAAGGAAATATGAAAAATATTGGTTCCTCCATTGTGACAGATGTGTACAATAATGTAAGATACTAACAATAACGGAAATTGAGTGAGTCAGGGTGTGAGAGAACTCTGTACTATCTTTGCACTTTTTCTATAAATCTAAAACTATTCCAAAATAAAACGTTTATTTAAAAAATACATACACACCAAGCAATAGTATTCCTTTTCTAAAGCTCCTCCTCACACAGAGACACAACAAAGGCGTGTCCTGAGGAGGATAAGACCATTGACACAGGCCCCAAGGACAGTTGTGTGGGTGGGCACCAGCCCTCTGCCCCCAGGCCCGAAAAGCAGCCAGAAAGGCCAGCAGCTCCAGATGCTCCCCACATGGCCCTCTGCGCTAGACACAGCAGCCTCCCTCAGGGGTCCCAGGAGGGACGCCCTCACGCTGGGACAGTGAGCATGGCACTGGTCCCAGCTGGCTCTTCCTGAAAGGGCAGGTGTGCTGATCGAGGCCAGGCCCACGGGCACTGGGAAGGCCTCAGCAGGGAATGCCAGAGGGCAGGCTCAGCCTGCCGGGAGGATACAGGACTGTCTGTGTGTGTGTGGTGTGTGTGGGGGGGGCACTGTGTTTCACCTGACGTAAGGCCGTGAACTGCTGCCCCCCTCAGGACCTGGGGCGCAGAGTGTACACAGAAGGGCAGAAACATGAACATCAGCACGAATGTTGCAGTTCTGGTACAGATGCAGGCTCGTCTAGTCTGATGAGCAAGTCCTTGGCGTGTCCCTGAGATAAGGGGGAGGGTAAGGCCAGCATCCAAGGGCCTCCCCCCCACACCGTGCTGATGTCCCTGAGATCAGCTTGTACAGGAACCTCCCCTCAGCCCTGCGACCCATCCTCCAGACAGGCAGCCAGAGTGACACTTGTAAATGCAAAACTGACCCACTGAGACAAGTTAGTTAGTATCCCTGATGGAATAAACAAAAAGCAGCCATATCCTGAAACTCCAGGCCTGGAATGTCTCCTTCCCTCCAGGACAGAGACATGAGAATACGCCTTGAGGCTAATAGATGATCTCAAACCCCTCTGGCGGGACAAAGGAGCAGACCTTATAGATAGGAATGGGGTGGTTCGTTAATCCCTTCAGGATGGGCAAACAGGACAAACCTGACAGATGAATCCAATTAGAAGGCTCCAGCCCCCTTCCCCAAGCAGGCAAGGGAAGGTATAAAAGAAAGAGCTTTTGCCTCAGTCACTGGGCACCCCCATTCGGGACCCCCTCCACTCGGGAGCTGCAACCTCTTCTCCTGCCAGGCCCACAAAACCTGTTTTTAAAACTTGTTGCCTCTCCCTGGTCCGTGTTTCCATTCTTCAGCTTCACGAGACACGATCCCGGCCCGCACTCAGAAACTGCCGGCAGATCCAACATCGCCTACATCATCTGGGGAGTCACAGGAAAATATCCCCACGTCACCATCACTACCCACCACTACTTCAGCAGTTCCCTGTGGCCACGCAGCAGCCTACCCATCTGTCTCCGTGTACCTGCCCCCAAAGAAAGGAGAGCCTCTGAGACGGGTCCTTTCAGGGACTTTGCTTCACCTTTGTGCTTACACCTTATGTCTCCCTGTTTGGCCCCAAAAATGGCTGGTCAGCCAATGATGAGTAAGATACCCCGTGGTGGGGACAACTCAAGCCAGGCGCAATCGAGTGGGGACCAACAGGAGAACCCACGCGGTTCATAGAGGTGGGCACAGTCCCCTACCTTCCCCAGGATAAGGCCTCTGTGGCTGCATTCCTTCCCATCACGTGCTTGGGAAGAGATTCAATGTTGTGCTCTCCATCTCTTCATATGCATATAGGTTTTGTCCCTTGGGGAAGTACAGACATCCTGAGACTTATGGTTCAGCTGCCTCAGGGAAGGATGATTGGCTTGACTCAGTTTCCTATTATGATGTGTGGGATTCACAGGTCTTGAGATTGACAAGCTTTACCTCCTTTACTCTCTGACCTAACGAATAAAAGCTAGGTCCGATTCGGGGTCATCCAGTCCTTGAGACTGGAGGTCCCTTGGCCCTGTTTAAACTCTATTCATGGCTACTGTCTTTTCTTAACCCTGTGCTGCCCTCCTCGCTCCCCACAACCCTCGCTGCGTGGGACGCGACAGCTCCCCATTACCCCAAGGGTTGGAGTCGAGGACTAGAGTCCTATCCAGGCCTGCCACACGCCATCTCACCTCGCCGCACCTCCTTTTCTACATGCAATCACCCACTCACCCTTCCCCAAGTCTCCAGGCATGCCTGCCTTCTTCCCCATCTCCGAAGCCTTGTGCCTGCTGTCCCTCTGCCTAGTTCCCCTTCCCCAGTTGTTACTGAATTCTGTTGGACTTTTCCTGTTGCATTTGACATGAAACTCATCCAAAACAGCTTGCACAGAAAAGACAATACTGACAGAAAATTCAAAGGCAGGTAGGTGTGGCCACAGGCCCAGCAGGGCTCAGGGCTCAGGGCTCAGGCATTGCAGCCAGGACTGCTGGCTTCAGTCCCACCTTCCACCTACAGCAATGTGGAAGCCCCAACTGTAGGCCTGGCACCCCCTCAGGTTCACGGTCAGGAGACAAGAGTACCATCTCTATCCCAGTATTCCCAACAAGAGTCACTGTCTGGCACTGTCAGGGCCCATCCTGGAACCAGTCACACTAGTCAGGAAGCGTTTATAACAGAGATGTCACAGAGTAAAGGTCACCTTGCAGCATTCATCGTGTGTGTGTCTGTGTGTATCAATTAAGCTCTTTCAACGGGATTAAACGTGCCGGACTTCGTTAGTGAGAGAAAATAAGGCAAGGTCTGGGTAAGGCTGGGAGCAGTCTGATCTGAGGGAAGGAGAGAGGGAAGGAGCACTGGGTGGCCATATCCCTGCCTGCCATCCGTCTAAAGGAGCAGCAGGACTGTTGGCTGTCCTCCATCTATACTCGGCCACCAGAGGAGTCCCATGTCTGCCAGGAGGGGGCCTGCCTCATTAATTCTGCTTTGCTCAGTCCCTAGCTGGGAGCATCCTATGGAAAGAATGGCAAAGGCTTTCAAAGCGTGTAGCTGGGATCCAGGGTCAGTTATACTCTCGGAGTTGCAGGTCTGCCAGGTGCATTCTCACGGTGCCCTACTTCTCCATGCAAGATCTGGTGGGCCCATCTGAGAGGAAAACTCAGATAAAGGGAGGTGAGTGGAGTGACCCACAGCTCCTGTCACTGCAGTTGACCTAGAGGGAACCACTGGTCCTCATCCTCTCCTCCACTACCAAAGGTCCCCTCGCCCTTAGCTATTATCACCTTTTCAGGTGTTGGGGACTCACCTGGTAGTTTAACCCAAACCTTCATTCTGAGGGATCTTTGATAGCTTGATATTTGTCACATTGACAACCGTGCCCATCTCACTCTGGGGTTGCTGCATGGGTCTGTTTACAGGTACAATGGGGCAAGAGCACCTGAGATCACCTGAGTTCCCCTCATATCCCTTCCTGCCCCCATCGTGTTGAAACAGCCTTGACTTCTCTGCTGACCCGGGTCAACCATCTCATCAGCATGGGGACCTCACTGTGTACCTGTCAGTCCCGGCACCAGGAGAACAAGGAGCACGGGCAGTGGTCGTAATCTGCAAGTCAGTGGCACCTTGCAAGTTCCCTGGGGAAGAGTGTGCCCCTTTGGGAGCCAGGACTTCTAACCCTGAAGAGTCCAGATTTGCAAAGACAGGAAGAAAACAGCAACTCAGTGGCCACTGGAGTGATGACAAGGGGGGCCACTCCTGCTTCCATTCCTTGGATCCCAGACAGCTCCATATGAGGTCTCAGATTTAACGTGCTGCATCCTACAGGGTGGAACCCCGTGGTTTTGTAACGTTTCCCCTAAGCCAGTCTCCATTCACCTTTACAAGGCCATTCCCGTGCTCTGAGGCTGGCTGCCTCCGGGGGACATGGTGTGTGAACGTCCAGTGGGTCCTCCGGTCATGGATGGGCCAGTCTCTCAGCAGCTTCCCTGTGGAGCAGGACTCTAATCCGACCCTGTGCTGTGGGGGAGGGTCGCACACTATAAGCCTGCTCTCAGCAGCGGTATCTACGCCAAGATGGAAGGGGGCCACCGCAGTCCCCTCACTGCAGTGGCTAGGGACAGACAGAGGCTCAGTGGTCATCCCCAAAGCAGTGTTCACCTGCTGCGGTAAGTGGGTGTCCATACTCTTGGGTTCATGTGTCACCCGGGGACTTGTTTTATGGGGTCCCAAAGCACTGTGATTCCAAAACCTACTGGTAAAGTCCTAGTGGGGCTAGATTAGGAGGACACAGACGTGCAATGGCTGATGGGGTTAAGGTGGACATTTAGATGAACTGGAATGTTTGAATAGCTTCTCTGTGAAGTGGCTGCATCTCTTTGACCCTAGTGTATTGAGGATGGACACTGTGTCTGATGGGAGAACGTTGCCCCTCCCCACCTGTAAAACAGAAGACGTAAACCTACCCTTCAGGCAGTATTGATTGGACACTGGTGGACAAAACATGTTAGGAGACCAGAAGCTGGTCAGTTTATTTGGGTTTTGGAGGACACATATTCCACTTTTGTGGACATCGCTAGCTTCTATCCATAAAACTGATCAAAAGAAGCTCTGAAGTCTTCCCTCAGACTGGGGCTTATGGCAAAGCTAGCCAGGAATGACTGCTAGGATTTGGGTCCAGAAATTTTCCATGTAACAGGCAATTACTGGTTGGATGTGCACCTTGAGACTGCTCTTAGGGCTGAAGGCCGTAAACCGTATCTTGAAACCTGAAACACCCATCATGTCGTGTGTGAGGTCCAGGAAGCACTCTGATGGGGAGGGGAGAGATCTGTCCAGAAGAGATCCGTAAGAAGACAGAAACGGCCTGTGCAGGAAGACACGTGCGGGGAATGGTAGGACACTCGGCAATCACAGGCAAGTGGCCTCCCCACGGCTGACTTTGGACTCACTGAGGTTCCGTCTGAGGAGTGCCAGGTCCTCATCACCTGGGTGGTGCCCTGTGAAAGCTCTCCATTGACCAAAAAAACAGCTTTTTGGTTGATGAATGGCAGCTTCAAGGGCATGGACAGTGTCCTGTTGGAAGACTGCCTCTCTGATGGAAGAAGGTAAAACCAAGCCCAGAGTAGCTGAATTACATGCTGTGTGCCCCAGGTTTGGTTTTTCATTGGCTCACAGGTGGAGCCCAGGATGTGGTCAGGAGAAGGGCCCTAGTCTTCTAGAGGGATACCCACGTGAGTCCAGCCCTAGGTTAATCAGCGTGGGGCGGGAGGGCTGCATTCAAGTAGAACACGCTGACACCCAGCAAAAGAATTCCCTTCCAGGACCAGAAAATGGTTGGAATTAGCAAGCAGGAATACTAGTGTGCTCCTTTAAGTTGGCCACCTGGGTCCATGAAATGAGTGGCTATTTGGAGTCTGCAGCAATGCGGGGACTGGTTGAATCTAGACATTTTCCTCTTGCCCCGAGGCAAATGTCAAGAACCGTCCTGTCAACTAGAGAGAAATGGTAAATGGCTATCTGCAGCAGATTCCCAGGGGAAAGTCCTTGCCCACTGCTGGCAAACGGACAACTTATGGAAGCCCCAGGCCCAGCAAATGGGTCCTGACAGGAAGAGGCATTTCCTCTGGACTGGGTTTTACATGTCCCACCTAGTGGAAGATGGAAATGCTCAAGCGACTGTAAGAATCATTAGCACAGTAGACAGTGTGACAATTTGAACTGCTAGCTCACATTTCTCCAGATCAAGGAACAGCCGTTATAGGCCGTAGGGTACAATAATGGAAAGATCCTGCTTGGAGTAATGGCTAGAGAGAGAATTAGAACTGGCAACTGAAAACACTGGTCACCTAAACCGGGGGGTGGGGGGGGACATTCAGGCATGAAGGGCTGGCTTATATGCCATCACGAGTATGTGCTCACACTCACCATGAGGGGGGCCAACTGAGGGTCCCCCCTGGATAGATTCCTCTGCTTTTCTAGGTGACCTGGGGAGGGGACGACAGGGGGTGCTGTTATGATGACACAACTCTTCCCACACTGGGAGGACGCTGGTATGACGATGCTCCCTGCAGCCGTCCCCTCCCCCCCCCATATCATCTCAACTTTCTCTTTTCCTATCTGATGCCATTGTCACAGGACCAGGTATGCAACTGTGGATACCAGAAGCAGGAAAGATTCCTAAGCAAAGAACTGTAACTAAACTTTTAAACCTTGATGTCATAATTCTTAAAGGCCCAAGGAGGTAGACACTGCTGTCCCCTCATCCAGCAGAATCTGGTTGACAGTCTACAAGGTCTGACAATTAAGTTTGCAAACTTGTCACCGTGTACTTACATTGGCAGCACTGTACAAACAGCTCAGTAAGGTTTCATAACATTGGTATATCAGTGTCTCAGCTGTGTTCGTGTTGATGTGTGGCGGTGTCTTGCTGAGTGGCGTTGCGTGTTTTTGTGTGCCGTCGCAAGAACATCTGAGCTTGAATTAGAACAATGAACAAATATCAAATTTCTTGTTAAACTTGGCAAGAGTGGAAATGAAATCAGGGACATGTTATTCAAAGCTTATAGGGATAATGCCATGAAGAAAACAGCAGTGTACAAAGGAGAGAGAACGTGTCACTGATGAAGAGAGGTCAGAGCGGCTAGTAACAAGCAGAACTGGTGAAAACATTGCAAAAATTCATCGAATTGTACATCAAAATCGTCGGCTGACTGTGAGAAGCATAGTAGTCCAAGTAAACATCGATAGAGAAACAGGAAAATATTAACTGGAAATCTTGGTATGAGAAAGGTGTGTGCAAAAATGGTTCCAAAGGAGCTCACCGATGAACAAAAGCAAAGGGGAGTCTAAGTTTGCCAAGACCTTTTGGCAAAGATGATGTTTTGGGCCGTGTTACCACTGGTGATTAAAATATGGGAATACCAATACCACCTTAAAACAAAGCGTCAAAGTACACGACGGAAGTCAGCAAATTCTCCACGACCAAAAAAGTTCTGTCTGTCCAAATCAAAACGATGTTGCTTTTTTTGATATCAGAGGGATTATTCTTTATGAATTTGTACCAACTAGACAAATAGTTAACCAAGTTTACTATTTGCAAGTGCTGAAAAGGCTGCGTGAAAAGGTTAGACGACCTGAACATTCATGGCTCTTGCATCACGACAATGCACCAGCTCACACAGCACTGTCTGGGAGGGAGTTTTTAGCCAGTAAACAAATCACTGTATTGGAACACCCTCCCTACTCACCCGACCTGGCCCCCAATGACTTCTTTACTCGAAGATAAAGGAAATATTAAAAGGGAGACATTTTGATGATATTCAGGACATCAAGGGTAATACGATGACAGCTCTGATGGCCATTCCAGAAAAAGAGTTCCAAAATGGCTTTGAAGGGTCGACAGGGTTCTGGAGTCAGTGCATAGCTTCCCAAGGGGAGGACTTCAAAGGTGACCGTAGTGATATTCAGCAGTGAGGCATGGAGCACTTTTTCTAGGGTGAGTTCATGGACTTGCCAGACCTCCATGCAGCTG
The DNA here is from genome assembly GCF_964194185.1 of Rhinolophus hipposideros. NCBI lineage: Eukaryota > Metazoa > Chordata > Mammalia > Chiroptera > Rhinolophidae > Rhinolophus > Rhinolophus hipposideros. The sequence goes on along the minus strand of NC_138048.1, from coordinate 1,300,282 downwards.
TACTTTCTGGGTCTCTAACCCAAGCCTGGAGGGACGGGAATGGACTGAGAGGGAGGCACCTTCTAGGCTGCCCGCACCTGGGCCGGCACAGGGCCCGAACCTAACATCCCTTCCAGTGCTGGAAGGATGGGGATACAAAGCGAGAAAGCTGAGGGAAACAGAGCGAAGGGGTTATAGATGAGCGAAATCCAAGAGTGCATTTACTCAGTATTACATTAACATCTCAAGAGACGCTTGGAGAGAGATGACATTGTCTCTTAGCTTGGTTATTCCAGATGCTGGAAAGAAGCCAAGCCCACTCCTGCTGTTGGAACCTGACAAGGTCAAATGGAAGCTGTAAACTGGGAGACCTTGACCCAGGAGACATTTTGGTTTTATGATATGATGGTAGACTGGACAAATTGCTAGCATCAGAGTGGGTCCCCGTCTTAATTTTCAGGTGACACCTACCTACTGTGATACGGTACAGCACTGGTGTTGTTGGTAAGGTTGTACTTACACTGATGGACACAAGTGCTGGGACGTTGAGTTAGTCTCTGCAGAATGTAATGCTGATGGAAAACGGCCAGCCTAAAGAACCATTAGCTCGTTTCTATGCTAAATAGTCTGCATAAGTTTATCACAAGGCACAAACAGCTGATCAAGAGGGGTGATGAGTAACACTAAACGTGGAGACCCAAAGCCTCGGCCAGAGGCCCAAGGGGCTGGCCTTCTCTTACCTGAAGTCTGGTTGCCCTCGGGTCTTACAAGGTGAGCTCTAAGCCCCTGGAAAGTCCTGACTGGATTTTTTTTTCTTTTTTACCTGAAGGCACTGGACAGTCTAAGAATGTGGCTTACGATGGGGGCTTTGGGACACACCTTATCAGTTCTGCTCTCCAGAAGGGACTGGACACTAAAGGTCAGCCACGCTGACAGTGTGTGACTGAGATCTAATAAAAACACTGGGAACCAAAGCCCCCCACCCCCAGCTGGCAACACTGTGTGTGAACTGTTACCCATCATGCCAGGAAGAGTGATGTGACCTGAGGACATGGAGCCTGGTATCTGGAAGGAAGGGTGGTTGTGGGGACTCCCAAGCTTGTGTCTGGCACCTGAAGTGAGGACAGTCTCTGGGGGCTGTTCTCCCAAACTGTACCTTGCCAAACTCCTTGGAAACTACAAGACCAGAAGGAAAATTGTGCACCAAGCTGGAGGCTTCATGTGTGTGCTGATTCTGTCCGCATGACAGCCCTGTGAGGGAAGAAGTGTGGGGATCCCCTCCACTGCTGAGGCAGATGAAACCCAGGGAAGTGATTTCACTCACCTGAGGCCCCACCCACCAGGAGTGCCTGTGAACTGGGGGAAGGACCCAGGACTCGGTGGAGTCTGTGGAGGCCTGCTGGGGCCTCTGCCAGCCAGCCAGGGGCTGCCCATGCCTTGCTGGTGTCCTCAACCTGCCTCTTAAATGGAAGGCTGTCCCCTACTGGAGGCAGCCAGGCCAGTGAGAAAGTCCTGGCTTCGGCCACAGGCCCCTAGGGCCAGAGCCAATAGGGAGCAGGAGGATAAAGGGCCCGAGATGGTGGGCCTTCCACGGCAGGCGTATGGCCACAGGCTTTGAGGTTGGCTCTTACCAGTGGTTAAAAATTTTAATCAATCACCACATCTTAAAATTGGGAGATTTTAAATCAAAATGTACTTTGGGAAGTTGTCTTGAGGAATGAGCACATCTGGCCACCTGTGCGCAGGTCCCCAGAAGGCAGCAGTGCTAGGGCTGCAGATCACCGCCTTCCACACAAGGCATGCGCTCCCAGTTTGCCTCAGTCTCCAGCAGGCCCGTTTTCCTCCATTTTTGACCACCACACACGAGCCAAAGCTGCTGGCACTGTGGATGTGCACACACACACATGCTCTGCTACTTTGTGACACAAGTCTTCCCTTCACCAGGTGCGAAGCACTCTGACACTTCTTTCCTATTTCATTTTTTAAACGCTGGCTGCCATCCATTACATCCACTACGCACAAGGCCCACGGAGTCACATGCCGCTTACCGCCTGAAAGCAACTGGCATGAAAAAAGAGCCAAGGGCAGTGGCCAAAGCATGCGCTTGGGGGCCTCACACCGAGGTCCAAATGTTCACATGGACCATGGCATGAGCTGTCCCCTCTCAGGCCTCCATTTCCCCAGTCGTCCTCCTTTGCCCGAACCTTAAAGTCCCAGAAACCTATCGTGGAGAAGAAAAATGAATCCTCTCATCCTTCAGGCTCCTGTCCAAGGCCACTGTCTGACCTGACGTGTTCAGGCCTCCAGGAGGGACCAGCACTGGAGTTCCTGGACAATATCCAAAGTGACGCACCGGCCAAGGTCCATTTTTGGGGCAAGGAGGAGAAGGAAGAGGGAAAGGGGGAAGGAGAAGTGGTAAAAGAAGAAGGGATTGCAAAGCCAGCATCTGTTTACACTGCGATCCTTTTACCCGCAAGGGAAACTCTTGGTGTGGGGCGAATTCCTTGAGTCACAACACATCAAGGAAGGTCACAATGAACAAAGTGAATCGCTGTCCAGGCTGGGGGACCTGGGACATTCAGACACCACTGTCAAACTCAAACATTACAAAAGTTAAGGTTTTTTTTCTTTTCTCACTTTTTTAGTTTATAACCTTTTTGTACTATTTGAAAAATTTTTTGCATTGTACGTGTACTACTTTTATAATTAAACAAAAACACTTAAGATGATTTTTTTAAAAAGTAAAGTACTAATCACAGTGGAATGTGAAATGGAATATCAACTTTGGGGACAGGTCATCCAGTTGAGTCCAAGAGCCCCAACGTGGTTGCTGTGTTTCCAGTCTTTGGTCATCAGCCGGCCTCCGGTCCTCCCACTCTACCCGCAGGGCACCGGCAGTGACCTGGAACTGCTCTCAAAGCTTGCACACACCTCCCGCCACACCAAGCTCCTTCCTGTGGGGGTGGGGGCACAGGACAGGCCCAGGAACCCAGTCAGCAAAATTAAGTTACTTTACAGAGTTAGAGTAAAAACTGCGCGCGTAACCGGGCCCCACTCAGGCAGTGCTGAGCGCGGGCAGGTGGTGTGGGAGCGGTGCTGGGGCCCGCGGGAGGACCCTGGGTCCTGCGGGCCCCCCACGGCACTCGGGCGAGTGCCTTACAGGGCAAAGGTGGTAAAGAAGATGTGCATCTTGACCAGGAAGATGGTGACGGAGCCCTGGCGCCAGAGCTTCATCTCCACGTCCAGGGCAAAGTCGCGGGGCTCGCGCACCGACCGCTGCAGGTAGAGGACGCCTGTGTACGCGTTGAGCCGGCGCGTGCCGAAGTAGCCCTCTTCGTTGCCCCCGGTGATGGTCAGGGTGATGGTGTCCCCTGCGAAGGCGGGCACCGGACTGATGCGGAAGATGTGTGCTGGCACCAGGAGGCCGGTCTGGAAGTTGAGCTGGTAGTATGTGATGCGCGAGGGCGAGTTCTGGCACTCGAGGAAGTCGTGGCACGTGGTGCGCTCACACTTCCTGTGGGGTGCAGGGCCAGGGTCAGCAGGCCCCAGGCCTGCACCCACACGTCCGGCCCGCCCACCCTGACGCCCACCCTGCAGACCGGGCAGACGCAGGCGCTGGGCCGGCTAGCCCCCGCTCTACCTCTAGCAGACCTGCCTGTCTCCTCATCTGCAGGGTGGGGTGACAGCCTTGTGGTTTCCTTGCAAGAGGGTGACTTTGTCAACATGCAGCCCTTCGCACAGTGCCTGGCAATACGCCAGCAGCTCTCATGCACCAGATGCTCCTCCCTTCCTCCTTTTTCTTTTACTTGCTCACTGCCCATCTGCATAGATACCCTGGCCAGGGTGTTCTACTGTTTCAATCGTTTTTCAAATTCCTTTTCTTCCACTCACGGACTGCTCCTGAGCCATTTCCTCCTCTGACTGGGATGCCTTGCCCTTTCCTAGGTGGAAGCCTTGAAACTTGGCCATACTAGATGAGGATGGTCCCCACTGGGGCCCAAGGCCTCAAGTTTTAAGCACAGCAACAGCCAGGTCTCTTCCTGGCCCTCTGAGCCACTGGCATCTCCATCATTAAATCAGCGGAAAAGCTTCCAAAACAGGACGCTGTGTAGGCACCAGGGCTCAGCAACTCTCAAGATCTTCTGCACAGAGTTCCCCGACTGGCAGGCCACAGCCCAAGGCACGCAGGGCCGGGGTGGGCAGGACACTGCCCACGCAGCACTGCCGCAGCACGCATTACATGCTGCACACTGCGCTAAGCACACCCGTCTTCACTCACCTGGTGCTCACAGCTGCCTGCAGTGCTGCTGCTGCTATCAGTCCACACGGCAGGAGGTCAGCTGAGACCCACTGTACTCCCTAAATGTCCCAAGAGACGTGCACATGGACATCCCTGAGCAGTGTGCTGGAGAACTGCCGGCAGGGTGGCGGGTAAGTAAATGGTGGATGTGCCCACGCTAGGTGACGCCATTCAAGGCAGGCTGTGTGCACAGACGTGAAAGGGAGCCAGCTGCGAGGCTGAGAAGGCAGGCTTTGAACAACTGCATGCATCTGTGTGACAGCACGGCCAGGTACGATGTGTGCCCAAGTAAGAGAGAAGGTGGACACACGCCAACCGGTCAGCAGTCATGGGGACAGGGGCAAGAACTTTTGCTTTGCACACTTTTACTGTTCGAATGTTTTTATAAGCATGTGTCTCTTTTGCAAAGGGCTGTTGCTCTCTCTCTTCATGACCTGTGCTGGGGGAAGGCAAGTCTAAAGCAGCCCCATGGAAAAGCCCACACAATGAGTAGCTGAGGCGTCCTGCCCCGACTCACGTGAGTGGGCGGCAGGGTCCTGTAGCCCCATGAGACCCTGAGCCAGAACCACCCAGCGAATCTGCTCCCGGGTTCCTGACCCTCCAGAACTGTAAGATAATAACTGTCTGTCTTGTTAAGATGCGAAGTGTTATGATAATGGATTATACAGAAACAGATAACTAATATGGTGTGAGTGTGTGTGAGAGACCAAGAGGGACTTAGATTTTCTGCGCGTCTTCTTCCCTTCATTTTCTATACTCTAAACTTTCTGCAAGGTGCTTTCATTTGTACCACTTGTGGTCAAACCACACCCCCGGCAGTGGGGGCGGGTGAAGAGCAGGAGGCGGTGAAGGCAGAGGCCACTGGTCACTTGGCCTCTCTCCTGGGCCCAAGGCTGGGGTGGGGACACTCACGTTTCGGAGACTCGGATGTAGTTTGGAGGGCAATCGAAGCGCAGGCAGCGGAAACCGCCCTGGATGTTATGGCAGGTCTCAGCCTCAGAGCAGTTGTGGGTGCCCAGTGCGCACTCGTCCAGGTCTGAGGGGTGGAGAGAAGGGTGATGGGGGGGATGCCCCACCCTGGGGACCCTAGTCCAAACCACCCAGACTGCAAGAACATAGCTCACAATTCTATCCTGTGCCACTGTGTCGGCTCCACACCCAGCAGCCAGAGGGCCTTGCTTTAAAATGTAAACCTTCTTTTGTCATGTTCTCTGAGGGCTTCCCATGCTCCCCAAAGAAAAACCCTCCTCGCTCCCATGGATGCCTAGCCTTTGCGGAGCCCCTCTGCTTCCACTCAGGCTGTTGTCTTGCTGGACCCCTCTGGGCTGCCCCAACGCCCCAACCCTTCTCCCACCTCAGGCCTTTGCACATGCTGGTCCCGCTCCTGGAACACTTTCCCCACATCTTCCCACGGCTGGCTCCTTCTCTTCTCGGCTGTCAGGTCTCGGCTCAGGATCACCCCCACAGGATGGCCTCCCGGATTGCTCTACTGAGTGGTTCTGCCCCATCACCTCCCATCGCATCCTACTTGATTCTCCTCATACCTTTCGTCCTGCTCTCACACACACCTAAGCTATTTGCTTGTCTGTTGTTTCCACATTCCCCCTCCTCAGTGTGAGCTCCAGGCGGGCAGGAGTATGTTTCTTTCTCTGTCCTGTGGTGTCCCAGCACCCGGCAGAGTGCCTGGCCCAGGCAGCTGCTCTACACATACCGGTGATGGCAGTGCACGACGCCTCACTAGTAGATGCAGACTCTGACATACATAGCCTCAAATGCCTCCATAAACACACAGGCACACTCATGCTTCCTGTGCACGCACATGGACAGGCGTACGCATATGCTCACGAGCACACGCGTATGCTCAACACACCCACACAGAGGCAGACGCACACACACAAGATACTGAAACCCACACACACACTGTGGATGAAAAGGGGCCACGTACTAAAGCTGACAGGCTCAGGGGAGGCCCGCATGGCGGGCCCTACGAACTCAGAGATTGAAAGTAACCACAGGATGATCTGAACAGAAAAATTCCTCACTAAAGCGCGCCATGGCCGGTAGTCACATCCTTGGCCTGTAGTTTCCTTGGCAAAGGACAGTCATTACCCTAAGGGAGCCTGTCTCTTGTCTTTTTGCATCTAAGATAACATACCCCTGGAACGTCAGAGCAATCCCTTTTTCTGGAGCCTCAGAGCACAACCCGCCACACCAGAGCAGGAGACCACAGAACCCCTCATTGTTGTCTTGTCCCCCAAATACCACCTCTGTGGGCTATAAAATGTTGATTATTAACTATCCTGTATCCACCGATGTGAAAGAAGTCTGCGTCTCTCCGTTTTACTGTTAATCCAATCTCAGCGATTTCCCCGCTTTGCTTTCTCCTACTCCCTTAATCTATAACCAATGGATTTCACGTAACCCGCCTTATGTCTTCACCTTTGATTCTAATGTATAGAATGAGCTGCAACACTGACGTCCTCCTACGCATTTTCTCAATCCTGTGACAGTTTGCTCCCCAGCAAGTGGCATCAGTTTGGCTCGAGCAAACTCATAAAAATTCTCTACAGCTTTAGGCGTTTCTTAACGTCGACAACACACACAAACATACAGATAAGTATCTCGGACCCAAAAATCAGAGAAGCAAGCATACGTGTGTGTGTGTGTGTGTGTGTGTGTGTGTGTGTGTGTGTGTGACCCACAGGCCTCCTGTGGATCAAATAAATGAGTTCCAGAGACGCCCCCTGTGAAGACGAGCTGCTCAACTCAGAGAGGTCAGCCTCAGGAAGCCCCGGCGGGTGTGCCAGGGGTGGGGGAAGCAGTGGTCTGTCAGGCCCTTCCCTGGAGGCCTTCAGGTTCTATCTCCAGTCCTCCACGCTGGCCCAACTCAGGGATTTCTTCTCACTCAGTCCTCACCCCAGCCCAGTGGGGTGAGGGTCATGGGTCTCGCTCAAGGTCACGCAGCACGCAGCTGGAAGCCAGGTCCCCCGATGCCAAAATCTGGGATCCTATCATGGTGCCACGCTGATTCCTAACAATAGCAGTTACAACATAGCAGCCAGCCTGTACCGCCCGAGTTTACCACCTGACATTCATTCCATACTCCAGCCACTCTGTACTCATTAACTCATTTATCCCCACAACCCCACGAGGCAGGTGTGGGCGTCACTTCCAAGCCACAGCTCGCATTCATTCACCTCTTCAAGCCTCACTCTTCTCTGAAAAATGGGTCGTGATCCCATTTTCCCAGGGTGGTGCAAAGGCAAGGGGGAGAAAACATGGCAGGAGGCCAGAGCTGGTGGGGCGTCAGCATGGGTGTGGTGGTTTTCCTGATGGTCCACCAACTGAGTCCAGACCCAGGGAGGACCTCCTTCTGTTCCTGACCCTGTGCAGGGTGCCCACAACGTGAGCAGAAGTCCTGGCCCTGGAGCTTGGGGGGAGGGGGCAGGAATGAGGTGGGAGCAGCTTTTTACTGTCTGCCTTGGGCCAGTGTTGACAGCTATGTCCAGAAGTGGCTGGAGGAGCCCCAAGGGTCAGAAGCTTGGCCTGGCCGCACCCAGCTCACAGGAAGCTGCTGAGGATTTCCTGGGGACCCTAGGGTGCTGCCAGGCCGCTGGCAGCTTTGGGGCTTTGACCTTGCAGCTCTCCTGGAGAGCTCAAGCCAAAGGAAGAGCTCGACAAGGCCATACACCCAGGGGGTGTCATCTGACTTGGGGTCATGCCTGATTTGGGGTGGCAAGGCACCAGCCACAACTCAGACGTGCAGAAATGGGGGACAAAGTCAGTGGTGAGGCTGTTAGCTTTGCTAAAAGCTAGCCCTTATTGAGGGGGATGCTGTTAAGGGCTTCACATACACTACAAAGGAAAAGAGCAGCATTCAAGCTTATTTCCAGTATGATTTAGCTAATGTTGTATTGTGTTTGCACATGTTGGCATAAAGAGAGACAGGAAGGGAAAACATCCAAATACCAGCAATAGCTGCCTCAGTTCAGTCACATGGGCAAACATTCACGGAGAACCTGTCGTGTGATGGGCACGTGCCAGGGAACAAGAGTCACGGCCCTTCCTTCATGGCATGCACGTTCCAGGAGATGTGGCCAAGCCTTACTGTGTCCCTGTCCCATTTTTTACTACTGAAGAGGGCCGACGCTGAGGCCTGAGCAGCACATTCCGTGCCCCCACGGCCATCCTGCAGTCGGAGCTGTGAGACCTCAGTGTCTGATCCAACAGGACCAGGAAGTGCAGAGCGCAACTGCTTAGCTCCGAAGGTCAGTGGCTGCAGACACGTGGTGCCACAGTGTGACTCAGGAACTGGATATGACCAGGCAGCACCAGCACCTCAAGCTCTGCCCTCATCCACCCTGTGACAGACAGACTTCCAGCAAAACAGTCTGGAGAGAAAATAAAAGTGTCACATGTGCGGAGGGACCTCTCCCTCACCCAACCTCCCTGGGGTGGCTGGTGATGCCATGTGGACAGGAGGGACCCTGTGCCTTGCCACCTCCAGGAAAGGGCTGCAGGGAGCGGGGGAGGGGGGCAGCATGGGCAGCTGAGGGGTCCAAGGGTCAGAAGTCAGTGCTGGCGGTGCATGGGCCCAGGGAGCCCTTCGGGAGCAGCACAGGCACCCTGGGACGCCTGGGCATTCCTCAGACCCTTGCTAGTGTGGGTCAGGGAGGAAGGTTCAGGGAGAGAACGTCCTGAGCACGAGCAGGTTTTCTCCCGGGAGAGCCTTCAAGAGCGAAAGTCACTTCCTAGCAGTGACCACATGTCTGCTCTGCTATCAGATGGGACGACCTGCATCTCAACACGGAAAGCACGTGCTAGGGGCATAAAGTATTTCGCACACAGCTTAGCTTACAGGTAAAATCCCCCCCTTTTACAGAGTCCATACCGATTGTTTTTACATTACAAAGCAGCGTGCTTTGCAGGTAGGGAGGCCGGGCTGGCTTCTGTGAGGCCAGCAGGTGTCCAAGCCCCTGACTGACCTCTCTGTTAGAGCATCTAATTTATCAGTAGTGGTAGTTTTTCACCAGCCAACAGTAAGGGGCCTGAGTGCACACGTGTGGACAGCAACAGTCCTGTGGGCAGTGCTCTCTGACCGACGTCACATCCACGCCACCCGTGACACGATATCTGTCCTACATTAATTAAAAAAATAAATCTGGCTGATATCTACTAGTTAGACCTTAGGCTCCACTTACAGGTAGCGACCGTCAGCCCGAACAACACTGATCTAAGTCTACACCCCGCCGGGTGCCAACCCTCGCCGCTGGTCCCCGGAACACCAGGGCTTGCCTTGGTGTATGACAGCTGGAACCCAGGGCCCACAGGACTCTCAGCCCCACCACCTGGGGAGCCGGGAGGAGGGCCGGTGAGCTGGGCGCTGAATGGTGGCTCGCCCAGGGGGGGCTGGTGCCCCGCCTTCATCCCGCCCCAGGTGCACCCCAGGCCTTGCACTTCACCTTGCCCTGGTGGTTTGTCCTGGTGGCTTGCCAGGTCTAGAATTTGGTGGCCTCAGTATATCCCAATGGAACTGAACTAGAGATCATGACTCTCCTGCTTAGAAGGAAGATTACATGTCACAGAACCTGTTTCTTCTTCCAGGGAAGCAGTCCCCTCAATTTAACGGGTGACTGCCCAGCCCCTCTTTGCATGTCTCCAGTGACTGGAAGCCGCCTTCCTCCTGTGAGCCCTTCCCAGCTCTGCATATCTGTGCCTGGGAGGCTGTCTCTGTGCATGTGGCTCTGGGACAAGCCTCTCGGTGACACTTGGGGTACCACCTTACCCTCTGGGCCCAAAGCCTGGCTGCCCGACCCATGGATGGCAGCAGACACCTGAGGACAGAGACTGGGCCCCCGAGGCTGCTCTTCCGTGGTTCCTTACTGGACAGGTCTCACACCTTTTAGAACGCCACCCCACACACATACACATGCACAGAGCCCCGCCCCACTTCCATGGCAAGGCCGAGCGGAGTCCAAGCCTGGAAGATGCTAAGCTGGGTTGAACAGCACAAAGCCTGTCAGCTTCCTCATCCCAGGCACAGACCACCAGAGGCACTGGCTGTGTGGGCCTTTCCATGTCGGCTCGCAGCCTGCCCAGGCTCTGGGGGGCAGCGACCCATGCTCACCCTTGCAGGACCTCCCGCTGGCAGTCATGGTGTAGCCCTGCTCTGGGCACGCACACTGGTAACTCCCGGGCACGTTGACACAGCGGAAGGTGCAGAGGATGCCGGCACCCTGGGCGCATTCGTCAATGTCTGCAGAGAAGAGGTTCAGCCCTCATGAGCCCGGCCCCACCACAGGGCCCAGCCACTGACAGTCATGCTCTCTCTGCCACAGCCATGCAGCTTAGGACAAAGGGCTCAGAGAAGGAGAGGCTCCGAGGCCACACAGCGCAACAGGATTCCCATTCATGCTTGCTTCCTGGGGCTGCTCCGTAATCACTACTATTAGCTGAGGGCCAGTCGGGTACCAGGCGCGGGCCTGGACGCAGTGCTCAATTGAACCCTTTGGCCCACTGAGGTCGAGACCAGTGACTCCATTTTGCAGAAGAGGGGCCTATGGTCAGACTCAGGAAGCGTTTGCCCAAGTCACACAGCCAGGGAGTCACAGGGATGAGACTCCAAGTCTGATTTGATGGCAAAGCCTCTGTGTGTCCCCCATCCAGCAGGGACGGTCTGGGAGCCTGGTATATGGGAAGGGGTGCCTCTCAGGAAAGAGCCCTGGGCACAGGAGACGTACCTGTGCAGGTGTGTCCATCCTCAGCCAGCTGGTAGCCCTGGCGGCAGTAGCACTGGTAGGAGCCATAGATGTTGGCGCACTCCTGGCTGCAGCGCTGGGCCTCACACTCGTTCACATCTGCAGGGAGACCAGCCAGTGGGCACGGGGGAACCTCGCAGCCCAGAAACGAGGGCCAGGGTCCAGGCTCACCTGGAGCCTTCTCTGAGGGAACATTAGTTCAGACAAGGACGAGGGGCCCACGTGGGGCAGGCAGCTGAGGCAGGGGTAGAGCTGGGGCTTGGTGTGGAGGCCTGGCCTGGCCTGCTGTCTGGAGAAGGTGGCCACAGGTCAGGCTCAGATTCCAGGTGGAGCTAGAGCTGCCCTAATGAGAGTGCACAGCACCTGGTACAGATGGCTCTGGGAGGGGTCACTTACAGCTAACAAGGACGTCCTCTGGCGCTGCCTGGGGGTGGGAAGGGAGGCAGGTGCCCGCCTCCATTGGTGTGGGCTGAGCCACGCGTGGGTGAATGAAGGATCGCACCCCAGCTTAAAGGGAGCATCGACTGGGCTGCCCGTGGCCAAGGACTTGTCTCTCATTCAATCAGCCAAGAACTGCTGATCTCATGCTGTGCCAGGCCTGTCTTAGGCCTGGGCCTGTCGCCATGAACAGGACAAACAAAAATCTCCACTTTGTGGAGCTGACACTTGTGTGTATTGGGGTAGAACGGGGGAGGGAGCTAATTAAACGAGTAAAGTAACTAGTATGTCAGAGGTGGCAAATGCAATGGAGAAAGACAGAGCAGACAAAGGGGACAGGGTGGGTGTCTGGGAGGGTCTCAGTTTCGCAGCCATGTGGACTTCTGGGGAAGTGTTCCAGGCAGAAGGTGCAGCAACAGCTGACCTCGAGGTGGGCGCCTGCCTGGAGCACTCCAGGGACAGCAAGGAGGTGAGTGTGGCAGAGAGTGACGAGGAAAGAGTGGGACGAGGTGACGTCGGATCATGCAGAGCCCCGGAGACCGTCTCATCCATGTCCAGATCCTCAGGACCTTGTAACATACACAGCATTCACACAAAATGAATGAATGACCTCCACTAGGCTCTGAGCTTCTGGAGGCCAGGGGCCACACTGCTTCATCTGACTCTCACACGCAGCCACAGATGGTGGAGTAGAGCGGTGGCGTGAGGCGGGGATAGGTGGACGGCGTACGGGCCACAGAGTGAACGCATGAGCACGGTAACGCCTTGACACAGGCAGAGGCCCCAGCCCCACAGCTCCCAGCCTGCAGCCTGGCCCAGAGGAGGTGCTCACAGGGGGTTATAATGCAGACGAATGCAGGAGTGAGAGTGAGGTCTGCTTGGGGAGCCCATCCAAATGCCGTGTCACGTAGCTGGGCCTGGTCACATTCCCCTGCCCCTGGACTGGTCCTGAGCCACGGCAGGGCGAACCTCTCTGCCAGGCCAAGTGACTGGGGAGAGACACACAGCCCCTCCAGGGGTCTCAGCAGACCCCACCCCCCGGAGGGAAGAGAGGAAAGCGCCTCCAGGCTGGGGAGGGGCTGGGAAAGATGGTGCCAGGTAACTGGGGCTGGACACCACACAACTCCTTCCTTCACCCCCCTGCCTCCTCACTGAGAAGCCTCGGGACCTCCTTCCCTATCGTCCCCTCCAGACCTGGTCCAACCACACTGCCAACGTACATGGGAACAGCGGAGGGCCCCCTCACACGCTGCGCACTCCTCAGCCATGGGTACGTCCCATACAGGCGAGAACTCAGCCAACCGAGGCTGGGTCCAGCCTGTTCATGTGCTTGGCTTCACTCATAGTATGTTTTTAAAACGTTTAAATCCATCAGCAACATGGAAAAAGCAGCAAATTTTACATAAATGTCTATCTTTCTGGCATCTGGACAACCAGGAAGATCACCCTGGAATGGCACTGCTGGGTGGCACCCATCCATGGGTGCTCTGTGGCTGCTGTCCCCTTTTTCCAGCAAATCCTGGGCTCTGCAGGTGGCCATGAGCCCTGTGTCATGTTGTACTCACTTCTGTTCCCTGCCTGGTCTCCAGGGCACTGCAGTCGTGACCAGGGTCAGAACCTAGCAAGGGGCAGAGGCTGGGCTGGCGTCCCCGTCTGCAAGGAGCTCCCTATCTGGGGGTATAGATGACACACAGTCCCAGTCCCTCTAGTGTGAGACGGCTGGGGCCCTGACCCTTAGGGAGGGCTCACAGCAAGAAACAGCTGGACCAGCTGCGGCCGGGAGGGTTTGCACAGATGGAGAAAGAAGTGGTGAGAGGTGGGGGTCACAAGGGTGAAGGTGTGAGGGTGGAGGCTGGGCACAGCTTTGGGCTTTATACATGGTGGGTGCGTCTGTGTGGCGTCAGAGGCCGAGGGCAGAGATCAGGGTCAGCGGTACCTTCACAGCGCTTGCCATCAGCAGCCAGCCGAAATCCAGAGGCACAGGAACAGCGGTAGGAGCCGAGCGTATTCTCACATGTGTGTTGGCACAGGCGGCCTGGGGAGGTCCAGCACTCATTCACATCTATGGGCAGAGGACAGGGGCAGGTGGGTGGCCAAAAGGAGGGCAGAGGTGGCCTAGAAGCCAGCTCCCTCCAGCCCAGGTAGAAGAGGGGGATGGGTGGAGAGAGGGGCCCAGGAACCCAGCGTAAGAAGGGACCCCGACAGGGAAGAGGAGAGTCACAAGGGCCAGTGAGAAAGGCAGTGAGTGTTGGAGGGAGGCCAGAGGCAGAGATGGAGGGACAGACAGTCACAGCAAGGTGCAGGAGAGGAGGGGACAGAGGCTGAGAGAGCAGAGGAGCAGAGCCACAGCTGAGTGGGAAGCAGGGAGTCCAGACCAGAGGGCAGGCCTGTCAGAGCAAAGCAGAGGCTGCAGGAAGGAGAGGGCGCCCTGCAGGGAGCCTGGGGCAGGTGGGCACGGCAGGGGAGCCAGAAAGGGGTGGGCAACCCGCCCCACCTACCCACACAGGTCCTGCTGAAGAGGTCCTGCTGAAAGCCAGCTTTGCAGTCGCAGCGGTAGGAGCCAGGGAGGTTGTGGCACAGCTGGGTCTCCCTGCAGTGGTGCGTGCCGGCCTCGCACTCGTTCACATCTGCCAGGGGAAGGTGCGCAGGGTGCCCTGAGGCCCAGGCCCTCCCCTACACTCGCCTCCCCAGGCTGGGAGCCCATGAAGGCAGCAGGGGCTGGCCAGGGGACAGGGAGGCAGTGGCCTTACCCACACACTGGGTCCCATCCTGATTGGCATGGTAGCCGCGCCCGCACAGCAGTGGGTTCCTCTGGCATGTGTAGGAGCCCACTGTGTTGATACAGGTGAAGCCGGGCCGACACGGCTCGGATAGCGACGTACACTCGTTGATGTCTGCAGAGGTGGGTGTGGGTGACAGGGAGCCTGGCACGGCCCCTCCCTAGGCCCCAGCCAGTCCTGGGCTCCAGACCAGCCCAGGTCAGGGCGGTGGGCTCAGATTGGCCCACTCGTGTCCCATGGCACAAGGGACTTCAATTCCCAGAAGCCAAGCACCTGCCGGCTACTTCCTAACGGGGCAGCTAGAGGCAGAGGGGATATGTAGGATAACTACAGCAAGTCAAGCCCTGGCTCTGGCGTCTCCACACCAGCCAGCCCGCCAGCTCACATGCTGCGGCCCAGCCCTCTGAGCTCAGCCCTGGGCAGGGCCTTTGCACATGCTGTCCCCCCTTCTCAGGCATACACTGCCCCCTAGCACGTCCATGGCTGGCACCCTTACTTCCTCAGGTCCTTGCCCCAAAGTCACCTCCTCAGGGAGGCCCTCCCTGACCACTGCAGGTAGAAAAGCCACCCTCCTTTAAGCTTTTATCCTCTATTTGTTTCATCATTTATTAAAGCAGCCTTGAATAACTGCCACCTGTATAAGTGTGTTTTCTTATTTAATCTGTCCCCTCTAAGATATCCTGTTAAAATGCTGCAGCCCGACTCTAGACCAGTGGCACCTAGGTGCTCGGGAAATGCTGCCAGTGACAGACACACTGGGGACCTGTTTGCAGCCTGGCAGACCCCTCTCCACCTTGCCCTGCTCTTACAGGGTGTCCCAGGGCAGATCACAGGGACGCTCTCATGCCCACAGCCATGTGGTGTCCTGAGGGTTCCCACGCCCTGACATTGTGGGGCTGCAACTGTTAAGAGGGTGGCTCCAGAGCCCAGACCAGCTAGAGGGACCCCAGAGTGTCTTGAGAAAGCCCTCACATAAAGTTAAGGCCCCTCTCTGCCTCTCCGTGTCCCCCTGTAAGTGGGGTGCCGCCCCACGAGCTGCTCTTGTAGGGAAAGGGTAGGTGACGGAGCTGTTCTAACACATCGCTAGTTGCTTCTGCAGCCACAGGCCAGCCTGCACTGTGCCCACCTTCCTGCCTCTCCGTGTCTCACCCGTCCCCAGGTTATCAGAGTGTAGCCTTCATCAGAGGGTGCCTACACTCCAGATGCCGTAAGCACTAGAGGTGCTGGTGGTTCGCCTGTGGGCCTGCCTGCTCTGCAGCCACAGGAAAGGTGGGGCCTCCTGGCTGCGGGCCAGGGGCTTTGGGACGCAGCTGAAGGGAGGTGGCGAGTATGAGATCTCCTGACACCCACGTGGGCATAGGAGGCCAGCATCTGTCTGACTGACTGTGGGTCTCGCCCCATGAGTGTAGCATGCAGCCAGCTTCGAAGGTCTTGCCAGCGTGCTTTGCAAACAGACATCTCAGTGAGTGTCGCACTTAGTAGGGTAATGTTCTATAGGACTTATGTTCCAGTCCTGTGCGTGTGTGTGCGTGTGCGTGCATGCACACATGCACATGTGTTTCTATACCAGTTCAAGATATAAGATATATTTCTTCTTATTAGCTGGGTTAAAAGATATCTGGTACACAACATTCATCCAGTCCAAGCCCATAGATGGGTAAACTGAGGTCACCAGAGAAGTAACTCAGCCAAGGTCAGAGAACTCAGGATAGTAAGAGCTTCTATTTGGCAAGTACCTCCGATCCAGGCCCTGGCACGTCCATTCCCAGGAGGGACACTGCAGCCAGGAGAGGGTAGGAGCAGCAAGCAGGCCTCCCTGATCTCTAAACGCTGAGTCCCCCACACATGACCCCTTCCAAAGACACCAGACAGGGCTCCCCTGCCCGCTACTCACCTACACAGTTGCCCTCGGGGTCCTGCAGGAACCCCTCCATGCAGCGCTGACGAGCCTGGCAGTAGAAGGAGCCCTTGGTGTTCAGGCACGTGAAGCCTGCCTGGCAGTTGTGTGTGCCCAGCTCACACTCATCCACATCTGGCGCACAGAGGTAGGGAGTCAGGGGCCTGCAGGCTGGCGAGCCCTTGCCCACAAATCCCCGTCATGACCTTGCTGGTTACAAAGCGCTACTGCATCCCAGAAGGCAGAGCACCATCGCTGCCCATGCCCAATAATGACCAAATGATGACATCACCACATGTACTGAGCTCCTCCGTGGTACTGGGCGTCGTCCCCGGCACTCTGAGACGCACTTATCTACTTCATGCTCACAACAACCCTGGGAAATAGGGGCCATGACAACCCCATCTTACATAGGGGGAAGCGAAGCAAAGCACAGATAGTTCCACAGCTAGGGGGCCTGTGCCAGGGCCTGCACTCTTCACTGCTGCCCCATGCTTCCCTGGGCAGGCAGAAATGGGGACGCGAGCTATAATCCCTACGGTCGTGTGTCCAGACTTCTCCAGAAGTGTCAGACCTGGACGGAACTGCTGCCGCCACCTACTGTGTGGAGCTGAGCAGGTCAGTGAGGGTCCCCACCCCCGCACAGCGCCCCCAGCTTACAAAGCACCGGTCCTGAGCTTGCCTCGTGCTTCTTGGACAGCAGGCACATCAGGCCTTTTCTACAGACCAGGAAATTGGCCGAGTAGAAAGGCAACACACAGACTTAGTGTCCGGCCAAATCCCACTCAGCTTCAATGCCCCTGTGTCTGTCTGTATGTCGTCTATCTGTCCTTCCCTCCATCCATCCCCTCTCTGGTTTCCAAGGCTCCACCAGTTTCCCACTGCAGCCTAATCTCTGGGAGGCCCCGTGCCAGGTTCCAGGCAGCATGGCCCCGGCCAATGACGGCCTACTGCCCGAGAGGCAGCCTCTCCACATCCACGCTAAGGAGGCGCCAGCGCCCTCAGATGAGACAGGCAGGGTCAGAGGGTGTGGGGTGTTGGGGCATATCCAGGGAGGCGGCACCCCTCCCCAGGTGTCTGGGATCTCGGAGGGAGGCGGGCCCTGTGGGTGTGCACACACAGGTGCTGAGGGGGCTGAGCTCACGTCCCCTCCTAGCTCATCCCACCCCCGACTCCACACCCAGCTCAGAGCTGCACATGGAGTGTGTTAATCCACGTCCCTGAGCTCACACCCAACCTCCGGGTTATTTCTCATCAGCCTTCTCCAGGGCCTGTAATAAATGAGCACTGCAGGTCTTCCGTCCTTGGTGACATTCTTTGGGACATTTTCAGTTAGAAATAAAATGTTTCCCATCACATGTGAAATAGACTCCCAGCTCCTGTCAAGTCTGTACCCTCCTTCTGGCTGCCGGCATGCTTTCCCCAGCCCAAGACTCCTTCTGCTCTGCGAACATGCCACGATCTCTCCCCTCTCAAAAGCCCGCATGTTTGCTGTTCTCTGCCTGGAGCACCCTTCCCAGGAGCGTCTCGTTATGTAGGTCTGCACTCTGACGTCACTCCACAGGGGCCCCTTTGGACTCTGACCTACTGTAGCACTCAGCCTGAGGTCGCTGTGCCATCCTCCTGTTTCCTATGTGGCGCCATGTCCCTCATCAGGAGGTTAGTGACAGGGACATCGTCACCTACCACATACCCTGCCACCCAGAACCCCACAGGCACATGAAGAAGCTCGGAAATATCTGTGAAAATGGTCCAATGAAAATTCTCCTTCCTAGGTGCCTAGAATTTTCCAGTGAAAGGGATGGAAGTGACACGGGGGGCTCCACCCCAACACCGAGACAAGGGGAGCGAGGCATGGCGAGGGGTAAGTGGCAGTGAGACCCCAGAGACTGTAGGAAGCCAGGAGCATCAGCCTCAGACATCCCCTCTGCCCCAAACACCGTCATCGGGAGGGGCTTCCTGTGGGAGCTCGTGGCTCTGGCAGGCCAGGGGCGGGCCAGGGGCGCAGCCTGCAGACCGCCGTGCTCACCTGTGCACTCGCCGTCCTCCAGGGCATAGCCCGCTTGGCAGGTGAGAGCCTTGTAGCAGCGGAAGGAGCCCACTGTGTTCATGCAGTGCTCGCCCCGGCTGCACGTGTGCAGGTCTGTCACACACTCATTGATGTCTGCGGGGACAGTGAGGACAGCAGAGGCTCCAGGGCGCTGCCGGGATGGTGGCTGAGCGCCCAGAGAGCAGCACGCAGCTGACGGCCGCTTGTCTATTCATCCAGTCAGTAAGGATTCACCGAGGGCCTGCGTGTGCCAACAAGCACTGTCCTTGGCGCCAGGATACACGGTGAACGACACAACAAATCCCTGCCACTGTGGGGACACTCAAGTGGAGGAGGCCAGCAGATGAAGAAACGCACAGGTGACAGGGAGGGTGGTCGAGAGCGCTGTGGGAAACACAGAGCAGGGTGCAGGAAGGGGGGTGAGGGTGAGCATGCGCCACGGAAGTCGGTCAGAGAGGGTCCTCAGAGAAAAGGACATTTAAATAGGGGACACAAAGAGGCCAGCAGGTATTCCAGGTGGAGGGGGCAGCCCATGCCAGGGCCCTGAGTTGGGGGCCTGCTAGGCACGTTGGAGGGTGGCCAGGAGGGGGTGTGGCTGCAGGGGGAAAAGAGTGTTAGGAGATATGGAGGGAGGTGGAAGCCATGGAGGGTTCCAGCAGAGCAAGGAAGTGCTCTCACTTATTTGTAACATGGTCCCCTGGCTGGGTGCTAATACTCCAGGGATGAGGGTGCAGGCTATTAGAATAGGAGATGATGAGCTGCCACCCATGGACGTGAGGAGAAGCAGTCAGTTCAGTTCTGGAAAATACTGTGAAGGTGGCACAGACAGGACACACCAATGGATGAGCTAAGGGTGAGAGAAAAAGGAGACAAGAGGTCTGCAAAGCTTGTTGGCCAAGCAGCTGGCCAGGTGAGGGACCAGCCCCTGAGACAGGGGTGGCTGGGAGAAGCCGGCATACAGGAGAAGATCCAGAGCCCTGTGGTAACACTGAATTTCAGAGTCAGTAGCAGCTGGAGACACACCTCTGAGTTCATGGAAGGGGTCTGAGTGGAGGAACCAATATGAGAGGGGTCAGCTGCTTAGATCATCTTGGGTGGGGGGCAGGACAGAGAGAGAAGAGGCAAGAGCTGAGGTCCAGGAGGAGCAGCCGGGAAAGGGAGAAGCCAGAGGAACGGGAGAGCGAAAAGGAGCAGCAGGGCTCGGGGAGAAGAGCATCGGAGGTCCCCCCATTCAGACACTACTCCAGGCCGCGTGCTAAGCCTGCGTGAGGCAAGTCCAGTGCCCATCTCCACGTTCGTCCTGGCAGGGCAGGGGCGGCAGTCATTGCTCATTCATTTATTCCTGCACACACATTTACTAGCACTCTCTGTGCTAGGCCCACGTGGCCAAGAGGGAGTGCCAGCCACAGCCCTTGCCCTCCAGGAAGTGCCAGCCCAGCGAGGGGGACAACAGACAGGGCGGTGACCCCGGGCAGGAGAGCTGTGCCGTCTCCA
The DNA here is from genome assembly GCF_964194185.1 of Rhinolophus hipposideros. Classification (NCBI taxonomy): domain Eukaryota; kingdom Metazoa; phylum Chordata; class Mammalia; order Chiroptera; family Rhinolophidae; genus Rhinolophus; species Rhinolophus hipposideros. Next base: position 1,280,586 of record NC_138048.1, on the reverse strand, counting down.
GGCCATAGCATCACCTTCTCGAGGCCATGGACTGGCAGAGCGCAGTGATCTCTGAGGGGACCAAGTGGAGAGGAGGGGTGAAGGGCTGCGGGGAAAGAGACCCCCACACTCACAGGTGAACCAATGGGTAAGGCCAGGCTTGCTGCAGTTTGGGTGGGGATGAGGAGGAGGAGAAAAGAGAGAGTTCTGGCTGGCAGTTTCCAAGGAAGGCTTGGCTGGGCAAGAGAAAAATTTACATGCTAGATTGACAGAGGGAGGGAGACACATTCCCAGGAGCCCAGAAATACTGGAGCCCAGGAGCCTACACCCCAGGAGGAATCATGGTGATAAACAGCAGACACACTCACTAGGGAGGATCGCTAGGGACCGCGTAATTCCCGGAACTG